>NW_027473319.1:2928660-4392990 GCF_050947335.1 Megachile rotundata | reverse complement strand
CCACAATTATGCAATCACAATCATACAATCGCATTCATACAATCGCAATCATACAATCACAATCATACAATCACAATCATACAATCACAATCATAATATTACAATCATACATCACAATCATACAATCACAATCATACAATCGCAATCATACAATCACAATCATACAACCGCAATCATACAATTACAATCTCCCAAATACAATCTCCCAAATACAATCTCCCAACTACAATCTCCCAAATACAGTCATACAATCACAATCAAACAATCAGAATCATACAATCACAATCATACAATCGCATTCATAGAATCGCAATCATACAATCACAATCATACAATCACAGTCATACAATCACAATCATACAATCGCAATCATACAATCACAATCATACAATCACAAAAATACAATCATAATCATACAATCACAATCATACAATCGCAATCATACAATCACAATCATACAATCATAATCATGCAATTACAATCATACAATCACAATCATACAATCACAATCATACAATCGCATTCATACAATCGCAAGCATACAATCACAATCATACAATCTCAATCATACAATCACAATCAAACAATCATAATCATACAATTACAATCATACATCACAATCATACAATCACAATCATACAGTCGCAATCATACAATTACAATGTCCCAAATACAATCTCCCAAATACAATCATACTATCACAATCGTACAATCACAATCAAACAATCACAATCATACCATCCCAATCATACAATCACAATCATACAATCGCAATCATACAATCACAATCATACAATCACAATCATACTATCGCAATCATGCAATCACAATCATACCATCACAATCATACAATCACAATCATACAATCATAATCATACAATTGCAATCATACAATCGCAATCATACAATTACAATATACCAAATACAATCTCGCAAATACAATCATACAATCACAATCATACAATCACAATCATACAACCACAATCAGACAATCACAATCATACAATCACAATCACACAATCACAATTATGCAATCACAATCATACAATCGCATTCATACAATCGCAATCATACAATCACAGTCATACAATCACAATCATACAATTACAATCTCCCAAATACAATCTCCCAAATACAATCTCCCAACTACAATCGCCCAAATACAATCATACAATCGCAATCATACAATCACAATCATACCATCACAATCATACAATCACAATCATACAATCATAATCATACAATTACAATCATACATCACAATCATACAATCACAATCATACAATCACAATCATACAATCACAATCATACAATCACAATCATACAATCACAATCATACAATCACAATCATACAATTACAACCTCCCAAATACAATCTCCCAAATACAATCTCCCAACTACAATCTCCCAAATACAATCATACAATCACAATCATACAATCGCAATCATACAATTACAATCTCCCAAATACAATCTCCCAAATACAATCTCCCAAATACAATCATACAATCACAATCATACAATCACAATCACACAATCACAACCATACAATCACAATCATACTATCACAATCATACAATCACAATCATACAATCACAATCATACATTCAAAATCATGCAATCACAATCATACAATCACAATCATGCAATCACAATCATACAATCATAATCATACAATCACAATCCTACAATCACAATCGTACAATCACAATCGTACAATCACAATCATACAATCACAATCATACAATCACAATCATACAATCACAATCATACTTTCACAATCATACAATCACAATCATACAATCACAGTCATACAATCACAATCATACAATCACAATCATACTATCACAATCATACAATCACAATCATACAATCACAATCATACAATCACAATCATACAATCACAATCATACAATCACAATCATACAATCACAATCATACAATCACAATCATACAATCACAATCATAAAATCACAATCAAAGAATCACAATCATACAATCACAATCATACAATCACAATCATACAATCACAATCATACAATCACAACCATACAATCACAATCATACTATCACAATCATACAATCACAGTCATACAATCACAATCATACATTCAAAATCATGCAATCACAATCATACAATCACAATCATGCAATCACAATCATACAATCATAATCATACAATCACAATCCTACAATCACAATCGTACAATCACAATCGTACAATCACAATCGCACAACCACAATCAGTCAATCACAATCATACAATCACAATCATACTATCACAATCATACAATCACAATCATACAATCACAATCATACAATCACAATCATACTTTCACAATCATACAATCACAATCATACAATCACAATCATACAATCACAGTCATACAATCACAATCATACAATCACAATCATACTATCACAATCATACAATCACAATCATACAATCACAATCATACAATCGCAATCATACAATCACAATCATACAATCACAGTCATACAATCACAATCATACAATCACAATCATACAATCACAATCATACAATCACAAAAATACAATCATAATCATACAATCACAATCATACAATCGCAATCATACAATCACAATCATACAATCACAAAAATACAATCATAATCATACAATCACAATCATACAATCGCAATCATACAATCACAATCATACAATCATAATCATGCAATTACAATCATACAATCACAATCATACAATCACAATCATACTATCGCAACCATACAATCGCAATCATACCATCACAAGCATACAATCACAATCATACAATCACAATCATACAACCGCAATCATACAATTACAATCTCCCAAATACAATTTCCCAAATACAATCTCCCAACTACAATCTCCCAAATACAATCATACAATCACAATCATACAATCGCAATCATACAATTACAATCTCCCAAATACAATCTCCCAAATACAATCTCCCAAATACAATCATACAATCACAATCATACAATCACAATCACACAATCACAACCATACAATCACAATCATACTATCACAATCATACAATCACAATCATACAATCACAATCATACATTCAAAATCATGCAATCACAATCATACAATCACAATCATGCAATCACAATCATACAATCATAATCATACAATCACAATCCTACAATCACAATCGTACAATCACAATCGTACAATCACAATCGTACAATCACAATCGCACAACCACAATCAGTCAATCACAATCATACAATCACAATCATACACTCACAATCATACAATCACAATCATACAATCACAATCATACAATCACAATCATACAATCACAATCATACAATCACAATCATACTTTCACAATCATACAATCACAATCATACAATCACAATCATACAATCACAGTCATACAATCACAATCATACAATCACAATCATACTATCACAATCATACAATCACAATCATACAATCACAATCATACAATCACAATCATACAATCACAATCATACAATCACAATCATACAATCACAATCATACAATCACAATCATACAATCACAATCATACAATCACAATCATACAATCACAATCATACAATCACAATCAAAGAATCACAATCATACAATCACAATCATACAATCACAATCATACAATCACAATCATACAATCACAACCATACAATCACAATCATACTATCACAATCATACAATCACAGTCATACAATCACAATCATACATTCAAAATCATGCAATCACAATCATACAATCACAATCGTGCAATCACAATCATACAATCATAATCATACAATCACAATCCTACAATCACAATCGTACAATCACAATCGTACAATCACAATCGCACAACCACAATCAGTCAATCACAATCATACAATCACAATCATACAATCACAATCATACAATCACAATCATACAATCACAATCATACAATCACAATCATACAATCACAATCATACTATCACAATCATACAATCACAGCCATACAATCACAATCATACAATCACAATCATACTATCACAATCATACAATCACAATCATACAATCGCAATCATACAATCGCAATCATACAATCACAATCATACAATCACAGTCATACAATCACAATCATACAATCACAATCATACAATCACAATCATACAATCACAATCATACAATCACAATCATACAATCACAAAAATACAATCGCAATCATACAATCACAATCATACAATCACAATCATACAATCACAATCATACAATCACAATCATACAATCGCAATCATACAATCACAATCATACAATCACAATCATACAATCACAATCATACAATCACAATCATACAATCACAATCATACAATCACAATCAAAGAATCACAATCATACAATCACAATCATACAATCACAATCATACAATCACAATCATACAATCACAACCATACAATCACAATCATACTATCACAATCATACAATCACAGTCATACATTCAAAATCATGCAATCACAATCATACAATCACAATCATGCAATCACAATCATACAATCATAATCATACAATCACAATCCTACAATCACAATCGTACAATCACAATCGTACAATCACAATCGCACAACCACAATCAGTCAATCACAATCATACAATCACAATCATACAATCGCAATCATACAATCACAATCATACAATCGCAATCATACAATTACAATATCCCAAATACAATCTCCCAAATACAATCATACAATCACAATCATACAATCACAATCATACAACCACAATCAGACAATCACAATCATACAATCACAATCATACAACCACAATCACGCAATCACAATCATACAATTACAATATCCCAAATACAATCTCCCAAATACAATCATACAATCACAATCATACAATCACAATCATACAATTACAATCATACAACCACAATCAGACAATCACAATCATACAATCACAATCATACTATCGCAATCATACAATCACAATCATACCATCACAAGCATACAATCACAATCATACAATCACAATCATACAATCACAATCATACAATCATAATCATACAATTACAATCATACATCACAATCATACAATCACAATCATACAACCACAATTATGCAATCACAATCATACAATCGCATTCATACAATCGCAATCATACAATCACAATCATACAATCACAATCATACAATCACAATCATAATATTACAATCATACATCACAATCATACAATCACAATCATACAATCGCAATCATACAATCACAATCATACAACCGCAATCATACAATTACAATCTCCCAAATACAATCTCCCAAATACAATCTCCCAACTACAATCTCCCAAATACAGTCATACAATCACAATCAAACAATCAGAATCATACAATCACAATCATACAATCGCATTCATACAATCGCAATCATACAATCACAATCATACAATCACAGTCATACAATCACAATCATACAATCGCAATCATACAATCACAATCATACAATCACAAAAATACAATCATAATCATACAATCACAATCATACAATCGCAATCATACAATCACAATCATACAATCATAATCATGCAATTACAATCATACAATCACAATCATACAATCACAATCATACAATCGCATTCATACAATCGCAAGCATACAATCACAATCATACAATCTCAATCATACAATCACAATCAAACAATCATAATCATACAATTACAATCATACATCACAATCATACAATCACAATCATACAGTCGCAATCATACAATTACAATGTCCCAAATACAATCTCCCAAATACAATCATACTATCACAATCGTACAATCACAATCAAACAATCACAATCATACCATCCCAATCATACAATCACAATCATACAATCGCAATCATACAATCACAATCATACAATCACAATCATACTATCGCAATCATGCAATCACAATCATACCATCACAATCATACAATCACAATCATACAATCATAATCATACAATTGCAATCATACAATCGCAATCATACAATTACAATATACCAAATACAATCTCGCAAATACAATCATACAATCACAATCATACAATCACAATCATACAACCACAATCAGACAATCACAATCATACAATCACAATCACACAATCACAATTATGCAATCACAATCATACAATCGCATTCATACAATCGCAATCATACAATCACAGTCATACAATCACAATCATACAATTACAATCTCCCAAATACAATCTCCCAAATACAATCTCCCAACTACAATCGCCCAAATACAATCATACAATCGCAATCATACAATCACAATCATACCATCACAATCATACAATCACAATCATACAATCATAATCATACAATTACAATCATACATCACAATCATACAATCACAATCATACAATCACAATCATACAATCACAATCATACAATCACAATCATACAATCACAATCATACAATCACAATCATACAATTACAACCTCCCAAATACAATCTCCCAAATACAATCTCCCAACTACAATCTCCCAAATACAATCATACAATCACAATCATACAATCGCAATCATACAATTACAATCTCCCAAATACAATCTCCCAAATACAATCTCCCAAATACAATCATACAATCACAATCATACAATCACAATCACACAATCACAACCATACAATCACAATCATACTATCACAATCATACAATCACAATCATACAATCACAATCATACATTCAAAATCATGCAATCACAATCATACAATCACAATCATGCAATCACAATCATACAATCATAATCATACAATCACAATCCTACAATCACAATCGTACAATCACAATCGTACAATCACAATCATACAATCACAATCATACAATCACAATCATACAATCACAATCATACTTTCACAATCATACAATCACAATCATACAATCACAGTCATACAATCACAATCATACAATCACAATCATACTATCACAATCATACAATCACAATCATACAATCACAATCATACAATCACAATCATACAATCACAATCATACAATCACAATCATACAATCACAATCATACAATCACAATCATACAATCACAATCATAAAATCACAATCAAAGAATCACAATCATACAATCACAATCATACAATCACAATCATACAATCACAATCATACAATCACAACCATACAATCACAATCATACTATCACAATCATACAATCACAGTCATACAATCACAATCATACATTCAAAATCATGCAATCACAATCATACAATCACAATCATGCAATCACAATCATACAATCATAATCATACAATCACAATCCTACAATCACAATCGTACAATCACAATCGTACAATCACAATCGCACAACCACAATCAGTCAATCACAATCATACAATCACAATCATACTATCACAATCATACAATCACAATCATACAATCACAATCATACAATCACAATCATACTTTCACAATCATACAATCACAATCATACAATCACAATCATACAATCACAGTCATACAATCACAATCATACAATCACAATCATACTATCACAATCATACAATCACAATCATACAATCACAATCATACAATCGCAATCATACAATCACAATCATACAATCACAGTCATACAATCACAATCATACAATCACAATCATACAATCACAATCATACAATCACAAAAATACAATCATAATCATACAATCACAATCATACAATCGCAATCATACAATCACAATCATACAATCACAAAAATACAATCATAATCATACAATCACAATCATACAATCGCAATCATACAATCACAATCATACAATCATAATCATGCAATTACAATCATACAATCACAATCATACAATCACAATCATACTATCGCAACCATACAATCGCAATCATACCATCACAAGCATACAATCACAATCATACAATCACAATCATACAACCGCAATCATACAATTACAATCTCCCAAATACAATTTCCCAAATACAATCTCCCAACTACAATCTCCCAAATACAATCATACAATCACAATCATACAATCGCAATCATACAATTACAATCTCCCAAATACAATCTCCCAAATACAATCTCCCAAATACAATCATACAATCACAATCATACAATCACAATCACACAATCACAACCATACAATCACAATCATACTATCACAATCATACAATCACAATCATACAATCACAATCATACATTCAAAATCATGCAATCACAATCATACAATCACAATCATGCAATCACAATCATACAATCATAATCATACAATCACAATCCTACAATCACAATCGTACAATCACAATCGTACAATCACAATCGTACAATCACAATCGCACAACCACAATCAGTCAATCACAATCATACAATCACAATCATACACTCACAATCATACAATCACAATCATACAATCACAATCATACAATCACAATCATACAATCACAATCATACAATCACAATCATACTTTCACAATCATACAATCACAATCATACAATCACAATCATACAATCACAGTCATACAATCACAATCATACAATCACAATCATACTATCACAATCATACAATCACAATCATACAATCACAATCATACAATCACAATCATACAATCACAATCATACAATCACAATCATACAATCACAATCATACAATCACAATCATACAATCACAATCATACAATCACAATCATACAATCACAATCATACAATCACAATCATACAATCACAATCAAAGAATCACAATCATACAATCACAATCATACAATCACAATCATACAATCACAATCATACAATCACAACCATACAATCACAATCATACTATCACAATCATACAATCACAGTCATACAATCACAATCATACATTCAAAATCATGCAATCACAATCATACAATCACAATCGTGCAATCACAATCATACAATCATAATCATACAATCACAATCCTACAATCACAATCGTACAATCACAATCGTACAATCACAATCGCACAACCACAATCAGTCAATCACAATCATACAATCACAATCATACAATCACAATCATACAATCACAATCATACAATCACAATCATACAATCACAATCATACAATCACAATCATACTATCACAATCATACAATCACAGTCATACAATCACAATCATACAATCACAATCATACTATCACAATCATACAATCACAATCATACAATCGCAATCATACAATCGCAATCATACAATCACAATCATACAATCACAGTCATACAATCACAATCATACAATCACAATCATACAATCACAATCATACAATCACAATCATACAATCACAATCATACAATCACAAAAATACAATCGCAATCATACAATCACAATCATACAATCACAATCATACAATCACAATCATACAATCACAATCATACAATCGCAATCATACAATCACAATCATACAATCACAATCATACAATCACAATCATACAATCACAATCATACAATCACAATCATACAATCACAATCAAAGAATCACAATCATACAATCACAATCATACAATCACAATCATACAATCACAATCATACAATCACAACCATACAATCACAATCATACTATCACAATCATACAATCACAGTCATACATTCAAAATCATGCAATCACAATCATACAATCACAATCATGCAATCACAATCATACAATCATAATCATACAATCACAATCCTACAATCACAATCGTACAATCACAATCGTACAATCACAATCGCACAACCACAATCAGTCAATCACAATCATACAATCACAATCATACAATCACAATCATACAATCACAATCATACAATCACAATCATACAATCACAATCATACAATCATAATCATACAATTACAATCATACATCACAATCATACAATCACAATCATACAATCGCAATCATACAATCGCAATCATGCAATCACAATCATACAATCAGAATCATACAATCACAATCATTCAATAACAATCGTACAATCACAATCGTACAATCACAATCGCACAACCACAATCAGACGATCACACTCATACAATCACAATCATACAATCACAATCATACAATCACAATCATACAATCGCAATCATACAATCGCAATCATACAATCACAATCATACAATCACAGTCATACAATCACAATCATACAATCACAATCATACAATCGCAATCATACAATCACAATCATACAATCGCAATCATACTTTCACAATCATACAATCACAATCATACAATCACAATCATACAATCACAATCATACAATCACAATCATACAATCATAACCATGCAATTACAATCATACAATCACAATCATACAATCACAATCATACAATCGCAATCATACAATCACAATCATACAATCACAAAAATACAATCATAATCATACAATCACAATCATACAATCGCAATCATACAGTCACAATCATACAATCACAATCATACAATCGCAATCATACAATCGCAATCATACAATCACAATCATACAATCACAGTCATACAATCACAATCATACAATCACAATCATACAATCACAATCATACAATCACAATCATACAATCACAATCATACAATCACAAAAATACAATCGCAATCATACAATCACAATCATACAATCACAATCATACAATCACAATCATACAATCACAATCATACAATCGCAATCATACAATCACAATCATACAATCACAATCATACAATCACAATCATACAATCACAATCATACAATCACAATCATACAATCACAATCAAAGAATCACAATCATACAATCACAATCATACAATCACAATCATACAATCACAATCATACAATCACAACCATACAATCACAATCATACTATCACAATCATACAATCACAGTCATACATTCAAAATCATGCAATCACAATCATACAATCACAATCATGCAATCACAATCATACAATCATAATCATACAATCACAATCCTACAATCACAATCGTACAATCACAATCGTACAATCACAATCGCACAACCACAATCAGTCAATCACAATCATACAATCACAATCATACAATCACAATCATACAATCACAATCATACAATCACAATCATACAATCACAATCATACAATCATAATCATACAATTACAATCATACATCACAATCATACAATCACAATCATACAATCGCAATCATACAATCGCAATCATGCAATCACAATCATACAATCAGAATCATACAATCACAATCATTCAATAACAATCGTACAATCACAATCGTACAATCACAATCGCACAACCACAATCAGACGATCACACTCATACAATCACAATCATACAATCACAATCATACAATCACAATCATACAATCGCAATCATACAATCGCAATCATACAATCACAATCATACAATCACAGTCATACAATCACAATCATACAATCACAATCATACAATCGCAATCATACAATCACAATCATACAATCGCAATCATACTTTCACAATCATACAATCACAATCATACAATCACAATCATACAATCACAATCATACAATCACAATCATACAATCATAACCATGCAATTACAATCATACAATCACAATCATACAATCACAATCATACAATCGCAATCATACAATCACAATCATACAATCACAAAAATACAATCATAATCATACAATCACAATCATACAATCGCAATCATACAGTCACAATCATACAATCACAATCATACAATCGCAATCATACAATCGCAATCATACAATCACAATCATACAATCACAATCATACAATCACAATCATACTTTCACAATCATACAATCACAATCATACAATCACAATCATACAATCAAAATCGTACAATCACAATCATACAATCACAATCATACAATCGCAATCATACAATCACAATCATACAATCTCAATCATACAATCACAATCATACAATCATAATCATACAACTACAATCATACATCACAATCATACAATCACAATCATACAATCGCAATCATACAATCACAATCATGCAATCACAATCATACAATCGGAATCATACAATCGCATTCATACAATCGCAATCATACAATCACAATCATACAATCACAGTCATACAATCACAATCATACAATCACAATCATACAATCACAATCATACAATCACAATCATACAATCACAAAAATACAATCATAATCATACAATCACAATCATACAATCATAATCATACAATTACAATCATACATCACAATCATACAATCACAATCATACAATCGCAATCATACAATTACAATATCCCAAATACAATCTCCCAAATACAATCATACAATCACAATCATACAATCACAATCATACAATCATAATCATACAATTACAATCAGACATCACAATCATACAATCACAATCATACAATCGCAATCATACAATCACAATCATACAATCGCAATCATACAATTACAATCTCCCAAATACAATCTCCCAAATACAATCTCCCAAATACAATCTCCCAAATACAATCATACAATCACAATCATACAATCACAATCATACAATCACAATCATACAATCGCAATCATACAATCACAATCATACAATCACAGTCATACAATCACAATCATACAATCACAATCATATAATCACAATCATACAATCACAATCATACAATCACAATCATACAATCATAATCATGCAATTACAATCATACAATCACAAAAATACAATCATAATCATACAATCACAATCATACAATCGCAATCATACAATCACAATCATACAATCATAATCATGCAATTACAATCATACAATCACAATCATACAATCACAATCATACTATCGTAATCATACAATCACAATCATACCATCACAATCATACAATCACAATCATACAATCACAATCATACAATCGCAATCATACAATCACAATCATACAATCACAATCATACTATCGCAATCATACAATCACAATCATACCATCACAATCATACAATCACAATCATACAATCATAATCATACAATTACAATCATACAATCACAATCATACAATCACAGTCATACAATCACAGTCGTACAATCACAATCATACAATCACAATCATACTATCACAATCATACAATCACAATCATACAATCACAATCATACAATCACAATCATACAATCACAATCATACAATCACAATCATACTTTCACAATCATACAATCACAATCATACAATCACAGTCATACAATCACAATCATACAATCACAATCATACTGTCACAATCATACAATCACAATCATACAATCGCAATCATACAATTACAATCTCCCAAATACAATCTCCCAAATACAATCTCCCAAATACAATCATACAATCACAATCATACAATCACAATCATACAATCACAATCATACAATCACAATCATACAATCGCTATCATACAATCACAATCATACAATCACAATCATACAATCACAATCATACTTTCACAATCATACTATCACAATCATACAATCACAATCATACAATCACTGTCATACAATAACAATCATACAATAACAATCATATAATCACAATCATACTATCACAATCATACAATCACAATCATACAATCACAATCAGACAATCACAATCATACAATCGCAATCATACAATTACAATATCCCAAATACAATCTCCCAAATACAATCATACAATCACAATCATACAATCATAATCATACAATCACAATCATACAATCGCAATCATACAATCGCAATCATACAATCACAATCATGCAATCACAATCATACAATCGGAATCATACAATCGCATTCATACAATCGCAATCATACAATCACAATCATACAATCACAGTCATACAATCACAATCATACAATCACAATCATACAATCACAATCATACAATCACAATCATACAATCACAAAAATACAATCATAATCATACAATCACAATCATACAATCATAATCATACAATTACAATCATACATCACAATCATACAATCACAATCATACAATCGCAATCATACAATTACAATATCCCAAATACAATCTCCCAAATACAATCATACAATCACAATCATACAATCACAATCATACAATCATAATCATACAATTACAATCAGACATCACAATCATACAATCACAATCATACAATCGCAATCATACAATCACAATCATACAATCGCAATCATACAATTACAATCTCCCAAATACAATCTCCCAAATACAATCTCCCAAATACAATCTCCCAAATACAATCATACAATCACAATCATACAATCACAATCATACAATCACAATCATACAATCGCAATCATACAATCACAATCATACAATCACAGTCATACAATCACAATCATACAATCACAATCATATAATCACAATCATACAATCACAATCATACAATCACAATCATACAATCATAATCATGCAATTACAATCATACAATCACAAAAATACAATCATAATCATACAATCACAATCATACAATCGCAATCATACAATCACAATCATACAATCATAATCATGCAATTACAATCATACAATCACAATCATACAATCACAATCATACTATCGTAATCATACAATCACAATCATACCATCACAATCATACAATCACAATCATACAATCACAATCATACAATCACAGTCATACAATCACAATCATACAATCACAATCATACAATCACAATCATACAATCACAATCATACAATCACAATCATACAATCACAAAAATACAATCGCAATCATACAATCACAATCATACAATCACAATCATACAATCACAATCATACAATCACAATCATACAATCGCAATCATACAATCACAATCATACAATCACAATCATACAATCACAATCATACAATCACAATCATACAATCACAATCATACAATCACAATCAAAGAATCACAATCATACAATCACAATCATACAATCACAATCATACAATCACAATCATACAATCACAATCATACAATCACAACCATACAATCACAATCATACTATCACAATCATACAATCACAGTCATACATTCAAAATCATGCAATCACAATCATACAATCACAATCATGCAATCACAATCATACAATCATAATCATACAATCACAATCCTACAATCACAATCGTACAATCACAATCGTACAATCACAATCGCACAACCACAATCAGTCAATCACAATCATACAATCACAATCATACAATCACAATCATACAATCACAATCATACAATCACAATCATACAATCACAATCATACAATCATAATCATACAATTACAATCATACATCACAATCATACAATCACAATCATACAATCGCAATCATACAATCGCAATCATGCAATCACAATCATACAATCAGAATCATACAATCACAATCATTCAATAACAATCGTACAATCACAATCGTACAATCACAATCGCACAACCACAATCAGACGATCACACTCATACAATCACAATCATACAATCACAATCATACAATCACAATCATACAATCGCAATCATACAATCGCAATCATACAATCACAATCATACAATCACAGTCATACAATCACAATCATACAATCACAATCATACAATCGCAATCATACAATCACAATCATACAACCGCAATCATACTTTCACAATCATACAATCACAATCATACAATCACAATCATACAATCACAATCATACAATCACAATCATACAATCATAACCATGCAATTACAATCATACAATCACAATCATACAATCACAATCATACAATCGCAATCATACAATCACAATCATACAATCACAAAAATACAATCATAATCATACAATCACAATCATACAATCGCAATCATACAGTCACAATCATACAATCACAATCATACAATCGCAATCATACAATCGCAATCATACAATCACAATCATACAATCACAGTCATACAATCACAATCATACAATCACAATCATACAATCGCAATCATACAATCACAATCATACAATCGCAATCATACTTTCACAATCATACAATCACAATCATACAATCACAATCATACAATCACAATCATACTTTCACAATCATACAATCACAATCATACAATCACAATCATACAATCAAAATCATACAATCACAATCATACAATCACAATCATACAATCGCAATCATACAATCACAATCATACAATCTCAATCATACAATCACAATCATACAATCATAATCATACAACTACAATCATACATCACAATCATACAATCACAATCATACAATCGCAATCATACAATCACAATCATGCAATCACAATCATACAATCGGAATCATACAATCGCATTCATACAATCGCAATCATACAATCACAATCATACAATCACAGTCATACAATCACAATCATACAATCACAATCATACAATCACAATCATACAATCACAATCATACAATCACAAAAATACAATCATAATCATACAATCACAATCATACAATCATAATCATACAATTACAATCATACATCACAATCATACAATCACAATCATACAATCGCAATCATACAATTACAATATCCCAAATACAATCTCCCAAATACAATCATACAATCACAATCATACAATCACAATCATACAATCATAATCATACAATTACAATCAGACATCACAATCATACAATCACAATCATACAATCGCAATCATACAATCACAATCATACAATCGCAATCATACAATTACAATCTCCCAAATACAATCTCCCAAATACAATCTCCCAAATACAATCTCCCAAATACAATCATACAATCACAATCATACAATCACAATCATACAATCACAATCATACAATCGCAATCATACAATCACAATCATACAATCACAGTCATACAATCACAATCATACAATCACAATCATATAATCACAATCATACAATCACAATCATACAATCACAATCATACAATCATAATCATGCAATTACAATCATACAATCACAAAAATACAATCATAATCATACAATCACAATCATACAATCGCAATCATACAATCACAATCATACAATCATAATCATGCAATTACAATCATACAATCACAATCATACAATCACAATCATACTATCGTAATCATACAATCACAATCATACCATCACAATCATACAATCACAATCATACAATCACAATCATACAATCGCAATCATACAATCACAATCATACAATCACAATCATACTATCGCAATCATACAATCACAATCATACCATCACAATCATACAATCACAATCATACAATCATAATCATACAATTACAATCATACAATCACAATCATACAATCACAGTCATACAATCACAGTCGTACAATCACAATCATACAATCACAATCATACTATCACAATCATACAATCACAATCATACAATCACAATCATACAATCACAATCATACAATCACAATCATACAATCACAATCATACTTTCACAATCATACAATCACAATCATACAATCACAGTCATACAATCACAATCATACAATCACAATCATACTGTCACAATCATACAATCACAATCATACAATCGCAATCATACAATTACAATCTCCCAAATACAATCTCCCAAATACAATCTCCCAAATACAATCATACAATCACAATCATACAATCACAATCATACAATCACAATCATACAATCACAATCATACAATCGCTATCATACAATCACAATCATACAATCACAATCATACAATCACAATCATACTTTCACAATCATACTATCACAATCATACAATCACAATCATACAATCACTGTCATACAATAACAATCATACAATAACAATCATATAATCACAATCATACTATCACAATCATACAATCACAATCATACAATCACAATCAGACAATCACAATCATACAATCGCAATCATACAATTACAATATCCCAAATACAATCTCCCAAATACAATCATACAATCACAATCATACAATCACAATCATACAATCATAATCATACAATTACAATCATACATCACAATCATATAATCACAATCATACAATCGCAATCATACAATCACAATCATACAATCGCAATCATACAATTACAATCTCCCAAATACAATCATACAATCACAATCACACAATCACAATCATACAATCACGATCATACAGTCACAATCATACAATCACAATCATACAATTACAATCTCCCAAATACAATCTCCCAAATACAATCTCCCAAATACAATCTCCCAAATACAATCTCCCAAATACAATCATACAATCACAATCATACAATCACAATCATACAATCACAATCATACAATCATAATCAAGCAATCACAATCATACAATCACAATCATACAATCACAATCATACTTTCACAATCATACAATCACAATCATACAATCACAATCATACAATCACAGTCATACAATCACAATCATACAATCACAATCATACTGTCACAATCATACAATCACAAACATACAATCACAATCATACAATCGCAATCATACAATTACAATCTCCCAAATACAATCTCCCAAATACAATCTCCCAAATACATTCATACAATCACAATCATACAATCACAATCATACAATCACAATCATACAATCGCATTCATACAATCGCAATCATACAATCACAATCATACAATCACAGTCATACAATCACAATCATACAATCACAATCATACAATCACAAAAATACAATCATAATCATACAATCACAATCATACAATCGCAATCATACAATCACAATCATACAATCATAATCATGCAATTACAATCATACAATCATAATCATACAATCACAATCATACAATCACAGTCATACAATCACAATCATACAATCACAATCATACTATCACAATCATACAATCACAATCATACAATCACAATCATCCAATCGCAATCATACAATCACAATCATACAATCACAGTCATACAATCACAATCATACAATCACAATCATACAATCACAATCATACAATCACAAAAGTACAATCATAATCATACAATCACAATCATACAATCGCAATCATACAATCACAATCATACAATCACAAAAATACAATCATAATCATACAATCACAATCATACAATCGCAATCATACAATCACAATCATACAATCATAATCATGCAATTACAATCATACAATCACAATCATACCATCACGATCATACTATCGCAATCATACAATCACAATCATACCATCACAAGCATACAATCACAATCATACAATCACAATCATACAATCGCAATCATACAATCACAATCATACAATCACAATCATACTATCGCAATCATACAACCACAATCATACGATCACAATCATACAATCACAATCATACAATCATAATCATACAATTACAATCATACAATCGCAGTCATACAATCACAATCATACAATCACAATCATACAATCATAATCATACAATTACAATCATACATCACAATCATACAATCACAATCATACAATCGCAATCATACAATCACAATCATACAATCGCAATCATACAATTACAATATCCCAAATACAATCTCCCAAATACAATCATACAATCACAGTCATACAATCACAATCATACAACCACAATCAGACAATCACAATCATACAATCACAATCATACAACCACAATCACGCAATCACAATCATACAATTACAATATCCCAAATACAATCTCCCAAATACAATCATACAATCACAATCATACAATCACAATCATACAATTACAATCATACAACCACAATCAGACAATCACAATCATACAATCACAATCATACTATCGCAATCATACAATCACAATCATACCATCACAAGCATACAATCACAATCATACAATCACAATCATACAATCACAATCATACAATCATAATCATACAATTACAATCATACATCACAATCATACAATCACAATCATACAATCACAATTATGCAATCACAATCATACAATCGCATTCATACAATCGCAATCATACAATCACAATCATACAATCACAATCATACAATCACAATCATAATATTACAATCATACATCACAATCATACAATCACAATCATACAATCGCAATCATACAATCACAATCATACAACCGCAATCATACAATTACAATCTCCCAAATACAATCTCCCAAATACAATCTCCCAACTACAATCTCCCAAATACAGTCATACAATCACAATCAAACAATCAGAATCATACAATCACAATCATACTATCACAATCATACAGTCACAATCATGCAATCACAATCATACAATCACAATCATACAATCACAATCATACAATCACAATCATACAATCACAATCATACAATCACAATCATACAATCACAATCATACAATCAGAATCATAAAATCACAATCATTCAATAACAATCGTACAATCACAATCGTACGATCACAATCGCACAACCACAATCAGACAATCATACTCATACAATCACAATCATACAATCACAATCATACAATCACAATCATACCATCACAATCATACTTTCACAATCATACAATCACAATCATACAACCACAATCATACAATCACAGTCATACAATCACAATCATACAATCACAATCATACAATCACAATCATACAATCACAATCATACAATCGCAAGCATACAATCACAATCATACAATCTCAATCATACAATCACAATCATACAATCATAATCATACAATTACAGTCATACATCACAATCATACAATCACAATCATACAATCGCAATCATACAATCACAATCATACAATCACAATCATACAATCACAATCATACAATCACAATCATACAATCACAATCATACAATCATAATCATACAATTACAATCATACATCACAATCATACAATCACAACCATACAATCGCAATCATACAATCACAATCATACAATCGCAAACATACAATTACAATCTCCCAAATACAATCTCCCAAATACAATCATACAATCACAATCATACAATCACAATCATACAATCATAATCATACAATCACAATCATACGTTCACAATCATACAATCACAATCATACAATCACAATCATACAATCGCAATCATACAATCGCAATCATACAATCGCAATCATACAATCGCAATCATACAATCGCAATCATACAATCACAATCATACAATCTCAATCATACAATCACAATCATACAACCACAATCAGACAATCACAATCACACAATCACAATCATACAATCACAATCATACAATCACAATCATACAATCACAATCATACAATCACAATCATACTTTCACAATCATACAATCACAATCATACAATCACAATCATACAATCACAATCATACAATCACAATCATACAATCATAATCATACAATTACAATCATACATCACAATCATACAATCACAATCATACAATCGCAATCATACAATCACAACCATACAATCGCAAACATACAATTACAATCTCCCAAATACAATCTCCCAAATACAATCATACAATCACAATCATCCAATCACAATCATACAATCATAATCATACAATCACAATCATACGTTCACAATCATACAATCACAATCATACAATCGCAATCATACAATCACAATCATACAACCACAATCATACAATCTCAATCATACAATCACAATCATACAACCACAATCAGACAATCACAATCACACAATCACAATCATACAATCACAATCATACAATCACAATTATGCAATCACAATCATACAATCGCATTCATACAATCGCAATCATACAATCACAATCATACAATCACAATCATACAATCACAATCATACTTTCACAATCATACAATCACAATCATACAATCACAATCATACAATCACAATCATACAATCACAATCATACAATCATAATCACACAATCACAATCATACAATCACAATCATACAATCACAATCATACAATCACAATCATACAATCACAATCATACTTTCACAATCATACAATCACAATCATACAATCATAATCATACAATTACAATCATACATCACAATCATACAATCACAATCATACAATCGCAATCATACAATCACAATCATACAATCGCAAACATACAATTACAATCTCCCGAATACAATCTCCCAAATACAATCATACATCACAATCATACAATCACAATCATACAGTCGCAATCATACAATTACAATATCCCAAATACAATCTCCCAAATACAATCATACTATCACAATCGTACAATCACAATCAAACAATCACAATCATACCATCACAATCATACAATCACAATCATACAATCGCAATCATACAATCGCAATCATACAATCACAATCATACAATCTCAATCATACAATCACAATCATACAACCACAATCAGACAATCACAATCACACAATCACAATCATACAATCACAATCATACAATCACAATTATGCAATCACAATCATACAATCGCATTCATACAATCGCAATCATACAATCACAATCATACAATCACAATCATACATTCAAAATCATGCAATCACAATCATACAATCACAATCATGCAATCACAATCATACAATCAGAATCATACAATCACAATCATTCAATAACAATCGTACAATCACAATCGTACAATCACAATCGGACAACCACAATCAGACAATCACAATCATACAATCGCAATCATATAATTACAATCTCCCAAATACAATCTCCCAAATACAATCTCCCAACTACAATCTCCCAAATACAATCATACAATCGCATTCATACAATCACAATCATACCATCACAATCATACAATCACAATCATACAATCATAATCATACAATTACAATCATACATCACAATCATACAATCACAATCATACAATCGCAATCATACAATCACAATCATACAACCGCAATCATACAATTACAATCTCCCAAATACAAGCTCCCAAATACAATCTCCCAACTACAATCTCCCAAATACAATCATACAATCACAATCATACAATCACAATCATACAATCGCAATCATACAATTACAATCTCCCAAATACAATCTCCCAAATACAATCATACAATCACAATCATACAATCACAACCATACAATCACAACCATGCAATCACAATCATACAATCACAATCATACAATCACAATCATACAATCACAATCATACAATCACAATCATACAATCACAATCATACATTCAAAATCATGCAATCACAATCATACAATCACAATCATGCAATCACAATCATACAATCATAATCATACAATCACAATCATTCAATCACAATCGTACAATCTCAATCGCACAACCACAATCACACAATCACACTCATACAATCACAATCATACAATCACAATCATGCAATCACAATCATACAATCATAATCATACAATCACAATCCTACAATCACAATCGTACAATCACAATCGTACAATCACAATCGCACAACCACAATCAGTCAATCACAATCATACAATCACAATCATACAATCACAATCATACAATCACAATCATACAATCACAATCATACAATCACAATCATACAATCACAATCATACAATCACAATCATACTTCCACAACCATACAATCACAATCATACAATCACAATCATACAATCACAATCATACAATCACAATCATACAATCACAATCATACAATCACAACCATACAATCACAACCATACAATCACAATCATACAATCACAATCATACAATCACAATCATACAATCACAATCATACAATCACAATCATACAATCACAATCATACATTCAAAATCATGCAATCACAATCATGCAATCACAATCATACAATCACAATCATACAATCACAATCATACAATCACAATCATACTTCCACAACCATACAATCACAATCATACAATCACAATCATACAATCACAATCATACAATCACAATCATACAATCACAATCATACAATCGCAATCATACAATCGCAATCATGCAATCACAATCATGCAATCACAATCATACAATCACAATCATACAATCACAATCATACAATCACAATCATACTTCCACAACCATACAATCACAATCATACAATCACAATCATACAATCACAATCATACAATCACAATCATACAATCACAATCATACAATCATAATCATGCAATTACAATCATACAATCACAACCATACAATCACAATCATACTATCACAATCATACAATCGCAATCATACAATCACAATCATACAATCACAGTCATACAATCACAATCATACAATCACAATCATACAATCACAATCATACAATCACAAAAATACAATCATAATCATACAATCACAATCATACAATCGCAATCATACAATCACAATCATACAATCACAAAAATACAATCATAATCATACAATCACAATCATACAATCGCAATCTTACAATCACAATCATACAATCACAATCATACAATCTCAATCATACAATCACAATCATACAATCATAATCATACAATTACAATCATACATCACAATCATACAATCATAATCATACAATCACAATCATACAATCGCAATCATACAATCGCAATCATGCAATCACAATCATACAATCAGAATCATACAATCACAATCATTCAATAACAATCGTACAATCGCAATCGTACAATCACAATCGCACAACCACAATCAGACGATCACACTCATACAATCACAATCATACAATCACAATCATACAATCACAATCATACAATCGCATTCATACAATCGCAATCATACAATCACAATCATACAATCACAGTCATACAATCACAATCATACAATCACAATCATACAATCACAAAAATACAATCATAATCATACAATCACAATCATACAATCGCATTCATACAATCGCAATCATACAATCACAATCATACAATCACAATCATACAATCACAATCATACAATCACAATCATAATATTACAATCATACATCACAATCATACAATCACAATCATACAATCGCAATCATACAATCACAATCATACAACCGCAATCATACAATTACAATCTCCCAAATACAATCTCCCAAATACAATCTCCCAACTACAATCTCCCAAATACAGTCATACAATCACAATCAAACAATCAGAATCATACAATCACAATCATACTATCACAATCATACAGTCACAATCATGCAATCACAATCATACAATCACAATCATACAATCACAATCATACAATCACAATCATACAATCACAATCATACAATCACAATCATACAATCACAATCATACAATCAGAATCATAAAATCACAATCATTCAATAACAATCGTACAATCACAATCGTACGATCACAATCGCACAACCACAATCAGACAATCATACTCATACAATCACAATCATACAATCACAATCATACAATCACAATCATACCATCACAATCATACTTTCACAATCATACAATCACAATCATACAACCACAATCATACAATCACAGTCATACAATCACAATCATACAATCACAATCATACAATCACAATCATACAATCACAATCATACAATCGCAAGCATACAATCACAATCATACAATCTCAATCATACAATCACAATCATACAATCATAATCATACAATTACAGTCATACATCACAATCATACAATCACAATCATACAATCGCAATCATACAATCACAATCATACAATCACAATCATACAATCACAATCATACAATCACAATCATACAATCACAATCATACAATCATAATCATACAATTACAATCATACATCACAATCATACAATCACAATCATACAATCGCAATCATACAATCACAATCATACAATCGCAAACATACAATTACAATCTCCCAAATACAATCTCCCAAATACAATCATACAATCACAATCATACAATCACAATCATACAATCATAATCATACAATCACAATCATACGTTCACAATCATACAATCACAATCATACAATCACAATCATACAATCGCAATCATACAATCGCAATCATACAATCGCAATCATACAATCGCAATCATACAATCGCAATCATACAATCACAATCATACAATCTCAATCATACAATCACAATCATACAACCACAATCAGACAATCACAATCACACAATCACAATCATACAATCACAATCATACAATCACAATCATACAATCACAATCATACAATCACAATCATACTTTCACAATCATACAATCACAATCATACAATCACAATCATACAATCACAATCATACAATCACAATCATACAATCATAATCATACAATTACAATCATACATCACAATCATACAATCACAATCATACAATCGCAATCATACAATCACAATCATACAATCGCAAACATACAATTACAATCTCCCAAATACAATCTCCCAAATACAATCATACAATCACAATCATCCAATCACAATCATGCAATCATAATCATACAATCACAATCATACGTTCACAATCATACAATCACAATCATACAATCGCAATCATACAATCACAATCATACAACCACAATCATACAATCTCAATCATACAATCACAATCATACAACCACAATCAGACAATCACAATCACACAATCACAATCATACAATCACAATCATACAATCACAATTATGCAATCACAATCATACAATCGCATTCATACAATCGCAATCATACAATCACAACCATACAATCACAATCATACAATCACAATCATACTTTCACAATCATACAATCACAATCATACAATCACAATCATACAATCACAATCATACAATCACAATCATACAATCATAATCACACAATCACAATCATACAATCACAATCATACAATCACAATCATACAATCACAATCATACAATCACAATCATACTTTCACAATCATACAATCACAATCATACAATCATAATCATACAATTACAATCATACATCACAATCATACAATCACAATCATACAATCGCAATCATACAATCACAATCATACAATCGCAAACATACAATTACAATCTCCCGAATACAATCTCCCAAATACAATCATACATCACAATCATACAATCACAATCATACAGTCGCAATCATACAATTACAATATCCCAAATACAATCTCCCAAATACAATCATACTATCACAATCGTACAATCACAATCAAACAATCACAATCATACCATCACAATCATACAATCACAATCATACAATCGCAATCATACAATCGCAATCATACAATCACAATCATACAATCTCAATCATACAATCACAATCATACAACCACAATCAGACAATCACAATCACACAATCACAATCATACAATCACAATCATACAATCACAATTATGCAATCACAATCATACAATCGCATTCATACAATCGCAATCATACAATCACAATCATACAATCACAATCATACATTCAAAATCATGCAATCACAATCATACAATCACAATCATGCAATCACAATCATACAATCAGAATCATACAATCACAATCATTCAATAACAATCGTACAATCACAATCGTACAATCACAATCGGACAACCACAATCAGACAATCACAATCATACAATCGCAATCATATAATTACAATCTCCCAAATACAATCTCCCAAATACAATCTCCCAACTACAATCTCCCAAATACAATCATACAATCGCATTCATACAATCACAATCATACCATCACAATCATACAATCACAATCATACAATCATAATCATACAATTACAATCATACATCACAATCATACAATCACAATCATACAATCGCAATCATACAATCACAATCATACAACCGCAATCATACAATTACAATCTCCCAAATACAAGCTCCCAAATACAATCTCCCAACTACAATCTCCCAAATACAATCATACAATCACAATCATACAATCACAATCATACAATCGCAATCATACAATTACAATCTCCCAAATACAATCTCCCAAATACAATCATACAATCACAATCATACAATCACAACCATACAATCACAACCATGCAATCACAATCATACAATCACAATCATACAATCACAATCATACAATCACAATCATACAATCACAATCATACAATCACAATCATACATTCAAAATCATGCAATCACAATCATACAATCACAATCATGCAATCACAATCATACAATCATAATCATACAATCACAATCATTCAATCACAATCGTACAATCTCAATCGCACAACCACAATCACACAATCACACTCATACAATCACAATCATACAATCACAATCATGCAATCACAATCATACAATCATAATCATACAATCACAATCCTACAATCACAATCGTACAATCACAATCGTACAATCACAATCGCACAACCACAATCAGTCAATCACAATCATACAATCACAATCATACAATCACAATCATACAATCACAATCATACAATCACAATCATACAATCACAATCATACAATCACAATCATACAATCACAATCATACAATCACAATCATACTTTCACAATCATACAATCACAATCATACTTTCACAATCATACAATCACAATCATACATTCAAAATCATGCAATCACAATCATACAATCACAATCATGCAATCACAATCATACAATCACAATCATACAATCACAATCATACAATCACAATCATACTTCCACAACCATACAATCACAATCATACAATCACAATCATACAATCACAATCATACAATCACAATCATACAATCACAATCATACAATCACAACCATACAATCACAACCATACAATCACAATCATACAATCACAATCATACAATCACAATCATACAATCACAATCATACAATCACAATCATACAATCACAATCATACATTCAAAATCATGCAATCACAATCATGCAATCACAATCATACAATCACAATCATACAATCACAATCATACAATCACAATCATACTTCCACAACCATACAATCACAATCATACAATCACAATCATACAATCACAATCATACAATCACAATCATACAATCACAATCATACAATCGCAATCATACAATCGCAATCATGCAATCACAATCATGCAATCACAATCATACAATCACAATCATACAATCACAATCATACAATCACAATCATACTTCCACAACCATACAATCACAATCATACAATCACAATCATACAATCACAATCATACAATCACAATCATACAATCACAATCATACAATCATAATCATGCAATTACAATCATACAATCACAACCATACAATCACAATCATACTATCACAATCATACAATCGCAATCATACAATCACAATCATACAATCACAGTCATACAATCACAATCATACAATCACAATCATACAATCACAATCATACAATCACAAAAATACAATCATAATCATACAATCACAATCATACAATCGCAATCATACAATCACAATCATACAATCACAAAAATACAATCATAATCATACAATCACAATCATACAATCGCAATCTTACAATCACAATCATACAATCACAATCATACAATCTCAATCATACAATCACAATCATACAATCATAATCATACAATTACAATCATACATCACAATCATACAATCATAATCATACAATCACAATCATACAATCGCAATCATACAATCGCAATCATGCAATCACAATCATACAATCAGAATCATACAATCACAATCATTCAATAACAATCGTACAATCGCAATCGTACAATCACAATCGCACAACCACAATCAGACGATCACACTCATACAATCACAATCATACAATCACAATCATACAATCACAATCATACAATCGCATTCATACAATCGCAATCATACAATCACAATCATACAATCACAGTCATACAATCACAATCATACAATCACAATCATACAATCACAAAAATACAATCATAATCATACAATCACAATCATACAATCGCAACCATACAATCACAATCATACAATCATAATCATGCAATTGCAATCATACAATCATAATCATACAATCACAATCATACAATCATAATCATACAATTACAATCATACATCACAATCATACAATCACAATCATACAATCGCAATCATACAATTACAATATCCCAAATACAATCCCCCAAATACAATCATACAATCACAATCATACAATCACAATCATACAATCACAATCATACAATCACAATCATACAATCACAATCATACAACCACAATCAGACAATCACAATCATACAATCACAATCATACAATCACAATTATGCAATCACAATCATGCAATCACAATCATACATTCAAAATCATGCAATCACAATCATACAATCACAATCATGCAATCACAATCATACAATCATAATCATACAATCACAATCCTACAATCACAATCGTACAATCACAATCGTACAATCACAATCGCACAACCACAATCAGTCAATCACAATCATACAATCACAATCATACAATCACAATCATACAATCACAATCATACAATCACAGTCATACAATCACAATCATACTTTCACAATCATACAATCACAATCATACAATCACAATCATACAATCACAGTCATACAATCACAATCATGCAATCACAATCATACTATCACAATCATACAATCACAATCATACAATTACAATCGTACAATCACAATCATACAATCACAATCATACAATCACAATCATACAATCACAATCATACAATCACAATCATACAATCGCAATCATACAATCACAATCATACAATCGCAATCATACAATTACAATATCCCAAATACAATCTCCCAAATACAATCATACAATCACAATCATACAATCACAATCATACAATCACAATCATACAATCATAATCATACAATTACAATCAGACATCACAATCATACAATCACAATCATACAATCGCAATCATACAATCACAATCATACAATCGCAATCATACAATTACAATCTCCCAAATACAATCTCCCAAATACAATCTCCCAAATACAATCTCCCAAATACAATCATACAATCACAATCATACAATCACAATCATACAATCAGAATCATACAATCGCAATCATACAATCACAATCATACAATGACAGTCATACAATCACAATCATACAATCACAATCATACAATCACAATCATACAATCATAATCATGCAATTACAATCATACAATCACAATCATACAATCACAATCATACTATCGCAATCATACAATCACAATCATACCATCACAATCATACAATCACAATCATACAATCACAATCATACAATCGCAATCATACAATCACAATCATACAATCACAATCATACTATCGCAATCATACAATCACAATCATACCATCACAATCATACAATCACAATCATGCAATCATAATCATACAATTACAATCATACAATCACAGTCGTACAATCACAATCATACAATCACAATCATACAATCATAATCATACAATTACAATCATACATCACAATCATACAATCACAATCAAAGAATCACAATCATACAATCACAATCATACAATCGCAAGCATACAATCACAATCATACAATCACAATCATACAATCCCAATCATACAATCACAATCATACAATCACAATCATACAATCGCAATCATACAATCACAATCATACAATCTCAATCATACAATCACAATCATACAATCATAATCATACAATTACAACCATACATCACAATCATACAATCACAATCATACAATCGCAATCATACAATCACATTCATGCAATCACAATCATACAATCAGAATCATACAATCACAATCATTCAATAACAATCGTACAATCACAATCGTACAATCACAATCATACAATCACAATCATACAATCACAATCATACAATCACAATCATACAATCACAATCATACAATCACAATCATACAATCACAATCATACAATCACAATCATACAATCACAATCATACAATCACAATCATACAATCACAATCATACAATCATAATCATACAATTACAATCATACATCACAATCATACAATCACAATCATACAATCACAATCATGCAATCACAATCATACAATCATAATCATACAATTACAATCATACATCACAATCATACAATCACAATCGCACAATCACAATCAGACAATCACACTCATACAATCACAATCATACAATCACAATCATACAATCACAATCATACAATCACAATCATACTTTCACAATCATACAATCACAATCATACAATCACAATCATACAATCAAAATCATACAATCACAATCATACAATCACAATCATACAATCGCAATCATACAATCACAATCATACAATCTCAATCATACAATCACAATCATACAATCATAATCATACAACTACAATCATACATCACAATCATACAATCACAATCATACAATCGCAATCATACAATCACAATCATGCAATCACAATCATACAATCGGAATCATACAATCGCATTCATACAATCGCAATCATACAATCACAATCATACAATCACAGTCATACAATCACAATCATACAATCACAATCATACAATCACAATCATACAATCACAATCATACAATCACAAAAATACAATCATAATCATACAATCACAATCATACAATCATAATCATACAATTACAATCATACATCACAATCATACAATCACAATCATACAATCGCAATCATACAATCACAATCATGCAATCACAATCATACAATCACAATCATACAATCACAATCATACAATCACAATCATACAATCACAATCATACAATCACAATCATACAATCACAATCATACAATCACAATCATACAATCACAATCATACAATCACAATCATACAATCACAATCATACAATCGCAATCATACAATTACAATATCCCAAATACAATCTCCCAAATACAATCATACAATCACAATCATACAATCACAATCATACAATCATAATCATACAATTACAATCAGACATCACAATCATACAATCACAATCATACAATCGCAATCATACAATCACAATCATACAATCGCAATCATACAATTACAATCTCCCAAATACAATCTCCCAAATACAATCTCCCAAATACAATCTCCCAAATACAATCATACAATCACAATCATACAATCACAATCATACAATCACAATCATACAATCGCAATCATACAATCACAATCATACAATCACAGTCATACAATCACAATCATACAATCACAATCATATAATCACAATCATACAATCACAATCATACAATCACAATCATACAATCATAATCATGCAATTACAATCATACAATCACAAAAATACAATCATAATCATACAATCACAATCATACAATCGCAATCATACAATCACAATCATACAATCATAATCATGCAATTACAATCATACAATCACAATCATACAATCACAATCATACTATCGTAATCATACAATCACAATCATACCATCACAATCATACAATCACAATCATACAATCACAATCATACAATCGCAATCATACAATCACAATCATACAATCACAATCATACTATCGCAATCATACAATCACAATCATACCATCACAATCATACAATCACAATCATACAATCATAATCATACAATTACAATCATACAATCACAATCATACAATCACAGTCATACAATCACAGTCGTACAATCACAATCATACAATCACAATCATACTATCACAATCATACAATCACAATCATACAATCACAATCATACAATCACAATCATACAATCACAATCATACAATCACAATCATACTTTCACAATCATACAATCACAATCATACAATCACAGTCATACAATCACAATCATACAATCACAATCATACTGTCACAATCATACAATCACAATCATACAATCGCAATCATACAATTACAATCTCCCAAATACAATCTCCCAAATACAATCTCCCAAATACAATCATACAATCACAATCATACAATCACAATCATACAATCACAATCATACAATCACAATCATACAATCGCTATCATACAATCACAATCATACAATCACAATCATACAATCACAATCATACAATCACAATCATACTTTCACAATCATACTATCACAATCATACAATCACAATCATACAATCACTGTCATACAATAACAATCATACAATAACAATCATATAATCACAATCATACTATCACAATCATACAATCACAATCATACAATCACAATCAGACAATCACAATCATACAATCGCAATCATACAATTACAATATCCCAAATACAATCTCCCAAATACAATCATACAATCACAATCATACAATCACAATCATACAATCATAATCATACAATTACAATCATACATCACAATCATATAATCACAATCATACAATCGCAATCATACAATCACAATCATACAATCGCAATCATACAATTACAATCTCCCAAATACAATCATACAATCACAATCACACAATCACAATCATACAATCACGATCATACAGTCACAATCATACAATCACAATCATACAATTACAATCTCCCAAATACAATCTCCCAAATACAATCTCCCAAATACAATCTCCCAAATACAATCTCCCAAATACAATCATACAATCACAATCATACAATCACAATCATACAATCACAATCATACAATCATAATCAAGCAATCACAATCATACAATCACAATCATACAATCACAATCATACTTTCACAATCATACAATCACAATCATACAATCACAATCATACAATCACAGTCATACAATCACAATCATACAATCACAATCATACTGTCACAATCATACAATCACAATCATACAATCACAATCATACAATCGCAATCATACAATTACAATCTCCCAAATACAATCTCCCAAATACAATCTCCCAAATACATTCATACAATCACAATCATACAATCACAATCATACAATCACAATCATACAATCGCATTCATACAATCGCAATCATACAATCACAATCATACAATCACAGTCATACAATCACAATCATACAATCACAATCATACAATCACAAAAATACAATCATAATCATACAATCACAATCATACAATCGCAATCATACAATCACAATCATACAATCATAATCATGCAATTACAATCATACAATCATAATCATACAATCACAATCATACAATCACAGTCATACAATCACAATCATACAATCACAATCATACTATCACAATCATACAATCACAATCATACAATCACAATCATACAATCGCAATCATACAATCACAATCATACAATCACAAAAATACAATCATAATCATACAATCACAATCATACAATCGCAATCATACAATCACAATCATACAATCATAATCATGCAATTACAATCATACAATCACAATCATACCATCACGATCATACTATCGCAATCATACAATCACAATCATACCATCACAAGCATACAATCACAATCATACAATCACAATCATACAATCGCAATCATACAATCACAATCATACAATCACAATCATACTATCGCAATCATACAACCACAATCATACGATCACAATCATACAATCACAATCATACAATCATAATCATACAATTACAATCATACAATCGCAGTCATACAATCACAATCATACAATCACAATCATACAATCATAATCATACAATTACAATCATACATCACAATCATACAATCACAATCATACAATCGCAATCATACAATCACAATCATACAATCGCAATCATACAATTACAATATCCCAAATACAATCTCCCAAATACAATCATACAATCACAATCATACAATCACAATCATACAACCACAATCAGACAATCACAATCATACAATCACAATCATACAACCACAATCACGCAATCACAATCATACAATTACAATATCCCAAATACAATCTCCCAAATACAATCATACAATCACAATCATACAATCACAATCATACAATTACAATCATACAACCACAATCAGACAATCACAATCATACAATCACAATCATACTATCGCAATCATACAATCACAATCATACCATCACAAGCATACAATCACAATCATACAATCACAATCATACAATCACAATCATACAATCATAATCATACAATTACAATCATACATCACAATCATACAATCACAATCATACAATCACAATTATGCAATCACAATCATACAATCGCATTCATACAATCGCAATCATACAATCACAATCATACAATCACAATCATACAATCACAATCATAATATTACAATCATACATCACAATCATACAATCACAATCATACAATCGCAATCATACAATCACAATCATACAACCGCAATCATACAATTACAATCTCCCAAATACAATCTCCCAAATACAATCTCCCAACTACAATCTCCCAAATACAGTCATACAATCACAATCAAACAATCAGAATCATACAATCACAATCATACAATCGCATTCATACAATCACAGTCATACAATCACAATCATACAATCGCAATCATACAATCACAATCATACAATCACAAAAATACAATCATAATCATACAATCACAATCATACAATCGCAATCATACAATCACAATCATACAATCATAATCATGCAATTACAATCATACAATCACAATCATACAATCACAATCATACAATCGCATTCATACAATCGCAAGCATACAATCACAATCATACAATCTCAATCATACAATCACAATCAAACAATCATAATCATACAATTACAATCATACATCACAATCATACAATCACAATCATACAGTCGCAATCATACAATTACAATGTCCCAAATACAATCTCCCAAATACAATCATACTATCACAATCGTACAATCACAATCAAACAATCACAATCATACCATCACAATCATACAATCACAATCATACAATCGCAATCATACAATCACAATCATACAATCACAATCATACTATCGCAATCATGCAATCACAATCATACCATCACAATCATACAATCACAATCATACAATCATAATCATACAATTGCAATCATACAATCGCAATCATACAATTACAATATACCAAATACAATCTCGCAAATACAATCATACAATCACAATCATACAATCACAATCATACAACCACAATCAGACAATCACAATCATACAATCACAATCACACAATCACAATTATGCAATCACAATCATACAATCGCATTCATACAATCGCAATCATACAATCACAGTCATACAATCACAATCATACAATTACAATCTCCCAAATACAATCTCCCAAATACAATCTCCCAACTACAATCGCCCAAATACAATCATACAATCGCAATCATACAATCACAATCATACCATCACAATCATACAATCACAATCATACAATCATAATCATACAATTACAATCATACATCACAATCATACAATCACAATCATACAATCACAATCATACAATCACAATCATACAATCACAATCATACAATCACAATCATACAATCACAGTCATACAATCACAATCATACAATCACAATCATACTATCACAATCATACAATCACAATCATACAATCACAATCATACAATCACAATCATACAATCACAATCATACAATCACAATCATACAATCACAATCATACAATCACAATCATACAATCACAATCATAAAATCACAATCAAAGAATCACAATCATACAATCACAATCATACAATCACAATCATACAATCACAATCATACAATCACAACCATACAATCACAATCATACTATCACAATCATACAATCACAGTCATACAATCACAATCATACATTCAAAATCATGCAATCACAATCATACAATCACAATCATGCAATCACAATCATACAATCATAATCATACAATCACAATCCTACAATCACAATCGTACAATCACAATCGTACAATCACAATCGCACAACCACAATCAGTCAATCACAATCATACAATCACAATCATACTATCACAATCATACAATCACAATCATACAATCACAATCATACAATCACAATCATACTTTCACAATCATACAATCACAATCATACAATCACAATCATACAATCACAGTCATACAATCACAATCATACAATCACAATCATACTATCACAATCATACAATCACAATCATACAATCACAATCATACAATCGCAATCATACAATCACAATCATACAATCACAGTCATACAATCACAATCATACAATCACAATCATACAATCACAATCATACAATCACAAAAATACAATCATAATCATACAATCACAATCATACAATCGCAATCATACAATCACAATCATACAATCACAAAAATACAATCATAATCATACAATCACAATCATACAATCGCAATCATACAATCACAATCATACAATCATAATCATGCAATTACAATCATACAATCACAATCATACAATCACAATCATACTATCGCAACCATACAATCGCAATCATACCATCACAAGCATACAATCACAATCATACAATCACAATCATACAACCGCAATCATACAATTACAATCTCCCAAATACAATTTCCCAAATACAATCTCCCAACTACAATCTCCCAAATACAATCATACAATCACAATCATACAATCGCAATCATACAATTACAATCTCCCAAATACAATCTCCCAAATACAATCTCCCAAATACAATCATACAATCACAATCATACAATCACAATCACACAATCACAACCATACAATCACAATCATACTATCACAATCATACAATCACAATCATACAATCACAATCATACATTCAAAATCATGCAATCACAATCATACAATCACAATCATGCAATCACAATCATACAATCATAATCATACAATCACAATCCTACAATCACAATCGTACAATCACAATCGTACAATCACAATCGCACAACCACAATCAGTCAATCACAATCATACAATCACAATCATACACTCACAATCATACAATCACAATCATACAATCACAATCATACAATCACAATCATACAATCACAATCATACAATCACAATCATACTTTCACAATCATACAATCACAATCATACAATCACAATCATACAATCACAGTCATACAATCACAATCATACAATCACAATCATACTATCACAATCATACAATCACAATCATACAATCACAATCATACAATCACAATCATACAATCACAATCATACAATCACAATCATACAATCACAATCATACAATCACAATCATACAATCACAATCATACAATCACAATCATACAATCACAATCATACAATCACAATCAAAGAATCACAATCATACAATCACAATCATACAATCACAATCATACAATCACAATCATACAATCACAACCATACAATCACAATCATACTATCTCAATCATACAATCACAGTCATACAATCACAATCATACATTCAAAATCATGCAATCACAATCATACAATCACAATCGTGCAATCACAATCATACAATCATAATCATACAATCACAATCCTACAATCACAATCGTACAATCACAATCGTACAATCACAATCGCACAACCACAATCAGTCAATCACAATCATACAATCACAATCATACAATCACAATCATACAATCACAATCATACAATCACAATCATACAATCACAATCATACAATCACAATCATACTATCACAATCATACAATCACAGTCATACAATCACAATCATACAATCACAATCATACTATCACAATCATACAATCACAATCATACAATCGCAATCATACAATCGCAATCATACAATCACAATCATACAATCACAGTCATACAATCACAATCATACAATCACAATCATACAATCACAATCATACAATCACAATCATACAATCACAATCATACAATCACAAAAATACAATCGCAATCATACAATCACAATCATACAATCACAATCATACAATCACAATCATACAATCACAATCATACAATCGCAATCATACAATCACAATCATACAATCACAATCATACAATCACAATCATACAATCACAATCATACAATCACAATCATACAATCACAATCAAAGAATCACAATCATACAATCACAATCATACAATCACAATCATACAATCACAATCATACAATCACAACCATACAATCACAATCATACTATCACAATCATACAATCACAGTCATACATTCAAAATCATGCAATCACAATCATACAATCACAATCATGCAATCACAATCATACAATCATAATCATACAATCACAATCCTACAATCACAATCGTACAATCACAATCGTACAATCACAATCGCACAACCACAATCAGTCAATCACAATCATACAATCACAATCATACAATCACAATCATACAATCACAATCATACAATCACAATCATACAATCACAATCATACAATCATAATCATACAATTACAATCATACATCACAATCATACAATCACAATCATACAATCGCAATCATACAATCGCAATCATGCAATCACAATCATACAATCAGAATCATACAATCACAATCATTCAATAACAATCGTACAATCACAATCGTACAATCACAATCGCACAACCACAATCAGACGATCACACTCATACAATCACAATCATACAATCACAATCATACAATCACAATCATACAATCGCAATCATACAATCGCAATCATACAATCACAATCATACAATCACAGTCATACAATCACAATCATACAATCACAATCATACAATCGCAATCATACAATCACAATCATACAATCGCAATCATACTTTCACAATCATACAATCACAATCATACAATCACAATCATACAATCACAATCATACAATCACAATCATACAATCATAATCATGCAATTACAATCATACAATCACAATCATACAATCACAATCATACAATCGCAATCATACAATCACAATCATACAATCACAAAAATACAATCATAATCATACAATCACAATCATACAATCGCAATCATACAGTCACAATCATACAATCACAATCATACAATCGCAATCATACAATCGCAATCATACAATCACAATCATACAATCACAGTCATACAATCACAATCATACAATCACAATCATACAATCGCAATCATACAATCACAATCATACAATCGCAATCATACTTTCACAATCATACAATCACAATCATACAATCACAATCATACAATCACAATCATACAATCACAATCATACAATCATAATCATGCAATTACAATCATACAATCACAACCATACAATCACAATCATACTATCACAATCATACAATCGCAATCATACAATCACAATCATACAATCACAGTCATACAATCACAATCATACAATCACAATCATACAATCACAATCATACAATCACAAAAATACAATCATAATCATACAATCACAATCATACAATCGCAATCATACAATCACAATCATACAATCACAAAAATACAATCATAATCATACAATCACAATCATACAATCGCAATCTTACAATCACAATCATACAATCACAATCATACAATCTCAATCATACAATCACAATCATACAATCATAATCATACAATTACAATCATACATCACAATCATACAATCATAATCATACAATCACAATCATACAATCGCAATCATACAATCGCAATCATGCAATCACAATCATACAATCAGAATCATACAATCACAATCATTCAATAACAATCGTACAATCGCAATCGTACAATCACAATCGCACAACCACAATCAGACGATCACACTCATACAATCACAATCATACAATCACAATCATACAATCACAATCATACAATCGCATTCATACAATCGCAATCATACAATCACAATCATACAATCACAGTCATACAATCACAATCATACAATCACAATCATACAATCACAAAAATACAATCATAATCATACAATCACAATCATACAATCGCAACCATACAATCACAATCATACAATCATAATCATGCAATTGCAATCATACAATCATAATCATACAATCACAATCATACAATCATAATCATACAATTACAATCATACATCACAATCATACAATCACAATCATACAATCGCAATCATACAATTACAATATCCCAAATACAATCCCCCAAATACAATCATACAATCACAATCATACAATCACAATCATACAATCACAATCATACAATCACAATCATACAATCACAATCATACAACCACAATCAGACAATCACAATCATACAATCACAATCATACAATCACAATTATGCAATCACAATCATGCAATCACAATCATACATTCAAAATCATGCAATCACAATCATACAATCACAATCATGCAATCACAATCATACAATCATAATCATACAATCACAATCCTACAATCACAATCGTACAATCACAATCGTACAATCACAATCGCACAACCACAATCAGTCAATCACAATCATACAATCACAATCATACAATCACAATCATACAATCACAATCATACAATCACAGTCATACAATCACAATCATACTTTCACAATCATACAATCACAATCATACAATCACAATCATACAATCACAGTCATACAATCACAATCATGCAATCACAATCATACTATCACAATCATACAATCACAATCATACAATTACAATCGTACAATCACAATCATACAATCACAATCATACAATCACAATCATACAATCACAATCATACAATCACAATCATATAATCGCAATCATACAATCACAATCATACAATCGCAATCATACAATTACAATATCCCAAATACAATCTCCCAAATACAATCATACAATCACAATCATACAATCACAATCATACAATCACAATCATACAATCATAATCATACAATTACAATCATACAATCACAATCATACAATCGCAATCATACAATCACAATCATACAATCGCAATCATACAATTACAATCTCCCAAATACAATCTCCCAAATACAATCTCCCAAATACAATCATACAATCACAATCATACAATCACAATCATACAATCAGAATCATACAATCGCAATCATACAATCACAATCATACAATGACAGTCATACAATCACAATCATACAATCACAATCATACAATCACAATCATACAATCATAATCATGCAATTACAATCATACAATCACAATCATACAATCACAATCATACTATCGCAATCATACAATCACAATCATACCATCACAATCATACAATCACAATCATACAATCACAATCATACAATCGCAATCATACAATCACAATCATACAATCACAATCATACTATCGCAATCATACAATCACAATCATACCATCACAATCATACAATCACAATCATGCAATCATAATCATACAATTACAATCATACAATCACAGTCGTACAATCACAATCATACAATCACAATCATACAATCATAATCATACAATTACAATCATACATCACAATCATACAATCACAATCAAAGAATCACAATCATACAATCACAATCATACAATCGCAAGCATACAATCACAATCATACAATCACAATCATACAATCCCAATCATACAATCACAATCATACAATCACAATCATACAATCGCAATCATACAATCACAATCATACAATCTCAATCATACAATCACAATCATACAATCATAATCATACAATTACAACCATACATCACAATCATACAATCACAATCATACAATCGCAATCATACAATCACATTCATGCAATCACAATCATACAATCAGAATCATACAATCACAATCATTCAATAACAATCGTACAATCACAATCGTACAATCACAATCATACAATCACAATCATACAATCACAATCATACAATCACAATCATACAATCACAATCATACAATCACAATCATACAATCACAATCATACAATCACAATCATACAATCACAATCATACAATCACAATCATACAATCATAATCATACAATTACAATCATACATCACAATCATACAATCACAATCATACAATCACAATCATGCAATCACAATCATACAATCATAATCATACAATTACAATCATACATCACAATCATACAATCACAATCGCACAATCACAATCAGACAATCACACTCATACAATCACAATCATACAATCACAATCATACAATCACAATCATACAATCACAATCATACTTTCACAATCATACAATCACAATCATACAATCACAATCATACAATCACAATCATACAATCAAAATCATACAATCACAATCATACAATCACAATCATACAATCGCAATCATACAATCACAATCATACAATCTCAATCATACAATCACAATCATACAATCATAATCATACAACTACAATCATACATCACAATCATACAATCACAATCATACAATCGCAATCATACAATCACAATCATTCAATCACAATCATACAATCGGAATCATACAATCGCATTCATACAATCGCAATCATACAATCACAATCATACAATCACAGTCATACAATCACAATCATACAATCACAATCATACAATCACAATCATACAATCACAATCATACAATCACAAAAATACAATCATAATCATACAATCACAATCATACAATCATAATCATACAATTACAATCATACATCACAATCATACAATCACAATCATACAATCGCAATCATACAATTACAATATCCCAAATACAATCTCCCAAATACAATCATACAATCACAATCATACAATCACAATCATACAATCATAATCATACAATTACAATCAGACATCACAATCATACAATCACAATCATACAATCGCAATCATACAATCACAATCATACAATCGCAATCATACAATTACAATCTCCCAAATACAATCTCCCAAATACAATCTCCCAAATACAATCTCCCAAATACAATCATACAATCACAATCATACAATCACAATCATACAATCACAATCATACAATCGCAATCATACAATCACAATCATACAATCACAGTCATACAATCACAATCATACAATCACAATCATATAATCACAATCATACAATCACAATCATACAATCACAATCATACAATCATAATCATGCAATTACAATCATACAATCACAAAAATACAATCATAATCATACAATCACAATCATACAATCGCAATCATACAATCACAATCATACAATCATAATCATGCAATTACAATCATACAATCACAATCATACAATCACAATCATACTATCGTAATCATACAATCACAATCATACCATCACAATCATACAATCACAATCATACAATCACAATCATACAATCGCAATCATACTGTCACAATCATACAATCACAATCATACAATCGCAATCATACAATTACAATCTCCCAAATACAATCTCCCAAATACAATCTCCCAAATACAATCATACAATCACAATCATACAATCACAATCATACAATCACAATCATACAATCACAATCATACAATCGCTATCATACAATCACAATCATACAATCACAATCATACAATCACAATCATACAATCACAATCATACTTTCACAATCATACTATCACAATCATACAATCACAATCATACAATCACTGTCATACAATAACAATCATACAATAACAATCATATAATCACAATCATACTATCACAATCATACAATCACAATCATACAATCACAATCAGACAATCACAATCATACAATCGCAATCATACAATTACAATATCCCAAATACAATCTCCCAAATACAATCATACAATCACAATCATACAATCACAATCATACAATCATAATCATACAATTACAATCATACATCACAATCATATAATCACAATCATACAATCGCAATCATACAATCACAATCATACAATCGCAATCATACAATTACAATCTCCCAAATACAATCATACAATCACAATCACACAATCACAATCATACAATCACGATCATACAGTCACAATCATACAATCACAATCATACAATTACAATCTCCCAAATACAATCTCCCAAATACAATCTCCCAAATACAATCTCCCAAATACAATCTCCCAAATACAATCATACAATCACAATCATACAATCACAATCATACAATCACAATCATACAATCATAATCAAGCAATCACAATCATACAATCACAATCATACAATCACAATCATACTTTCACAATCATACAATCACAATCATACAATCACAATCATACAATCACAGTCATACAATCACAATCATACAATCACAATCATACTGTCACAATCATACAATCACAATCATACAATCACAATCATACAATCGCAATCATACAATTACAATCTCCCAAATACAATCTCCCAAATACAATCTCCCAAATACATTCATACAATCACAATCATACAATCACAATCATACAATCACAATCATACAATCGCATTCATACAATCGCAATCATACAATCACAATCATACAATCACAGTCATACAATCACAATCATACAATCACAATCATACAATCACAAAAATACAATCATAATCATACAATCACAATCATACAATCGCAATCATACAATCACAATCATACAATCATAATCATGCAATTACAATCATACAATCATAATCATACAATCACAATCATACAATCACAGTCATACAATCACAATCATACAATCACAATCATACTATCACAATCATACAATCACAATCATACAATCACAATCATACAATCGCAATCATACAATCACAATCATACAATCACAGTCATACAATCACAATCATACAATCACAATCATACAATCACAATCATACAATCACAAAAGTACAATCATAATCATACAATCACAATCATACAATCGCAATCATACAATCACAATCATACAATCACAAAAATACAATCATAATCATACAATCACAATCATACAATCGCAATCATACAATCACAATCATACAATCATAATCATGCAATTACAATCATACAATCACAATCATACCATCACGATCATACTATCGCAATCATACAATCACAATCATACCATCACAAGCATACAATCACAATCATACAATCACAATCATACAATCGCAATCATACAATCACAATCATACAATCACAATCATACTATCGCAATCATACAACCACAATCATACGATCACAATCATACAATCACAATCATACAATCATAATCATACAATTACAATCATACAATCGCAGTCATACAATCACAATCATACAATCACAATCATACAATCATAATCATACAATTACAATCATACATCACAATCATACAATCACAATCATACAATCGCAATCATACAATCACAATCATACAATCGCAATCATACAATTACAATATCCCAAATACAATCTCCCAAATACAATCATACAATCACAGTCATACAATCACAATCATACAACCACAATCAGACAATCACAATCATACAATCACAATCATACAACCACAATCACGCAATCACAATCATACAATTACAATATCCCAAATACAATCTCCCAAATACAATCATACAATCACAATCATACAATCACAATCATACAATTACAATCATACAACCACAATCAGACAATCACAATCATACAATCACAATCATACTATCGCAATCATACAATCACAATCATACCATCACAAGCATACAATCACAATCATACAATCACAATCATACAATCACAATCATACAATCATAATCATACAATTACAATCATACATCACAATCATACAATCACAATCATACAATCACAATTATGCAATCACAATCATACAATCGCATTCATACAATCGCAATCATACAATCACAATCATACAATCACAATCATACAATCACAATCATAATATTACAATCATACATCACAATCATACAATCACAATCATACAATCGCAATCATACAATCACAATCATACAACCGCAATCATACAATTACAATCTCCCAAATACAATCTCCCAAATACAATCTCCCAACTACAATCTCCCAAATACAGTCATACAATCACAATCAAACAATCAGAATCATACAATCACAATCATACTATCACAATCATACAGTCACAATCATGCAATCACAATCATACAATCACAATCATACAATCGCAATCATACAATCACAATCATACAATCACAATCATACAATCACAATCATACAATCACAATCATACAATCAGAATCATAAAATCACAATCATTCAATAACAATCGTACAATCACAATCGTACGATCACAATCGCACAACCACAATCAGACAATCATACTCATACAATCACAATCATACAATCACAATCATACAATCACAATCATACCATCACAATCATACTTTCACAATCATACAATCACAATCATACAACCACAATCATACAATCACAGTCATACAATCACAATCATACAATCACAATCATACAATCACAATCATACAATCACAATCATACAATCGCAAGCATACAATCACAATCATACAATCTCAATCATACAATCACAATCATACAATCATAATCATACAATTACAGTCATACATCACAATCATACAATCACAATCATACAATCGCAATCATACAATCACAATCATACAATCACAATCATACAATCACAATCATACAATCACAATCATACAATCACAATCATACAATCATAATCATACAATTACAATCATACATCACAATCATACAATCACAATCATACAATCGCAATCATACAATCACAATCATACAATCGCAAACATACAATTACAATCTCCCAAATACAATCTCCCAAATACAATCATACAATCACAATCATACAATCACAATCATACAATCATAATCATACAATCACAATCATACGTTCACAATCATACAATCACAATCATACAATCACAATCATACAATCGCAATCATACAATCGCAATCATACAATCGCAATCATACAATCGCAATCATACAATCGCAATCATACAATCACAATCATACAATCTCAATCATACAATCACAATCATACAACCACAATCAGACAATCACAATCACACAATCACAATCATACAATCACAATCATACAATCACAATCATACAATCACAATCATACAATCACAATCATACTTTCACAATCATACAATCACAATCATACAATCACAATCATACAATCACAATCATACAATCACAATCATACAATCACAATCATACAACCACAATCATACAATCTCAATCATACAATCACAATCATACAACCACAATCAGACAATCACAATCACACAATCACAATCATACAATCACAATCATACAATCACAATTATGCAATCACAATCATACAATCGCATTCATACAATCGCAATCATACAATCACAATCATACAATCACAATCATACAATCACAATCATACTTTCACAATCATACAATCACAATCATACAATCACAATCATACAATCACAATCATACAATCACAATCATACAATCATAATCACACAATCACAATCATACAATCACAATCATACAATCACAATCATACAATCACAATCATACAATCACAATCATACTTTCACAATCATACAATCACAATCATACAATCATAATCATACAATTACAATCATACATCACAATCATACAATCACAATCATACAATCGCAATCATACAATCACAATCATACAATCGCAAACATACAATTACAATCTCCCGAATACAATCTCCCAAATACAATCATACATCACAATCATACAATCACAATCATACAGTCGCAATCATACAATTACAATATCCCAAATACAATCTCCCAAATACAATCATACTATCACAATCGTACAATCACAATCAAACAATCACAATCATACCATCACAATCATACAATCACAATCATACAATCGCAATCATACAATCGCAATCATACAATCACAATCATACAATCTCAATCATACAATCACAATCATACAACCACAATCAGACAATCACAATCACACAATCACAATCATACAATCACAATCATACAATCACAATTATGCAATCACAATCATACAATCGCATTCATACAATCGCAATCATACAATCACAATCATACAATCACAATCATACATTCAAAATCATGCAATCACAATCATACAATCACAATCATGCAATCACAATCATACAATCAGAATCATACAATCACAATCATTCAATAACAATCGTACAATCACAATCGTACAATCACAATCGGACAACCACAATCAGACAATCACAATCATACAATCGCAATCATATAATTACAATCTCCCAAATACAATCTCCCAAATACAATCTCCCAACTACAATCTCCCAAATACAATCATACAATCGCATTCATACAATCACAATCATACCATCACAATCATACAATCACAATCATACAATCATAATCATACAATTACAATCATACATCACAATCATACAATCACAATCATACAATCGCAATCATACAATCACAATCATACAACCGCAATCATACAATTACAATCTCCCAAATACAAGCTCCCAAATACAATCTCCCAACTACAATCTCCCAAATACAATCATACAATCACAATCATACAATCACAATCATACAATCGCAATCATACAATTACAATCTCCCAAATACAATCTCCCAAATACAATCATACAATCACAATCATACAATCACAACCATACAATCACAACCATGCAATCACAATCATACAATCACAATCATACAATCACAATCATACAATCACAATCATACAATCACAATCATACAATCACAATCATACATTCAAAATCATGCAATCACAATCATACAATCACAATCATGCAATCACAATCATACAATCATAATCATACAATCACAATCATTCAATCACAATCGTACAATCTCAATCGCACAACCACAATCACACAATCACACTCATACAATCACAATCATACAATCACAATCATGCAATCACAATCATACAATCATAATCATACAATCACAATCCTACAATCACAATCGTACAATCACAATCGTACAATCACAATCGCACAACCACAATCAGTCAATCACAATCATACAATCACAATCATACAATCACAATCATACAATCACAATCATACAATCACAATCATACAATCACAATCATACAATCACAATCATACAATCACAATCATACAATCACAATCATACAATCACAATCATACTTTCACAATCATACAATCACAATCATACTTTCACAATCATACAATCACAATCATACATTCAAAATCATGCAATCACAATCATACAATCACAATCATGCAATCACAATCATACAATCACAATCATACAATCACAATCATACAATCACAATCATACTTCCACAACCATACAATCACAATCATACAATCACAATCATACAATCACAATCATACAATCACAATCATACAATCACAATCATACAATCACAACCATACAATCACAACCATACAATCACAATCATACAATCACAATCATACAATCACAATCATACAATCACAATCATACAATCACAATCATACAATCACAATCATACATTCAAAATCATGCAATCACAATCATGCAATCACAATCATACAATCACAATCATACAATCACAATCATACAATCACAATCATACTTCCACAACCATACAATCACAATCATACAATCACAATCATACAATCACAATCATACAATCACAATCATACAATCACAATCATACAATCGCAATCATACAATCGCAATCATGCAATCACAATCATGCAATCACAACCATACAATCACAATCATACAATCACAATCATACAATCACAATCATACTTCCACAACCATACAATCACAATCATACAATCACAATCATACAATCACAATCATACAATCACAATCATACAATCACAATCATACAATCGCAATCATACAATCGCAATCATACAATCACAATCATACAATCACAATCATACAATCACAAAAATACAATCACAATCATACAATCGCATTCATACAATCGCAAGCATACAATCACAATCATACAATCTCAATCATACAATCACAATCAAACAATCATAATCATAGAATTACAATCATACATCACAATCATACAATCACAATCATACAGTCGCAATCATACAATTACAATATCCCAAATACAATCTCCCAAATACAATCATACTATCACAATCGTACAATCATATTCATACAATGACAATCATACAATCACAATCGTACATTCACAATCGTACAATCACAATCGCACAACCACAATCAGGCAATCACACTCATACAATCACAATCATATAATCACAATCATACAATCACAATCATACAATCACAATCATACAATCACAATCATACAATCACAATCATAGAATCACAATCATACAATCACAATCATACAATCACAATCATACTTTCACAATCATATTATCACAATCATACAATCACAATCATGCAATCACAATCATACAATCATATTCATACAATCACAATCATACAATCACAATCGTACATTCACAATCGTACAATTACAATCGCACAACCACAATCAGGCAATCACACTCATACAATCACAATCATACAATCACAATCATACAATCACAATCATACAATCACAATCATACAATCACAATCATACTTCCACAACCATACAATCACAATCATACAATCACAATCATACAATCACAATCATACAATCACAATCATACAATCACAATCATACAATCGCAATCATACAATCGCAATCATACAATCACAATCATACAATCGCAATCATACAATTACAATCTCCCAAATACAATCATACAATCACAATCATACAATCACAATCATACAATCATAATCATACAATCACAATCATACGTTCACAATCATACAATCACAATCATACAATCACAATCATACAATCACAATCATACAATCATAATCATACAATCACAATCATACAATCACAATCATACAATCATAATCATACAATTACAATCATACATCACAATCATACAATCACAATCATACAACCACAATCAGACAATCACAATCACACAATCACAATCATACAATCACAATCATACAATCACAATTATGCAATCACAATCATACAATCGCATTCATACAATCGCAATCATACAATCACAATCATACAATCACAATCATACATTCAAAATCATGCAATCACAATCATACAATCACAATCATGCAATCACAATCATACAATCAGAATCATACAATCACAATCATTCAATAACAATCGTACAATCACAATCGTACAATCACAATCGGACAACCACAATCAGACAATCACAATCATACAATCGCAATCATATAATTACAATCTCCCAAATACAATCTCCCAAATACAATCTCCCAACTACAATCTCCCAAATACAATCATACAATCGCATTCATACAATCACAATCATACCATCACAATCATACAATCACAATCATACATTCAAAATCATGCAATCACAATCATACAATCACAATCATGCAATCACAATCATACAATCATAATCATACAATCACAATCATTCAATCACAATCGTACAATCTCAATCGCACAACCACAATCACACAATCACACTCATACAATCACAATCATACAATCACAATCATGCAATCACAATCATACAATCATAATCATACAATCACAATCCTACAATCACAATCGTACAATCACAATCGTACAATCACAATCGCACAACCACAATCAGTCAATCACAATCATACAATCACAATCATACAATCACAATCATACAATCACAATCATACAATCACAATCATACAATCACAATCATACAATCACAATCATACAATCACAATCATACAATCACAATCATACTTTCACAATCATACAATCACAATCATACTTTCACAATCATACTTTCACAATCATACAATCACAATCATACATTCAAAATCATGCAATCACAATCATACAATCACAATCATGCAATCACAATCATACAATCACAATCATACAATCACAATCATACAATCACAATCATACTTCCACAACCATACAATCACAATCATACAATCACAATCATACAATCACAATCATACAATCACAATCATACAATCACAATCATACAATCACAACCATACAATCACAACCATACAATCACAATCATACAATCACAATCATACAATCACAATCATACAATCACAATCATACAATCACAATCATACAATCACAATCATACATTCAAAATCATGCAATCACAATCATGCAATCACAATCATACAATCACAATCATACAATCACAATCATACAATCACAATCATACTTCCACAACCATACAATCACAATCATACAATCACAATCATACAATCACAATCATACAATCACAATCATACAATCACAATCATACAATCGCAATCATACAATCGCAATCATGCAATCACAATCATGCAATCACAATCATACAATCACAATCATACAATCACAATCATACAATCACAATCATACTTCCACAACCATACAATCACAATCATACAATCACAATCATACAATCACAATCATACAATCACAATCATACAATCACAATCATACAATCGCAATCATACAATCGCAATCATACAATCACAATCATACAATCACAATCATACAATCACAAAAATACAATCACAATCATACAATCGCATTCATACAATCGCAAGCATACAATCACAATCATACAATCTCAATCATACAATCACAATCAAACAATCATAATCATAGAATTACAATCATACATCACAATCATACAATCACAATCATACAGTCGCAATCATACAATTACAATATCCCAAATACAATCTCCCAAATACAATCATACTATCACAATCGTACAATCATATTCATACAATGACAATCATACAATCACAATCGTACATTCACAATCGTACAATCACAATCGCACAACCACAATCAGGCAATCACACTCATACAATCACAATCATATAATCACAATCATACAATCACAATCATACAATCACAATCATACAATCACAATCATACAATCACAATCATAGAATCACAATCATACAATCACAATCATACAATCACAATCATACTTTCACAATCATATTATCACAATCATACAATCACAATCATGCAATCACAATCATACAATCATATTCATACAATCACAATCATACAATCACAATCGTACATTCACAATCGTACAATTACAATCGCACAACCACAATCAGGCAATCACACTCATACAATCACAATCATACAATCACAATCATACAATCACAATCATACAATCACAATCATACAATCACAATCATACTTCCACAACCATACAATCACAATCATACAATCACAATCATACAATCACAATCATACAATCACAATCATACAATCACAATCATACAATCGCAATCATACAATCGCAATCATACAATCACAATCATACAATCGCAATCATACAATTACAATCTCCCAAATACAATCATACAATCACAATCATACAATCACAATCATACAATCATAATCATACAATCACAATCATACGTTCACAATCATACAATCACAATCATACAATCACAATCATACAATCACAATCATACAATCACAATCATACAATCACAATCATACAATCACAATCATACAATCATAATCATACAATTACAATCATACATCACAATCATACAATCACAATCATACAACCACAATCAGACAATCACAATCACACAATCACAATCATACAATCACAATCATACAATCACAATTATGCAATCACAATCATACAATCGCATTCATACAATCGCAATCATACAATCACAATCATACAATCACAATCATACATTCAAAATCATGCAATCACAATCATACAATCACAATCATGCAATCACAATCATACAATCAGAATCATACAATCACAATCATTCAATAACAATCGTACAATCACAATCGTACAATCACAATCGGACAACCACAATCAGACAATCACAATCATACAATCGCAATCATATAATTACAATCTCCCAAATACAATCTCCCAAATACAATCTCCCAACTACAATCTCCCAAATACAATCATACAATCGCATTCATACAATCACAATCATACCATCACAATCATACAATCACAATCATACATTCAAAATCATGCAATCACAATCATACAATCACAATCATGCAATCACAATCATACAATCATAATCATACAATCACAATCATTCAATCACAATCGTACAATCTCAATCGCACAACCACAATCACACAATCACACTCATACAATCACAATCATACAATCACAATCATGCAATCACAATCATACAATCATAATCATACAATCACAATCCTACAATCACAATCGTACAATCACAATCGTACAATCACAATCGCACAACCACAATCAGTCAATCACAATCATACAATCACAATCATACAATCACAATCATACAATCACAATCATACAATCACAATCATACAATCACAATCATACAATCACAATCATACAATCACAATCATACAATCACAATCATACTTTCACAATCATACAATCACAATCATACTTTCACAATCATACAATCACAATCATACATTCAAAATCATGCAATCACAATCATACAATCACAATCATGCAATCACAATCATACAATCACAATCATACAATCACAATCATACAATCACAATCATACTTCCACAACCATACAATCACAATCATACAATCACAATCATACAATCACAATCATACAATCACAATCATACAATCACAATCATACAATCACAACCATACAATCACAACCATACAATCACAATCATACAATCACAATCATACAATCACAATCATACAATCACAATCATACAATCACAATCATACAATCACAATCATACATTCAAAATCATGCAATCACAATCATGCAATCACAATCATACAATCACAATCATACAATCACAATCATACAATCACAATCATACTTCCACAACCATACAATCACAATCATACAATCACAATCATACAATCACAATCATACAATCACAATCATACAATCACAATCATACAATCGCAATCATACAATCGCAATCATGCAATCACAATCATGCAATCACAATCATACAATCACAATCATACAATCACAATCATACAATCACAATCATACTTCCACAACCATACAATCACAATCATACAATCACAATCATACAATCACAATCATACAATCACAATCATACAATCACAATCATACAATCGCAATCATACAATCGCAATCATACAATCACAATCATACAATCACAATCATACAATCACAAAAATACAATCACAATCATACAATCGCGTTCATACAATCGCAAGCATACAATCACAATCATACAATCTCAATCATACAATCACAATCAAACAATCATAATCATAGAATTACAATCATACATCACAATCATACAATCACAATCATACAGTCGCAATCATACAATTACAATATCCCAAATACAATCTCCCAAATACAATCATACTATCACAATCGTACAATCATATTCATACAATGACAATCATACAATCACAATCGTACATTCACAATCGTACAATCACAATCGCACAACCACAATCAGGCAATCACACTCATACAATCACAATCATATAATCACAATCATACAATCACAATCATACAATCACAATCATACAATCACAATCATACAATCACAATCATAGAATCACAATCATACAATCACAATCATACAATCACAATCATACTTTCACAATCATATTATCACAATCATACAATCACAATCATGCAATCACAATCATACAATCATATTCATACAATCACAATCATACAATCACAATCGTACATTCACAATCGTACAATTACAATCGCACAACCACAATCAGGCAATCACACTCATACAATCACAATCATACAATCACAATCATACAATCACAATCATACAATCACAATCATACAATCACAATCATACTTCCACAACCATACAATCACAATCATACAATCACAATCATACAATCACAATCATACAATCACAATCATACAATCACAATCATACAATCGCAATCATACAATCGCAATCATACAATCACAATCATACAATCGCAATCATACAATTACAATCTCCCAAATACAATCATACAATCACAATCATACAATCACAATCATACAATCATAATCATACAATCACAATCATACGTTCACAATCATACAATCACAATCATACAATCACAATCATACAATCACAATCATACAATCACAATCATACAATCACAATCATACAATCATAATCATACAATTACAATCATACATCACAATCATACAATCACAATCATACAATCACAATCATACTATCGCAATCATACAATCACAATCATACAATCACAATCATACGATCACAATCATACAATCACAATCATACAATCACAATCATACATTCAAAATCATGCAATCACAATCATACGTTCACAATCATACAATCACAATCATACAATCACAATCATACAATCACAATCATGCAATCACAATCATACAATCATATTCATACAATCACAATCATACAATCACAATCGTACATGCACAATCGTACAATCACAATCGCACAACCACAATCAGGCAATCACACTCATACAATCACAATCATACAATCACAATCATACAATCACAATCATACAATCACAATCATACAATCACAATCATACAATCACAATCATACAATCACAATCATACAATCACAATCATACAATCACAATCATACAATCACAATCATACTTTCACAATCATACAATCACAATCATACAATCACAATCATACAATCACAATCATACAATCACAATCATACAATCACAATCATACAATCACAATCATACAATCATAATCATACAATTACAATCATACATCACAATCATACAATCACAATCATACAATCGCAATCATACAATCACAATCATACAATCGCAAACATACAATTACAATCTCCCAAATACAATCTCCCAAATACAATCATACAATCACAATCATACAATCACAATCATACAATCATAATCATACAATCACAATCATACGTTCACAATCATACAATCACAATCATACAATCACAATCATACAATCACAATCATACAATCACAATCATACAATCGCAATCATACAATCGCAATCATACAATCGCAATCATACAATCGCAATCATACAATCACAATCATACAATCTCAATCATACAATCACAATCATACAACCACAATCAGACAATCACAATCACACAATCACAATCATACAATCACAATCATACAATCACAATTATGCAATCACAATCATACAATCGCATTCATACAATCGCAATCATACAATCACAATCATACAATCACAATCATACAATCACAATCATACATTCAAAATCATGCAATCACAATCATACAATCACAATCATGCAATCACAATCATACAATCAGATTCATACAATCACAATCATTCAATAACAATCGTACAATCACAATCGTACAATCACAATCGCACAACCACAATCAGACAATCACACTCATACAATCACAATCATACAATCACAATCATACAATCACAATCATACTTTCGCAATCATACAATCACAATCATACAATCACAGTCATACAATCACAATCATACAATCACATTCATACAATCGCAAGCATACAATCACAATCATACAATCTCATTCATACAATCACAATCAAACAATCATAATCATACAATTACAATCATACATCACAATCATACAATCACAATCATACAATCGCAATCATACAATTACAATATCCCAAATACAATCTCCCAAATACAATCATACTATCACAATCGTACAATCACAATCATACAATCACAATCATACAATCACAATCATACAATCGCATTCATACAATCGCAATCATACAATCACAATCATACAATCACAGTCATACAATCACAATCATACAATCACAATCATACAATCACAATCATACAATCACAATCATACAATCACAAAAATACAATCATAATCATACAATCACAATCATACAATCGCAATCATACAATCACAATCCTACAATCATAATCATGCAATTACAATCATACAATCACAATCATACAATCACAATCATACAATCGCATTCATACAATCGCAAGCATACAATCACAATCATACAATCTCAATCATACAATCACAATCAAACAATCATAATCATACAATTACAATCATACATCACAATCATACAATCACAATCATACAGTCGCAATCATACAATTACAATATGCCAAATACAATCTCCCAAATACAATCATACTATCACAATCGTACAATCACAATCAAACAATCACAATCATACCATCACAATCATACAATCACAATCATACAACCACAATCAGACAATCACAATCATACAATCACAATCATACAATCACAAAAATACAATCATAATCATACAATCACAATCATACAATCGCAAGCATACAATCACAATCATACAATCTCAATCATACAATCACAATCATACAATCATAATCATACAATTACAATCATACATCACAATCATACAATCACAATCATACAATCACAATCATACTATCGCAATCATACAATCACAATCATACAACCACAATCATACGATCGCAATCATACAACCACAATCATACCAACACAATCATACAATCACAATCATACAATCACAATCATACAATCACAATCATACAATCACAATCATACAATCACAATCATACTATCGCAATCATACAATCACAATCATACAATCACAATCATACGATCACAATCATACAATCACAATCATACAATCACAATCATACATTCAAAATCATGCAATCACAATCATACAACCATATTCATACAATCACAATCATACAATCACAATCGTACATTCACAATCGTACAATCACAATCGCACAACCACAATCAGACAATCACACTCATACAATCACAATCATACAATCACAATCATACAATCACAATCATACCTTCAGAATCATACAATCACAATCATACAATCACAATCATACAATCACAATCATACAATCATAATCATACAATCACAATCATACAATCGCAATCATACAATCACAATCATACAATCTCAATCATACAATCACAATCATACAATCATAATCATACAATTACAATCATACATCACAATCATACAATCACAATCATACAATCGCAATCATACAATCACAATCATGCAATCACAATCATACAATCTGAATCATACAATCACAATCATTCAATAACAATCGTACAATCACAATCGTACAATCACAATCGCACAACCACAATCAGACAATCACACTCATACAATCACAATCATACAATCACAATCATACAATCACAATCATACAATCGCATTCATACAATCGCAATCATACAATCACAATCATACAATCACAGTCATACAATCACAATCATACAATCACAATCATACAATCACAAAAATACAATCATAATCATACAATCACAATCATACAATCGCAATCATACAATCACAATCATACAATCATAATCATGCAATTACAATCATACAATCACAATCATACAACCACAATCAGACAATCACAATCATACAATCACAATCATACAATCACAATCATACAATCACAATCATACAATCACAATCATACAATCACAATCATACAATCACAATCATACAATCACAATCATACATTCAAAATCATGCAATCACAATCATACAATCACAATCATACAATCACAATCATACAATCACAATCATACAATCACAAAAATACAATCATAATCATACAATCACAATCATACAATCGCAATCATACAATCACAATCATACAATCGCAATCATACAATTACAATCTCCCAAATACAATCTCCCAAATACAATCTCCCAACAACAATCTCCCAAATACAATCATACAATCGCAATCATACAATCACAATCATACCATCACAATCATGCAATCACAATCATACAATCATAATCATAATATTACAATCATACATCACAATCATACAATCACAATCATACAATCGCAATCATACAATCACAATCATACAACCGCAATCATACAATTACAATCTCCCAAATACAATCTCCCAAATACAATCTCCCAACTACAATCTCCCAAATACAGTCATACAATCACAATCAAACAATCACAATCATACAATCACAATCATACTATCACAATCATACAATCACAATCATACAACCACAATCATACAATCACAATCATACAATCACAATCATACAATCACAATCATACAATCACAATCATACAACCACAATCAGACAATCACAATCATACAATCACAGTCATACAATCACAATCATGCAATCACAATCATACAATCATAATCATACAATCACAATCATTCAATCACAATCGTACAATCACAATCGTACAATCTCAATCGCACAACCACAATCACACAATCACACTCGTACAATCACAATCATACAATCACAATCATACAATCACAATCATACAATCACAATCATACTTTCACAATCATACAATCACAATCATACAATCACAATCATACAATCACAGTCATACAATCACAATCATACAATCACAATCATACAATCACAATCATACTGTCACAATCATACAATCACAATCATACAATCACAATCATACAATCACAATCATACAATCACAATCATACAATCACAATCATACAATCACAATCATACAATCACAATCAAAGAATCACAATCATACAATCACAATCATACAATCGCAAGCATACAATCACAATCATACAATCTCAATCATACAATCACAATCATACAATCATAATCATACAATTACAATCATACATCACACTCATACAATCACAATCATACAATCGCAAGCATACAATCACAATCATACAATCTCAATCATACAATCACAATCATACAATCATAATCATACAATTACAATCATACATCACAATCATACAATCACAATCATACAATCACAATCATTCAATAACAATCGTACAATCACAATCGTACAATCACAATCGCACAACCACAATCAGACAATCACACTCATACAATCACAATCATACAATCACAATCATACAATCACAATCATACAATCGCATTCATACAATCGCAATCATACAATCACAATCATACAATCACAGTCATACAATCACAATCATACAATCACAATCATACAATCACAAAAAAACAATCATAATCATACAATCACAATCATACAATCGCAATCATACAATCACAATCATACAATCATAATCATGCAATTACAATCATACAATCATAATCATACAATCACAATCATACAATCACAGTCATACAATCACAATCATACAATCACAATCATACTATCACAATCATACAATCACAATCATACAATCACAATCATACAATCGCAATCATACAATCACAATCATACAATCACAGTCATACAATGACAATCATACAATCACAATCATACAATCACAATCATACAATCACAAAAGTACAATCATAATCATACAATCACAATCATACAATCGCAATCATACAATCACAATCATACAATCACAAAAATGCAATCATTATCATACAATCACAATCATACAATCGCAATCATACAATCACAATCATACAATCATAATCATGCAATTACAATCATACAATCACAATCATACAATCACAATCATACTATCGCAATCATACAATCACAATCATACCATCACAAGCATACAATCACAATCATACAATCACAATCATACAATCGCAATCATACAATCACAATCATACAATCACAATCATACTATCGCAATCATACAACCACAATCATACCATCACAATCATACAATCACAATCATACATTCAAAATCATGCAATCACAATCATACAATCACAATCATACTTTCACAATCATACAATCACAATCATACAATCACAATCATACAATCACAATCATACAATCACAGTCATACAATCACAATCATACAATCACAATCATACTGTAACAATCATACAATCACAATCATACAATCACAATCATACAATCACAATCATACAATCACAATCATACAATCACAATCATACAATCACAATCATACAATCACAATCAAAGAATCACAATCATACAATCACAATCATACAATCGCAAGCATACAATCACAATCATACAATCTCAATCATACAATCACAATCATACAATCATAATCATACAATTACAATCATACATCACACTCATACAATCACAATCATACAATTACAATCTCCCAAATACAATCTCCCAAATACAATCATACATCACAATCATACAATCACAATCATACAGTCGCAATCATACAATTACAATATCCCAAATACAATCTCCCAAATACAATCATACTATCACAATCGTACAATCACAATCAAACAATCACAATCATACCATCACAATCATACAATCACAATCATACAATCGCAATCATACAATCGCAATCATACAATCACAATCATACAATCTCAATCAAACAATCACAATCATACAACCACAATCAGACAATCGCAATCACACAATCACAATCATACAATCACAATCATACAATCACAATTATGCAATCACAATCATACAATCGCATTCATACAATCGCAATCATACAATCACAATCATACAATCACAATCATACATTCAAAATCATGCAATCGCAATCATACAATCACAATCATGCAATCACAATCATACAATCAGAATCATACAATCACAATCATTCAATAACAATCGTACAATCACAATCGTACAATCACAATCGCACAACCACAATCAGACAATCACACTCATACAATCACAATCATACAATCACAATCATACAATCACAATCATACCATCACAATCATACTTTCACAATCATACAATCACAATCATACAATCACAATCATACAATCACAGTCATACAATCACAATCATACAATCACATTCATACAATCGCAAACATACAATCACAATCATACAATCTCATTCATACAATCACAATCAAACAATCATAATCATACAATTACAATCATACATCACAATCATACAATCACAATCATACAATCGCAATCATACAATTACAATATCCCAAATACAATCTCCCAAATACAATCATACTATCACAATCATACAATCACAATCATACAATCATAATCATACAACCACAATCATACGTTCACAATCATACAATCAGAATCATACAATCGCAATCATACAATCACAATCATACAACCACAATCATACAATCTCAATCATACAATCACAATCATACAACCACAATCAGACAATCACAATCACACAATCACAATCATACAATCGCAAACATACAATTACAATCTCCCAAATACAATATCCCAAATACAATCATACAATCACAATCATACAATCACAATCATACAATCATAATCATACAACCACAATCATACGTTCACAATCATACAATCAGAATCATACAATCGCAATCATACAATCACAATCATACAGTCACAATCATGCAATCACAATCATACAATCACAATCATACAATCACAATCATACAATCACAATCATACAATCACAATCATACAATCACAATCATACAATCACAATCATACAATCAGAATCATAAAATCACAATCATTCAATAACAATCGTACAATCACAATCGTACGATCACAATCGCACAACCACAATCAGACAATCATACTCATACAATCACAATCATACAATCACAATCATACAATCACAATCATACCATCACAATCATACTTTCACAATCATACAATCACAATCATACAACCACAATCATACAATCACAGTCATACAATCACAATCATACAATCACAATCATACAATCACAATCATACAATCACAATCATACAATCGCAAGCATACAATCACAATCATACAATCTCAATCATACAATCACAATCATACAATCATAATCATACAATTACAGTCATACATCACAATCATACAATCACAATCATACAATCGCAATCATACAATCACAATCATACAATCACAATCATACAATCACAATCATACAATCACAATCATACAATCACAATCATACAATCATAATCATACAATTACAATCATACATCACAATCATACAATCACAATCATACAATCGCAATCATACAATCACAATCATACAATCGCAAACATACAATTACAATCTCCCAAATACAATCTCCCAAATACAATCATACAATCACAATCATACAATCACAATCATACAATCATAATCATACAATCACAATCATACGTTCACAATCATACAATCACAATCATACAATCACAATCATACAATCGCAATCATACAATCGCAATCATACAATCTCAATCATACAATCACAATCATACAACCACAATCAGACAATCACAATCACACAATCACAATCATACAATCACAATCATACAATCACAATTATGCAATCACAATCATACAATCGCATTCATACAATCGCAATCATACAATCACAATCATACAATCACAATCATACAATCACAATCATACTTTCACAATCATACAATCACAATCATACAATCACAATCATACAATCACAATCATACAATCACAATCATACAATCATAATCACACAATCACAATCATACAATCACAATCATACAATCACAATCATACAATCACAATCATACAATCACAATCATACTTTCACAATCATACAATCACAATCATACAATCATAATCATACAATTACAATCATACATCACAATCATACAATCACAATCATACAATCACAATCATGCAATCACAATCATACAATCAGAATCATACAATCACAATCATTCAATAACAATCGTACAATCACAATCGTACAATCACAATCGGACAACCACAATCAGACAATCACAATCATACAATCGCAATCATATAATTACAATCTCCCAAATACAATCTCCCAAATACAATCTCCCAACTACAATCTCCCAAATACAATCATACAATCGCATTCATACAATCACAATCATACCATCACAATCATACAATCACAATCATACAATCATAATCATACAATTACAATCATACATCACAATCATACAATCACAATCATACAATCGCAATCATACAATCACAATCATACAACCGCAATCATACAATTACAATCTCCCAAATACAAGCTCCCAAATACAATCTCCCAACTACAATCTCCCAAATACAATCATACAATCACAATCATACAATCACAATCATACAATCGCAATCATACAATTACAATCTCCCAAATACAATCTCCCAAATACAATCATACAATCACAATCATACAATCACAACCATACAATCACAACCATGCAATCACAATCATACAATCACAATCATACAATCACAATCATACAATCACAATCATACAATCACAATCATACAATCACAATCATACATTCAAAATCATGCAATCACAATCATACAATCACAATCATGCAATCACAATCATACAATCATAATCATACAATCACAATCATTCAATCACAATCGTACAATCTCAATCGCACAACCACAATCACACAATCACACTCATACAATCACAATCATACAATCACAATCATGCAATCACAATCATACAATCATAATCATACAATCACAATCCTACAATCACAATCGTACAATCACAATCGTACAATCACAATCGCACAACCACAATCAGTCAATCACAATCATACAATCACAATCATACAATCACAATCATACAATCACAATCATACAATCACAATCATACAATCACAATCATACAATCACAATCATACAATCACAATCATACTTTCACAATCATACAATCACAATCATACTTTCACAATCATACAATCACAATCATACATTCAAAATCATGCAATCACAATCATACAATCACAATCATGCAATCACAATCATACAATCACAATCATACAATCACAATCATACAATCACAATCATACTTCCACAACCATACAATCACAATCATACAATCACAATCATACAATCACAATCATACAATCATAATCATACAATCACAATCATACAATCACAACCATACAATCACAACCATACAATCACAATCATACAATCACAATCATACAATCACAATCATACAATCACAATCATACAATCACAATCATACAATCACAATCATACATTCAAAATCATGCAATCACAATCATGCAATCACAATCATACAATCACAATCATACAATCACAATCATACAATCACAATCATACTTCCACAACCATACAATCACAATCATACAATCACAATCATACAATCACAATCATACAATCACAATCATACAATCGCAATCATACAATCGCAATCATGCAATCACAATCATGCAATCACAATCATACAATCACAATCATACAATCACAATCATACAATCACAATCATACTTCCACAACCATACAATCACAATCATACAATCACAATCATACAATCACAATCATACAATCACAATCATACAATCACAATCATACAATCATAATCATGCAATTACAATCATACAATCACAACCATACAATCACAATCATACTATCACAATCATACAATCGCAATCATACAATCACAATCATACAATCACAGTCATACAATCACAATCATACAATCACAATCATACAATCACAATCATACAATCACAAAAATACAATCATAATCATACAATCACAATCATACAATCGCAATCATACAATCACAATCATACAATCACAAAAATACAATCATAATCATACAATCACAATCATACAATCGCAATCTTACAATCACAATCATACAATCACAATCATACAATCTCAATCATACAATCACAATCATACAATCATAATCATACAATTACAATCATACATCACAATCATACAATCATAATCATACAATCACAATCATACAATCGCAATCATACAATCGCAATCATGCAATCACAATCATACAATCAGAATCATACAATCACAATCATTCAATAACAATCGTACAATCGCAATCGTACAATCACAATCGCACAACCACAATCAGACGATCACACTCATACAATCACAATCATACAATCACAATCATACAATCACAATCATACAATCGCATTCATACAATCGCAATCATACAATCACAATCATACAATCACAGTCATACAATCACAATCATACAATCACAATCATACAATCACAAAAATACAATCATAATCATACAATCACAATCATACAATCGCATTCATACAATCGCAATCATACAATCACAATCATACAATCACAATCATACAATCACAATCATACAATCACAATCATAATATTACAATCATACATCACAATCATACAATCACAATCATACAATCGCAATCATACAATCACAATCATACAACCGCAATCATACAATTACAATCTCCCAAATACAATCTCCCAACTACAATCTCCCAAATACAGTCATACAATCACAATCAAACAATCAGAATCATACAATCACAATCATACTATCACAATCATACAGTCACAATCATGCAATCACAATCATACAATCACAATCATACAATCACAATCATACAATCACAATCATACAATCACAATCATACAATCACAATCATACAATCACAATCATACAATCACAATCATACAATCAGAATCATAAAATCACAATCATTCAATAACAATCGTACAATCACAATCGTACGATCACAATCGCACAACCACAATCAGACAATCATACTCATACAATCACAATCATACAATCACAATCATACAATCACAATCATACCATCACAATCATACTTTCACAATCATACAATCACAATCATACAACCACAATCATACAATCACAGTCATACAATCACAATCATACAATCACAATCATACAATCATAATCATACAATTACAATCATACATCACAATCATACAATCACAATCATACAATCGCAATCATACAATCACAATCATACAATCGCAAACATACAATTACAATCTCCCAAATACAATCTCCCAAATACAATCATACAATCACAATCATCCAATCACAATCATACAATCATAATCATACAATCACAATCATACGTTCACAATCATACAATCACAATCATACAATCGCAATCATACAATCACAATCATACAACCACAATCATACAATCTCAATCATACAATCACAATCATACAACCACAATCAGACAATCACAATCACACAATCACAATCATACAATCACAATCATACAATCACAATTATGCAATCACAATCATACAATCGCATTCATACAATCGCAATCATACAATCACAACCATACAATCACAATCATACAATCACAATCATACTTTCACAATCATACAATCACAATCATACAATCACAATCATACAATCACAATCATACAATCACAATCATACAATCATAATCACACAATCACAATCATACAATCACAATCATACAATCACAATCATACAATCACAATCATACAATCACAATCATACTTTCACAATCATACAATCACAATCATACAATCATAATCATACAATTACAATCATACATCACAATCATACAATCACAATCATACAATCGCAATCATACAATCACAATCATACAATCGCAAACATACAATTACAATCTCCCGAATACAATCTCCCAAATACAATCATACATCACAATCATACAATCACAATCATACAGTCGCAATCATACAATTACAATATCCCAAATACAATCTCCCAAATACAATCATACTATCACAATCGTACAATCACAATCAAACAATCACAATCATACCATCACATTCATACAATCACAATCATACAATCGCAATCATACAATCGCAATCATACAATCACAATCATACAATCTCAATCATACAATCACAATCATACAACCACAATCAGACAATCACAATCACACAATCACAATCATACAATCACAATCATACAATCACAATTATGCAATCACAATCATACAATCGCATTCATACAATCGCAATCATACAATCACAATCATACAATCACAATCATACATTCAAAATCATGCAATCACAATCATACAATCACAATCATGCAATCACAATCATACAATCAGAATCATACAATCACAATCATTCAATAACAATCGTACAATCACAATCGTACAATCACAATCGGACAACCACAATCAGACAATCACAATCATACAATCGCAATCATATAATTACAATCTCCCAAATACAATCTCCCAAATACAATCTCCCAACTACAATCTCCCAAATACAATCATACAATCGCATTCATACAATCACAATCATACCATCACAATCATACAATCACAATCATACAATCATAATCATACAATTACAATCATACATCACAATCATACAATCACAATCATACAATCGCAATCATACAATCACAATCATACAACCGCAATCATACAATTACAATCTCCCAAATACAAGCTCCCAAATACAATCTCCCAACTACAATCTCCCAAATACAATCATACAATCACAATCATACAATCACAATCATACAATCGCAATCATACAATTACAATCTCCCAAATACAATCTCCCAAATACAATCATACAATCACAATCATACAATCACAACCATACAATCACAACCATGCAATCACAATCATACAATCACAATCATACAATCACAATCATACAATCACAATCATACAATCACAATCATACAATCACAATCATACATTCAAAATCATGCAATCACAATCATACAATCACAATCATGCAATCACAATCATACAATCATAATCATACAATCACAATCATTCAATCACAATCGTACAATCTCAATCGCACAACCACAATCACACAATCACACTCATACAATCACAATCATACAATCACAATCATGCAATCACAATCATACAATCATAATCATACAATCACAATCCTACAATCACAATCGTACAATCACAATCGTACAATCACAATCGCACAACCACAATCAGTCAATCACAATCATACAATCACAATCATACAATCACAATCATACAATCACAATCATACAATCACAATCATACAATCACAATCATACAATCACAATCATACAATCACAATCATACTTTCACAATCATACAATCGCAATCATACTTTCACAATCATACAATCACAATCATACATTCAAAATCATGCAATCACAATCATACAATCACAATCATGCAATCACAATCATACAATCACAATCATACAATCACAATCATACAATCACAATCATACTTCCACAACCATACAATCACAATCATACAATCACAATCATACAATCACAATCATACAATCACAATCATACAATCACAATCATACAATCACAACCATACAATCACAACCATACAATCACAATCATACAATCACAATCATACAATCACAATCATACAATCACAATCATACAATCACAATCATACAATCACAATCATACATTCAAAATCATGCAATCACAATCATGCAATCACAATCATACAATCACAATCATACAATCACAATCATACAATCACAATCATACTTCCACAACCATACAATCACAATCATACAATCACAATCATACAATCACAATCATACAATCACAATCATACAATCACAATCATACAATCGCAATCATACAATCGCAATCATGCAATCACAATCATGCAATCACAATCATACAATCACAATCATACAATCACAATCATACAATCACAATCATACTTCCACAACCATACAATCACAATCATACAATCACAATCATACAATCACAATCATACAATCACAATCATACAATCACAATCATACAATCATAATCATGCAATTACAATCATACAATCACAACCATACAATCACAATCATACTATCACAATCATACAATCGCAATCATACAATCACAATCATACAATCACAGTCATACAATCACAATCATACAATCACAATCATACAATCACAATCATACAATCACAAAAATACAATCATAATCATACAATCACAATCATACAATCGCAATCATACAATCACAATCATACAATCACAAAAATACAATCATAATCATACAATCACAATCATACAGTCGCAATCATACAATTACAATATCCCAAATACAATCTCCCAAATACAATCATACTATCACAATCGTACAATCACAATCAAACAATCACAATCATACCATCACAATCATACAATCACAATCATACAATCGCAATCATACAATCGCAATCATACAATCACAATCATACAATCTCAATCATACAATCACAATCATACAACCACAATCAGACAATCACAATCACACAATCACAATCATACAATCACAATCATACAATCACAATTATGCAATCACAATCATACAATCGCATTCATACAATCGCAATCATACAATCACAATCATACAATCACAATCATACATTCAAAATCATGCAATCACAATCATACAATCACAATCATGCAATCACAATCATACAATCAGAATCATACAATCACAATCATTCAATAACAATCGTACAATCACAATCGTACAATCACAATCGGACAACCACAATCAGACAATCACAATCATACAATCGCAATCATATAATTACAATCTCCCAAATACAATCTCCCAAATACAATCTCCCAACTACAATCTCCCAAATACAATCATACAATCGCATTCATACAATCACAATCATACCATCACAATCATACAATCACAATCATACAATCATAATCATACAATTACAATCATACATCACAATCATACAATCACAATCATACAATCGCAATCATACAATCACAATCATACAACCGCAATCATACAATTACAATCTCCCAAATACAAGCTCCCAAATACAATCTCCCAACTACAATCTCCCAAATACAATCATACAATCACAATCATACAATCACAATCATACAATCGCAATCATACAATTACAATCTCCCAAATACAATCTCCGAAATACAATCATACAATCACAATCATACAATCACAACCATACAATCACAACCATGCAATCACAATCATACAATCACAATCATACAATCACAATCATACAATCACAATCATACAATCACAATCATACAATCACAATCATACATTCAAAATCATGCAATCACAATCATACAATCACAATCATGCAATCACAATCATACAATCATAATCATACAATCACAATCATTCAATCACAATCGTACAATCTCAATCGCACAACCACAATCACACAATCACACTCATACAATCACAATCATACAATCACAATCATGCAATCACAATCATACAATCATAATCATACAATCACAATCCTACAATCACAATCGTACAATCACAATCGTACAATCACAATCGCACAACCACAATCAGTCAATCACAATCATACAATCACAATCATACAATCACAATCATACAATCACAATCATACAATCACAATCATACAATCACAATCATACAATCACAATCATACAATCACAATCATACTTTCACAATCATACAATCACAATCATACTTTCACAATCATACAATCACAATCATACATTCAAAATCATGCAATCACAATCATACAATCACAATCATACAATCACAATCATACATTCAAAATCATGCAATCACAATCATACAATCACAATCATGCAATCACAATCATACAATCATAATCATACAATCACAATCATTCAATCACAATCGTACAATCTCAATCGCACAACCACAATCACACAATCACACTCATACAATCACAATCATACAATCACAATCATGCAATCACAATCATACAATCATAATCATACAATCACAATCCTACAATCACAATCGTACAATCACAATCGTACAATCACAATCGCACAACCACAATCAGTCAATCACAATCATACAATCACAATCATACAATCACAATCATACAATCACAATCATACAATCACAATCATACAATCACAATCATACAATCACAATCATACAATCATAATCATACAATTACAGTCATACATCACAATCATACAATCACAATCATACAATCGCAATCATACAATCACAATCATACAATCACAATCATACAATCACAATCATACAATCACAATCATACAATCACAATCATACAATCATAATCATACAATTACAATCATACATCACAATCATACAATCACAATCATACAATCGCAATCATACAATCACAATCATACAATCGCAAACATACAATTACAATCTCCCGAATACAATCTCCCAAATACAATCATACATCACAATCATACAATCACAATCATACAGTCGCAATCATACAATTACAATATCCCAAATACAATCTCCCAAATACAATCATACTATCACAATCGTACAATCACAATCAAACAATCACAATCATACCATCACAATCATACAATCACAATCATACAATCGCAATCATACAATCGCAATCATACAATCACAATCATACAATCTCAATCATACAATCACAATCATACAACCACAATCAGACAATCACAATCACACAATCACAATCATACAATCACAATCATACAATCACAATTATGCAATCACAATCATACAATCGCATTCATACAATCGCAATCATACAATCACAATCATACAATCACAATCATACATTCAAAATCATGCAATCACAATCATACAATCACAATCATGCAATCACAATCATACAATCAGAATCATACAATCACAATCATTCAATAACAATCGTACAATCACAATCGTACAATCACAATCGGACAACCACAATCAGACAATCACAATCATACAATCGCAATCATATAATTACAATCTCCCAAATACAATCTCCCAAATACAATCTCCCAACTACAATCTCCCAAATACAATCATACAATCGCATTCATACAATCACAATCATACCATCACAATCATACAATCACAATCATACAATCATAATCATACAATTACAATCATACATCACAATCATACAATCACAATCATACAATCGCAATCATACAATCACAATCATACAACCGCAATCATACAATTACAATCTCCCAAATACAAGCTCCCAAATACAATCTCCCAACTACAATCTCCCAAATACAATCATACAATCACAATCATACAATCACAATCATACAATCGCAATCATACAATTACAATCTCCCAAATACAATCTCCCAAATACAATCATACAATCACAATCATACAATCACAACCATACAATCACAACCATGCAATCACAATCATACAATCACAATCATACAATCACAATCATACAATCACAATCATACAATCACAATCATACAATCACAATCATACATTCAAAATCATGCAATCACAATCATACAATCACAATCATGCAATCACAATCATACAATCATAATCATACAATCACAATCATTCAATCACAATCGTACAATCTCAATCGCACAACCACAATCACACAATCACACTCATACAATCACAATCATACAATCACAATCATGCAATCACAATCATACAATCATAATCATACAATCACAATCCTACAATCACAATCGTACAATCACAATCGTACAATCACAATCGCACAACCACAATCAGTCAATCACAATCATACAATCACAATCATACAATCACAATCATACAATCACAATCATACAATCACAATCATACAATCACAATCATACAATCACAATCATACAATCACAATCATACTTTCACAATCATACAATCACAATCATACTTTCACAATCATACAATCACAATCATACATTCAAAATCATGCAATCACAATCATACAATCACAATCATGCAATCACAATCATACAATCACAATCATACAATCACAATCATACAATCACAATCATACTTCCACAACCATACAATCACAATCATACAATCACAATCATACAATCACAATCATACAATCACAATCATACAATCACAATCATACAATCACAACCATACAATCACAACCATACAATCACAATCATACAATCACAATCATACAATCACAATCATACAATCACAATCATACAATCACAATCATACAATCACAATCATACATTCAAAATCATGCAATCACAATCATGCAATCACAATCATACAATCACAATCATACAATCACAATCATACAATCACAATCATACTTCCACAACCATACAATCACAATCATACAATCACAATCATACAATCACAATCATACAATCACAATCATACAATCACAATCATACAATCGCAATCATACAATCGCAATCATGCAATCACAATCATGCAATCACAATCATACAATCACAATCATACAATCACAATCATACAATCACAATCATACTTCCACAACCATACAATCACAATCATACAATCACAATCATACAATCACAATCATACAATCACAATCATACAATCACAATCATACAATCATAATCATGCAATTACAATCATACAATCACAACCATACAATCACAATCATACTATCACAATCATACAATCGCAATCATACAATCACAATCATACAATCACAGTCATACAATCACAATCATACAATCACAATCATACAATCACAATCATACAATCACAAAAATACAATCATAATCATACAATCACAATCATACAATCGCAATCATACAATCACAATCATACAATCACAAAAATACAATCATAATCATACAATCACAATCATACAGTCGCAATCATACAATTACAATATCCCAAATACAATCTCCCAAATACAATCATACTATCACAATCGTACAATCACAATCAAACAATCACAATCATACCATCACAATCATACAATCACAATCATACAATCGCAATCATACAATCGCAATCATACAATCACAATCATACAATCTCAATCATACAATCACAATCATACAACCACAATCAGACAATCACAATCACACAATCACAATCATACAATCACAATCATACAATCACAATTATGCAATCACAATCATACAATCGCATTCATACAATCGCAATCATACAATCACAATCATACAATCACAATCATACATTCAAAATCATGCAATCACAATCATACAATCACAATCATGCAATCACAATCATACAATCAGAATCATACAATCACAATCATTCAATAACAATCGTACAATCACAATCGTACAATCACAATCGGACAACCACAATCAGACAATCACAATCATACAATCGCAATCATATAATTACAATCTCCCAAATACAATCTCCCAAATACAATCTCCCAACTACAATCTCCCAAATACAATCATACAATCGCATTCATACAATCACAATCATACCATCACAATCATACAATCACAATCATACAATCATAATCATACAATTACAATCATACATCACAATCATACAATCACAATCATACAATCGCAATCATACAATCACAATCATACAACCGCAATCATACAATTACAATCTCCCAAATACAAGCTCCCAAATACAATCTCCCAACTACAATCTCCCAAATACAATCATACAATCACAATCATACAATCACAATCATACAATCGCAATCATACAATTACAATCTCCCAAATACAATCTCCCAAATACAATCATACAATCACAATCATACAATCACAACCATACAATCACAACCATGCAATCACAATCATACAATCACAATCATACAATCACAATCATACAATCACAATCATACAATCACAATCATACAATCACAATCATACATTCAAAATCATGCAATCACAATCATACAATCACAATCATGCAATCACAATCATACAATCATAATCATACAATCACAATCATTCAATCACAATCGTACAATCTCAATCGCACAACCACAATCACACAATCACACTCATACAATCACAATCATACAATCACAATCATGCAATCACAATCATACAATCATAATCATACAATCACAATCCTACAATCACAATCGTACAATCACAATCGTACAATCACAATCGCACAACCACAATCAGTCAATCACAATCATACAATCACAATCATACAATCACAATCATACAATCACAATCATACAATCACAATCATACAATCACAATCATACAATCACAATCATACAATCACAATCATACTTTCACAATCATACAATCACAATCATACTTTCACAATCATACAATCACAATCATACATTCAAAATCATGCAATCACAATCATACAATCACAATCATGCAATCACAATCATACAATCACAATCATACAATCACAATCATACAATCACAATCATACTTCCACAACCATACAATCACAATCATACAATCACAATCATACAATCACAATCATACAATCACAATCATACAATCACAATCATACAATCACAACCATACAATCACAACCATACAATCACAATCATACAATCACAATCATACAATCACAATCATACAATCACAATCATACAATCACAATCATACAATCACAATCATACATTCAAAATCATGCAATCACAATCATGCAATCACAATCATACAATCACAATCATACAATCACAATCATACAATCACAATCATACTTCCACAACCATACAATCACAATCATACAATCACAATCATACAATCACAATCATACAATCACAATCATACAATCACAATCATACAATCGCAATCATACAATCGCAATCATGCAATCACAATCATGCAATCACAATCATACAATCACAATCATACAATCACAATCATACAATCACAATCATACTTCCACAACCATACAATCACAATCATACAATCACAATCATACAATCACAATCATACAATCACAATCATACAATCACAATCATACAATCATAATCATGCAATTACAATCATACAATCACAACCATACAATCACAATCATACTATCACAATCATACAATCGCAATCATACAATCACAATCATACAATCACAGTCATACAATCACAATCATACAATCACAATCATACAATCACAATCATACAATCACAAAAATACAATCATAATCATACAATCACAATCATACAATCGCAATCATACAATCACAATCATACAATCACAAAAATACAATCATAATCATACAATCACAATCATACAATCGCAATCTTACAATCACAATCATACAATCACAATCATACAATCTCAATCATACAATCACAATCATACAATCATAATCATACAATTACAATCATACATCACAATCATACAATCATAATCATACAATCACAATCATACAATCGCAATCATACAATCGCAATCATGCAATCACAATCATACAATCAGAATCATACAATCACAATCATTCAATAACAATCGTACAATCGCAATCGTACAATCACAATCGCACAACCACAATCAGACGATCACACTCATACAATCACAATCATACAATCACAATCATACAATCACAATCATACAATCGCATTCATACAATCGCAATCATACAATCACAATCATACAATCACAGTCATACAATCACAATCATACAATCACAATCATACAATCACAAAAATACAATCATAATCATACAATCACAATCATACAATCGCATTCATACAATCGCAATCATACAATCACAATCATACAATCACAATCATACAATCACAATCATACAATCACAATCATAATATTACAATCATACATCACAATCATACAATCACAATCATACAATCGCAATCATACAATCACAATCATACAACCGCAATCATACAATTACAATCTCCCAAATACAATCTCCCAAATACAATCTCCCAACTACAATCTCCCAAATACAGTCATACAATCACAATCAAACAATCAGAATCATACAATCACAATCATACTATCACAATCATACAGTCACAATCATGCAATCACAATCATACAATCACAATCATACAATCACAATCATACAATCACAATCATACAATCACAATCATACAATCACAATCATACAATCACAATCATACAATCAGAATCATAAAATCACAATCATTCAATAACAATCGTACAATCACAATCGTACGATCACAATCGCACAACCACAATCAGACAATCATACTCATACAATCACAATCATACAATCACAATCATACAATCACAATCATACCATCACAATCATACTTTCACAATCATACAATCACAATCATACAACCACAACCATACAATCACAGTCATACAATCACAATCATACAATCACAATCATACAATCACAATCATACAATCACAATCATACAATCGCAAGCATACAATCACAATCATACAATCTCAATCATACAATCACAATCATACAATCATAATCATACAATTACAGTCATACATCACAATCATACAATCACAATCATACAATCGCAATCATACAATCACAATCATACAATCACAATCATACAATCACAATCATACAATCACAATCATACAATCACAATCATACAATCATAATCATACAATTACAATCATACATCACAATCATACAATCACAATCATACAATCGCAATCATACAATCACAATCATACAATCGCAAACATACAATTACAATCTCCCAAATACAATCTCCCAAATACAATCATACAATCACAATCATACAATCACAATCATACAATCATAATCATACAATCACAATCATACGTTCACAATCATACAATCACAATCATACAATCACAATCATACAATCGCAATCATACAATCGCAATCATACAATCGCAATCATACAATCGCAATCATACAATCGCAATCATACAATCACAATCATACAATCTCAATCATACAATCACAATCATACAACCACAATCAGACAATCACAATCACACAATCACAATCATACAATCACAATCATACAATCACAATCATACAATCACAATCATACAATCACAATCATACTTTCACAATCATACAATCACAATCATACAATCACAATCATACAATCACAATCATACAATCACAATCATACAATCATAATCATACAATTACAATCATACATCACAATCATACAATCACAATCATACAATCGCAATCATACAATCACAATCATACAATCGCAAACATACAATTACAATCTCCCAAATACAATCTCCCAAATACAATCATACAATCACAATCATCCAATCACAATCATACAATCATAATCATACAATCACAATCATACGTTCACAATCATACAATCACAATCATACAATCGCAATCATACAATCACAATCATACAACCACAATCATACAATCTCAATCATACAATCACAATCATACAACCACAATCAGACAATCACAATCACACAATCACAATCATACAATCACAATCATACAATCACAATTATGCAATCACAATCATACAATCGCATTCATACAATCGCAATCATACAATCACAACCATACAATCACAATCATACAATCACAATCATACTTTCACAATCATACAATCACAATCATACAATCACAATCATACAATCACAATCATACAATCACAATCATACAATCATAATCACACAATCACAATCATACAATCACAATCATACAATCACAATCATACAATCACAATCATACAATCACAATCATACTTTCACAATCATACAATCACAATCATACAATCATAATCATACAATTACAATCATACATCACAATCATACAATCACAATCATACAATCGCAATCATACAATCACAATCATACAATCGCAAACATACAATTACAATCTCCCGAATACAATCTCCCAAATACAATCATACATCACAATCATACAATCACAATCATACAGTCGCAATCATACAATTACAATATCCCAAATACAATCTCCCAAATACAATCATACTATCACAATCGTACAATCACAATCAAACAATCACAATCATACCATCACAATCATACAATCACAATCATACAATCGCAATCATACAATCGCAATCATACAATCACAATCATACAATCTCAATCATACAATCACAATCATACAACCACAATCAGACAATCACAATCACACAATCACAATCATACAATCACAATCATACAATCACAATTATGCAATCACAATCATACAATCGCATTCATACAATCGCAATCATACAATCACAATCATACAATCACAATCATACATTCAAAATCATGCAATCACAATCATACAATCACAATCATGCAATCACAATCATACAATCAGAATCATACAATCACAATCATTCAATAACAATCGTACAATCACAATCGTACAATCACAATCGGACAACCACAATCAGACAATCACAATCATACAATCGCAATCATATAATTACAATCTCCCAAATACAATCTCCCAAATACAATCTCCCAACTACAATCTCCCAAATACAATCATACAATCGCATTCATACAATCACAATCATACCATCACAATCATACAATCACAATCATACAATCATAATCATACAATTACAATCATACATCACAATCATACAATCACAATCATACAATCGCAATCATACAATCACAATCATACAACCGCAATCATACAATTACAATCTCCCAAATACAAGCTCCCAAATACAATCTCCCAACTACAATCTCCCAAATACAATCATACAATCACAATCATACAATCACAATCATACAATCGCAATCATACAATTACAATCTCCCAAATACAATCTCCCAAATACAATCATACAATCACAATCATACAATCACAACCATACAATCACAACCATGCAATCACAATCATACAATCACAATCATACAATCACAATCATACAATCACAATCATACAATCACAATCATACAATCACAATCATACATTCAAAATCATGCAATCACAATCATACAATCACAATCATGCAATCACAATCATACAATCATAATCATACAATCACAATCATTCAATCACAATCGTACAATCTCAATCGCACAACCACAATCACACAATCACACTCATACAATCACAATCATACAATCACAATCATGCAATCACAATCATACAATCATAATCATACAATCACAATCCTACAATCACAATCGTACAATCACAATCGTACAATCACAATCGCACAACCACAATCAGTCAATCACAATCATACAATCACAATCATACAATCACAATCATACAATCACAATCATACAATCACAATCATACAATCACAATCATACAATCACAATCATACAATCACAATCATACTTTCACAATCATACAATCACAATCATACTTTCACAATCATACAATCACAATCATACATTCAAAATCATGCAATCACAATCATACAATCACAATCATGCAATCACAATCATACAATCACAATCATACAATCACAATCATACAATCACAATCATACTTCCACAACCATACAATCACAATCATACAATCACAATCATACAATCACAATCATACAATCACAATCATACAATCACAATCATACAATCACAACCATACAATCACAACCATACAATCACAATCATACAATCACAATCATACAATCACAATCATACAATCACAATCATACAATCACAATCATACAATCACAATCATACATTCAAAATCATGCAATCACAATCATGCAATCACAATCATACAATCACAATCATACAATCACAATCATACAATCACAATCATACTTCCACAACCATACAATCACAATCATACAATCACAATCATACAATCACAATCATACAATCACAATCATACAATCACAATCATACAATCGCAATCATACAATCGCAATCATGCAATCACAATCATGCAATCACAATCATACAATCACAATCATACAATCACAATCATACAATCACAATCATACTTCCACAACCATACAATCACAATCATACAATCACAATCATACAATCACAATCATACAATCACAATCATACAATCACAATCATACAATCATAATCATGCAATTACAATCATACAATCACAACCATACAATCACAATCATACTATCACAATCATACAATCGCAATCATACAATCACAATCATACAATCACAGTCATACAATCACAATCATACAATCACAATCATACAATCACAATCATACAATCACAAAAATACAATCATAATCATACAATCACAATCATACAATCGCAATCATACAATCACAATCATACAATCACAAAAATACAATCATAATCATACAATCACAATCATACAATCGCAATCTTACAATCACAATCATACAATCACAATCATACAATCTCAATCATACAATCACAATCATACAATCATAATCATACAATTACAATCATACATCACAATCATACAATCATAATCATACAATCACAATCATACAATCGCAATCATACAATCGCAATCATGCAATCACAATCATACAATCAGAATCATACAATCACAATCATTCAATAACAATCGTACAATCGCAATCGTACAATCACAATCGCACAACCACAATCAGACGATCACACTCATACAATCACAATCATACAATCACAATCATACAATCACAATCATACAATCGCATTCATACAATCGCAATCATACAATCACAATCATACAATCACAGTCATACAATCACAATCATACAATCACAATCATACAATCACAAAAATACAATCATAATCATACAATCACAATCATACAATCGCAACCATACAATCACAATCATACAATCATAATCATGCAATTGCAATCATACAATCATAATCATACAATCACAATCATACAATCATAATCATACAATTACAATCATACATCACAATCATACAATCACAATCATACAATCGCAATCATACAATTACAATATCCCAAATACAATCCCCCAAATACAATCATACAATCACAATCATACAATCACAATCATACAATCACAATCATACAATCACAATCATACAATCACAATCATACAACCACAATCAGACAATCACAATCATACAATCACAATCATACAATCACAATTATGCAATCACAATCATGCAATCACAATCATACATTCAAAATCATGCAATCACAATCATACAATCACAATCATGCAATCACAATCATACAATCATAATCATACAATCACAATCCTACAATCACAATCGTACAATCACAATCGTACAATCACAATCGCACAACCACAATCAGTCAATCACAATCATACAATCACAATCATACAATCACAATCATACAATCACAATCATACAATCACAGTCATACAATCACAATCATACTTTCACAATCATACAATCACAATCATACAATCACAATCATACAATCACAGTCATACAATCACAATCATGCAATCACAATCATACTATCACAATCATACAATCACAATCATACAATTACAATCGTACAATCACAATCATACAATCACAATCATACAATCACAATCATACAATCACAATCATACAATCACAATCATACAATCGCAATCATACAATCACAATCATACAATCGCAATCATACAATTACAATATCCCAAATACAATCTCCCAAATACAATCATACAATCACAATCATACAATCACAATCATACAATCACAATCATACAATCATAATCATACAATTACAATCAGACATCACAATCATACAATCACAATCATACAATCGCAATCATACAATCACAATCATACAATCGCAATCATACAATTACAATCTCCCAAATAGAATCTCCCAAATACAATCTCCCAAATACAATCTCCCAAATACAATCATACAATCACAATCATACAATCACAATCATACAATCAGAATCATACAATCGCAATCATACAATCACAATCATACAATGACAGTCATACAATCACAATCATACAATCACAATCATACAATCACAATCATACAATCATAATCATGCAATTACAATCATACAATCACAATCATACAATCACAATCATACTATCGCAATCATACAATCACAATCATACCATCACAATCATACAATCACAATCATACAATCACAATCATACAATCGCAATCATACAATCACAATCATACAATCACAATCATACTATCGCAATCATACAATCACAATCATACCATCACAATCATACAATCACAATCATGCAATCATAATCATACAATTACAATCATACAATCACAGTCGTACAATCACAATCATACAATCACAATCATACAATCATAATCATACAATTACAATCATACATCACAATCATACAATCACAATCAAAGAATCACAATCATACAATCACAATCATACAATCGCAAGCATACAATCACAATCATACAATCACAATCATACAATCCCAATCATACAATCACAATCATACAATCACAATCATACAATCGCAATCATACAATCACAATCATACAATCTCAATCATACAATCACAATCATACAATCATAATCATACAATTACAACCATACATCACAATCATACAATCACAATCATACAATCGCAATCATACAATCACATTCATGCAATCACAATCATACAATCAGAATCATACAATCACAATCATTCAATAACAATCGTACAATCACAATCGTACAATCACAATCATACAATCACAATCATACAATCACAATCATACAATCACAATCATACAATCACAATCATACAATCACAATCATACAATCACAATCATACAATCACAATCATACAATCACAATCATACAATCACAATCATACAATCACAATCATACAATCATAATCATACAATTACAATCATACATCACAATCATACAATCACAATCATACAATCACAATCATGCAATCACAATCATACAATCATAATCATACAATTACAATCATACATCACAATCATACAATCACAATCGCACAATCACAATCAGACAATCACACTCATACAATCACAATCATACAATCACAATCATACAATCACAATCATACAATCACAATCATACTTTCACAATCATACAATCACAATCATACAATCACAATCATACAATCAAAATCATACAATCACAATCATACAATCACAATCATACAATCGCAATCATACAATCACAATCATACAATCTCAATCATACAATCACAATCATACAATCATAATCATACAACTACAATCATACATCACAATCATACAATCACAATCATACAATCGCAATCATACAATCACAATCATGCAATCACAATCATACAATCGGAATCATACAATCGCATTCATACAATCGCAATCATACAATCACAATCATACAATCACAGTCATACAATCACAATCATACAATCACAATCATACAATCACAATCATACAATCACAATCATACAATCACAAAAATACAATCATAATCATACAATCACAATCATACAATCATAATCATACAATTACAATCATACATCACAATCATACAATCACAATCATACAATCGCAATCATACAATCACAATCATGCAATCACAATCATACAATCACAATCATACAATCACAATCATACAATCACAATCATACAATCACAATCATACAATCACAATCATACAATCACAATCATACAATCACAATCATACAATCACAATCATACAATCACAATCATACAATCACAATCATACAATCGCAATCATACAATTACAATATCCCAAATACAATCTCCCAAATACAATCATACAATCACAATCATACAATCACAATCATACAATCATAATCATACAATTACAATCAGACATCACAATCATACAATCACAATCATACAATCGCAATCATACAATCACAATCATACAATCGCAATCATACAATTACAATCTCCCAAATACAATCTCCCAAATACAATCTCCCAAATACAATCTCCCAAATACAATCATACAATCACAATCATACAATCACAATCATACAATCACAATCATACAATCGCAATCATACAATCACAATCATACAATCACAGTCATACAATCACAATCATACAATCACAATCATATAATCACAATCATACAATCACAATCATACAATCACAATCATACAATCATAATCATGCAATTACAATCATACAATCACAAAAATACAATCATAATCATACAATCACAATCATACAATCGCAATCATACAATCACAATCATACAATCATAATCATGCAATTACAATCATACAATCACAATCATACAATCACAATCATACTATCGTAATCATACAATCACAATCATACCATCACAATCATACAATCACAATCATACAATCACAATCATACAATCGCAATCATACAATCACAATCATACAATCACAATCATACTATCGCAATCATACAATCACAATCATACCATCACAATCATACAATCACAATCATACAATCATAATCATACAATTACAATCATACAATCACAATCATACAATCACAGTCATACAATCACAGTCGTACAATCACAATCATACAATCACAATCATACTATCACAATCATACAATCACAATCATACAATCACAATCATACAATCACAATCATACAATCACAATCATACAATCACAATCATACTTTCACAATCATACAATCACAATCATACAATCACAGTCATACAATCACAATCATACAATCACAATCATACTGTCACAATCATACAATCACAATCATACAATCGCAATCATACAATTACAATCTCCCAAATACAATCTCCCAAATACAATCTCCCAAATACAATCATACAATCACAATCATACAATCACAATCATACAATCACAATCATACAATCACAATCATACAATCGCTATCATACAATCACAATCATACAATCACAATCATACAATCACAATCATACAATCACAATCATACTTTCACAATCATACTATCACAATCATACAATCACAATCATACAATCACTGTCATACAATAACAATCATACAATAACAATCATATAATCACAATCATACTATCACAATCATACAATCACAATCATACAATCACAATCAGACAATCACAATCATACAATCGCAATCATACAATTACAATATCCCAAATACAATCTCCCAAATACAATCATACAATCACAATCATACAATCACAATCATACAATCATAATCATACAATTACAATCATACATCACAATCATATAATCACAATCATACAATCGCAATCATACAATCACAATCATACAATCGCAATCATACAATTACAATCTCCCAAATACAATCATACAATCACAATCACACAATCACAATCATACAATCACGATCATACAGTCACAATCATACAATCACAATCATACAATTACAATCTCCCAAATACAATCTCCCAAATACAATCTCCCAAATACAATCTCCCAAATACAATCTCCCAAATACAATCATACAATCACAATCATACAATCACAATCATACAATCACAATCATACAATCATAATCAAGCAATCACAATCATACAATCACAATCATACAATCACAATCATACTTTCACAATCATACAATCACAATCATACAATCACAATCATACAATCACAGTCATACAATCACAATCATACAATCACAATCATACTGTCACAATCATACAATCACAATCATACAATCACAATCATACAATCGCAATCATACAATTACAATCTCCCAAATACAATCTCCCAAATACAATCTCCCAAATACATTCATACAATCACAATCATACAATCACAATCATACAATCACAATCATACAATCGCATTCATACAATCGCAATCATACAATCACAATCATACAATCACAGTCATACAATCACAATCATACAATCACAATCATACAATCACAAAAATACAATCATAATCATACAATCACAATCATACAATCGCAATCATACAATCACAATCATACAATCATAATCATGCAATTACAATCATACAATCATAATCATACAATCACAATCATACAATCACAGTCATACAATCACAATCATACAATCACAATCATACTATCACAATCATACAATCACAATCATACAATCACAATCATACAATCGCAATCATACAATCACAATCATACAATCACAAAAATACAATCATAATCATACAATCACAATCATACAATCGCAATCATACAATCACAATCATACAATCATAATCATGCAATTACAATCATACAATCACAATCATACCATCACGATCATACTATCGCAATCATACAATCACAATCATACCATCACAAGCATACAATCACAATCATACAATCACAATCATACAATCGCAATCATACAATCACAATCATACAATCACAATCATACTATCGCAATCATACAACCACAATCATACGATCACAATCATACAATCACAATCATACAATCATAATCATACAATTACAATCATACAATCGCAGTCATACAATCACAATCATACAATCACAATCATACAATCATAATCATACAATTACAATCATACATCACAATCATACAATCACAATCATACAATCGCAATCATACAATCACAATCATACAATCGCAATCATACAATTACAATATCCCAAATACAATCTCCCAAATACAATCATACAATCACAATCATACAATCACAATCATACAACCACAATCAGACAATCACAATCATACAATCACAATCATACAACCACAATCACGCAATCACAATCATACAATTACAATATCCCAAATACAATCTCCCAAATACAATCATACAATCACAATCATACAATCACAATCATACAATTACAATCATACAACCACAATCAGACAATCACAATCATACAATCACAATCATACTATCGCAATCATACAATCACAATCATACCATCACAAGCATACAATCACAATCATACAATCACAATCATACAATCACAATCATACAATCATAATCATACAATTACAATCATACATCACAATCATACAATCACAATCATACAATCACAATTATGCAATCACAATCATACAATCGCATTCATACAATCGCAATCATACAATCACAATCATACAATCACAATCATACAATCACAATCATAATATTACAATCATACATCACAATCATACAATCACAATCATACAATCGCAATCATACAATCACAATCATACAACCGCAATCATACAATTACAATCTCCCAAATACAATCTCCCAAATACAATCTCCCAACTACAATCTCCCAAATACAGTCATACAATCACAATCAAACAATCAGAATCATACAATCACAATCATACAATCGCATTCATACAATCACAGTCATACAATCACAATCATACAATCGCAATCATACAATCACAATCATACAATCACAAAAATACAATCATAATCATACAATCACAATCATACAATCGCAATCATACAATCACAATCATACAATCATAATCATGCAATTACAATCATACAATCACAATCATACAATCACAATCATACAATCGCATTCATACAATCGCAAGCATACAATCACAATCATACAATCTCAATCATACAATCACAATCAAACAATCATAATCATACAATTACAATCATACATCACAATCATACAATCACAATCATACAGTCGCAATCATACAATTACAATGTCCCAAATACAATCTCCCAAATACAATCATACTATCACAATCGTACAATCACAATCAAACAATCACAATCATACCATCACAATCATACAATCACAATCATACAATCGCAATCATACAATCACAATCATACAATCACAATCATACTATCGCAATCATGCAATCACAATCATACCATCACAATCATACAATCACAATCATACAATCATAATCATACAATTGCAATCATACAATCGCAATCATACAATTACAATATACCAAATACAATCTCGCAAATACAATCATACAATCACAATCATACAATCACAATCATACAACCACAATCAGACAATCACAATCATACAATCACAATCACACAATCACAATTATGCAATCACAATCATACAATCGCATTCATACAATCGCAATCATACAATCACAGTCATACAATCACAATCATACAATTACAATCTCCCAAATACAATCTCCCAAATACAATCTCCCAACTACAATCGCCCAAATACAATCATACAATCGCAATCATACAATCACAATCATACCATCACAATCATACAATCACAATCATACAATCATAATCATACAATTACAATCATACATCACAATCATACAATCACAATCATACAATCACAATCATACAATCACAATCATACAATCACAATCATACAATCACAATCATACAATCACAGTCATACAATCACAATCATACAATCACAATCATACTATCACAATCATACAATCACAATCATACAATCACAATCATACAATCACAATCATACAATCACAATCATACAATCACAATCATACAATCACAATCATACAATCACAATCATACAATCACAATCATAAAATCACAATCAAAGAATCACAATCATACAATCACAATCATACAATCACAATCATACAATCACAATCATACAATCACAACCATACAATCACAATCATACTATCACAATCATACAATCACAGTCATACAATCACAATCATACATTCAAAATCATGCAATCACAATCATACAATCACAATCATGCAATCACAATCATACAATCATAATCATACAATCACAATCCTACAATCACAATCGTACAATCACAATCGTACAATCACAATCGCACAACCACAATCAGTCAATCACAATCATACAATCACAATCATACTATCACAATCATACAATCACAATCATACAATCACAATCATACAATCACAATCATACTTTCACAATCATACAATCACAATCATACAATCACAATCATACAATCACAGTCATACAATCACAATCATACAATCACAATCATACTATCACAATCATACAATCACAATCATACAATCACAATCATACAATCGCAATCATACAATCACAATCATACAATCACAGTCATACAATCACAATCATACAATCACAATCATACAATCACAATCATACAATCACAAAAATACAATCATAATCATACAATCACAATCATACAATCGCAATCATACAATCACAATCATACAATCACAAAAATACAATCATAATCATACAATCACAATCATACAATCGCAATCATACAATCACAATCATACAATCATAATCATGCAATTACAATCATACAATCACAATCATACAATCACAATCATACTATCGCAACCATACAATCGCAATCATACCATCACAAGCATACAATCACAATCATACAATCACAATCATACAACCGCAATCATACAATTACAATCTCCCAAATACAATTTCCCAAATACAATCTCCCAACTACAATCTCCCAAATACAATCATACAATCACAATCATACAATCGCAATCATACAATTACAATCTCCCAAATACAATCTCCCAAATACAATCTCCCAAATACAATCATACAATCACAATCATACAATCACAATCACACAATCACAACCATACAATCACAATCATACTATCACAATCATACAATCACAATCATACAATCACAATCATACATTCAAAATCATGCAATCACAATCATACAATCACAATCATGCAATCACAATCATACAATCATAATCATACAATCACAATCCTACAATCACAATCGTACAATCACAATCGTACAATCACAATCGCACAACCACAATCAGTCAATCACAATCATACAATCACAATCATACACTCACAATCATACAATCACAATCATACAATCACAATCATACAATCACAATCATACAATCACAATCATACAATCACAATCATACTTTCACAATCATACAATCACAATCATACAATCACAATCATACAATCACAGTCATACAATCACAATCATACAATCACAATCATACTATCACAATCATACAATCACAATCATACAATCACAATCATACAATCACAATCATACAATCACAATCATACAATCACAATCATACAATCACAATCATACAATCACAATCATACAATCACAATCATACAATCACAATCATACAATCACAATCATACAATCACAATCAAAGAATCACAATCATACAATCACAATCATACAATCACAATCATACAATCACAATCATACAATCACAACCATACAATCACAATCATACTATCTCAATCATACAATCACAGTCATACAATCACAATCATACATTCAAAATCATGCAATCACAATCATACAATCACAATCGTGCAATCACAATCATACAATCATAATCATACAATCACAATCCTACAATCACAATCGTACAATCACAATCGTACAATCACAATCGCACAACCACAATCAGTCAATCACAATCATACAATCACAATCATACAATCACAATCATACAATCACAATCATACAATCACAATCATACAATCACAATCATACAATCACAATCATACTATCACAATCATACAATCACAGTCATACAATCACAATCATACAATCACAATCATACTATCACAATCATACAATCACAATCATACAATCGCAATCATACAATCGCAATCATACAATCACAATCATACAATCACAGTCATACAATCACAATCATACAATCACAATCATACAATCACAATCATACAATCACAATCATACAATCACAATCATACAATCACAAAAATACAATCGCAATCATACAATCACAATCATACAATCACAATCATACAATCACAATCATACAATCACAATCATACAATCGCAATCATACAATCACAATCATACAATCACAATCATACAATCACAATCATACAATCACAATCATACAATCACAATCATACAATCACAATCAAAGAATCACAATCATACAATCACAATCATACAATCACAATCATACAATCACAATCATACAATCACAACCATACAATCACAATCATACTATCACAATCATACAATCACAGTCATACATTCAAAATCATGCAATCACAATCATACAATCACAATCATGCAATCACAATCATACAATCATAATCATACAATCACAATCCTACAATCACAATCGTACAATCACAATCGTACAATCACAATCGCACAACCACAATCAGTCAATCACAATCATACAATCACAATCATACAATCACAATCATACAATCACAATCATACAATCACAATCATACAATCACAATCATACAATCATAATCATACAATTACAATCATACATCACAATCATACAATCACAATCATACAATCGCAATCATACAATCGCAATCATGCAATCACAATCATACAATCAGAATCATACAATCACAATCATTCAATAACAATCGTACAATCACAATCGTACAATCACAATCGCACAACCACAATCAGACGATCACACTCATACAATCACAATCATACAATCACAATCATACAATCACAATCATACAATCGCAATCATACAATCGCAATCATACAATCACAATCATACAATCACAGTCATACAATCACAATCATACAATCACAATCATACAATCGCAATCATACAATCACAATCATACAATCGCAATCATACTTTCACAATCATACAATCACAATCATACAATCACAATCATACAATCACAATCATACAATCACAATCATACAATCATAATCATGCAATTACAATCATACAATCACAATCATACAATCACAATCATACAATCGCAATCATACAATCACAATCATACAATCACAAAAATACAATCATAATCATACAATCACAATCATACAATCGCAATCATACAGTCACAATCATACAATCACAATCATACAATCGCAATCATACAATCGCAATCATACAATCACAATCATACAATCACAGTCATACAATCACAATCATACAATCACAATCATACAATCGCAATCATACAATCACAATCATACAATCGCAATCATACTTTCACAATCATACAATCACAATCATACAATCACAATCATACAATCACAATCATACAATCACAATCATACAATCATAATCATGCAATTACAATCATACAATCACAACCATACAATCACAATCATACTATCACAATCATACAATCGCAATCATACAATCACAATCATACAATCACAGTCATACAATCACAATCATACAATCACAATCATACAATCACAATCATACAATCACAAAAATACAATCATAATCATACAATCACAATCATACAATCGCAATCATACAATCACAATCATACAATCACAAAAATACAATCATAATCATACAATCACAATCATACAATCGCAATCTTACAATCACAATCATACAATCACAATCATACAATCTCAATCATACAATCACAATCATACAATCATAATCATACAATTACAATCATACATCACAATCATACAATCATAATCATACAATCACAATCATACAATCGCAATCATACAATCGCAATCATGCAATCACAATCATACAATCAGAATCATACAATCACAATCATTCAATAACAATCGTACAATCGCAATCGTACAATCACAATCGCACAACCACAATCAGACGATCACACTCATACAATCACAATCATACAATCACAATCATACAATCACAATCATACAATCGCATTCATACAATCGCAATCATACAATCACAATCATACAATCACAGTCATACAATCACAATCATACAATCACAATCATACAATCACAAAAATACAATCATAATCATACAATCACAATCATACAATCGCAACCATACAATCACAATCATACAATCATAATCATGCAATTGCAATCATACAATCATAATCATACAATCACAATCATACAATCATAATCATACAATTACAATCATACATCACAATCATACAATCACAATCATACAATCGCAATCATACAATTACAATATCCCAAATACAATCCCCCAAATACAATCATACAATCACAATCATACAATCACAATCATACAATCACAATCATACAATCACAATCATACAATCACAATCATACAACCACAATCAGACAATCACAATCATACAATCACAATCATACAATCACAATTATGCAATCACAATCATGCAATCACAATCATACATTCAAAATCATGCAATCACAATCATACAATCACAATCATGCAATCACAATCATACAATCATAATCATACAATCACAATCCTACAATCACAATCGTACAATCACAATCGTACAATCACAATCGCACAACCACAATCAGTCAATCACAATCATACAATCACAATCATACAATCACAATCATACAATCACAATCATACAATCACAGTCATACAATCACAATCATACTTTCACAATCATACAATCACAATCATACAATCACAATCATACAATCACAGTCATACAATCACAATCATGCAATCACAATCATACTATCACAATCATACAATCACAATCATACAATTACAATCGTACAATCACAATCATACAATCACAATCATACAATCACAATCATACAATCACAATCATACAATCACAATCATATAATCGCAATCATACAATCACAATCATACAATCGCAATCATACAATTACAATATCCCAAATACAATCTCCCAAATACAATCATACAATCACAATCATACAATCACAATCATACAATCACAATCATACAATCATAATCATACAATTACAATCAGACATCACAATCATACAATCACAATCATACAATCGCAATCATACAATCACAATCATACAATCGCAATCATACAATTACAATCTCCCAAATACAATCTCCCAAATACAATCTCCCAAATACAATCATACAATCACAATCATACAATCACAATCATACAATCAGAATCATACAATCGCAATCATACAATCACAATCATACAATGACAGTCATACAATCACAATCATACAATCACAATCATACAATCACAATCATACAATCATAATCATGCAATTACAATCATACAATCACAATCATACAATCACAATCATACTATCGCAATCATACAATCACAATCATACCATCACAATCATACAATCACAATCATACAATCACAATCATACAATCGCAATCATACAATCACAATCATACAATCACAATCATACTATCGCAATCATACAATCACAATCATACCATCACAATCATACAATCACAATCATGCAATCATAATCATACAATTACAATCATACAATCACAGTCGTACAATCACAATCATACAATCACAATCATACAATCATAATCATACAATTACAATCATACATCACAATCATACAATCACAATCAAAGAATCACAATCATACAATCACAATCATACAATCGCAAGCATACAATCACAATCATACAATCACAATCATACAATCCCAATCATACAATCACAATCATACAATCACAATCATACAATCGCAATCATACAATCACAATCATACAATCTCAATCATACAATCACAATCATACAATCATAATCATACAATTACAACCATACATCACAATCATACAATCACAATCATACAATCGCAATCATACAATCACATTCATGCAATCACAATCATACAATCAGAATCATACAATCACAATCATTCAATAACAATCGTACAATCACAATCGTACAATCACAATCATACAATCACAATCATACAATCACAATCATACAATCACAATCATACAATCACAATCATACAATCACAATCATACAATCACAATCATACAATCACAATCATACAATCACAATCATACAACCACAATCAGACAATCACAATCATACAATCACAATCATACAATCACAATTATGCAATCACAATCATGCAATCACAATCATACATTCAAAATCATGCAATCACAATCATACAATCACAATCATGCAATCACAATCATACAATCATAATCATACAATCACAATCCTACAATCACAATCGTACAATCACAATCGTACAATCACAATCGCACAACCACAATCAGTCAATCACAATCATACAATCACAATCATACAATCACAATCATACAATCACAATCATACAATCACAGTCATACAATCACAATCATACTTTCACAATCATACAATCACAATCATACAATCACAATCATACAATCACAGTCATACAATCACAATCATGCAATCACAATCATACTATCACAATCATACAATCACAATCATACAATTACAATCGTACAATCACAATCATACAATCACAATCATACAATCACAATCATACAATCACAATCATACAATCACAATCATATAATCGCAATCATACAATCACAATCATACAATCGCAATCATACAATTACAATATCCCAAATACAATCTCCCAAATACAATCATACAATCACAATCATACAATCACAATCATACAATCACAATCATACAATCATAATCATACAATTACAATCAGACATCACAATCATACAATCACAATCATACAATCGCAATCATACAATCACAATCATACAATCGCAATCATACAATTACAATCTCCCAAATACAATCTCCCAAATACAATCTCCCAAATACAATCATACAATCACAATCATACAATCACAATCATACAATCAGAATCATACAATCGCAATCATACAATCACAATCATACAATGACAGTCATACAATCACAATCATACAATCACAATCATACAATCACAATCATACAATCATAATCATGCAATTACAATCATACAATCACAATCATACAATCACAATCATACTATCGCAATCATACAATCACAATCATACCATCACAATCATACAATCACAATCATACAATCACAATCATACAATCGCAATCATACAATCACAATCATACAATCACAATCATACTATCGCAATCATACAATCACAATCATACCATCACAATCATACAATCACAATCATGCAATCATAATCATACAATTACAATCATACAATCACAGTCGTACAATCACAATCATACAATCACAATCATACAATCATAATCATACAATTACAATCATACATCACAATCATACAATCACAATCAAAGAATCACAATCATACAATCACAATCATACAATCGCAAGCATACAATCACAATCATACAATCACAATCATACAATCCCAATCATACAATCACAATCATACAATCACAATCATACAATCGCAATCATACAATCACAATCATACAATCTCAATCATACAATCACAATCATACAATCATAATCATACAATTACAACCATACATCACAATCATACAATCACAATCATACAATCGCAATCATACAATCACATTCATGCAATCACAATCATACAATCAGAATCATACAATCACAATCATTCAATAACAATCGTACAATCACAATCGTACAATCACAATCATACAATCACAATCATACAATCACAATCATACAATCACAATCATACAATCACAATCATACAATCACAATCATACAATCACAATCATACAATCACAATCATACAATCACAATCATACAATCACAATCATACAATCACAATCATACAATCATAATCATACAATTACAATCATACATCACAATCATACAATCACAATCATACAATCACAATCATGCAATCACAATCATACAATCATAATCATACAATTACAATCATACATCACAATCATACAATCACAATCGCACAATCACAATCAGACAATCACACTCATACAATCACAATCATACAATCACAATCATACAATCACAATCATACAATCACAATCATACTTTCACAATCATACAATCACAATCATACAATCACAATCATACAATCAAAATCATACAATCACAATCATACAATCACAATCATACAATCGCAATCATACAATCACAATCATACAATCTCAATCATACAATCACAATCATACAATCATAATCATACAACTACAATCATACATCACAATCATACAATCACAATCATACAATCGCAATCATACAATCACAATCATGCAATCACAATCATACAATCGGAATCATACAATCGCATTCATACAATCGCAATCATACAATCACAATCATACAATCACAGTCATACAATCACAATCATACAATCACAATCATACAATCACAATCATACAATCACAATCATACAATCACAAAAATACAATCATAATCATACAATCACAATCATACAATCATAATCATACAATTACAATCATACATCACAATCATACAATCACAATCATACAATCGCAATCATACAATTACAATATCCCAAATACAATCTCCCAAATACAATCATACAATCACAATCATACAATCACAATCATACAATCATAATCATACAATTACAATCAGACATCACAATCATACAATCACAATCATACAATCGCAATCATACAATCACAATCATACAATCGCAATCATACAATTACAATCTCCCAAATACAATCTCCCAAATACAATCTCCCAAATACAATCTCCCAAATACAATCATACAATCACAATCATACAATCACAATCATACAATCACAATCATACAATCGCAATCATACAATCACAATCATACAATCACAGTCATACAATCACAATCATACAATCACAATCATATAATCACAATCATACAATCACAATCATACAATCACAATCATACAATCATAATCATGCAATTACAATCATACAATCACAAAAATACAATCATAATCATACAATCACAATCATACAATCGCAATCATACAATCACAATCATACAATCATAATCATGCAATTACAATCATACAATCACAATCATACAATCACAATCATACTATCGTAATCATACAATCACAATCATACCATCACAATCATACAATCACAATCATACAATCACAATCATACAATCGCAATCATACTGTCACAATCATACAATCACAATCATACAATCGCAATCATACAATTACAATCTCCCAAATACAATCTCCCAAATACAATCTCCCAAATACAATCATACAATCACAATCATACAATCACAATCATACAATCACAATCATACAATCACAATCATACAATCGCTATCATACAATCACAATCATACAATCACAATCATACAATCACAATCATACAATCACAATCATACTTTCACAATCATACTATCACAATCATACAATCACAATCATACAATCACTGTCATACAATAACAATCATACAATAACAATCATATAATCACAATCATACTATCACAATCATACAATCACAATCATACAATCACAATCAGACAATCACAATCATACAATCGCAATCATACAATTACAATATCCCAAATACAATCTCCCAAATACAATCATACAATCACAATCATACAATCACAATCATACAATCATAATCATACAATTACAATCATACATCACAATCATATAATCACAATCATACAATCGCAATCATACAATCACAATCATACAATCGCAATCATACAATTACAATCTCCCAAATACAATCATACAATCACAATCACACAATCACAATCATACAATCACGATCATACAGTCACAATCATACAATCACAATCATACAATTACAATCTCCCAAATACAATCTCCCAAATACAATCTCCCAAATACAATCTCCCAAATACAATCTCCCAAATACAATCATACAATCACAATCATACAATCACAATCATACAATCACAATCATACAATCATAATCAAGCAATCACAATCATACAATCACAATCATACAATCACAATCATACTTTCACAATCATACAATCACAATCATACAATCACAATCATACAATCACAGTCATACAATCACAATCATACAATCACAATCATACTGTCACAATCATACAATCACAATCATACAATCACAATCATACAATCGCAATCATACAATTACAATCTCCCAAATACAATCTCCCAAATACAATCTCCCAAATACATTCATACAATCACAATCATACAATCACAATCATACAATCACAATCATACAATCGCATTCATACAATCGCAATCATACAATCACAATCATACAATCACAGTCATACAATCACAATCATACAATCACAATCATACAATCACAAAAATACAATCATAATCATACAATCACAATCATACAATCGCAATCATACAATCACAATCATACAATCATAATCATGCAATTACAATCATACAATCATAATCATACAATCACAATCATACAATCACAGTCATACAATCACAATCATACAATCACAATCATACTATCACAATCATACAATCACAATCATACAATCACAATCATACAATCGCAATCATACAATCACAATCATACAATCACAGTCATACAATCACAATCATACAATCACAATCATACAATCACAATCATACAATCACAAAAGTACAATCATAATCATACAATCACAATCATACAATCGCAATCATACAATCACAATCATACAATCACAAAAATACAATCATAATCATACAATCACAATCATACAATCGCAATCATACAATCACAATCATACAATCATAATCATGCAATTACAATCATACAATCACAATCATACCATCACGATCATACTATCGCAATCATACAATCACAATCATACCATCACAAGCATACAATCACAATCATACAATCACAATCATACAATCGCAATCATACAATCACAATCATACAATCACAATCATACTATCGCAATCATACAACCACAATCATACGATCACAATCATACAATCACAATCATACAATCATAATCATACAATTACAATCATACAATCGCAGTCATACAATCACAATCATACAATCACAATCATACAATCATAATCATACAATTACAATCATACATCACAATCATACAATCACAATCATACAATCGCAATCATACAATCACAATCATACAATCGCAATCATACAATTACAATATCCCAAATACAATCTCCCAAATACAATCATACAATCACAGTCATACAATCACAATCATACAACCACAATCAGACAATCACAATCATACAATCACAATCATACAACCACAATCACGCAATCACAATCATACAATTACAATATCCCAAATACAATCTCCCAAATACAATCATACAATCACAATCATACAATCACAATCATACAATTACAATCATACAACCACAATCAGACAATCACAATCATACAATCACAATCATACTATCGCAATCATACAATCACAATCATACCATCACAAGCATACAATCACAATCATACAATCACAATCATACAATCACAATCATACAATCATAATCATACAATTACAATCATACATCACAATCATACAATCACAATCATACAATCACAATTATGCAATCACAATCATACAATCGCATTCATACAATCGCAATCATACAATCACAATCATACAATCACAATCATACAATCACAATCATAATATTACAATCATACATCACAATCATACAATCACAATCATACAATCGCAATCATACAATCACAATCATACAACCGCAATCATACAATTACAATCTCCCAAATACAATCTCCCAAATACAATCTCCCAACTACAATCTCCCAAATACAGTCATACAATCACAATCAAACAATCAGAATCATACAATCACAATCATACTATCACAATCATACAGTCACAATCATGCAATCACAATCATACAATCACAATCATACAATCACAATCATACAATCACAATCATACAATCACAATCATACAATCACAATCATACAATCACAATCATACAATCAGAATCATAAAATCACAATCATTCAATAACAATCGTACAATCACAATCGTACGATCACAATCGCACAACCACAATCAGACAATCATACTCATACAATCACAATCATACAATCACAATCATACAATCACAATCATACCATCACAATCATACTTTCACAATCATACAATCACAATCATACAACCACAATCATACAATCACAGTCATACAATCACAATCATACAATCACAATCATACAATCACAATCATACAATCACAATCATACAATCGCAAGCATACAATCACAATCATACAATCTCAATCATACAATCACAATCATACAATCATAATCATACAATTACAGTCATACATCACAATCATACAATCACAATCATACAATCGCAATCATACAATCACAATCATACAATCACAATCATACAATCACAATCATACAATCACAATCATACAATCACAATCATACAATCATAATCATACAATTACAATCATACATCACAATCATACAATCACAATCATACAATCGCAATCATACAATCACAATCATACAATCGCAAACATACAATTACAATCTCCCAAATACAATCTCCCAAATACAATCATACAATCACAATCATACAATCACAATCATACAATCATAATCATACAATCACAATCATACGTTCACAATCATACAATCACAATCATACAATCACAATCATACAATCGCAATCATACAATCGCAATCATACAATCGCAATCATACAATCGCAATCATACAATCGCAATCATACAATCACAATCATACAATCTCAATCATACAATCACAATCATACAACCACAATCAGACAATCACAATCACACAATCACAATCATACAATCACAATCATACAATCACAATCATACAATCACAATCATACAATCACAATCATACTTTCACAATCATACAATCACAATCATACAATCACAATCATACAATCACAATCATACAATCACAATCATACAATCACAATCATACAACCACAATCATACAATCTCAATCATACAATCACAATCATACAACCACAATCAGACAATCACAATCACACAATCACAATCATACAATCACAATCATACAATCACAATTATGCAATCACAATCATACAATCGCATTCATACAATCGCAATCATACAATCACAATCATACAATCACAATCATACAATCACAATCATACTTTCACAATCATACAATCACAATCATACAATCACAATCATACAATCACAATCATACAATCACAATCATACAATCACAATCATACAATCATAATCACACAATCACAATCATACAATCACAATCATACAATCACAATCATACAATCACAATCATACAATCACAATCATACTTTCACAATCATACAATCACAATCATACAATCATAATCATACAATTACAATCATACATCACAATCATACAATCACAATCATACAATCGCAATCATACAATCACAATCATACAATCGCAAACATACAATTACAATCTCCCGAATACAATCTCCCAAATACAATCATACATCACAATCATACAATCACAATCATACAGTCGCAATCATACAATTACAATATCCCAAATACAATCTCCCAAATACAATCATACTATCACAATCGTACAATCACAATCAAACAATCACAATCATACCATCACAATCATACAATCACAATCATACAATCGCAATCATACAATCGCAATCATACAATCACAATCATACAATCTCAATCATACAATCACAATCATACAACCACAATCAGACAATCACAATCACACAATCACAATCATACAATCACAATCATACAATCACAATTATGCAATCACAATCATACAATCGCATTCATACAATCGCAATCATACAATCACAATCATACAATCACAATCATACATTCAAAATCATGCAATCACAATCATACAATCACAATCATGCAATCACAATCATACAATCAGAATCATACAATCACAATCATTCAATAACAATCGTACAATCACAATCGTACAATCACAATCGGACAACCACAATCAGACAATCACAATCATACAATCGCAATCATATAATTACAATCTCCCAAATACAATCTCCCAAATACAATCTCCCAACTACAATCTCCCAAATACAATCATACAATCGCATTCATACAATCACAATCATACCATCACAATCATACAATCACAATCATACAATCATAATCATACAATTACAATCATACATCACAATCATACAATCACAATCATACAATCGCAATCATACAATCACAATCATACAACCGCAATCATACAATTACAATCTCCCAAATACAAGCTCCCAAATACAATCTCCCAACTACAATCTCCCAAATACAATCATACAATCACAATCATACAATCACAATCATACAATCGCAATCATACAATTACAATCTCCCAAATACAATCTCCCAAATACAATCATACAATCACAATCATACAATCACAACCATACAATCACAACCATGCAATCACAATCATACAATCACAATCATACAATCACAATCATACAATCACAATCATACAATCACAATCATACAATCACAATCATACATTCAAAATCATGCAATCACAATCATACAATCACAATCATGCAATCACAATCATACAATCATAATCATACAATCACAATCATTCAATCACAATCGTACAATCTCAATCGCACAACCACAATCACACAATCACACTCATACAATCACAATCATACAATCACAATCATGCAATCACAATCATACAATCATAATCATACAATCACAATCCTACAATCACAATCGTACAATCACAATCGTACAATCACAATCGCACAACCACAATCAGTCAATCACAATCATACAATCACAATCATACAATCACAATCATACAATCACAATCATACAATCACAATCATACAATCACAATCATACAATCACAATCATACAATCACAATCATACAATCACAATCATACAATCACAATCATACTTTCACAATCATACAATCACAATCATACTTTCACAATCATACAATCACAATCATACATTCAAAATCATGCAATCACAATCATACAATCACAATCATGCAATCACAATCATACAATCACAATCATACAATCACAATCATACAATCACAATCATACTTCCACAACCATACAATCACAATCATACAATCACAATCATACAATCACAATCATACAATCACAATCATACAATCACAATCATACAATCACAACCATACAATCACAACCATACAATCACAATCATACAATCACAATCATACAATCACAATCATACAATCACAATCATACAATCACAATCATACAATCACAATCATACATTCAAAATCATGCAATCACAATCATGCAATCACAATCATACAATCACAATCATACAATCACAATCATACAATCACAATCATACTTCCACAACCATACAATCACAATCATACAATCACAATCATACAATCACAATCATACAATCACAATCATACAATCACAATCATACAATCGCAATCATACAATCGCAATCATGCAATCACAATCATGCAATCACAATCATACAATCACAATCATACAATCACAATCATACAATCACAATCATACTTCCACAACCATACAATCACAATCATACAATCACAATCATACAATCACAATCATACAATCACAATCATACAATCACAATCATACAATCGCAATCATACAATCGCAATCATACAATCACAATCATACAATCACAATCATACAATCACAAAAATACAATCACAATCATACAATCGCATTCATACAATCGCAAGCATACAATCACAATCATACAATCTCAATCATACAATCACAATCAAACAATCATAATCATAGAATTACAATCATACATCACAATCATACAATCACAATCATACAGTCGCAATCATACAATTACAATATCCCAAATACAATCTCCCAAATACAATCATACTATCACAATCGTACAATCATATTCATACAATGACAATCATACAATCACAATCGTACATTCACAATCGTACAATCACAATCGCACAACCACAATCAGGCAATCACACTCATACAATCACAATCATATAATCACAATCATACAATCACAATCATACAATCACAATCATACAATCACAATCATACAATCACAATCATAGAATCACAATCATACAATCACAATCATACAATCACAATCATACTTTCACAATCATATTATCACAATCATACAATCACAATCATGCAATCACAATCATACAATCATATTCATACAATCACAATCATACAATCACAATCGTACATTCACAATCGTACAATTACAATCGCACAACCACAATCAGGCAATCACACTCATACAATCACAATCATACAATCACAATCATACAATCACAATCATACAATCACAATCATACAATCACAATCATACTTCCACAACCATACAATCACAATCATACAATCACAATCATACAATCACAATCATACAATCACAATCATACAATCACAATCATACAATCGCAATCATACAATCGCAATCATACAATCACAATCATACAATCGCAATCATACAATTACAATCTCCCAAATACAATCATACAATCACAATCATACAATCACAATCATACAATCATAATCATACAATCACAATCATACGTTCACAATCATACAATCACAATCATACAATCACAATCATACAATCACAATCATACAATCACAATCATACAATCACAATCATACAATCATAATCATACAATTACAATCATACATCACAATCATACAATCACAATCATACAACCACAATCAGACAATCACAATCACACAATCACAATCATACAATCACAATCATACAATCACAATTATGCAATCACAATCATACAATCGCATTCATACAATCGCAATCATACAATCACAATCATACAATCACAATCATACATTCAAAATCATGCAATCACAATCATACAATCACAATCATGCAATCACAATCATACAATCAGAATCATACAATCACAATCATTCAATAACAATCGTACAATCACAATCGTACAATCACAATCGGACAACCACAATCAGACAATCACAATCATACAATCGCAATCATATAATTACAATCTCCCAAATACAATCTCCCAAATACAATCTCCCAACTACAATCTCCCAAATACAATCATACAATCGCATTCATACAATCACAATCATACCATCACAATCATACAATCACAATCATACATTCAAAATCATGCAATCACAATCATACAATCACAATCATGCAATCACAATCATACAATCATAATCATACAATCACAATCATTCAATCACAATCGTACAATCTCAATCGCACAACCACAATCACACAATCACACTCATACAATCACAATCATACAATCACAATCATGCAATCACAATCATACAATCATAATCATACAATCACAATCCTACAATCACAATCGTACAATCACAATCGTACAATCACAATCGCACAACCACAATCAGTCAATCACAATCATACAATCACAATCATACAATCACAATCATACAATCACAATCATACAATCACAATCATACAATCACAATCATACAATCACAATCATACAATCACAATCATACAATCACAATCATACTTTCACAATCATACAATCACAATCATACTTTCACAATCATACAATCACAATCATACATTCAAAATCATGCAATCACAATCATACAATCACAATCATGCAATCACAATCATACAATCACAATCATACAATCACAATCATACAATCACAATCATACTTCCACAACCATACAATCACAATCATACAATCACAATCATACAATCACAATCATACAATCACAATCATACAATCACAATCATACAATCACAACCATACAATCACAACCATACAATCACAATCATACAATCACAATCATACAATCACAATCATACAATCACAATCATACAATCACAATCATACAATCACAATCATACATTCAAAATCATGCAATCACAATCATGCAATCACAATCATACAATCACAATCATACAATCACAATCATACAATCACAATCATACTTCCACAACCATACAATCACAATCATACAATCACAATCATACAATCACAATCATACAATCACAATCATACAATCGCATTCATACAATCGCAAGCATACAATCACAATCATACAATCTCAATCATACAATCACAATCAAACAATCATAATCATAGAATTACAATCATACATCACAATCATACAATCACAATCATACAGTCGCAATCATACAATTACAATATCCCAAATACAATCTCCCAAATACAATCATACTATCACAATCGTACAATCATATTCATACAATGACAATCATACAATCACAATCGTACATTCACAATCGTACAATCACAATCGCACAACCACAATCAGGCAATCACACTCATACAATCACAATCATATAATCACAATCATACAATCACAATCATACAATCACAATCATACAATCACAATCATACAATCACAATCATAGAATCACAATCATACAATCACAATCATACAATCACAATCATACTTTCACAATCATATTATCACAATCATACAATCACAATCATGCAATCACAATCATACAATCATATTCATACAATCACAATCATACAATCACAATCGTACATTCACAATCGTACAATTACAATCGCACAACCACAATCAGGCAATCACACTCATACAATCACAATCATACAATCACAATCATACAATCACAATCATACAATCACAATCATACAATCACAATCATACTTCCACAACCATACAATCACAATCATACAATCACAATCATACAATCACAATCATACAATCACAATCATACAATCACAATCATACAATCGCAATCATACAATCGCAATCATACAATCACAATCATACAATCGCAATCATACAATTACAATCTCCCAAATACAATCATACAATCACAATCATACAATCACAATCATACAATCATAATCATACAATCACAATCATACGTTCACAATCATACAATCACAATCATACAATCACAATCATACAATCACAATCATACAATCACAATCATACAATCACAATCATACAATCACAATCATACAATCATAATCATACAATTACAATCATACATCACAATCATACAATCACAATCATACAACCACAATCAGACAATCACAATCACACAATCACAATCATACAATCACAATCATACAATCACAATTATGCAATCACAATCATACAATCGCATTCATACAATCGCAATCATACAATCACAATCATACAATCACAATCATACATTCAAAATCATGCAATCACAATCATACAATCACAATCATGCAATCACAATCATACAATCAGAATCATACAATCACAATCATTCAATAACAATCGTACAATCACAATCGTACAATCACAATCGGACAACCACAATCAGACAATCACAATCATACAATCGCAATCATATAATTACAATCTCCCAAATACAATCTCCCAAATACAATCTCCCAACTACAATCTCCCAAATACAATCATACAATCGCATTCATACAATCACAATCATACCATCACAATCATACAATCACAATCATACATTCAAAATCATGCAATCACAATCATACAATCACAATCATGCAATCACAATCATACAATCATAATCATACAATCACAATCATTCAATCACAATCGTACAATCTCAATCGCACAACCACAATCACACAATCACACTCATACAATCACAATCATACAATCACAATCATGCAATCACAATCATACAATCATAATCATACAATCACAATCCTACAATCACAATCGTACAATCACAATCGTACAATCACAATCGCACAACCACAATCAGTCAATCACAATCATACAATCACAATCATACAATCACAATCATACAATCACAATCATACAATCACAATCATACAATCACAATCATACTTCCACAACCATACAATCACAATCATACAATCACAATCATACAATCACAATCATACAATCACAATCATACAATCACAATCATACAATCACAACCATACAATCACAACCATACAATCACAATCATACAATCACAATCATACAATCACAATCATACAATCACAATCATACAATCACAATCATACAATCACAATCATACAATCACAATCATACTTTCACAATCATACAATCACAATCATACTTTCACAATCATACAATCACAATCATACATTCAAAATCATGCAATCACAATCATACAATCACAATCATGCAATCACAATCATACAATCACAATCATACAATCACAATCATACAATCACAATCATACTTCCACAACCATACAATCACAATCATACAATCACAATCATACAATCACAATCATACAATCACAATCATACAATCACAATCATACAATCACAACCATACAATCACAACCATACAATCACAATCATACAATCACAATCATACAATCACAATCATACAATCACAATCATACAATCACAATCATACAATCACAATCATACATTCAAAATCATGCAATCACAATCATGCAATCACAATCATACAATCACAATCATACAATCACAATCATACAATCACAATCATACTTCCACAACCATACAATCACAATCATACAATCACAATCATACAATCACAATCATACAATCACAATCATACAATCACAATCATACAATCGCAATCATACAATCGCAATCATGCAATCACAATCATGCAATCACAATCATACAATCACAATCATACAATCACAATCATACAATCACAATCATACTTCCACAACCATACAATCACAATCATACAATCACAATCATACAATCACAATCATACAATCACAATCATACAATCACAATCATACAATCGCAATCATACAATCGCAATCATACAATCACAATCATACAATCACAATCATACAATCACAAAAATACAATCACAATCATACAATCGCATTCATACAATCGCAAGCATACAATCACAATCATACAATCTCAATCATACAATCACAATCAAACAATCATAATCATAGAATTACAATCATACATCACAATCATACAATCACAATCATACAGTCGCAATCATACAATTACAATATCCCAAATACAATCTCCCAAATACAATCATACTATCACAATCGTACAATCATATTCATACAATGACAATCATACAATCACAATCGTACATTCACAATCGTACAATCACAATCGCACAACCACAATCAGGCAATCACACTCATACAATCACAATCATATAATCACAATCATACAATCACAATCATACAATCACAATCATACAATCACAATCATACAATCACAATCATAGAATCACAATCATACAATCACAATCATACAATCACAATCATACTTTCACAATCATATTATCACAATCATACAATCACAATCATGCAATCACAATCATACAATCATATTCATACAATCACAATCATACAATCACAATCGTACATTCACAATCGTACAATTACAATCGCACAACCACAATCAGGCAATCACACTCATACAATCACAATCATACAATCACAATCATACAATCACAATCATACAATCACAATCATACAATCACAATCATACTTCCACAACCATACAATCACAATCATACAATCACAATCATACAATCACAATCATACAATCACAATCATACAATCACAATCATACAATCGCAATCATACAATCGCAATCATACAATCACAATCATACAATCGCAATCATACAATTACAATCTCCCAAATACAATCATACAATCACAATCATACAATCACAATCATACAATCATAATCATACAATCACAATCATACGTTCACAATCATACAATCACAATCATACAATCACAATCATACAATCACAATCATACAATCACAATCATACAATCACAATCATACAATCATAATCATACAATTACAATCATACATCACAATCATACAATCACAATCATACAATCACAATCATACTATCGCAATCATACAATCACAATCATACAATCACAATCATACGATCACAATCATACAATCACAATCATACAATCACAATCATACATTCAAAATCATGCAATCACAATCATACGTTCACAATCATACAATCACAATCATACAATCACAATCATACAATCACAATCATGCAATCACAATCATACAATCATATTCATACAATCACAATCATACAATCACAATCGTACATGCACAATCGTACAATCACAATCGCACAACCACAATCAGGCAATCACACTCATACAATCACAATCATACAATCACAATCATACAATCACAATCATACAATCACAATCATACAATCACAATCATACAATCACAATCATACAATCACAATCATACAATCACAATCATACAATCACAATCATACAATCACAATCATACTTTCACAATCATACAATCACAATCATACAATCACAATCATACAATCACAATCATACAATCACAATCATACAATCACAATCATACAATCACAATCATACAATCATAATCATACAATTACAATCATACATCACAATCATACAATCACAATCATACAATCGCAATCATACAATCACAATCATACAATCGCAAACATACAATTACAATCTCCCAAATACAATCTCCCAAATACAATCATACAATCACAATCATACAATCACAATCATACAATCATAATCATACAATCACAATCATACGTTCACAATCATACAATCACAATCATACAATCACAATCATACAATCACAATCATACAATCACAATCATACAATCGCAATCATACAATCGCAATCATACAATCGCAATCATACAATCGCAATCATACAATCACAATCATACAATCTCAATCATACAATCACAATCATACAACCACAATCAGACAATCACAATCACACAATCACAATCATACAATCACAATCATACAATCACAATTATGCAATCACAATCATACAATCGCATTCATACAATCGCAATCATACAATCACAATCATACAATCACAATCATACAATCACAATCATACATTCAAAATCATGCAATCACAATCATACAATCACAATCATGCAATCACAATCATACAATCAGATTCATACAATCACAATCATTCAATAACAATCGTACAATCACAATCGTACAATCACAATCGCACAACCACAATCAGACAATCACACTCATACAATCACAATCATACAATCACAATCATACAATCACAATCATACTTTCGCAATCATACAATCACAATCATACAATCACAGTCATACAATCACAATCATACAATCACATTCATACAATCGCAAGCATACAATCACAATCATACAATCTCATTCATACAATCACAATCAAACAATCATAATCATACAATTACAATCATACATCACAATTATACAATCACAATCATACAATCGCAATCATACAATTACAATATCCCAAATACAATCTCCCAAATACAATCATACTATCACAATCGTACAATCACAATCATACAATCACAATCATACAATCACAATCATACAATCGCATTCATACAATCGCAATCATACAATCACAATCATACAATCACAGTCATACAATCACAATCATACAATCACAATCATACAATCACAATCATACAATCACAATCATACAATCACAAAAATACAATCATAATCATACAATCACAATCATACAATCGCAATCATACAATCACAATCCTACAATCATAATCATGCAATTACAATCATACAATCACAATCATACAATCACAATCATACAATCGCATTCATACAATCGCAAGCATACAATCACAATCATACAATCTCAATCATACAATCACAATCAAACAATCATAATCATACAATTACAATCATACATCACAATCATACAATCACAATCATACAGTCGCAATCATACAATTACAATATGCCAAATACAATCTCCCAAATACAATCATACTATCACAATCGTACAATCACAATCAAACAATCACAATCATACCATCACAATCATACAATCACAATCATACAACCACAATCAGACAATCACAATCATACAATCACAATCATACAATCACAAAAATACAATCATAATCATACAATCACAATCATACAATCGCAAGCATACAATCACAATCATACAATCTCAATCATACAATCACAATCATACAATCATAATCATACAATTACAATCATACATCACAATCATACAATCACAATCATACAATCACAATCATACTATCGCAATCATACAATCACAATCATACAACCACAATCATACGATCGCAATCATACAACCACAATCATACCAACACAATCATACAATCACAATCATACAATCACAATCATACAATCACAATCATACAATCACAATCATACAATCACAATCATACTATCGCAATCATACAATCACAATCATACAATCACAATCATACGATCACAATCATACAATCACAATCATACAATCACAATCATACATTCAAAATCATGCAATCACAATCATACAACCATATTCATACAATCACAATCATACAATCACAATCGTACATTCACAATCGTACAATCACAATCGCACAACCACAATCAGACAATCACACTCATACAATCACAATCATACAATCACAATCATACAATCACAATCATACCTTCAGAATCATACAATCACAATCATACAATCACAATCATACAATCACAATCATACAATCATAATCATACAATCACAATCATACAATCGCAATCATACAATCACAATCATACAATCTCAATCATACAATCACAATCATACAATCATAATCATACAATTACAATCATACATCACAATCATACAATCACAATCATACAATCGCAATCATACAATCACAATCATGCAATCACAATCATACAATCTGAATCATACAATCACAATCATTCAATAACAATCGTACAATCACAATCGTACAATCACAATCGCACAACCACAATCAGACAATCACACTCATACAATCACAATCATACAATCACAATCATACAATCACAATCATACAATCGCATTCATACAATCGCAATCATACAATCACAATCATACAATCACAGTCATACAATCACAATCATACAATCACAATCATACAATCACAAAAATACAATCATAATCATACAATCACAATCATACAATCGCAATCATACAATCACAATCATACAATCATAATCATGCAATTACAATCATACAATCACAATCATACAACCACAATCAGACAATCACAATCATACAATCACAATCATACAATCACAATCATACAATCACAATCATACAATCACAATCATACAATCACAATCATACAATCACAATCATACAATCACAATCATACATTCAAAATCATGCAATCACAATCATACAATCACAATCATACAATCACAATCATACAATCACAATCATACAATCACAAAAATACAATCATAATCATACAATCACAATCATACAGTCGCAATCATACAATCACAATCATACAATCGCAATCATACAATTACAATCTCCCAAATACAATCTCCCAAATACAATCTCCCAACAACAATCTCCCAAATACAATCATACAATCGCAATCATACAATCACAATCATACCATCACAATCATGCAATCACAATCATACAATCATAATCATAATATTACAATCATACATCACAATCATACAATCACAATCATACAATCGCAATCATACAATCACAATCATACAACCGCAATCATACAATTACAATCTCCCAAATACAATCTCCCAAATACAATCTCCCAACTACAATCTCCCAAATACAGTCATACAATCACAATCAAACAATCACAATCATACAATCACAATCATACTATCACAATCATACAATCACAATCATACAACCACAATCATACAATCACAATCATACAATCACAATCATACAATCACAATCATACAATCACAATCATACAACCACAATCAGACAATCACAATCATACAATCACAGTCATACAATCACAATCATGCAATCACAATCATACAATCATAATCATACAATCACAATCATTCAATCACAATCGTACAATCACAATCGTACAATCTCAATCGCACAACCACAATCACACAATCACACTCGTACAATCACAATCATACAATCACAATCATACAATCACAATCATACAATCACAATCATACTTTCACAATCATACAATCACAATCATACAATCACAATCATACAATCACAGTCATACAATCACAATCATACAATCACAATCATACAATCACAATCATACTGTCACAATCATACAATCACAATCATACAATCACAATCATACAATCACAATCATACAATCGCAATCATACAATCACAATCATACAATCACAATCATACTATCGCAATCATACAACCACAATCATACCATCACAATCATACAATCACAATCATACATTCAAAATCATGCAATCACAATCATACAATCACAATCATACTTTCACAATCATACAATCACAATCATACAATCACAATCATACAATCACAATCATACAATCACAGTCATACAATCACAATCATACAATCACAATCATACTGTAACAATCATACAATCACAATCATACAATCACAATCATACAATCACAATCATACAATCACAATCATACAATCACAATCATACAATCACAATCATACAATCACAATCAAAGAATCACAATCATACAATCACAATCATACAATCGCAAGCATACAATCACAGTCATACAATCTCAATCATACAATCACAATCATACAATCATAATCATACAATTACAATCATACATCACACTCATACAATCACAATCATACAATCGCAATCATACAATTACAATATCCCAAATACAATCTCCCAAATACAATCATACAATCACAATCATACAATCACGATCATACAATCACAATCATACAATCGCAAGCATACAATCACAATCATACAATCTTAATCATACAATCACAATCATACAATCATAATCATACAATTACAATCATACATCACAATCATACAATCACAATCATACAATCACAATCATACTATCGCAATCATACAATCACAATCATACAATCACAATCATACGATCACAATCATACAATCACAATCATACAATCACAATCATACATTCAAAATCATGCAATCACAATCATACAATCACAATCATGCAATCACAATCATACAACCATATTCATACAATCACAATCATACAATCACAATCGTACATTCACAATCGTACAATCACAATCGCACAACCACAATCAGACAATCACACTCATACAATCACAATCATACAATCACAATTATACAATCACAATCATACTTTCACAATCATACAATCACAATCATACAATCACAATCATACAATCACAATCATACAATCACAATCATACAATCACAATCATACAATCGCAATCATACAATCACAATCATACAATCTCAATCATACAATCACAATCATACAATCATAATCATACAATTACTATCATACATCACAATCATACAATCACAATCATACAATCGCAACCATACAATCACAATCATGCAATCACAATCATACAATCAGAATCATACAATCACAATCATTCAATAACAATCGTACAATCACAATCGTACAATCGCAATCGCACAACCACAATCAGACAATCACACTCATACAATCACAATCATACAATCACAATCATACAATCACAATCATACAATCACAATCATACAATCGCATTCATACAATCGCAATCATACAATCACAATCATACAATCACAATCATACAATCACAATCATACAATCACAATCATACAATCACAATCAAAGAATCACAATCATACAATCACAATCATACAATCGCAAGCATACAATCACAATCATACAATCTCAATCATACAATCACAATCATACAATCATAATCATACAATTACAATCATACATCACACTCATACAATCACAATCATACAATCGCAATCATACAATTACAATATCCCAAATACAATCTCCCAAATACAATCATACAATCACAATCATACAATCACGATCATACAATCACAATCATACAATCGCAAGCATACAATCACAATCATACAATCTTAATCATACAATCACAATCATACAATCATAATCATACAATTACAATCATACATCACAATCATACAATCACAATCATACAATCACAATCATACTATCGCAATCATACAATCACAATCATACAATCACAATCATACGATCACAATCATACAATCACAATCATACAATCACAATCATACATTCAAAATCATGCAATCACAATCATACAATCACAATCATGCAATCACAATCATACAACCATATTCATACAATCACAATCATACAATCACAATCGTACATTCACAATCGTACAATCACAATCGCACAACCACAATCAGACAATCACACTCATACAATCACAATCATACAATCACAATTATACAATCACAATCATACTTTCACAATCATACAATCACAATCATACAATCACAATCATACAATCACAATCATACAATCACAATCATACAATCACAATCATACAATCGCAATCATACAATCACAATCATACAATCTCAATCATACAATCACAATCATACAATCATAATCATACAATTACTATCATACATCACAATCATACAATCACAATCATACAATCGCAACCATACAATCACAATCATGCAATCACAATCATACAATCAGAATCATACAATCACAATCATTCAATAACAATCGTACAATCACAATCGTACAATCGCAATCGCACAACCACAATCAGACAATCACACTCATACAATCACAATCATACAATCACAATCATACAATCACAATCATACAATCACAATCATACAATCGCATTCATACAATCGCAATCATACAATCACAATCATACAATCACAGTCATACAATCACAATCATACAATCACAATCATACAATCACAAAAATACAATCATAATCATACAATCACAATCATACAATCGCAATCATACAATCACAATCATACAATCATAATCATGCAATTACAATCATACAATCATAATCATACAATCACAATCATACAATCACAGTCATACAATCACAATCATACAATCACAATCATACTATCACAATCATACAATCACAATCATACAATCACAATCATACAATCGCAATCATACAATCACAATCATACAATCACAGTCATACAATCACAATCATACAATCACAATCATACAATCACAATCATACAATCACAAAAGTACAATCATAATCATACAATCACAATCATACAATCGCAATCATACAATCACAATCATACAATCACAAAAATACAATCATAATCATACAATCACAATCATACAATCGCAATCATACAATCACAATCATACAATCATAATCATGCAATTACAATCATACAATCACAATCATACAATCTCAATCATACAATCACAATCATACAACCACAATCAGACAATCACAATCACACAATCACAATCATACAATCACAATCATACAATCACAATCATACTTTCACAATCATACAATCACAATCATACAATCACAATCATACAATCGCAAACATACAATTACAATCTCCCAAATACAATATCCCAAATACAATCATACAATCACAATCATACAATCACAATCATACAATCATAATCATACAACCACAATCATACGTTCACAATCATACAATCAGAATCATACAATCGCAATCATACAATCACAATCATACAACCACAATCATACAATCTCAATCATACAATCACAATCATACAACCACAATCAGACAATCACAATCACACAATCACAATCATACAATCACAATCATACAATCACAATTATGCAATCACAATCATACAATCACAATCATACAATCATAATCATACAATTACAATCATACATCACAATCATACAATCACAATCATACAATCGCAATCATACAATCACAATCATACAATCGCAAACATACAATTACAATCTCCCAAATACAATCTCCCAAATACAATCATACATCACAATCATACAATCACAATCATACAGTCGCAATCATACAATTACAATATCCCAAATACAATCTCCCAAATACAATCATACTATCACAATCGTACAATCACAATCAAACAATCACAATCATACCATCACAATCATACAATCACAATCATACAATCGCAATCATACAATCGCAATCATACAATCACAATCATACAATCTCAATCAAACAATCACAATCATACAACCACAATCAGACAATCGCAATCACACAATCACAATCATACAATCACAATCATACAATCACAATTATGCAATCACAATCATACAATCGCATTCATACAATCGCAATCATACAATCACAATCATACAATCACAATCATACATTCAAAATCATGCAATCGCAATCATACAATCACAATCATGCAATCACAATCATACAATCAGAATCATACAATCACAATCATTCAATAACAATCGTACAATCACAATCGTACAATCACAATCGCACAACCACAATCAGACAATCACACTCATACAATCACAATCATACAATCACAATCATACAATCACAATCATACCATCACAATCATACTTTCACAATCATACAATCACAATCATACAATCACAATCATACAATCACAGTCATACAATCACAATCATACAATCACATTCATACAATCGCAAACATACAATCACAATCATACAATCTCATTCATACAATCACAATCAAACAATCATAATCATACAATTACAATCATACATCACAATCATACAATCACAATCATACAATCGCAATCATACAATTACAATATCCCAAATACAATCTCCCAAATACAATCATACTATCACAATCATACAATCACAATCATACAATCATAATCATACAACCACAATCATACGTTCACAATCATACAATCAGAATCATACAATCGCAATCATACAATCACAATCATACAACCACAATCATACAATCTCAATCATACAATCACAATCATACAACCACAATCAGACAATCACAATCACACAATCACAATCATACAATCGCAAACATACAATTACAATCTCCCAAATACAATATCCCAAATACAATCATACAATCACAATCATACAATCACAATCATACAATCATAATCATACAACCACAATCATACGTTCACAATCATACAATCAGAATCATACAATCGCAATCATACAATCACAATCATACAACCACAATCATACAATCTCAATCATACAATCACAATCATACAACCACAATCAGACAATCACAATCACACAATCACAATCATACAATCACAATCATACAATCACAATTATGCAATCACAATCATACAATCACAATCATACAATCATAATCATACAATTACAATCATACATCACAATCATACAATCACAATCATACAATCGCAATCATACAATCACAATCATACAATCGCAAACATACAATTACAATCTCCCAAATACAATCTCCCAAATACAATCATACATCACAATCATACAATCACAATCATACAGTCGCAATCATACAATTACAATATCCCAAATACAATCTCCTAAATACAATCATACTATCACAATCGTACAATCACAATCAAACAATCACAATCATACCATCACAATCATACAATCACAATCATACAATCGCAATCATACAATCGCAATCATACAATCACAATCATACAATCTCAATCAAACAATCACAATCATACAACCACAATCAGACAATCGCAATCACACAATCACAATCATACAATCACAATCATACAATCACAATTATGCAATCACAATCATACAATCGCATTCATACAATCGCAATCATACAATCACAATCATACAATCACAATCATACATTCAAAATCATGCAATCGCAATCATACAATCACAATCATGCAATCACAATCATACAATCAGAATCATACAATCACAATCATTCAATAACAATCGTACAATCACAATCGTACAATCACAATCGCACAACCACAATCAGACAATCACACTCATACAATCACAATCATACAATCACAATCATACAATCACAATCATACCATCACAATCATACTTTCACAATCATACAATCACAATCATACAATCACAATCATACAATCACAGTCATACAATCACAATCATACAATCACATTCATACAATCGCAAACATACAATCACAATCATACAATCTCATTCATACAATCACAATCAAACAATCATAATCATACAATTACAATCATACATCACAATCATACAATCACAATCATACAATCGCAATCATACAATTACAATATCCCAAATACAATCTCCCAAATACAATCATACTATCACAATCGTACAATCACAATCATACAATCACAATCATACAATCACAAAAATACAATCATAATCATACAATCACAATCATACAATCGCAATCATACAATCACAATCATACAATCATAATCATGCAATTACAATCATACAATCACAATCATACAATCACAATCATACAATCGCATTCATACAATCGCAAGCATACAATCACAATCATACAATCTCAATCATACAATCACAATCAAACAATCATAATCATTCAATTACAATCATACATCACAATCATACAATCACAATCATACAGTCGCAATCATACAATTATAATATCCCAAATACAATCTCCCAAATACAATCATACTATCACAATCGTACAATCACAATCAAACAATCACAATCATACCATCACAATCATTCAATCACAATCATACAATCGCAATCATACAATCACAATCATACAATCACAATCATACAATCATAATCATACAATTGCAATCATACAATCGCAATCATACAATTACAATATACCAAATACAATCTCGCAAATACAATCATACAATCACCATCATACAATCACAATCATACAATCACAATCATACAACCACAATCAGACAATCACAATCATACAATCACAATCATACAATCACAATTATGCAATCACAATCATACAATCGCATTCATACAATCGCAATCATACAATCACCATCATACAATCACAATCATACAATCACAATCTTACAATCACAAAAATACAATCATAATCATACAATCACAATCATACAATCGCAATCATACAATCACAATCATACAATCGCAATCATACAATCACAATCATACAGTCACAATCATACAATCACAATCATACAATCACAATCATACAATCACAATCATGCAATCACAATCATACAATCATAATCATACAATCACAATCATTCAATCACAATCGTACAATCTCAATCGCACAACCACAATCACACAATCACACTCATACAATCACAATCATACAATCACAATCATGCAATCACAATCATACAATCATAATCATACAATCACAATCCTACAATCACAATCGTACAATCACAATCGTACAATCACAATCGCACAACCACAATCAGTCAATCACAATCATACAATCACAATCATACAATCACAGTCATACAATCACAATCATACAATCACAATCATACAATCACAATCATACAATCACAATCATACAATCACAAAAATACAATCATAATCATACAATCACAATCATAAAATCGCAATCATACAATCACAGTCATACAATCATAATCATGCAATTACAATCATACAATCACAATCATGCAATCACAATCATACAATCAGATTCATACAATCACAATCATTCAATAACAATCGTACAATCACAATCGTACAATCACAATCGCACAACCACAATCAGACAATCACACTCATACAATCACAATCATACAATCACAATCATACAATCACAATCATACTTTCACAATCATACAATCACAATCATACAATCACAGTCATACAATCACAATTATACAATCACATTCATACAATCGCAAGCATACAATCACAATCATACAATCTCATTCATACAATCACAATCAAACAATCATAATCATACAATTACAATCATACATCACAATCATACAATCACAATCATACAATCGCAATCATACAATTACAATATCCCAAATACAATCTCCCAAATACTATCATACTATCACAATCGTACAATCACAATCATACAATCACAATCATACAATCACAATCATACATTCAAAATCATGCAATCACAATCATACAATCACAATCATACAATCACAATCATACAATCACAATCATACAACCGCAATCATACAATTACAATCTCCCAAATACAATCTCCCAAATACAATCTCCCAACTACAATCTCCCAAATACAATCATACAATCGCAATCATACAATCACAATCATACCATCACAATCATGCAATCACAATCATACAATCATAATCATAATATTACAATCATACATCACAATCATACAATCACAATCATACAATCGCAATCATACAATCACAATCATACAACCGCAATCATACAATTACAATCTCCCAAATACAATCTCCCAAATACAATCTCCCAACTACAATCTCCCAAATACAGTCATACAATCACAATCAAACAATCACAATCATACAATCACAATCATACTATCACAATCATACAATCACAATCATACAATCACAATCATACAATCACAATCATACAATCGCAATCATACAATCACAATCATACAATCACAATCATACAATCATAATCATACAATTGCAATCATACAATCGCAATCATACAATTACAATATACCAAATACAATCTCGCAAATACAATCATACAATCACCATCATACAATCACAATCATACAATCACAATCATACAACCACAATCAGACAATCACAATCATACAATCACAATCATACAATCACAATTATGCAATCACAATCATACAATCGCATTCATACAATCGCAATCATACAATCACAATCATACAATCACAATCATACAATCACAATCTTACAATCACAAAAATACAATCATAATCATACAATCACAATCATACAATCGCAATCATACAATCACAATCATACAATCGCAATCATACAATCACAATCATACAATCGCAATCATATAATTACAATCTCCCAAATACAATCTCCCAAATACAATCTCCCAACTACAATCTCCCAAATACAATCATACAATCGCATTCATACAATCACAATCATACCATCACAATCATACAATCACAATCATACAATCATAATCATACAATTACAATCATACATCACAATCATACAATCACAATCATACAATCGCAATCATACAATCACAATCATACAACCTCAATCATACAATTACAATCTCCCAAATACAATCTCCCAAATACAATCTCCCAACTACAATCTCCCAAATACAATCATACAATCACAATCATACAATCACAATCATACAATCGCAATCATACAATTACAATCTCCCAAATACAATCTCCCAAATACAATCATACAATCACAATCATACAATCACAACCATGCAATCACAACCATACAATCACAATCATACAATCACAATCATACAATCACAATCATACAATCACAATCATACAATCACAATCATACAATCACAATCATGCAATCACAATCATACAATCATAATCATAAAATCACAATCATTCAATCACAATCGTACAATCTCAATCGCACAACCACAATCACACAATCACACTCATACAATCACAATCATACAATCACAATCATGCAATCACAATCATACAATCATAATCATACAATCACAATCCTACAATCACAATCGTACAATCACAATCGTACAATCACAATCGCACAACCACAATCAGTCAATCACAATCATACAATCACAATCATACAATCACAATCATACAATCACAATCATACAATCACAATCATACAATCACAATCATACAATCACAATCATACAATCACAATCACACTTTCACAATCATACAATCACAATCATACTTTCACAATCATACAATCACAATCATACATTCAAAATCATGCAATCACAATCATACAATCACAATCATGCAATCACAATCATACAATCACAGTCATACAATCGCATTCATACAATCGCAATCATACAGTCACAATCATACAATCACAGTCATACAATCACAATCATACAATCACAATCATACAATCACAATCATACAATCACAAAAATACAATCATAATCATACAATCACAATCATAAAATCGCAATCATACAATCACAGTCATACAACCATAATCATGCAATTACAATCATACAATCACAATCATACAATCACAATCATACAATCGCATTCATACAATCGCAAGCATACAATCACAATCATACAATCTCAATCATACAATCACAATCAAACAATCATAATCATAGAATTACAATCATACATCACAATCATACAATCACAATCATACAGTCGCAATCATACAATTACAATATCCCAAATACAATCTCCCAAATACAATCATACTATCACAATCGTACAATCATATCCATACAATCACAATCATACAATCACAATCGTACATTCACAATCGTACAATCACAATCGCACAACCACAATCATACAATCACAATCATACAATCACAATCATACAATCACAATCATACAATCACAATCATACAATCACAATCATACTTTCACAATCATACAATCACAATCATACTTTCACAATCATACTATCACAATCATACAATCACAATCATTCAATAACAATCGTACAATCACAATCGTACAATCACAATCGCACAACCACAATCAGACAATCACACTCATACAATCACAATCATACAATCACAATCATACAATCACAATCATACTTTCACAATCATACAATCAGAATCATACAATCACAGTCATACAATCACAATCATACAATCACATTCATACAATCGCAAGCATACAATCACAATCATACAATCTCATTCATACAATCACAATCAAACAATCATAATCATACAATTACAATCATACATCACAATCATACAATCACAATCATACAGTCGCAATCATACAATTACAATATCCCAAATACAATCTCCCAAATACTATCATACTATCACAATCGTACAATCACAATCATACAATCACAATCATACAATCACAATCATACATTCAAAATCATGCAATCACAATCATACAATCACAATCATACAATCACAATCATACAATCACAAAAATACAATCATAATCATACAATCACAATCATACAATCGCAATCATACAATCACAATCATACAACCGCAATCATACAATTACAATCTCCCAAATACAATCTCCCAAATACAATCTCCCAACTACAATCTCCCAAATACAATCATACAATCGCAATCATACAATCACAATCATACCATCACAATCATGCAATCACAATCATACAATCATAATCATAATATTACAATCATACATCACAATCATACAATCACAATCATACAATCGCAATCATACAATCATAATCATACAATCACAATCATTCAATCACAATCGTACAATCACAATCGTACAATCTCAATCGCACAACCACAATCACACAATCACACTCATACAATCACAATCATACAATCACAATCATACAATCACAATCATACAATCACAATCATACTTTCACAATCATACAATCACAATCATACAATCACAATCATACAATCACAGTCATACAATCACAATCATACAATCACAATCATACTGTCACAATCATACAATCACAATCATACAATCACAATCATACAATCACAATCATACAATCACAATCATACAATCACAATCATACAATCACAATCAAAGAATCACAATCATACAATCACAATCATACAATCGCAAGCATACAATCACAATCATACAATCTCAATCATACAATCACAATCATACAATCATAATCATACAATTACAATCATACATCACACTCATACAATCACAATCATACAATCGCAAGCATACAATCACAATCATACAATCTCAATCATACAATCACAATCATACAATCATAATCATACAATTACAATCATACATCACAATCATACAATCACAATCATACAATCACAATCATACTATCGCAATCATACAATCACAATCATACAATCACAATCATACGATCACAATCATACAATCACAATCATACAATCACAATCATACATTCAAAATCATGCAATCACAATCATACAATCACAATCATGCAATCACAATCATACAACCATATTCATACAATCACAATCATACAATCACAATCGTACATTCACAATCGTACAATCACAATCGCACAACCACAATCAGACAATCACACTCATACAATCACAATCATACAATCACAATCATACTTTCACAATCATACAATCACAATCATTCAATAACAATCGTACAATCACAATCGTACAATCACAATCGCACAACCACAATCAGACAATCACACTCATACAATCACAATCATACAATCACAATCATACAATCACAATCATACAATCGCATTCATACAATCGCAATCATACAATCACAATCATACAATCACAGTCATACAGTCACAATCATACAATCACAATCATACAATCACAAAAAAACAATCATAATCATACAATCACAATCATACAATCGCAATCATACAATCACAATCATACAATCATAATCATGCAATTACAATCATACAATCATAATCATACAATCACAATCATACAATCACAGTCATACAATCACAATCATACAATCACAATCATACTATCACAATCATACAATCACAATCATACAATCACAATCATACAATCATAATCATGCAATTACAATCATACAATCACAATCATACAATCACAATCATACTATCGCAATCATACAATCACAATCATACCATCACAAGCATACAATCACAATCATACAATCACAATCATACAATCGCAATCATACAATCACAATCATACAATCACAATCATACTATCGCAATCATACAACCACAATCATACCATCACAATCATACAATCACAATCATACAATCATAATCATACAATTACAATCATACAATCACAATCATACAATCACAATCATACAATCACAATCATACAATCACAATCATACATTCAAAATCATGCAATCACAATCATACAATCACAATCATGCAATCACAATCATACAATCATAATCATACAATCACAATCATTCAATCACAATCGTACAATCACAATCGTACAATCTCAATCGCACAACCACAATCACACAATCACACTCATACAATCACAATCATACAATCACAATCATACAATCACAATCATACAATCACAATCATACTTTCACAATCATACAATCACAATCATACAATCACAATCATACAATCACAATCATACAATCACAGTCATACAATCACAATCATACAATCACAATCATACTGTCACAATCATACAATCACAATCATACAATCACAATCATACAATCACAATCATACAATCACAATCATACAATCACAATCATACAATCACAATCATACAATCACAATCATACAATCACAATCAAAGAATCACAATCATACAATCACAATCATACAATCGCAAGCATACAATCACAATCATACAATCTCAATCATACAATCACAATCATACAATCATAATCATACAATTACAATCATACATCACACTCATACAATCACAATCATACAATCGCAATCATACAATTACAATATCCCAAATACAATCTCCCAAATACAATCATACAATCACAATCATACAATCACGATCATACAATCACAATCATACAGTCGCAAGCATACAATCACAATCATACATTCTCAATCATACAATCACAATCATACAATCATAATCATACAATTACAATCATACATCACAATCATACAATCACAATCATACAATCACAATCATACTATCGCAATCATACAATCACAATCATACAATCACAATCATACGATCACAATCATACAATCACAATCATACAATCACAATCATACATTCAAAATCATGCAATCAAAATCATACAATCACAATCATGCAATCACAATCATACAACCATATCCATACAATCACAATCATACAATCACAATCGTACATTCACAATCGTACAATCACAATCGCACAACCACAATCAGACAATCACACTCATACAATCACAATCATACAATCACAATTATACAATCACAATCATACTTTCACAATCATACAATCACAATCATACAATCACAATCATACAATCACAATCATACAATCACAATCATACAATCGCAATCATACAATCACAATCATACAATCTCAATCATACAATCACAATCATACAATCATAATCATACAATTACTATCATACATCACAATCATACAATCACAATCATACAATCACAATCATACAATCACAAAAGTACAATCATAATCATACAATCACAATCATACAATCGCAATCATACAATCACAATCATACAATCACAAAAATACAATCATAATCATACAATCACAATCATACAATCGCAATCATACAATCACAATCATACAATCACAATCATACAATCACAATCATACAATCGCAATCATACAATTACAATATCCCAAATACAATCTCCCAAATACAATCATACAATCACAATCATACAATCACAATCATACAACCACAATCAGACAATCACAATCATACAATCACAATCATACAATCACAATCATGCAATCACAATCATACAATTACAATATCCCAAATACAATCTCCCAAATACAATCATACAATCACAATCATACAATCACAATCATACAATTACAATCATACAACCACAATCAGACAATAACAATCATACAATCACAATCATACTATCGCAATCATACAATCACAATCATACCATCACAAGCATACAATCACAATCATACAATCACAATCATACAATCACAATCATACAATCATAATCATACAATTACAATCATACATCACAATCATACAATCACAATCATACAATCACAATTATGCAATCACAATCATACAATCGCATTCATACAATCGCAATCATACAATCACAATCATACAATCACAATCATACAATCACAATCATAATATTACAATCATACATCACAATCATACAATCACAATCATACAATCGCAATCATACAATCACAATCATACAACCGCAATCATACAATTACAATCTCCCAAATACAATCTCCCAAATACAATCTCCCAATTACAATCTCCCAAATACAGTCATACAATCACAATCAAACAATCAGAATCATACAATCACAATCATACTATCACAATCATACGGTCACAATCATGCAATCACAATCATACAATCACAATCATACAATCACAATCATACAATCACAATCATACAATCACAATCATACAATCACAATCATACAATCACAATCATACATTCAAAATCATGCAATCACAATCATACAATCACAATCATGCAATCACAATCATACAATCATAATCATACAATCACAATCATTCAATCACAATCGTACAATCACAATCGTACAATCTCAATCGCACAACCACAATCACACAATCACACTCATACAATCACAATCATACAATCACAATCATACAATCACAATCATGCAATCACAATCATACAACCATATTCATACAATCACAATCATACAATCACAATCGTACATTCACAATCGTACAATCACAATCGCACAACCACAATCAGACAATCACACTCATACAATCACAATCATACAATCACAATCATACAATCACAATCATACTTTCACAATCATACAATCACAATCATACAATCACAATCATACAATCACAATCATACAACCACAATCATACAATCGCATTCATACAATCACAATCATACAATCTCAATCATACAATCACAATCATACAATCACAAAAGTACAATCATAATCATACAATCACAATCATACAATCGCAATCATACAATCACAATCATACAATCACAAAAATACAATCATAATCATACAATCACAATCATACAATCGCAATCATACAATCACAATCATACAATCATAATCATGCAATTACAATCATACAATCACAATCATACAATCACAATCATACTATCGCAATCATACAATCACAATCATACCATCACAAGCATACAATCACAATCATACAATCACAATCATACAATCGCAATCATACAATCACAATCATACAATCACAATCATACTATCGCAATCATACAACCACAATCATACGATCACAATCATACAATCACAATCATACAATCATAATCATACAATTACAATCATACAATCGCAGTCATACAATCACAATCATACAATCATAATCATACAATTACAATCATACATCACAATCATACAATCACAATCATACAATCACAATCATACAATCACAATCATACAATCGCAATCATACAATTACAATATCCCAAATACAATCTCCCAAATACAATCATACAATCACAATCATACAATCACAATCATACAACCACAATCAGACAATCACAATCATACAATCACAATCATACAATCACAATCATGCAATCACAATCATACAATTACAATATCCCAAATACAATCTCCCAAATACAATCATACAATCACAATCATACAATCACAATCATACAATTACAATCATACAACCACAATCAGACAATCACAATCATACAATCACAATCATACTATCGCAATCATACAATCACAATCATACCATCACAAGCATACAATCACAATCATACAATCACAATCATACAATCACAATCATACAATCATAATCATACTTTCACAATCATACAATCACAATCATACAATCACAATCATACAATCACAGTCATACAATCACAATCATACAATCACAATCATACTGTCACAATCATACAATCACAATCATACAATCACAATCAAAGAATCACAATCATACAATCACAATCATACAATCGCAAGCATACAATCACAATCATACAATCTCAATCATACAATCACAATCATACAATCATAATCATACAATTACAATCATACATCACACTCATACAATCACAATCATACAATCGCAAGCATACAATCACAATCATACAATCTCAATCATACAATCACAATCATACAATCATAATCATACAATTACAATCATACATCACAATCATACAATCACAATCATACAATCACAATCATACTATCGCAATCATACAATCACAATCATACAATCACAATCATACGATCACAATCATACAATCACAATCATACAATCACAATCATACATTCAAAATCATGCAATCACAATCATACAATCACAATCATGCAATCACAATCATACAACCATATTCATACAATCACAATCATACAATCACAATCGTACATTCACAATCGTACAATCACAATCGCACAACCACAATCAGACAATCACACTCATACAATCACAATCATACAATCACAATCATACTTTCACAATCATACAATCACAATCATTCAATAACAATCGTACAATCACAATCGTACAATCACAATCGCACAACCACAATCAGACAATCACACTCATACAATCACAATCATACAATCACAATCATACAATCACAATCATACAATCGCATTCATACAATCGCAATCATACAATCACAATCATACAATCACAGTCATACAGTCACAATCATACAATCACAATCATACAATCACAAAAAAACAATCATAATCATACAATCACAATCATACAATCGCAATCATACAATCACAATCATACAATCATAATCATGCAATTACAATCATACAATCATAATCATACAATCACAATCATACAATCACAGTCATACAATCACAATCATACAATCACAATCATACTATCACAATCATACAATCACAATCATACAATCACAATCATACAATCATAATCATGCAATTACAATCATACAATCACAATCATACAATCACAATCATACTATCGCAATCATACAATCACAATCATACCATCACAAGCATACAATCACAATCATACAATCACAATCATACAATCGCAATCATACAATCACAATCATACAATCACAATCATACTATCGCAATCATACAACCACAATCATACCATCACAATCATACAATCACAATCATACAATCATAATCATACAATTACAATCATACAATCACAATCATACAATCACAATCATACAATCACAATCATACAATCACAATCATACATTCAAAATCATGCAATCACAATCATACAATCACAATCATGCAATCACAATCATACAATCATAATCATACAATCACAATCATTCAATCACAATCGTACAATCACAATCGTACAATCTCAATCGCACAACCACAATCACACAATCACACTCATACAATCACAATCATACAATCACAATCATACAATCACAATCATACAATCACAATCATACTTTCACAATCATACAATCACAATCATACAATCACAATCATACAATCACAATCATACAATCACAGTCATACAATCACAATCATACAATCACAATCATACTGTCACAATCATACAATCACAATCATACAATCACAATCATACAATCACAATCATACAATCACAATCATACAATCACAATCATACAATCACAATCATACAATCACAATCATACAATCACAATCAAAGAATCACAATCATACAATCACAATCATACAATCGCAAGCATACAATCACAATCATACAATCTCAATCATACAATCACAATCATACAATCATAATCATACAATTACAATCATACATCACACTCATACAATCACAATCATACAATCGCAATCATACAATTACAATATCCCAAATACAATCTCCCAAATACAATCATACAATCACAATCATACAATCACGATCATACAATCACAATCATACAGTCGCAAGCATACAATCACAATCATACATTCTCAATCATACAATCACAATCATACAATCATAATCATACAATTACAATCATACATCACAATCATACAATCACAATCATACAATCACAATCATACTATCGCAATCATACAATCACAATCATACAATCACAATCATACGATCACAATCATACAATCACAATCATACAATCACAATCATACATTCAAAATCATGCAATCAAAATCATACAATCACAATCATGCAATCACAATCATACAACCATATCCATACAATCACAATCATACAATCACAATCGTACATTCACAATCGTACAATCACAATCGCACAACCACAATCAGACAATCACACTCATACAATCACAATCATACAATCACAATTATACAATCACAATCATACTTTCACAATCATACAATCACAATCATACAATCACAATCATACAATCACAATCATACAATCACAATCATACAATCGCAATCATACAATCACAATCATACAATCTCAATCATACAATCACAATCATACAATCATAATCATACAATTACTATCATACATCACAATCATACAATCACAATCATACAATCACAATCATACAATCACAAAAGTACAATCATAATCATACAATCACAATCATACAATCGCAATCATACAATCACAATCATACAATCACAAAAATACAATCATAATCATACAATCACAATCATACAATCGCAATCATACAATCACAATCATACAATCACAATCATACAATCACAATCATACAATCGCAATCATACAATTACAATATCCCAAATACAATCTCCCAAATACAATCATACAATCACAATCATACAATCACAATCATACAACCACAATCAGACAATCACAATCATACAATCACAATCATACAATCACAATCATGCAATCACAATCATACAATTACAATATCCCAAATACAATCTCCCAAATACAATCATACAATCACAATCATACAATCACAATCATACAATTACAATCATACAACCACAATCAGACAATAACAATCATACAATCACAATCATACTATCGCAATCATACAATCACAATCATACCATCACAAGCATACAATCACAATCATACAATCACAATCATACAATCACAATCATACAATCATAATCATACAATTACAATCATACATCACAATCATACAATCACAATCATACAATCACAATTATGCAATCACAATCATACAATCGCATTCATACAATCGCAATCATACAATCACAATCATACAATCACAATCATACAATCACAATCATAATATTACAATCATACATCACAATCATACAATCACAATCATACAATCGCAATCATACAATCACAATCATACAACCGCAATCATACAATTACAATCTCCCAAATACAATCTCCCAAATACAATCTCCCAATTACAATCTCCCAAATACAGTCATACAATCACAATCAAACAATCAGAATCATACAATCACAATCATACTATCACAATCATACGGTCACAATCATGCAATCACAATCATACAATCACAATCATACAATCACAATCATACAATCACAATCATACAATCACAATCATACAATCACAATCATACAATCACAATCATACATTCAAAATCATGCAATCACAATCATACAATCACAATCATGCAATCACAATCATACAATCATAATCATACAATCACAATCATTCAATCACAATCGTACAATCACAATCGTACAATCTCAATCGCACAACCACAATCACACAATCACACTCATACAATCACAATCATACAATCACAATCATACAATCACAATCATGCAATCACAATCATACAACCATATTCATACAATCACAATCATACAATCACAATCGTACATTCACAATCGTACAATCACAATCGCACAACCACAATCAGACAATCACACTCATACAATCACAATCATACAATCACAATCATACAATCACAATCATACTTTCACAATCATACAATCACAATCATACAATCACAATCATACAATCACAATCATACAACCACAATCATACAATCGCATTCATACAATCACAATCATACAATCTCAATCATACAATCACAATCATACAATCACAAAAGTACAATCATAATCATACAATCACAATCATACAATCGCAATCATACAATCACAATCATACAATCACAAAAATACAATCATAATCATACAATCACAATCATACAATCGCAATCATACAATCACAATCATACAATCATAATCATGCAATTACAATCATACAATCACAATCATACAATCACAATCATACTATCGCAATCATACAATCACAATCATACCATCACAAGCATACAATCACAATCATACAATCACAATCATACAATCGCAATCATACAATCACAATCATACAATCACAATCATACTATCGCAATCATACAACCACAATCATACGATCACAATCATACAATCACAATCATACAATCATAATCATACAATTACAATCATACAATCGCAGTCATACAATCACAATCATACAATCATAATCATACAATTACAATCATACATCACAATCATACAATCACAATCATACAATCACAATCATACAATCACAATCATACAATCGCAATCATACAATTACAATATCCCAAATACAATCTCCCAAATACAATCATACAATCACAATCATACAATCACAATCATACAACCACAATCAGACAATCACAATCATACAATCACAATCATACAATCACAATCATGCAATCACAATCATACAATTACAATATCCCAAATACAATCTCCCAAATACAATCATACAATCACAATCATACAATCACAATCATACAATTACAATCATACAACCACAATCAGACAATCACAATCATACAATCACAATCATACTATCGCAATCATACAATCACAATCATACCATCACAAGCATACAATCACAATCATACAATCACAATCATACAATCACAATCATACAATCATAATCATACTTTCACAATCATACAATCACAATCATACAATCACAATCATACAATCACAATCATACAACCACAATCATACAATCGCATTCATACAATCACAATCATACAATCTCAATCATACAATCACAATCATACAATCACAAAAGTACAATCATAATCATACAATCACAATCATACAATCGCAATCATACAATCACAATCATACAATCACAAAAATACAATCATAATCATACAATCACAATCATACAATCGCAATCATACAATCACAATCATACAATCATAATCATGCAATTACAATCATACAATCACAATCATACAATCACAATCATACTATCGCAATCATACAATCACAATCATACAATCGCAATCATACAATCACAATCATACAATCTCAATCATACAATCACAATCATACAATCATAATCATACAATTACAATCATACATCACAATCATACAATCACAATCATACAATCGCAATCATACAATCACAATCATGCAATCACAATCATACAATCAGAATCATACAATCACAATCATTCAATAACAATCGTACAATCACAATCGTACAATCACAATCGCACAACCACAATCAGACAATCACACTCATACAATCACAATCATACAATCACAATCATACAATCACAATCATACAATCGCATTCATACAATCGCAATCATACAATCACAATCATACAATCACAGTCATACAATCACAATCATACAATCACAATCATACAATCACAAAAATACAATCATAATCATACAATCACAATCATACAATCGCAATCATACAATCACAATCATACAATCATAATCATGCAATTACAATCATACAATCATAATCATACAATCACAATCATACAATCACAGTCATACAATCACAATCATACAATCACAATCATACTATCACAATCATACAATCACAATCATACAATCACAATCATACAATCGCAATCATACAACCACAATCATACAATCACAGTCATACAATCACAATCATACAATCACAATCATACAATCACAATCATACAATCACAATCATACAATCACAAAAGTACAATCATAATCATACAATCACAATCATACAATCGCAATCATACAATCACAATCATACAATCACAAAAATACAATCATAATCATACAATCACTATCATACAATCGCAATCATACAATCACAATCATACAATAATAATCATGCAATTACAATCATACAATCACAATCATACAATCACAATCATACTATCGCAATCATACAATCACAATCATACCATCACAAGCATACAATCACAATCATACAATCACAATCATACAATCGCAATCATACAATCACAATCATACAATCACAATCATAATATCGCAATCATACAACCACAATCATACCATCACAATCATACAATCACAATCATACAATCACAATCATACAATCACAATCATACAATCACAATCATACAATCACAATCATACATTCAAAATCATGCAATCACAATCATACAATCACAATCATGCAATCACAATCATACAATCATAATCATACAATCACAATCATTCAATCACAATCGTACAATCACAATCGTACAATCTCAATCGCACAACCACAATCACACAATCACACTCATACAATCACAATCATACAATCACAATCATACAATCACAATCATACAATCACAATCATACTTTCACAATCATACAATCACAATCATACAATCACAATCATACATCACACTCATACAATCACAATCATACAATCGCAATCATACAATTACAATATCCCAAATACAATCTCCCAAATACAATCAAACAATCACAATCATACAATCACGATCATACAATCACAATCATACAATCGCAAGCATACAATCACAATCATACAATCTCAATCATACAATCACAATCATACAATCATAATCATACAATTACAATCATACATCACAATCATATAATCACAATCATACAATCACAATCATACTATCACAATCATACGATCACAATCATACAATCACAATCATACAATCACAATCATACATTCAAAATCATGCAATCACAATCATACAATCACAATCATGCAATCACAATCATACAACCATATTCATACAATCACAATCATACAATCACAATCGTACATTCACAATCGTACAATCACAATCGCACAACCGCAATCAGACAATCACACTCATACAATCACAATCATACAATCACAATCATACAATCACAATCATACTTTCACAATCATACAATCACAATCATACAATCACAATCATACAATCACAATCATACAATCACAATCATACAATCACAATCATACAATCGCAATCATACAATCACAATCATACAATCTCAATCATACAATCACAATCATACAATCATAATCATACAATTACAATCATACATCACAATCATACAATCACAATCATACAATCGCAATCATACAATCACAATCATGCAATCACAATCATACAATCAGAATCATACAATCACAACCATTCAATAACAATCGTACAATCACAATCGTACAATCACAACCGCACAACCACAATCAGACAATCACACTCATACAATCACAATCATACAATCACAATCATACAATCACAATCATACAATCGCATTCATACAATCGCAATCATACAATCACAATCATACAATCACAGTCATACAATCACAATCATACAATCACAATCATACAATCACAAAAATACAATCATAATCATACAATCACAATCATACAATCGCAATCATACAATCACAATCATACAATCATAATCATGCAATTACAATCATACAATCATAATCATACAATCACAATCATACAATCACAGTCATACAATCACAATCATACAATCACAATCATACTATCACAATCATACAATCACAATCATACAATCACAATCATACAATCGCAATCATACAACCACAATCATACAATCACAGTCATACAATCACAATCATACAATCACAATCATACAATCACAATCATACAATCACAATCATACAATCACAATCATACAATCACAATCATACAATCACAATCATACAATCACAAAAGTACAATCATAATCATACAATCACAATCATACAATCGCAATCATACAATCACAAAAATACAATCATAATCATACAATCACAATCATACAATCGCAATCATACAATCACAATCATACAATCATAATCATGCAATTACAATCATACAATCACAATCATACAATCACAATCATACTATCGCAATCATACAATCACAATCATACCATCACAAGCATACAATCACAATCACACAATCACAATCATACAATCGCAATCATACAATCACAATCATACAATCACAATCATACTATCGCAATCATACAACCACAATCATACCATCACAATCATACAATCACAATCATACAATCACAATCATACAATCACAATCATACAATCACAATCATACAATCACAATCATACAATCACAATCATACATTCAAAATCATGCAATCACAATCATACAATCACAATCATGCAATCACAATCATACAATCATAATCATACAATCACATTCAATCAATCACAATCGTACAATCACAATCGTACAATCTCAATCGCACAACCACAATCACACAATCACACTCATACAATCACAATCATACAATCACAATCATACAATCACAATCATACTTTCACAATCATACAATCACAATCATACAATCACAATCATACAATCACAATCATACATTCAAAATCATGCAATCACAATCATACAATCACAATCATACAATCACAATCATACAATCACAATCATACAATCGCATTCATACAATCGCAATCATACAATCACAATCATACAATCACAGTCATACAATCACAATCATACAATCACAATCATACAATCACAAAAATACAATCATAATCATACAATCACAATCATACAATCGCAATCATACAATCACAATCATACAATCATATTCATGCAATTACAATCATACAATCATAATCATACAATCACAATCATACAATCACAGTCATACAATCACAATCATACAATCACAATCATACTATCACAATCATACAATCACAATCATACAATCACAATCATACAATCGCAATCATACAACCACAATCATACAATCACAGTCATACAATCACAATCATACAATCACAATCATACAATCACAATCATACAATCACAATCATACAATCACAATCATACAATCACAATCATACAATCACAATCATACAATCACAAAAGTACAATCATAATCATACAATCACAATCATACAATCGCAATCATACAATCACAAAAATACAATCATAATCATACAATCACAATCATACAATCGCAATCATACAATCACAAAAATACAATCATAATCATACAATCACAATCATACAATCGCAATCATACAATCACAATCATACAATCATAATCATGCAATTACAATCATACAATCATAATCATACAATCACAATCATACAATCACAGTCATACAATCACAATCATACAATCACAATCATACTATCACAATCATACAATCACAATCATACAATCACAATCATACTATCGCAATTATGCAATCACAATCATACAATCGCATTCATACAATCGCAATCATACAATCACAATCATACAATCACAATCATACAATCACAATCATACAATCACAAAAATACAATCATAATCATACAATCACAATCATACAATCGCAATCATACAATCACAATCATACAATCATAATCATGCAATTACAATCATACAATCACAATCATACAATCACAATCATACAATCGCAATCATACAATCGCATTCATACAATCGCAAGCATACAATCACAATCATACAATCTCAATCATACAATCACAATCAAACAATCATAATCATACAATTACAATCATACATCACAATCATACAATCACAATCATACAGTCGCAATGATACAATTACAATGTCCCAAATACAATCTCCCAAATACAATCATACTATCACAATCGTACAATCACAATCATACAACCACAATCATACAATCACAATCATACAATCGCATTCATACAATCGCAATCATACAATCACAATCATACAATCACAATCATACAATCACAATCATACAATCACAAAAATACCATCATAATCATACAATCACAATCATACAATCACAATCATACAATCACAATCATACAATCACAATCATACTATCGCAATTATGCAATCACAATCATACAATCGCATTCATACAATCGCAATCATACAATCACAATCATACAATCACAATCATACAATCACAATCATACAATCACAAAAATACAATCATAATCATACAATCACAATCATACAATCGCAATCATACAATCACAATCATACAATCATAATCATGCAATTACAATCATACAATCACAATCATACAATCACAATCATACAATCGCAATCATACAATCGCATTCATACAATCGCAAGCATACAATCACAATCATACAATCTCAATCATACAATCACAATCAAACAATCATAATCATACAATTACAATCATACATCACAATCATACAATCACAATCATACAGTCGCAATGATACAATTACAATGTCCCAAATACAATCTCCCAAATACAATCATACTATCACAATCGTACAATCACAATCATACAACCACAATCATACAATCACAATCATACAATCGCATTCATACAATCGCAATCATACAATCACAATCATACAATCACAGTCATACAATCACAATCATACAATCACAATCATACAATCACAAAAATACCATCATAATCATACAATCACAATCATACAATCACAATCATACAATCGCTATCATACAATCACAATCATACAATCATAATCATGCAATTACAATCATACAATCACAATCATACAATCACAATCATACAATCGCATTCATACAATCGCAAGCATACAATCACAATCATACAATCTCAATCATACAATCACAATCAAACAATCATAATCATACAATTACAATCATACATCACAATCATACAGTCGCAATCATACAATTACAATGTCCTAAATACAATCTCCCAAATACAATCATACTATCACAATCGTACAATCACAATCAAACAATCACAATCATACCATCACAATCATACAATCACAATCATACAATCGCAATCGTACAATCACAATCATACAATCACAATCATACTATCGCAATCATTCAATCACAATCATACCATCACAATCATACAATCACAATCATACAATCATAATCATACAATTGCAATCATACAATCGCAATCATACAATTACAATATACCAAATACAATCTCGCAAATACAATCATACAATCACAATCATACAATCACAATCATACAACCACAATCAGACAATCACAATCATACAATCACAATCATACAATCACAATTATGCAATCACAATCATACAATCGCATTCATACAATCGCAATCATACAATCACAGTCATACAATCACAATCATACAATCACAATCTTACAATCACAAAAATACAATCATAATCATACAATCACAATCATACAATCGCAATCATACAATCACAATCATACAATCGCAATCATACAATTACAATCTCCCAAATACAATCTCCCAAATACAATCTCCCAAATACAATCTCCCAAATACAATCATACAATCGCAATCATACAATCACAATCATACCATCACAATCATACAATCACAATCATACAATCATAATCATACAATTACAATCATACATCACAATCATACAATCACAATCATACAATCGCAATCATACAATCACAATCATACAACCGCAATCATACAATTACAATCTCCCAAATACAATCTCCCAAATACAATCTCCCAACTACAATCTCCCAAATACAATCATACAATCACAATCATACCATCACAATCATACAATCACAATCATACAATCACAATCATACAATCACAATCATACAATCACAATCATACAATCACAATCATACATTCAAAATCATGCAATCACAATCATACAATCACAATCATGCAATCACAATCATACAATCATAATCATACAATCACAATCATTCAATCACAATCGTACAATCACAATCGTACAATCTCAATCGCACAACCACAATCACACAATCACACTCATACAATCACAATCATACAATCACAATCATACAATCACAATCATACAATCACAATCATACAATCACAATCATACTTTCACAATCATACAATCACAATCATACAATCACAATCATACATCACACTCATACAATCACAATCATACAATCGCAATCATACAATTACAATATCCCAAATACAATCTCCCAAATACAATCAAACAATCACAATCATACAATCACGATCATACAATCACAATCATACAATCGCAAGCATACAATCACAATCATACAATCTCAATCATACAATCACAATCATACAATCATAATCATACAATTACAATCATACATCACAATCATATAATCACAATCATACAATCACAATCATACTATCACAATCATACGATCACAATCATACAATCACAATCATACAATCACAATCATACATTCAAAATCATGCAATCACAATCATACAATCACAATCATGCAATCACAATCATACAACCATATTCATACAATCACAATCATACAATCACAATCGTACATTCACAATCGTACAATCACAATCGCACAACCGCAATCAGACAATCACACTCATACAATCACAATCATACAATCACAATCATACAATCACAATCATACTTTCACAATCATACAATCACAATCATACAATCACAATCATACAATCACAATCATACAATCACAATCATACAATCACAATCATACAATCGCAATCATACAATCACAATCATACAATCTCAATCATACAATCACAATCATACAATCATAATCATACAATTACAATCATACATCACAATCATACAATCACAATCATACAATCGCAATCATACAATCACAATCATGCAATCACAATCATACAATCAGAATCATACAATCACAATCATTCAATAACAATCGTACAATCACAATCGTACAATCACAACCGCACAACCACAATCAGACAATCACACTCATACAATCACAATCATACAATCACAATCATACAATCACAATCATACAATCGCATTCATACAATCGCAATCATACAATCACAATCATACAATCACAGTCATACAATCACAATCATACAATCACAATCATACAATCACAAAAATACAATCATAATCATACAATCACAATCATACAATCGCAATCATACAATCACAATCATACAATCATAATCATGCAATTACAATCATACAATCATAATCATACAATCACAATCATACAATCACAGTCATACAATCACAATCATACAATCACAATCATACTATCACAATCATACAATCACAATCATACAATCACAATCATACAATCGCAATCATACAACCACAATCATACAATCACAGTCATACAATCACAATCATACAATCACAATCATACAATCACAATCATACAATCACAATCATACAATCACAATCATACAATCACAATCATACAATCACAAAAGTACAATCATAATCATACAATCACAATCATACAATCGCAATCATACAATCACAAAAATACAATCATAATCATACAATCACAATCATACAATCGCAATCATACAATCACAATCATACAATCATAATCATGCAATTACAATCATACAATCACAATCATACAATCACAATCATACTATCGCAATCATACAATCACAATCATACCATCACAAGCATACAATCACAATCACACAATCACAATCATACAATCGCAATCATACAATCACAATCATACAATCACAATCATACTATCGCAATCATACAACCACAATCATACCATCACAATCATACAATCACAATCATACAATCACAATCATACAATCACAATCATACAATCACAATCATACAATCACAATCATACATTCAAAATCATGCAATCACAATCATACAATCACAATCATGCAATCACAATCATACAATCATAATCATACAATCACATTCAATCAATCACAATCGTACAATCACAATCGTACAATCTCAATCGCACAACCACAATCACACAATCACACTCATACAATCACAATCATACAATCACAATCATACAATCACAATCATACTTTCACAATCATACAATCACAATCATACAATCACAATCATACAATCACAGTCATACAATCACAATCATACAATCACAATCATACTGTCACAATCATACAATCACAATCATACAATCACAATCATACAATCACAATCATACAATCACAATCATACAATCGCATTCATACAATCGCAATCATACAATCACAATCATACAATCACAGTCATACAATCACAATCATACAATCACAATCATACAATCACAAAAATACAATCATAATCATACAATCACAATCATACAATCGCAATCATACAATCACAATCATACAATCATATTCATGCAATTACAATCATACAATCATAATCATACAATCACAATCATACAATCACAGTCATACAATCACAATCATACAATCACAATCATACTATCACAATCATACAATCACAATCATACAATCACAATCATACAATCGCAATCATACAACCACAATCATACAATCACAGTCATACAATCACAATCATACAATCACAATCATACAATCACAATCATACAATCACAATCATACAATCACAATCATACAATCACAAAAGTACAATCATAATCATACAATCACAATCATACAATCGCAATCATACAATCACAAAAATACAATCATAATCATACAATCACAATCATACAATCGCAATCATACAATCACAAAAATACAATCATAATCATACAATCACAATCATACAATCGCAATCATACAATCACAATCATACAATCATAATCATGCAATTACAATCATACAATCATAATCATACAATCACAATCATACAATCACAGTCATACAATCACAATCATACAATCACAATCATACTATCACAATCATACAATCACAATCATACAATCACAATCATACTATCGCAATTATGCAATCACAATCATACAATCGCATTCATACAATCGCAATCATACAATCACAATCATACAATCACAATCATACAATCACAATCATACAATCACAAAAATACAATCATAATCATACAATCACAATCATACAATCGCAATCATACAATCACAATCATACAATCATAATCATGCAATTACAATCATACAATCACAATCATACAATCACAATCATACAATCGCAATCATACAATCGCATTCATACAATCGCAAGCATACAATCACAATCATACAATCTCAATCATACAATCAAAATCAAACAATCATAATCATACAATTACAATCATACATCACAATCATACAATCACAATCATACAGTCGCAATGATACAATTACAATGTCCCAAATACAATCTCCCAAATACAATCATACTATCACAATCGTACAATCACAATCATACAACCACAATCATACAATCACAATCATACAATCGCATTCATACAATCGCAATCATACAATCACAATCATACAATCACAATCATACAATCACAATCATACAATCACAAAAATACCATCATAATCATACAATCACAATCATACAATCACAATCATACAATCACAATCATACAATCACAATCATACTATCGCAATTATGCAATCACAATCATACAATCGCATTCATACAATCGCAATCATACAATCACAATCATACAATCACAATCATACAATCACAATCATACAATCACAAAAATACAATCATAATCATACAATCACAATCATACAATCGCAATCATACAATCACAATCATACAATCATAATCATGCAATTACAATCATACAATCACAATCATACAATCACAATCATACAATCGCAATCATACAATCGCATTCATACAATCGCAAGCATACAATCACAATCATACAATCTCAATCATACAATCACAATCAAACAATCATAATCATACAATTACAATCATACATCACAATCATACAATCACAATCATACAGTCGCAATGATACAATTACAATGTCCCAAATACAATCTCCCAAATACAATCATACTATCACAATCGTACAATCACAATCATACAACCACAATCATACAATCACAATCATACAATCGCATTCATACAATCGCAATCATACAATCACAATCATACAATCACAGTCATACAATCACAATCATACAATCACAATCATACAATCACAAAAATACCATCATAATCATACAATCACAATCATACAATCACAATCATACAATCGCAATCATACAATCACAATCATACAATCATAATCATGCAATTACAATCATACAATCACAATCATACAATCACAATCATACAATCGCATTCATACAATCGCAAGCATACAATCACAATCATACAATCTCAATCATACAATCACAATCAAACAATCATAATCATACAATTACAATCATACATCACAATCATACAGTCGCAATCATACAATTACAATGTCCTAAATACAATCTCCCAAATACAATCATACTATCACAATCGTACAATCACAATCAAACAATCACAATCATACCATCACAATCATACAATCACAATCATACAATCGCAATCGTACAATCACAATCATACAATCACAATCATACTATCGCAATCATTCAATCACAATCATACCATCACAATCATACAATCACAATCATACAATCATAATCATACAATTGCAATCATACAATCGCAATCATACAATTACAATATACCAAATACAATCTCGCAAATACAATCATACAATCACAATCATACAATCACAATCATACAACCACAATCAGACAATCACAATCATACAATCACAATCATACAATCACAATCATACAATCACAATTATGCAATCACAATCATACAATCGCATTCATACAATCGCAATCATACAATCACAGTCATACAATCACAATCATACAATCACAATCTTACAATCACAAAAATACAATCATAATCATACAATCACAATCATACAATCGCAATCATACAATCACAATCATACAATCGCAATCATACAATTACAATCTCCCAAATACAATCTCCCAAATACAATCTCCCAAATACAATCTCCCAAATACAATCATACAATCGCAATCATACAATCACAATCATACCATCACAATCATACAATCACAATCATACAATCATAATCATACAATTACAATCATACATCACAATCATACAATCACAATCATACAATCGCAATCATACAATCACAATCATACAACCGCAATCATACAATTACAATCTCCCAAATACAATCTCCCAAATACAATCTCCCAACTACAATCTCCCAAATACAATCATACAATCACAATCATACAATCGCAATCATACAATTACAATCTCCCAAATACAATCTCCCAAATACAATCTCCCAAATACAATCATACAATCACAATCATACAATCACAATCACACAATCACAATCATACATTCAAAATCATGCAATCACAATCATACAATCACAATCATGCAATCACAATCATACAATCATAATCATACAATCACAATCCTACAATCACAATCGTACAATCACAATCGTACAATCACAATCGCACAACCACAATCAGTCAATCACAATCATACAATCACAATCATACAATCACAATCATACAATCACAATCATACAATCACAATCATACAATCACAATCATACAATCACAATCATACTTTCACAATCGTACAATCACAATCATACAATCACAATCATACAATCACAGTCATACAATCACAATCATACAATCACAATCATACTATCACAATCATACAATCACAATCATACAATCACAATCATACAATCACAATCATACAATCACAATCATACAATCACAATCATACAATCACAATCATACAATCACAAACAAAGAATCACAATCATACAATCACAATCATACAATCACAATCATACAATCACAATCATACAATCACAACCATACAATCACAATCATACTATCACAATCACACAATCACAGTCATACAATCACAATCATACATTCAAAATCATGCAATCACAATCATACAATCACAATCATGCAATCACAATCATACAATCATAATCATACAATCACAATCATTCAATCACAATCGTACAATCACAATCGTACAATCTCAATCGGACAACCACAATCACACAATCACACTCATACAATCACAATCATACAATCACAATCATACAATCACAGTCATACAATCACAATCATACAACCACAACCATACATCACAATCATACAATCACAATCATACAATCACAATCATACTATCGCAATCATACAATCACAATCATACAATCACAATCATGCAATCACAATCATACAACCATATTCATACAATCACAATCATACAACCACAATCAGACAATCACAATCACACAATCACAATCATACAATCACAATCATACAATCACAATCATACAATCACAATCATACAATCACAGTCATACAATCACAATCATACAATCACAATCATACAATCATAATCATACAATTACAATCATACATCACAATCATACAATCACAATCATACAATCACAATCATACTATCACAATCATACGATCACAATCATACAATCACAATCATACAATCACAATCATACATTCAAAATCATGCAATCACAATCATACAATCACAATCATGCAATCACAATCATACAACCATATTCATACAATCACAATCATACAATCACAATTGTACATTCACAATCGTACAATCACAATCGCACAACCACAATCAGACAATCACACTCATACAATCACAATCATACAATCACAATCATACAATCACAATCATACTTTCACAATCATACAATCACAATCATACAATCACAATCATACAATCACAATCATACAATCACAATCATACAATCACAATCATACAATCGCAGTCATACAATCACAATCATACAATCTCAATCATACAATCACAATCATACAATCATAATCATACAATTACAATCATACATCACAATCATACAATCACAATCATACAATCGCAATCATACAATCACAATCATGCAATCACAATCATACAATCAGAATCATACAATCACAATCATTCAATAACAATCGTACAATCACAATCGTACAATCACAATCGCACAACCACAATCAGACAATCACACTCATACAATCACAATCATACAATCACAATCATACAATCACAATCATACAATCGCATTCATACAATCGCAATCATACAATCACAATCATACAATCACAATCATACAATCACAATCATACAATCACAAAAATACCATCATAATCATACAATCACAATCATACAATCACAATCATACAATCGCATTCATACAATCGCAATCATACAATCACAATCATACAATCACAATCATACAATCACAATCATACAATCACAAAAATACCATCATAATCATACAATCACAATCATACAATCACAATCATACAATCACAATCATACAATCACAATCATACTATCGCAATTATGCAATCGCAATCATACAATCGCATTCATACAATCGCAATCATACAATCACAATCATACAATCACAATCATACAATCACAATCATACAATCACAAAAATACAATCATAATCATACAATCACAATCATACAATCGCAATCATACAATCACAATCATACAATCATAATCATGCAATTACAATCATACAATCACAATCATACAATCACAATCATACAATCGCAATCATACAATCGCATTCATACAATCGCAAGCATACAATCACAATCATACAATCTCAATCATACAATCACAATCAAACAATCATAATCATACAATTACAATCATACATCACAATCATACAATCACAATCATACAGTCGCAATGATACAATTACAATGTCCCAAATACAATCTCCCAAATACAATCATACTATCACAATCGTACAATCACAATCATACAACCACAATCATACAATCACAATCATACAATCGCATTCATACAATCGCAATCATACAATCACAATCATACAATCACAGTCATACAATCACAATCATACAATCACAATCATACAATCACAAAAATACCATCATAATCATACAATCACAATCATACAATCACAATCATACAATCGCAATCATACAATCACAATCATACAATCATAATCATGCAATTACAATCATACAATCACAATCATACAATCACAATCATACAATCGCATTCATACAATCGCAAGCATACAATCACAATCATACAATCTCAATCATACAATCACAATCAAACAATCATAATCATACAATTACAATCATACATCACAATCATACAGTCGCAATCATACAATTACAATGTCCTAAATACAATCTCCCAAATACAATCATACTATCACAATCGTACAATCACAATCAAACAATCACAATCATACCATCACAATCATACAATCACAATCATACAATCGCAATCGTACAATCACAATCATACAATCACAATCATACTATCGCAATCATTCAATCACAATCATACCATCACAATCATACAATCACAATCATACAATCATAATCATACAATTGCAATCATACAATCGCAATCATACAATTACAATATACCAAATACAATCTCGCAAATACAATCATACAATCACAATCATACAATCACAATCATACAACCACAATCAGACAATCACAATCATACAATCACAATCATACAATCACAATTATGCAATCACAATCATACAATCGCATTCATACAATCGCAATCATACAATCACAGTCATACAATCACAATCATACAATCACAATCTTACAATCACAAAAATACAATCATAATCATACAATCACAATCATACAATCGCAATCATACAATCACAATCATACAATCGCAATCATACAATTACAATCTCCCAAATACAATCTCCCAAATACAATCTCCCAAATACAATCTCCCAAATACAATCATACAATCGCAATCATACAATCACAATCATACCATCACAATCATACAATCACAATCATACAATCATAATCATACAATTACAATCATACATCACAATCATACAATCACAATCATACAATCGCAATCATACAATCACAATCATACAACCGCAATCATACAATTACAATCTCCCAAATACAATCTCCCAAATACAATCTCCCAACTACAATCTCCCAAATACAATCATACAATCACAATCATACAATCGCAATCATACAATTACAATCTCCCAAATACAATCTCCCAAATACAATCTCCCAAATACAATCATACAATCACAATCATACAATCACAATCACACAATCACAATCATACATTCAAAATCATGCAATCACAATCATACAATCACAATCATGCAATCACAATCATACAATCATAATCATACAATCACAATCCTACAATCACAATCGTACAATCACAATCGTACAATCACAATCGCACAACCACAATCAGTCAATCACAATCATACAATCACAATCATACAATCACAATCATACAATCACAATCATACAATCACAATCATACAATCACAATCATACAATCATAATCATACAATCATAATCATGCAATTACAATCATACAATCATAATCATACAATCACAATCATACAATCACAGTCATACAATCACAATCATACAATCACAATCATACAATCACAATCATACAATCACAATCATACAATCGCAATCATACAACCACAATCATACAATCACAGTCATACAATCACAATCATACAATCACAATCATACAATCACAATCATACAATCACAATCATACAATCACAATCATACAATCACAAAAGTACAATCATAATCATACAATCACAATCATACAATCGCAATCATACAATCACAAAAATACAATCATAATCATACAATCACAATCATACAATCGCAATCATACAATCACAATCATACAATCATAATCATGCAATTACAATCATACAATCACAATCATACAATCACAATCATACTATCGCAATCATACAATCACAATCATACCATCACAAGCATACAATCACAATCACACAATCACAATCATACAATCGCAATCATACAATAACAATCATACAATCACAATCATACTATCGCAATCATACAACCACAATCATACCATCACAATCATACAATCACAATCATACAATCACAATCATACAATCTCAATCATACAATCACAATCATACATTCAAAATCATGCAATCACAATCATACAATCACAATCATGCAATCACAATCATACAATCATAATCATACAATCACAATCAATCAATCACAATCGTACAATCACAATCGTACAATCTCAATCGCACAACCACAATCACACAATCACACTCATACAATCACAATCGTACAATCACAATCATACAATCACAATCATACAATCACAATCATACTTTCACAATCATACAATCACAATCATACAATCACAATCATACAATCACAGTCATACAATCACAATCATACAATCACAATCATACTGTCACAATCATACAATCACAATCATACAATCACAATCATACAATCACAATCATACAATCACAATCATACAATCACAATCATACAATCACAATCATACAATCACAATCAAAGAATCACAATCATACAATCACAATCATACAATCGCATGCATACAATCACAATCATACAATCTCAATCATACAATCACAATCATACAATCATAATCATACAATTACAATCATACATCACACTCATACAATCACAATCATACAATCGCAATCATACAATTACAATATCCCAAATACAATCTCCCAAATACAATCATACAATCACAATCATACAATCACGATCATACAATCACAATCATACAATCGCAAGCATACAATCACAATCATACAATCTCAATCATACAATCACAATCATACAATCATAATCATACAATTACAATCATACATCACAATCATACAATCACAATCATACAATCACAATCATACTATCGCAATCATACAATCACAATCATACTATCACAATCATACGATCACAATCATACAATCACAATCATACAATCACAATCATACATTCAAAATCATGCAATCACAATCATACAATCACAATCATGCAATCACAATCATACAACCATATTCATACAATCACAATCATACAATCACAATCGTACATTCACAATCGTACAATCACAATCGCACAACCACAATCAGACAACCACACTCATACAATCACAATCATACAATCACAATCATACAATCACAATCATACTTTCACAATCATACAATCACAATCATACAATCAGAATCATACAATCACAATCATACAATCACAATCATACAATCACAATCATACAATCACAAAAGTACAATCATAATCATACAATCACAATCATACAATCGCAATCATACAATCACAATCATACAATCACAAAAATACAATCATAATCATACAATCACAATCATACAATCGCAATCATACAATCACAATCATACAATCATAATCATGCAATTACAATCATACAATCACAATCATACAATCACAATCATACTATCGCAATCATACAATCACAATCATACCATCACAAGCATACAATCACAATCACACAATCACAATCAAACAATCGCAATCATACAATCACAATCATACAATCACAATCATACAATCACAATCATACTATCGCAATCATACAACAACAATCATACCATCACAATCATACAATCACAATCATACAATCATAATCATACAATTACAATCATACAATCGCAGTCATACAATCACAATCATACAATCATAATCATGCAATTACAATCATACAATCACAATCATACAATCACAATCATACAATCACAATCATACTATCGCAATCATACAATCACAATCATACCATCACAAGCATACAATCACAATCATACAATCACAATCAAACAATCGCGATCATACAATCACAATCATACAATCACAATCATACAATCACAATCATACTATCGCAATCATACAACCACAATCATACCATCACAATCATACAATCACAATCATACAATCATAATCATACAATTACAATCATACAATCGCAGTCATACAATCACAATCATACAATCACAATCATACATCACAATCATACAATCACAATCATACAATCACAATCATACTATCGCAATCATACAATCACAATCATACAATCACAATCATGCAATCACAATCATACAACCATATTCATACAATCACAATCATACAACCACAATCAGACAATCACAATCACACAATCACAATCATACAATCACAATCATACAATCACAATCATACAATCACAATCATACAATCACAGTCATACAATCACAATCATACAATCACAATCATACAATCACAAAAATACAATCATAATCATACAATCACAATCATACAATCGCAATCATACAATCACAATCATACAATCATAATCATGCAATTACAATCATACAATCATAATCATACAATCACAATCATACAATCACAGTCATACAATCACAATCATACAATCACAATCATACTATCCCAATCATACAATCACAATCATACAATCACAATCATACAATCACAATCATACAATCACAAAAATACAATCATAATCATACAATCACAATCATACAATCGCAATCATACAATCACAATCATACAATCACAAAAATACAATCATAATCATACAATCACACTCATACAATCGCAATCATACAATCACAATCATACAATTACAATATCCCAAATACAATCTCCCAAATACAATCATACAATCACAATCATACAATCACGATCATACAATCACAATCATACAATCGCAAGCATACAATCACAATCATACAATCTCAATCATACAATCACAATCATACAATCATAATCATACAATTACAATCATACATCACAATCATACAATCACAATCATACAATCACAATCATACTATCGCAATCATACAATCACAATCATACTATCACAATCATACGATCACAATCATACAATCACAATCATACAATCACAATCATACATTCAAAATCATGCAATCACAATCATACAATCACAATCATGCAATCACAATCATACAACCATATTCATACAATCACAATCATACAATCACAATCGTACATTCACAATCGTACAATCACAATCGCACAACCACAATCAGACAATCACACTCATACAATCACAATCATACAATCACAATCATACAATCACAATCATACTTTCACAATCATACAATCACAATCATACAATCAGAATCATACAATCACAATCATACAATCACAATCATACAATCACAATCATACAATCACAAAAGTACAATCATAATCATACAATCACAATCATACAATCGCAATCATACAATCACAATCATACAATCACAAAAATACAATCATAATCATACAATCACAATCATACAATCGCAATCATACAATCACAATCATACAATCATAATCATGCAATTACAATCATACAATCACAATCATACTATCGCAATCATACAATCACAATCATACCATCGCAAGCATACAATCACAATCACACAATCACAATCAAACAATCGCAATCATACAATCACAATCATACAATCACAATCATACAATCACAATCATACTATCGCAATCATACAACAACAATCATACCATCACAATCATACAATCACAATCATACAATCATAATCATACAATTACAATCATACAATCGCAGTCATACAATCACAATCATACAATCATAATCATGCAATTACAATCATACAATCACAATCATACAATCACAATCATACAATCACAATCATACTATCGCAATCATACAATCACAATCATACCATCACAAGCATACAATCACAATCATACAATCACAATCAAACAATCGCGATCATACAATCACAATCATACAATCACAATCATACAATCACAATCATACTATCGCAATCATACAACCACAATCATACCATCACAATCATACAATCACAATCATACAATCATAATCATACAATTACAATCATACAATCGCAGTCATACAATCACAATCATACAATCACAATCATACATCACAATCATACAATCACAATCATACAATCACAATCATACTATCGCAATCATACAATCACAATCATACAATCACAATCATGCAATCACAATCATACAACCATATTCATACAATCACAATCATACAACCACAATCAGACAATCACAATCACACAATCACAATCATACAATCACAATCATACAATCACAATCATACAATCACAATCATACAATCACAGTCATACAATCACAATCATACAATCACAATCATACAATCACAAAAATACAATCATAATCATACAATCACAATCATACAATCGCAATCATACAATCACAATCATACAATCATAATCATGCAATTACAATCATACAATCATAATCATACAATCACAATCATACAATCACAGTCATACAATCACAATCATACAATCACAATCATACTATCCCAATCATACAATCACAATCATACAATCGCAATCATACAATCACAATCATACAATCACAGTCATACAATCACAATCATACAATCACAATCATACAATCACAATCATACAATCACAAAAATACAATCATAATCATACAATCACAATCATACAATCGCAATCATACAATCACAATCATACAATCACAAAAATACAATCATAATCATACAATCACAATCATACAATCGCAATCATACAATCACAATCATACAATCATAATCATGCAATTACAATCATACAATCACAATCATACAATCACAATCATACTATCGCAATTATGCAATCACAATCATACAATCGCATTCATACAATCGCAATCATACAATCACAATCATACAATCACAATCATACAATCACAATCATACAATCACAATCATACAATCACAATCATACAATCACAAAAATACAATCGTAATCATACAATCACAATCATACAATCGCAATCATACAATCACAATCATACAATCACAATCATACAATCACAGTCATACAATCACAATCATACAATCACAATCATACAATCACAAAAATACCATCATAATCATACAATCACAATCATACAATCACAATCATACAATCGCAATCATACAATCACAATCATACAATCATAATCATGCAATTACAATCATACAATCACAATCATACAATCACAATCATACAATCGCATTCATACAATCGCAAGCATACAATCACAATCATACAATCTCAATCATACAATCACAATCAAACAATCATAATCATACAATTACAATCATACATCACAATCATACAGTCGCAATCATACAATTACAATGTCCTAAATACAATCTCCCAAATACAATCATACTATCACAATCGTACAATCACAATCAAACAATCACAATCATACCATCACAATCATACAATCACAATCATACAATCGCAATCGTACAATCACAATCATACAATCACAATCATACTATCGCAATCATTCAATCACAATCATACCATCACAATCATACAATCACAATCATACAATCATAATCATACAATTGCAATCATACAATCGCAATCATACAATTACAATATACCAAATACAATCTCGCAAATACAATCATACAATCACAATCATACAATCACAATCATACAACCACAATCAGACAATCACAATCATACAATCACAATCATACAATCACAATTATGCAATCACAATCATACAATCGCATTCATACAATCGCAATCATACAATCACAGTCATACAATCACAATCATACAATCACAATCTTACAATCACAAAAATACAATCATAATCATACAATCACAATCATACAATCGCAATCATACAATCACAATCATACAATCGCAATCATACAATTACAATCTCCCAAATACAATCTCCCAAATACAATCTCCCAAATACAATCTCCCAAATACAATCATACAATCGCAATCATACAATCACAATCATACCATCACAATCATACAATCACAATCATACAATCATAATCATACAATTACAATCATACATCACAATCATACAATCACAATCATACAATCGCAATCATACAATCACAATCATACAACCGCAATCATACAATTACAATCTCCCAAATACAATCTCCCAAATACAATCTCCCAACTACAATCTCCCAAATACAATCATACAATCACAATCATACAATCGCAATCATACAATTACAATCTCCCAAATACAATCTCCCAAATACAATCTCCCAAATACAATCATACAATCACAATCATACAATCACAATCACACAATCACAATCATACATTCAAAATCATGCAATCACAATCATACAATCACAATCATGCAATCACAATCATACAATCATAATCATACAATCACAATCCTACAATCACAATCGTACAATCACAATCGTACAATCACAATCGCACAACCACAATCAGTCAATCACAATCATACAATCACAATCATACAATCACAATCATACAATCACAATCATACAATCACAATCATACAATCACAATCATACTTTCACAATCATACAATCACAATCATACAATCACAATCATACAATCACAGTCATACAATCACAATCATACAATCACAATCATACTATCACAATCATACAATCACAATCATACAATCACAATCATACAATCACAATCATACAATCACAATCATACAATCACAATCATACAATCACAATCATACAATCACAAACAAAGAATCACAATCATACAATCACAATCATACAATCACAATCATACAATCACAATCATACAATCACAACCATACAATCACAATCATACTATCACAATCACACAATCACAGTCATACAATCACAATCATACATTCAAAATCATGCAATCACAATCATACAATCACAATCATGCAATCACAATCATACAATCATAATCATACAATCACAATCATTCAATCACAATCGTACAATCACAATCGTACAATCTCAATCGGACAACCACAATCACACAATCACACTCATACAATCACAATCATACAATCACAATCATACAATCACAGTCATACAATCACAATCATACAATCACAACCATACATCACAATCATACAATCACAATCATACAATCACAATCATACTATCGCAATCATACAATCACAATCATACAATCACAATCATGCAATCACAATCATACAACCATATTCATACAATCACAATCATACAACCACAATCAGACAATCACAATCACACAATCACAATCATACAATCACAATCATACAATCACAATCATACAATCACAATCATACAATCACAGTCATACAATCACAATCATACAATCACAATCATACAATCATAATCATACAATTACAATCATACATCACAATCATACAATCACAATCATACAATCACAATCATACTATCACAATCATACGATCACAATCATACAATCACAATCATACAATCACAATCATACATTCAAAATCATGCAATCACAATCATACAATCACAATCATGCAATCACAATCATACAACCATATTCATACAATCACAATCATACAATCACAATTGTACATTCACAATCGTACAATCACAATCGCACAACCACAATCAGACAATCACACTCATACAATCACAATCATACAATCACAATCATACAATCACAATCATACTTTCACAATCATACAATCACAATCATACAATCACAATCATACAATCACAATCATACAATCACAATCATACAATCACAATCATACAATCGCAGTCATACAATCACAATCATACAATCTCAATCATACAATCACAATCATACAATCATAATCATACAATTACAATCATACATCACAATCATACAATCACAATCATACAATCGCAATCATACAATCACAATCATGCAATCACAATCATACAATCAGAATCATACAATCACAATCATTCAATAACAATCGTACAATCACAATCGTACAATCACAATCGCACAACCACAATCAGACAATCACACTCATACAATCACAATCATACAATCACAATCATACAATCACAATCATACAATCGCATTCATACAATCGCAATCATACAATCACAATCATACAATCACAGTCATACAATCACAATCATACAATCGCAATCATACATCACAATCATACAATCGCAATCATACAATCACAATCATACAATCATAATCATGCAATTACAATCATACAATCATAATCATACAATCACAATCATACAATCACAGTCATACAATCACAATCATACAATCACAATCATACTATCACAATCATACAATCACAATCATACAATCACAATCATACAATCGCAATCATACAACCACAATCATACAATCACAGTCATACAATCACAATCATACAATCACAATCATACAATCACAATCATACAATCACAATCATACAATCACAATCATACAATCACAAAAGTACAATCATAATCATACAATCACAATCATACAATCGCAATCATACAATCACAAAAATACAATCATAATCATACAATCACAATCATACAATCGCAATCATACAATCACAATCATACAATCATAATCATGCAATTACAATCATACAATCACAATCATACAATCACAATCATACTATCGCAATCATACAATCACAATCATACCATCACAAGCATACAATCACAATCACACAATCACAATCATACAATCGCAATCATACAATAACAATCATACAATCACAATCATACTATCGCAATCATACAACCACAATCATACCATCACAATCATACAATCACAATCATACAATCACAATCATACAATCTCAATCATACAATCACAATCATACATTCAAAATCATGCAATCACAATCATACAATCACAATCATGCAATCACAATCATACAATCATAATCATACAATCACAATCAATCAATCACAATCGTACAATCACAATCGTACAATCTCAATCGCACAACCACAATCACACAATCACACTCATACAATCACAATCGTACAATCACAATCATACAATCACAATCATACAATCACAATCATACTTTCACAATCATACAATCACAATCATACAATCACAATCATACAATCACAGTCATACAATCACAATCATACAATCACAATCATACTGTCACAATCATACAATCACAATCATACAATCACAATCATACAATCACAATCATACAATCACAATCATACAATCACAATCATACAATCACAATCATACAATCACAATCAAAGAATCACAATCATACAATCACAATCATACAATCGCATGCATACAATCACAATCATACAATCTCAATCATACAATCACAATCATACAATCATAATCATACAATTACAATCATACATCACACTCATACAATCACAATCATACAATCGCAATCATACAATTACAATATCCCAAATACAATCTCCCAAATACAATCATACAATCACAATCATACAATCACGATCATACAATCACAATCATACAATCGCAAGCATACAATCACAATCATACAATCTCAATCATACAATCACAATCATACAATCATAATCATACAATTACAATCATACATCACAATCATACAATCACAATCATACAATCACAATCATACTATCGCAATCATACAATCACAATCATACTATCACAATCATACGATCACAATCATACAATCACAATCATACAATCACAATCATACATTCAAAATCATGCAATCACAATCATACAATCACAATCATGCAATCACAATCATACAACCATATTCATACAATCACAATCATACAATCACAATCGTACATTCACAATCGTACAATCACAATCGCACAACCACAATCAGACAACCACACTCATACAATCACAATCATACAATCACAATCATACAATCACAATCATACTTTCACAATCATACAATCACAATCATACAATCAGAATCATACAATCACAATCATACAATCACAATCATACAATCACAATCATACAATCACAAAAGTACAATCATAATCATACAATCACAATCATACAATCGCAATCATACAATCACAATCATACAATCACAAAAATACAATCATAATCATACAATCACAATCATACAATCGCAATCATACAATCACAATCATACAATCATAATCATGCAATTACAATCATACAATCACAATCATACAATCACAATCATACTATCGCAATCATACAATCACAATCATACCATCACAAGCATACAATCACAATCACACAATCACAATCAAACAATCGCAATCATACAATCACAATCATACAATCACAATCATACAATCACAATCATACTATCGCAATCATACAACAACAATCATACCATCACAATCATACAATCACAATCATACAATCATAATCATACAATTACAATCATACAATCGCAGTCATACAATCACAATCATACAATCATAATCATGCAATTACAATCATACAATCACAATCATACAATCACAATCATACAATCACAATCATACTATCGCAATCATACAATCACAATCATACCATCACAAGCATACAATCACAATCATACAATCACAATCAAACAATCGCGATCATACAATCACAATCATACAATCACAATCATACAATCACAATCATACTATCGCAATCATACAACCACAATCATACCATCACAATCATACAATCACAATCATACAATCATAATCATACAATTACAATCATACAATCGCAGTCATACAATCACAATCATACAATCACAATCATACATCACAATCATACAATCACAATCATACAATCACAATCATACTATCGCAATCATACAATCACAATCATACAATCACAATCATGCAATCACAATCATACAACCATATTCATACAATCACAATCATACAACCACAATCAGACAATCACAATCACACAATCACAATCATACAATCACAATCATACAATCACAATCATACAATCACAATCATACAATCACAGTCATACAATCACAATCATACAATCACAATCATACAATCACAAAAATACAATCATAATCATACAATCACAATCATACAATCGCAATCATACAATCACAATCATACAATCATAATCATGCAATTACAATCATACAATCATAATCATACAATCACAATCATACAATCACAGTCATACAATCACAATCATACAATCACAATCATACTATCCCAATCATACAATCACAATCATACAATCGCAATCATACAATCACAATCATACAATCACAGTCATACAATCACAATCATACAATCACAATCATACAATCACAATCATACAATCACAAAAATACAATCATAATCATACAATCACAATCATACAATCGCAATCATACAATCACAATCATACAATCACAAAAATACAATCATAATCATACAATCACACTCATACAATCGCAATCATACAATCACAATCATACAATTACAATATCCCAAATACAATCTCCCAAATACAATCATACAATCACAATCATACAATCACGATCATACAATCACAATCATACAATCGCAAGCATACAATCACAATCATACAATCTCAATCATACAATCACAATCATACAATCATAATCATACAATTACAATCATACATCACAATCATACAATCACAATCATACAATCACAATCATACTATCGCAATCATACAATCACAATCATACTATCACAATCATACGATCACAATCATACAATCACAATCATACAATCACAATCATACATTCAAAATCATGCAATCACAATCATACAATCACAATCATGCAATCACAATCATACAACCATATTCATACAATCACAATCATACAATCACAATCGTACATTCACAATCGTACAATCACAATCGCACAACCACAATCAGACAATCACACTCATACAATCACAATCATACAATCACAATCATACAATCACAATCATACTTTCACAATCATACAATCACAATCATACAATCAGAATCATACAATCACAATCATACAATCACAATCATACAATCACAATCATACAATCACAAAAGTACAATCATAATCATACAATCACAATCATACAATCGCAATCATACAATCACAATCATACAATCACAAAAATACAATCATAATCATACAATCACAATCATACAATCGCAATCATACAATCACAATCATACAATCATAATCATGCAATTACAATCATACAATCACAATCATACTATCGCAATCATACAATCACAATCATACCATCACAAGCATACAATCACAATCACACAATCACAATCAAACAATCGCAATCATACAATCACAATCATACAATCACAATCATACAATCACAATCATACTATCGCAATCATACAACAACAATCATACCATCACAATCATACAATCACAATCATACAATCATAATCATACAATTACAATCATACAATCGCAGTCATACAATCACAATCATACAATCATAATCATGCAATTACAATCATACAATCACAATCATACAATCACAATCATACAATCACAATCATACTATCGCAATCATACAATCACAATCATACCATCACAAGCATACAATCACAATCATACAATCACAATCAAACAATCGCGATCATACAATCACAATCATACAATCACAATCATACAATCACAATCATACTATCGCAATCATACAACCACAATCATACCATCACAATCATACAATCACAATCATACAATCATAATCATACAATTACAATCATACAATCGCAGTCATACAATCACAATCATACAATCACAATCATACATCACAATCATACAATCACAATCATACAATCACAATCATACTATCGCAATCATACAATCACAATCATACAATCACAATCATGCAATCACAATCATACAACCATATTCATACAATCACAATCATACAACCACAATCAGACAATCACAATCACACAATCACAATCATACAATCACAATCATACAATCACAATCATACAATCACAATCATACAATCACAGTCATACAATCACAATCATACAATCACAATCATACAATCACAAAAATACAATCATAATCATACAATCACAATCATACAATCGCAATCATACAATCACAATCATACAATCATAATCATGCAATTACAATCATACAATCATAATCATACAATCACAATCATACAATCACAGTCATACAATCACAATCATACAATCACAATCATACTATCCCAATCATACAATCACAATCATACAATCGCAATCATACAATCACAATCATACAATCACAGTCATACAATCACAATCATACAATCACAATCATACAATCACAATCATACAATCACAAAAATACAATCATAATCATACAATCACAATCATACAATCGCAATCATACAATCACAATCATACAATCACAAAAATACAATCATAATCATACAATCACAATCATACAATCGCAATCATACAATCACAATCATACAATCATAATCATGCAATTACAATCATACAATCACAATCATACAATCACAATCATACTATCGCAATTATGCAATCACAATCATACAATCGCATTCATACAATCGCAATCATACAATCACAATCATACAATCACAATCATACAATCACAATCATACAATCACAATCATACAATCACAATCATACAATCACAAAAATACAATCGTAATCATACAATCACAATCATACAATCGCAATCATACAATCACAATCATACAATCACAATCATACAATCACAAAAGTACAATCATAATCATACAATCACAATCATACAATCGCAATCATACAATCACAAAAATACAATCATAATCATACAATCACAATCATACAATCGCAATCATACAATCACAATCATACAATCGCAATCATACAATCACAATCATACAATCACAGTCATACAATCACAATCATACAATCACAATCATACAATCACAAAAATACAATCATAATCATACAATCACAATCATACAATCGCAATCATACAATCACAATCATACAATCATAATCATGCAATTACAATCATACAATCACAAAAGTACAATCATAATCATACAATCACAATCATACAATCGCAATCATACAATCACAAAAATACAATCATAATCATACAATCACAATCATACAATCGCAATCATACAATCACAATCATACAATCATAATCATGCAATTACAATCATACAATCACAATCATACAATCACAATCATACTATCGCAATCATACAATCACAATCATACCATCACAAGCATACAATCACAATCACACAATCACAATCATACAATCGCAATCATACAATAACAATCATACAATCACAATCATACTATCGCAATCATACAACCACAATCATACCATCACAATCATACAATCACAATCATACAATCACAATCATACAATCTCAATCATACAATCACAATCATGCATTCAAAATCATGCAATCACAATCATACAATCACAGTCATGCAATCACAATCATACAATCATAATCATACAATCACAATCAATCAATCACAATCGTACAATCACAATCGTACAATCCCAATCGCACAACCACAATCACACAATCACACTCATACAATCACAATCGTACAATCACAATCATACAATCACAATCATACAATCACAATCATACTTTCACAATCATACAATCACAATCATACAATCACAATCATACAATCACAGTCATACAATCACAATCATACAATCACAATCATACTGTCACAATCATACAATCACAATCATACAATCACAATCATACAATCACAATCATACAATCACAATCATACAATCACAATCATACAATCACAATCATACAATCACAATCAAAGAATCACAATCATACAATCACAATCATACAATCGCATGCATACAATCACAATCATACAATCTCAATCATACAATCACAATCATACAATCATAATCATACAATTACAATCATACATCACACTCATACAATCACAATCATACAATCGCAATCATACAATTACAATATCCCAAATACAATCTCCCAAATACAATCATACAATCACAATCATACAATCACGATCATACAATCACAATCATACAATCGCAAGCATACAATCACAATCATACAATCTCAATCATACAATCACAATCATACAATCATAATCATACAATTACAATCATACATCACAATCATACAATCACAATCATACAAGCACAATCATACTATCGCAATCATACAATCACAATCATACTATCACAATCATACGATCACAATCATACAATCACAATCATACAATCACAATCATACATTCAAAATCATGCAATCACAATCATACAATCACAATCATGCAATCACAATCATACAACCATATTCATACAATCACAATCATACAATCACAATCGTACATTCACAATCGTACAATCACAATCGCACAACCACAATCAGACAATCACACTCATACAATCACAATCATACAATCACAATCATACAATCACAATCATACTTTCACAATCATACAATCACAATCATACAATCACAATCATACAATCACAATCATACAATCACAATCATACAATCACAAAAGTACAATCATAATCATACAATCACAATCATACAATCGCAATCATACAATCACAATCATACAATCACAAAAATACAATCATAATCATACAATCACATTCATACAATCGCAATCATACAATCACAATCATACAATCATAATCATGCAATTACAATCATACAATCACAATCATACAATCACAATCATACTATCGCAATCATACAATCACAATCATACCATCACAAGCATACAATCACAATCACACAATCACAATCAAACAATCGCAATCATACAATCACAATCATACAATCACAATCATACAATCACAATCATACTATCGCAATCATACAACAACAATCATACCATCACAATCATACAATCACAATCATACAATCATAATCATACAATTACAATCATACAATCGCAGTCATACAATCACAATCATACAATCACAATCATACAATCATAATCATACAATTACAATCATACATCACAATCATACAATCACAATCATACAATCGCAATCATACAATCACAATCATACAATCGCAATCATACAATTACAATATCCCAAATACAATCTCGCAAATACAATCATACAATCACAATCATACAATCACAAAAATACAATCATAATCATACAATCACAATCATACAATCGCAATCATACAATCACAATCATACAATCATAATCATGCAATTACAATCATACAATCACAATCATACAATCACAATCATACAATCACAATCATACTATCGCAATCATACAATCACAATCATACCATCACAAGCATACAATCACAATCATACAATCACAATCAAACAATCGCGATCATACAATCACAATCATACAATCACAATCATACAATCACAATCATACTATCGCAATCATACAACCACAATCATACCATCACAATCATACAATCACAATCATACAATCATAATCATACAATTACAATCATACAATCGCAGTCATACAATCACAATCATACAATCACAATCATACAATCATAATCATACAATCACAATCATTCAATCACAATCGTACAATCACAATCGTACAATCTCAATCGCACAACCACAATCACACAATCACACTCATACAATCACAATCATACAATCACAATCATACAATCACAATCATACAATCACAATCATACTTTCACAATCATACAATCACAATCATACAATCACAGTCATACAATCACAATCATACAATCACAATCATACATCACAATCATACAATCACAATCATACAATCACAATCATACTATCGCAATCATACAATCACAATCATACAATCACAATCATGCAATCACAATCATACAACCATATTCATACAATCACAATCATACAACCACAATCAGACAATCACAATCACACAATCACAATCATACAATCACAATCATACAATCACAATCATACAATCACAATCATACAATCACAGTCATACAATCACAATCATACAATCACAATCATACAATCACAAAAATACAATCATAATCATACAATCACAATCATACAATCGCAATCATACAATCACAATCATACAATCATAATCATGCAATTACAATCATACAATCATAATCATACAATCACAATCATACAATCACAGTCATACAATCACAATCATACAATCACAATCACACTATCACAATCATACAATCACAATCATACAATCGCAATCATACAATCACAATCATACAATCACAGTCATACAATCACAATCATACAATCACAATCATACAATCACAATCATACAATCACAATCATACAATCACAAAAATACAATCATAATCATACAATCACAATCATACAATCGCAATCATACAATCACAATCATACAATCACAAAAATACAATCATAATCATACAATCACAATCATACAATCGCAATCATACAATCACAATCATACAATCATAATCATGCAATTACAATCATACAATCACAATCATACAATCACAATCATACTATCGCAATTATGCAATCACAATCATACAATCGCATTCATACAATCGCAATCATACAATCACAATCATACAATCACAATCATACAATCACAATCATACAATCACAATCATACAATCACAATCATACAATCACAAAAATACAATCGTAATCATACAATCACAATCATACAATCGCAATCATACAATCACAATCATACAATCGCAATCATACAATTACAATCTCCCAAATACAATCTCCCAAATACAATCTCCCAACTACAATCTCCCAAATACAATCATACAATCGCAATCATACCATCACAATCATGCAATCACAATCATACAATCATAATCATAATATTACAATCATACATCACAATCATACAATCACAATCATACAATCGCAATCATACAATCACAATCATACAATCACAATCATACATTCAAAAGCATGCAATCACAATCATACAATCACAATCATGCAATCACAATCATACAATCATAATCATACAATCACAATCATTCAATCACAATCGTACAATCACAATCGTACAATCTCAATCGCACAACCACAATCACACAATCACACTCATACAATCACAATCATACAATCACAATCATACAATCACAATCATACAATCACAATCATACTTTCACAATCATACAATCATAATCATACAATTACAATCATACAATCGCAGTCATACAATCACAATCATACAATCATAATCATGCAATTACAATCATACAATCACAATCATACAATCACAATCATACAATCACAATCATACTATCGCAATCATACAATCACAATCATACCATCACAAGCATACAATCACAATCATACAATCACAATCAAACAATCGCGATCATACAATCACAATCATACAATCACAATCATACAATCACAATCATACTATCGCAATCATACAACCACAATCATACCATCACAATCATACAATCACAATCATACAATCATAATCATACAATTACAATCATACAATCGCAGTCATACAATCACAATCATACAATCACAATCATACATCACAATCATACAATCACAATCATACAATCACAATCATACTATCGCAATCATACAATCACAATCATACAATCACAATCATGCAATCACAATCATACAACCATATTCATACAATCACAATCATACAACCACAATCAGACAATCACAATCACACAATCACAATCATACAATCACAATCATACAATCACAATCATACAATCACAATCATACAATCACAGTCATACAATCACAATCATACAATCACAATCATACAATCACAAAAATACAATCATAATCATACAATCACAATCATACAATCGCAATCATACAATCACAATCATACAATCATAATCATGCAATTACAATCATACAATCATAATCATACAATCACAATCATACAATCACAATCATACTATCGCAATCATACAATCACAATCATACCATCACAAGCATACAATCACAATCATACAATCACAATCAAACAATCGCGATCATACAATCACAATCATACAATCACAATCATACAATCACAATCATACTATCGCAATCATACAACCACAATCATACCATCACAATCATACAATCACAATCATACAATCATAATCATACAATTACAATCATACAATCGCAGTCATACAATCACAATCATACAATCACAATCATACATCACAATCATACAATCACAATCATACAATCACAATCATACAATCACAATCATACTATCGCAATCATACAATCACAATCATACAATCACAATCATGCAATCACAATCATACAACCATATTCATACAATCACAATCATACAACCACAATCAGACAATCACAATCACACAATCACAATCATACAATCACAATCATACAATCACAATCATACAATCACAATCATACAATCACAGTCATACAATCACAATCATACAATCACAATCATACAATCACAAAAATACAATCATAATCATACAATCACAATCATACAATCGCAATCATACAATCACAATCATACAATCATAATCATGCAATTACAATCATACAATCATAATCATACAATCACAATCATACAATCACAGTCATACAATCACAATCATACAATCACAATCATACTATCCCAATCATACAATCACAATCATACAATCGCAATCATACAATCACAATCATACAATCACAATCATACATTCAAAAGCATGCAATCACAATCATACAATCACAATCATGCAATCACAATCATACAATCATAATCATACAATCACAATCATTCAATCACAATCGTACAATCACAATCGTACAATCTCAATCGCACAACCACAATCACACAATCACACTCATACAATCACAATCATACAATCACAATCATACAATCACAATCATACAATCACAATCATACTTTCACAATCATACAATCATAATCATACAATTACAATCATACAATCGCAGTCATACAATCACAATCATACAATCATAATCATGCAATTACAATCATACAATCACAATCATACAATCACAATCATACAATCACAATCATACTATCGCAATCATACAATCACAATCATACCATCACAAGCATACAATCACAATCATACAATCACAATCAAACAATCGCGATCATACAATCACAATCATACAATCACAATCATACAATCACAATCATACTATCGCAATCATACAACCACAATCATACCATCACAATCATACAATCACAATCATACAATCATAATCATACAATTACAATCATACAATCGCAGTCATACAATCACAATCATACAATCACAATCATACATCACAATCATACAATCACAATCATACAATCACAATCATACTATCGCAATCATACAATCACAATCATACAATCACAATCATGCAATCACAATCATACAACCATATTCATACAATCACAATCATACAACCACAATCAGACAATCACAATCACACAATCACAATCATACAATCACAATCATACAATCACAATCATACAATCACAATCATACAATCACAGTCATACAATCACAATCATACAATCACAATCATACAATCACAAAAATACAATCATAATCATACAATCACAATCATACAATCGCAATCATACAATCACAATCATACAATCATAATCATGCAATTACAATCATACAATCATAATCATACAATCACAATCATACAATCACAATCATACTATCGCAATCATACAATCACAATCAGACAATCACAATCACACAATCACAATCATACAATCACAATCATACAATCACAATCATACAATCACAATCATACAATCACAGTCATACAATCACAATCATACAATCACAATCATACAATCACAAAAATACAATCATAATCATACAATCACAATCATACAATCGCAATCATACAATCACAATCATACAATCATAATCATGCAATTACAATCATACAATCATAATCATACAATCACAATCATACAATCACAATCATACTATCGCAATCATACAATCACAATCATACTATCCCAATCATACAATCACAATCATACAATCGCAATCATACAATCACAATCATACAATCACAGTCATACAATCACAATCATACAATCACAATCATACAATCACAATCATACAATCACAAAAATACAATCATAATCATACAATCACAATCATACAATCGCAATCATACAATCACAATCATACAATCACAAAAATACAATCATAATCATACAATCACAATCATACAATCGCAATCATACAATCACAATCATACAATCATAATCATGCAATTACAATCATACAATCACAATCATACAATCACAATCATACTATCGCAATTATGCAATCACAATCATACAATCGCATTCATACAATCGCAATCATACAATCACAATCATACAATCACAATCATACAATCACAATCATACAATCACAATCATACAATCACAATCATACAATCACAAAAATACAATCGTAATCATACAATCACAATCATACAATCGCAATCATACAATCACAGTCATACAATCACAATCATACAATCACAAAAGTACAATCATAATCATACAATCACAATCATACAATCGCAATCATACAATCACAAAAATACAATCATAATCATACAATCACAATCATACAATCGCAATCATACAATCACAATCATACAATCGCAATCATACAATCACAATCATACAATCACAGTCATACAATCACAATCATACAATCACAATCATACAATCACAAAAATACAATCATAATCATACAATCACAATCATACAATCGCAATCATACAATCACAATCATACAATCATAATCATGCAATTACAATCATACAATCACAAAAGTACAATCATAATCATACAATCACAATCATACAATCGCAATCATACAATCACAAAAATACAATCATAATCATACAATCACAATCATACAATCGCAATCATACAATCACAATCATACAATCATAATCATGCAATTACAATCATACAATCACAATCATACAATCACAATCATACTATCGCAATCATACAATCACAATCATACCATCACAAGCATACAATCACAATCACACAATCACAATCATACAATCGCAATCATACAATAACAATCATACAATCACAATCATACTATCGCAATCATACAACCACAATCATACCATCACAATCATACAATCACAATCATACAATCACAATCATACAATCTCAATCATACAATCACAATCATGCATTCAAAATCATGCAATCACAATCATACAATCACAATCATGCAATCACAATCATACAATCATAATCATACAATCACAATCAATCAATCACAATCGTACAATCACAATCGTACAATCCCAATCGCACAACCACAATCACACAATCACACTCATACAATCACAATCGTACAATCACAATCATACAATCACAATCATACAATCACAATCATACTTTCACAATCATACAATCACAATCATACAATCACAATCATACAATCACAGTCATACAATCACAATCATACAATCACAATCATACTGTCACAATCATACAATCACAATCATACAATCACAATCATACAATCACAATCATACAATCACAATCATACAATCACAATCATACAATCACAATCATACAATCACAATCATACAATCGCATGCATACAATCACAATCATACAATCACAATCATACAATCACAATCATACAATCACAAAAATACAATCATAATCATACAATCACAATCATACAATCGCAATCATACAATCACAATCATACAATCACAAAAATACAATCATAATCATACAATCACAATCATACAATCGCAATCATACAATCACAATCATACAATCATAATCATGCAATTACAATCATACAATCACAATCATACAATCACAGTCATACTATCGCAATTATGCAATCACAATCATACAATCGCATTCATACAATCGCAATCATACAATCACAATCATACAATCACAATCATACAATCACAATCATACAATCACAATCATACAATCACAATCATACAATCACAATCATACAATCACAAAAATACAATCGTAATCATACAATCACAATCATACAATCGCAATCATACAATCACAATCATACAATCGCAATCATACAATTACAATCTCCCAAATACAATCTCCCAAATACAATCTCCCAACTACAATCTCCCAAATACAATCATACAATCGCAATCATACAATCACAATCATACCATCACAATCATGCAATCACAATCATACAATCATAATCATAATATTACAATCATACATCACAATCATACAATCACAATCATACAATCGCAATCATACAATCACAATCATACAACCGCAATCATACAATTACAATCTCCCAAATACAATCTCCCAAATACAATCTCCCAAATACAATCTCCCAAATACAATCTCCCAAATACAGTCATACAATCACAATCATACAATCACAATCATACTATCACAATCATACAATCACAATCATACAATCACAATCATACAATCACAATCATACAATCACAATCATACAATCACAATCATATATTCAAAATCATGCAATCACAATCATACAATCACAATCATGCAATCACAATCATACAATCATAATCATACAATCACAATCATACTATCACAATCATACAATCACAATCATACAATCACAATCATACAATCGCAATCATACAATCACAATCATACAATCACAGTCATACAATCACAATCATACAATCACAATCATACTATCGCAATTATGCAATCACAATCATACAATCGCATTCATACAATCGCAATCATACAATCACAATCATACAATCACAATCATACAATCACAATCATACAATCACAAAAATACAATCATAATCATACAATCACAATCATACAATCGCAATCATACAATCACAATCATACAATCGCAATAATACAATTACAATCTCCCAAATACAATCTCCCAAATACAATTTCCCAACTACAATCTCCCAAATACAATCATACAATCGCAATCATACCATCACAATCATGCAATCACAATCATACAATCATAATCATAATATTACAATCATACATCACAATCATACAATCACAATCATACAATCGCAATCATACAATCACAATCATACAATCACAATCATACATTCAAAAGCATGCAATCACAATCATACAATCACAATCATGCAATCACAATCATACAATCATAATCATACAATCACAATCATTCAATCACAATCGTACAATCACAATCGTACAATCTCAATCGCACAACCACAATCACACAATCACACTCATACAATCACAATCATACAATCACAATCATACAATCACAATCATACAATCACAATCATACAATCACAATCATACAATCACAATCATACTTTCACAATCATACAATCATAATCATACAATTACAATCATACAATCGCAGTCATACAATCACAATCATACAATCATAATCATGCAATTACAATCATACAATCACAATCATACAATCACAATCATACAATCACAATCATACTATCGCAATCATACAATCACAATCATACCATCACAAGCATACAATCACAATCATACAATCACAATCAAACAATCGCGATCATACAATCACAATCATACAATCACAATCATACAATCACAATCATACTATCGCAATCATACAACCACAATCATACCATCACAATCATACAATCACAATCATACAATCACAATCATACAATCATAATCATACAATTACAATCATACAATCGCAGTCATACAATCACAATCATACAATCACAATCATACATCACAATCATACAATCACAGTCATACAATCACAATCATACTATCGCAATCATACAATCACAATCATACAATCACAATCATGCAATCACAATCATACAACCATATTCATACAATCACAATCATACAACCACAATCAGACAATCACAATCACACAATCACAATCATACAATCACAATCATACAATCACAATCATACAATCACAATCATACAATCACAGTCATACAATCACAATCATACAATCACAATCATACAATCACAAAAATACAATCATAATCATACAATCACAATCATACAATCGCAATCATACAATCACAATCATACAATCATAATCATGCAATTACAATCATACAATCATAATCATACAATCACAATCATACAATCACAGTCATACAATCACAATCATACAATCACAATCATACTATCCCAATCATACAATCACAATCATACAATCGCAATCATACAATCACAATCATACAATCACAGTCATACAATCACAATCATACAATCACAATCATACAATCACAATCATACAATCACAAAAATACAATCATAATCATACAATCACAATCATACAATCGCAATCATACAATCACAATCATACAATCACAAAAATACAATCATAATCATACAATCACAATCATACAATCGCAATCATACAATCACAATCATACAATCATAATCATGCAATTACAATCATACAATCACAATCATACAATCACAATCATACTATCGCAATTATGCAATCACAATCATACAATCGCATTCATACAATCGCAATCATACAATCACAATCATACAATCACAATCATACAATCACAATCATACAATCACAATCATACAATCACAATCATACAATCACAAAAATACAATCGTAATCATACAATCACAATCATACAATCGCAATCATACAATCACAATCATACAATCACAATCATACAATCACAAAAGCACAATCATAATCATACAATCACAATCATACAATCGCAATCATACAATCACAAAAATACAATCATAATCATACAATCACAATCATACAATCGCAATCATACAATCACAATCATACAATCGCAATCATACAATCACAATCATACAATCACAGTCATACAATCACAATCATACAATCACAATCATACAATCACAAAAATACAATCATAATCATACAATCACAATCATACAATCGCAATCATACAATCACAATCATACAATCATAATCATGCAATTACAATCATACAATCACAAAAGTACAATCATAATCATACAATCACAATCATACAATCGCAATCATACAATCACAAAAATACAATCATAATCATACAATCACAATCATACAATCGCAATCATACAATCACAATCATACAATCATAATCATGCAATTACAATCATACAATCACAATCATACAATCACAATCATACTATCGCAATCATACAATCACAATCATACCATCACAAGCATACAATCACAATCACACAATCACAATCATACAATCGCAATCATACAATAACAATCATACAATCACAATCATACTATCGCAATCATACAACCACAATCATACCATCACAATCATACAATCACAATCATACAATCACAATCATACAATCTCAATCATACAATCACAATCATACATTCAAAATCATGCAATCACAATCATACAATCACAATCATGCAATCACAATCATACAATCATAATCATACAATCACAATCAATCAATCACAATCGTACAATCACAATCGTACAATCCCAATCGCACAACCACAATCACACAATCACACTTATACAATCACAATCGTACAATCACAATCATACAATCACAATCATACAATCACAATCATACTTTCACAATCATACAATCACAATCATACAATCACAATCATACAATCACAGTCATACAATCACAATCATACAATCACAATCATACTGTCACAATCATACAATCACAATCATACAATATCAATCATACAATCACAATCATACAATCACAATCATACAATCACAATCATACAATCACAATCATACAATCACAATCAAAGAATCACAATCATACAATCACAATCATACAATCGCATGCATACAATCACAATCATACAATCTCAATCATACAATCACAATCATACAATCATAATCATACAATTACAATCATACATCACACTCATACAATCACAATCATACAATCGCAATCATACAATTACAATATCCCAAATACAATCTCCCAAATACAATCATACAATCACAATCATACAATCACGATCATACAATCACAATCATACAATCGCAAGCATACAATCACAATCATACAATCTCAATCATACAATCACAATCATACAATCATAATCATACAATTACAATCATACATCACAATCATACAATCACAATCATACAATCACAATCATACTATCGCAATCATACAATCACAATCATACTATCACAATCATACGATCACAATCATACAATCACAATCATACAATCACAATCATACATTCAAAATCATGCAATCACAATCATACAATCACAATCATGCAATCACAATCATACAACCATATTCATACAATCACAATCATACAATCACAATCGTACATTCACAATCGTACAATCACAATCGCACAACCACAATCAGACAATCACACTCATACAATCACAATCATACAATCACAATCATACAATCACAATCATACTTTCACAATCATACAATCACAATCATACAATCACAATCATACAATCACAATCATACAATCACAATCATACAATCACAAAAGTACAATCATAATCATACAATCACAATCATACAATCGCAATCATACAATCACAATCATACAATCACAAAAATACAATCATAATCATACAATCACAATCATACAATCGCAGTCATACAATCACAATCATACAATCACAATCATACAATCATAATCATACAATTACAATCGTAAATCACAATCATACAATCACAATCATACAATCGCAATCATACAATCACAATCATACAATCGCAATCATACAATTACAATATCCCAAATACAATCTCGCAAATACAATCATACAATCACAATCATACAATCACAAAAATACAATCATAATCATACAATCACAATCATACAATCGCAATCATACAATCACAAGCATACAATCACAATCATACAATCACAATCAAACAATCGCGATCATACAATCACAATCATACAATCACAATCATACAATCACAATCATACTATCGCAATCATACAACCACAATCATACCATCACAATCATACAATCACAATCATACAATCATAATCATACAATTACAATCATACAATCGCAGTCATACAATCACAATCATACAATCACAATCATACAATCATAATCATACAATCACAATCATTCAATCACAATCGTACAATCACAATCGTACAATCTCAATCGCACAACCACAATCACACAATCACACTCATACAATCACAATCATACAATCACAATCATACAATCACAATCATACAATCACAATCATACTTTCACAATCATACAATCACAATCATACAATCACAATCATACAATCACAGTCATACAATCACAATCATACAATCACAATCATACATCACAATCATACAATCACAATCATACAATCACAATCATACTATCGCAATCATACAATCACAATCATACAATCACAATCATGCAATCACAATCATACAACCATATTCATACAATCACAATCATACAACCACAATCAGACAATCACAATCACACAATCACAATCATACAATCACAATCATACAATCACAATCATACAATCACAATCATACAATCACAGTCATACAATCACAATCATACAATCACAATCATACAATCATAATCATGCAATTACAATCATACAATCACAATCATACAATCACAGTCATACTATCGCAATTATGCAATCACAATCATACAATCGCATTCATACAATCGCTATCATACAATCACAATCATACAATCACAATCATACAATCACAATCATACAATCACAATCATACAATCACAATCATACAATCACAAAAATACAATCGTAATCATACAAACACAATCATACAATCGCAATCATACAATCACAATCATACAATCGCAATCATACAATTACAATCTCCCAAATACAATCTCCCAAATACAATCTCCCAACTACAATCTCCCAAATACAATCATACAATCGCAATCATACAATCACAATCATACCATCACAATCATGCAATCACAATCATACAATCATAATCATAATATTACAATCATACATCACAATCATACAATCACAATCATACAATCGCAATCATACAATCACAATCATACAACCGCAATCATACAGTTACAATCTCCCAAATACAATCTCCCAAATACAATCTCCCAAATACAATCTCCCAAATACAATCTCCCAAATACAGTCATACAATCACAATCATACAATCACAATCATACTATCACAATCATACAATCACAATCATACAATCACAATCATACAATCACAATCATACAATCACAATCATACAATCACAATCATACAATCACAATCATACATTCAAAATCATGCAATCACAATCATACAATCACAATCATGCAATCACAATCATACAATCATAATCATACAATCACAATCATACTATCACAATCATACAATCACAATCATACAATCACAATCATACAATCGCAATCATACAATCACAATCATACAATCACAGTCATACAATCACAATCATACAATCACAATCATACTATCGCAATTATGCAATCACAATCATACAATCGCATTCATACAATCGCAATCATACAATCACAATCATACAATCACAATCATACAATCACAATCATACAATCACAAAAATACAATCATAATCATACAATCACAATCATACAATCGCAATCGTACAATCACAATCATACAATCGCAATAATACAATTACAATCTCCCAAATACAATCTCCCAAATACAATCTCCCAACTACAATCTCCCAAATACAATCATACAATCGCAATCATACCATCACAATCATGCAATCACAATCATACAATCATAATCATAATATTACAATCATACATCACAATCATACAATCACAATCATACAATCGCAATCATACAATCACAATCATACAATCACAATCATACATTCAAAAGCATGCAATCACAATCATACAATCACAATCATGCAATCACAATCATACAATCATAATCATACAATCACAATCATTCAATCACAATCGTACAATCACAATCGTACAATCTCAATCGCACAACCACAATCACACAATCACACTCATACAATCACAATCATACAATCACAATCATACAATCACAATCATACAATCACAATCATACTTTCACAATCATACAATCATAATCATACAATCACAATCATACAATCACAATCATACAATCACAGTCATACAATCACAATCATACAATCACAATCATACATCACAATCATACAATCACAATCATACAATCACAATCATACTATCGCAATCATACAATCACAATCACACAATCACAATCATGCAATCACAATCATACAACCATATTCATACAATCACAATCATACAACCACAATCAGACAATCACAATCACACAATCACAATCATACAATCACAATCATACAATCACAATTATGCAATCACAATCATACAATCGCATTCATACAATCGCAATCATACAATCACAATCATACAATCACAATCATACAATCACAATCATACAATCACAATCATACATTCAAAATCATGCAATCACAATCATACAATCACAATCATGCAATCACAATAATACAATCAGAATCATACAATCACAATCATTCAATAACAATCGTACAATCACAATCGTACAATCACAATCGCACAACCACAATCAGACAATCACACTCATACAATCACAATCATACAATCACAATCATACAATCACAATCATACCATCACAATCATACTTTCACAATCATACAATCACAATCATACAATCACAATCATACAATCACAGTCATACAATCACAAACATACAATCACATTCATACAATCGCAAGCATACAATCACAATCATACAATCTCATTCATACAATCACAATCAAACAATCATAATCATACCATTACAATCATACATCACAATCATACAATCACAATCATACAATCGCAATCATACAATTACAATATCCCAAATACAATCTCCCAAATACAATCATACTATCACAATCGTACAATCACAATCATACAGTCGCAATCATACAATTACAATGTCCCAAATACAATCTCCCAAATACAATCATACTATCACAATCGTACAATCACAATCATACAACCACAATCATACAATCACAATCATACAATCGCATTCGTACAATCGCAATCATACAATCACAATCATACAATCACAGTCATACAATCACAATCATACAATCACAATCATACAATCACAATCATACAATCACAAAAATACAATCATAATCATACAATCACAATCATACAATCGCAATCATACAATCACAATCATACAATCATAATCATGCAATTACAATCATACAATCACAATCATACAATCACAATCATACAATCGCATTCATACAATCGCAAGCATACAATCACAATCATACAATCTCAATCATACAATCACAATCAAACAATCATAATCATACAATTACAATCATACATCACAATCATACAATCACAATCATACAGTCGCAATCATACAATTACAATGTCCCAAATACAATCTCCCAAATACAATCATACTATCACAATCGTACAATCACAATCAAACAATCACAATCATACCATCACAATCATACAATCACAATCATACAATCGCAATCATACAATCACAATCATACAATCACAATCATACTATCGCAATCATACAATCACAATCATACCATCACAATCATACAATCACAATCATACAATCATAATCATACAATTGCAATCATACAATCGCAATCATACAATTACAATATACCAAATACAATCTCGCAAATACAATCATACAATCACAATCATACAATCACAATCATACAACCACAATCAGACAATCACAGTCATACAATCACAATCATACAATCACAATCATACAATCACAATCATACAATCACAATCATACAATCACAATCATACAATTACAATCTCCCAAATACAATCTCCCAAATACAATCTCCCAACTACAATCTCCCAAATACAATCATACAATCACAATCATACAATCGCAATCATACAATTACAATCTCCCAAATACAATCTCCCAAATACAATCTCCCAAATACAATCATACAATCACAATCATACAATCACAATCATACAATCACAATCATACATCACAATCATACAATCACAATCATACAATCACAATCATACTATCGCAATCATACAATCACAATCATACAATCACAATCATGCAACCACAATCATACAACCATATTCATACAATCACAATCATACAACCACAATCAGACAATCACAATCACACAATCACAATCATACAATCACAATCATACAATCACAATTATGCAATCACAATCATACAATCGCATTCATACAATCGCAATCATACAATCACAATCATACAATCACAATCATACAATCACAATCATACATTCAAAATCATGCAATCACAATCATACAATCACAATCATGCAATCACAATAATACAATCAGGATCATACAATCACAATCATTCAATAACAATCGTACAATCACAATCGCACAACCACAATCAGACAATCACACTCATACAATCACAATCATACAATCACAATCATACAATCACAATCATACCATCACATTCATACAATCGCAAGCATACAATCACAATCATACAATCTCATTCATACAATCACAATCAAACAATCATAATCATACCATTACAATCATACATCACAATCAGACAATCACAATCATACAATCGCAATCATACAATTACAATATCCCAAATAGAATCTCCCAAATACAATCATACTATCACAATCGTACAATCACAATCATACAGTCGCAATCATACAATTACAATGTCCCAAATACAATCTCCCAAATACAATCATACTATCACAATCGTACAATCACAATCATACAACCACAATCATACAATCACAATCATACAATCGCATTCATACAATCGCAATCATACAATCACAATCATACAATCACAGTCATACAATCACAATCATACAATCACAATCATACAATCACAATCATACAATCGCATTCATACAATCGCAAGCATACAATCACAATCATACAATCTCAATCATACAATCACAATCAAACAATCATAATCATACAATTACAATCATACATCACAATCATACAATCACAATCATACAGTCGCAATCATACAATTACAATGTCCCAAATACAATCTCCCAAATACAATCATACTATCACAATCGTACAATCACAATCAAACAATCACAATCATACCATCACAATCATACAATCACAATCATACAATCGCAATCATACAATCACAATCATACAATCACAATCATACTATCGCAATCATACAATCACAATCATACCATCACAATCATACAATCACAATCATACAATCATAATCATACAATTGCAATCATACAATCGCAATCATACAATTACAATATACCAAATACAATCTCGCAAATACAATCATACAATCACAATCATACAATCACAATCATACAACCACAATCAGACAATCACAATCATACAATCACAATCATACAATCACAATTATGCAATCACAATCATACAATCGCATTCATACAATCGCAATCATACAATCACAGTCATACAATCACAATCATACAATCACAATCTTACAATCACAAAAATACAATCATAATCATACAATCACAATCATACAATCGCAATCATACAATCACAATCATACAATCGCAATCATACAATTACAATCTCCCAAATACAATCTCCCAAATACAATCTCCCAACTACAATCGCCCAAATACAATCATACAATCGCAATCATACAATCACAATCATACCATCACAATCATACAATCACAATCATACAATCATAATCATACAATTACAATCATACATCACAATCATACAATCACAATCATACAATCACAATCATACAATCACAATCATACAATCACAATCATACAATCACAATCATACAATCACAATCATACAATCACAATCATACAATCACAATCATAAAATCACAATCAAAGAATCACAATCATACAATCACAATCATACAATCACAATCATACAATCACAATCATACAATCACAACCATACAATCACAATCATACTATCACAGTCATACAATCACAGTCATACAATCACAATCATACATTCAAAATCATGCAATCACAATCATACAATCACAATCATGCAATCACAATCATACAATCATAATCATACAATCACAATCCTACAATCACAATCGTACAATCACAATCGTACAATCACAATCGCACAACCACAATCAGTCAATCACAATCATACAATCACAATCATACAATCACAATCATACAATCACAATCATACAATCACAATCATACAATCACAATCATACTTTCACAATCATACAATCACAATCATACAATCACAATCATACAATCACAGTCATACAATCACAATCATACAATCACAATCATACTATCACAATCATACAATCACAATCATACAATCACAATCATACAATCGCAATCATACAATCACAATCATACAATCACAGTCATACAATCACAATCATACAATCACAATCATACAATCACAATCATACAATCACAAAAATACAATCATAATCATACAATCACAATCATACAATCGCAATCATACAATCACAATCATACAATCACAAAAATACAATCATAATCATACAATCACAATCATACAATCGCAATCATACAATCACAATCATACAATCATAATCATGCAATTACAATCATACAATCACAATCATACAATCACAATCATACTATCGCAATCATACAATCGCAATCATACCATCACAAGCATACAATCACAATCATACAATCACAATCATACAATCACAATCATACAATCACAATCATACAATCACAATCATACAATCACAATCATACAATCACAATCATACAATCACAATCATACAATCACAATCATACAATCACAATCATACAATCACAATCATACAATCACAATCATACAATCACAATCATACAATCACAATCATACAATCACAATCATACAATCACAACCATACAATCACAATCATACTATCACAATCATACAATCACAGTCATACAATCACAATCATACATTCAAAATCATGCAATCACAATCATACAATCACAATCATGCAATCACAATCATACAATCATAATCATACAATCACAATCCTACAATCACAATCGTAAAATCACAATCGTACAATCACAATCGCACAACCACAATCAGTCAATCACAATCATACAATCACAATCATACAATCACAATCATACAATCACAATCATACAATCGCAATCATACAATCACAATCATACAACCGCAATCATACAATTACAATCCCCCAAATACAATCTCCCAAATACAATCTCCCAACTACAATCTCCCAAATACAATCATACAATCACAATCATACAATCGCAATCATACAATCGCAATCATACAATCACAATCATACAATCGCAATCATACAATCACAATCATACTTTCACAATCATACAATCACAATCATACAATCACAATCATACAATCACAGTCATACAATCACAATCATACAATCACAATCATACTATCACAATCATACAATCACAATCATACAATCACAATCACACAATCACAATCATACAATCACAATCATACAATCACAATCATACAATCACAATCATACAATCACAATCATACAATCACAATCATACAATCACAATCATACAATCACAATCATACAATCACAATCATACAATCACAATCAAAGAATCACAATCATACAATCACAATCATACAATCACAATCATACAATCACAATCATACAATCACAACCATACAATCACAATCATACTATCACAATCATACAATCACAGTCATACAATCACAATCATACATTCAAAATCATGCAATCACAATCATACAATCACAATCATGCAATCACAATCATACAATCATAATCATACAATCACAATCCTACAATCACAATCGTACAATCACAATCGTACAATCACAATCGCACAACCACAATCAGTCAATCACAATCATACAATCACAATCATACAATCACAATCATACAATCACAATCATACAATCACAATCATACAATCACAATCATACTTTCACAATCATACAATCACAATCATACAATCACAGTCATACAATCACAATCATACAATCACAATCATACTATCACAATCATACAATCACAATCATACAATCGCAATCATACAATCGCAATCATACAATCACAATCATACAATCACAGTCATACAATCACAATCATACAATCACAATCATACAATCACAATCATACAATCACAATCATACAATCACAAAAATACAATCATAATCATACAATCACAATCATACAATCGCAATCATACAATCACAATCATACAATCACAAAAATACAATCATAATCATACAATCACAATCATACAATCGCAATCATGCAATCACAATCATACAATCATAATCATGCAATTACAATCATACAATCACAATCATACAATCACAATCATACTATCGCAATCATACAATCGCAATCATACCATCACAAGCATACAATCACAATCATACAATCACAATCATACAATCGCAATCATACAATCACAATCATACAATCACAATCATACAATCACAATCATACAATCACAATCATACAATCACAATCATACAATCACAATCATACAATCACAATCAAAGAATCACAATCATACAATCACAATCATACAATCACAATCATACAATCACAATCATACAATCACAACCATACAATCACAATCATACTATCACAATCATACAATCACAGTCATACAATCACAATCATACATTCAAAATCATGCAATCACAATCATACAATCACAATCATGCAATCACAATCATACAATCATTATCATACAATCACAATCCTACAATCACAATCGTACAATCACAATCGTACAATCACAATCGCACAACCACAATCAGTCAATCACAATCATACAATCACAATCATACAATCACAATCATACAATCACAATCATACAATCACAAAAATACAATCATAATCATACAATCACAATCATACAATCGCAATCATACAATCACAATCATACAATCGCAATAATACAATTACAATCTCCCAAATACAATCTCCCAAATACAATCTCCCAACTACAATCTCCGAAATACAATCATACAATCGCAATCATACCATCACAATCATGCAATCACAATCATACAATCATAATCATAATATTACAATCATACATCACAATCATACAATCACAATCATACAATCGCAATCATACAATCACAATCATACAATCACAATCATACATTCAAAAGCATGCAATCACAATCATACAATCACAATCATGCAATCACAATCATACAATCATAATCATACAATCACAATCATTCAATCACAATCGTACAATCACAATCGTACAATCTCAATCGCACAACCACAATCACACAATCACACTCATACAATCACAATCATACAATCACAATCATACCATCACAATCATACTTTCACAATCATACAATCACACTCATACAATCACAATCATACAATCACAATCATACAATCACAATCATACCATCACAATCATACTTTCACAATCATACAATCACAATCATACAATCACAATCATACAATCACAGTCATACAATCACAAACATACAATCACATTCATACAATCGCAAGCATACAATCACAATCATACAATCTCATTCATACAATCACAATCAAACAATCACAATCATACCATTACAATCATACATCACAATCATACAATCACAATCATACAATCGCAATCATACAATTACAATATCCCAAATACAATCTCCCAAATACAATCATACTATCACAATCGTACAATCACAATCATACAGTCGCAATCATACAATTACAATGTCCCAAATACAATCTCCCAAATACAATCATACTATCACAATCGTACAATCACAATCATACAACCACAATCATACAATCACAATCATACAATCGCATTCGTACAATCGCAATCATACAATCACAATCATACAATCACAGTCATACAATCACAATCATACAATCACAATCATACAATCACAATCATACAATCACAATCATACAATCACAAAAATACAATCATAATCATACAATCACAATCATACAATCGCAATCATACAATCACAATCATACAATCATAATCATGCAATTACAATCATACAATCACAATCATACAATCACAATCATACAATCGCATTCATACAATCGCAAGCATACAATCACAATCATACAATCTCAATCATACAATCACAATCAAACAATCATAATCATACAATTACAATCATACATCACAATCATACAATCACAATCATACAGTCGCAATCATACAATTACAATGTCCCAAATACAATCTCCCAAATACAATCATACTATCACAATCGTACAATCACAATCAAACAATCACAATCATACCATCACAATCATACAATCACAATCATACAATCGCAATCATACAATCACAATCATACAATCACAATCATACTATCGCAATCATACAATCACAATCATACCATCACAATCATACAATCACAATCATACAATCATAATCATACAATTGCAATCATACAATCGCAATCATACAATTACAATATACCAAATACAATCTCGCAAATACAATCATACAATCACAATCATACAATCACAATCATACAACCACAATCAGACAATCACAATCATACAATCACAATCATACAATCACAATTATGCAATCACAATCATACAATCGCATTCATACAATCGCAATCATACAATCACAGTCATACAATCACAATCATACAATCACAATCTTACAATCACAAAAATACAATCATAATCATACAATCACAATCATACAATCGCAATCATACAATCACAATCATACAATCGCAATCATACAATTACAATCTCCCAAATACAATCTCCCAAATACAATCTCCCAACTACAATCGCCCAAATACAATCATACAATCGCAATCATACAATCACAATCATACCATCACAATCATACAATCACAATCATACAATCATAATCATACAATTACAATCATACATCACAATCATACAATCACAATCATACAATCACAATCATACAATCACAATCATACAATCACAATCATACAATCACAATCATACAATCACAATCATACAATCACAATCATAAAATCACAATCAAAGAATCACAATCATACAATCACAATCATACAATCACAATCATACAATCACAATCATACAATCACAACCATACAATCACAATCATACTATCACAGTCATACAATCACAGTCATACAATCACAATCATACATTCAAAATCATGCAATCACAATCATACAATCACAATCATGCAATCACAATCATACAATCATAATCATACAATCACAATCCTACAATCACAATCGTACAATCACAATCGTACAATCACAATCGCACAACCACAATCAGTCAATCACAATCATACAATCACAATCATACAATCACAATCATACAATCACAATCATACAATCGCAATCATACAATCACAATCATACAATCACAGTCATACAATCACAATCATACAATCACAATCATACAATCACAATCATACAATCACAAAAATACAATCATAATCATACAATCACAATCATACAATCGCAATCATACAATCACAATCATACAATCACAAAAATACAATCATAATCATACAATCACAATCATACAATCGCAATCATACAATCACAATCATACAATCATAATCATGCAATTACAATCATACAATCACAATCATACAATCACAATCATACTATCGCAATCATACAATCGCAATCATACCATCACAAGCATACAATCACAATCATACAATCACAATCATACAATCACAATCATACAATCACAATCATACAATCACAATCATACAATCACAATCATACAATCACAATCATACAATCACAATCATACAATCACAATCATACAATCACAATCATACAATCACAATCATACAATCACAATCATACAATCACAATCATACAATCACAATCATACAATCACAATCATACAATCACAACCATACAATCACAAGCATACTATCACAATCATACAATCACAGTCATACAATCACAATCATACATTCAAAATCATGCAATCACAATCATACAATCACAATCATGCAATCACAATCATACAATCATAATCATACAATCACAATCCTACAATCACAATCGTAAAATCACAATCGTACAATCACAATCACACAACCACAATCAGTCAATCACAATCATACAATCACAATCATACAATCACAATCATACAATCACAATCATACAATCACAATCATACAATCGCAATCATACAATCACAATCATACAACCGCAATCATTCAATTACAATCCCCCAAATACAATCTCCCAAATACAATCTCCCAACTACAATCTCCCAAATACAATCATACAATCACAATCATACAATCGCAATCATACAATCGCAATCATACAATCACAATCATACAATCGCAATCATACTTTCACAATCATACAATCACAATCATACAATCACAATCATACAATCACAATCATACAATCACAATCATACAATCATAATCATGCAATTACAATCATACAATCACAATCATACAATCACAATCACACAATCACAACCATACAATCACAATCATACTATCACAATCATACAATCACAATCATACAATCACAATCATACATTCAAAATCATGCAATCACAATCATACAATCACAATCATGCAATCACAATCATACAATCATAATCATACAATCACAATCCTACAATCACAATCGTACAATCACAATCGTACAATCACAATCGCACAACCACAATCAGTCAATCACAATCATACAATCACAATCATACAATCACAATCATACAATCACAATCATACAATCACAATCATACAATCACAATCATACAATCACAATCATACTTTCACAATCATACAATCACAATCATACAATCACAATCATACAATCACAGTCATACAATCACAATCATACAATCACAATCATACTCTCACAATCATACAATCACAATCATACAATCACAATCACACAATCACAATCATACAATCACAATCATACAATCACAATCATACAATCACAATCATACAATCACAATCATACAATCACAATCATACAATCACAATCATACAATCACAATCATACAATCACAATCAAAGAATCACAATCATACAATCACAATCATACAATCATAATCATACAATCACAATCCTACAATCACAATCGTACAATCACAATCGTACAATCACAATCGCACAACCACAATCAGTCAATCACAATCATACAATCACAATCATACAATCACAATCATACAATCACAATCATACAATCACAATCATACAATCACAATCATACTTTCACAATCATACAATCACAATCATACAATCACAGTCATACAATCACAATCATACAATCACAATCATACTATCACAATCATACAATCACAATCATACAATCGCAATCATACAATCGCAATCACACAATCACAATCATACAATCACAGTCATACAATCACAATCATACAATCACAATCATACAATCACAATCATACAATCACAATCATACAATCACAAAAATACAATCATAATCATACAATCACAATCATACAATCGCAATCATACAATCACAATCATACAATCACAAAAATACAATCATAATCATACAATCACAATCATACAATCGCAATCATACAATCACAATCATACAATCATAATCATGCAATTACAATCATACAATCACAATCATACAATCACAATCATACAATCACAATCATACTATCGCAATCATACAATCGCAATCATACCATCACAAGCATACAATCACAATCATACAATCACAATCATACAATCGCAATCATACAATCACAATCATACAATCACAATCATACAATCACAATCATACAATCACAATCATACAATCACAATCATACAATCACAATCATACAATCACAATCATACAATCACAATCAAAGAATCACAATCATACAATCACAATCATACAATCACAATCATACAATCACAATCATACAATCACAACCATACAATCACAATCATACTATCACAATCATACAATCACAGTCATACAATCACAATCATACATTCAAAATCATGCAATCACAATCATACAATCACAATCATGCAATCACAATCATACAATCATTATCATACAATCACAATCCTACAATCACAATCGTACAATCACAATCGTACAATCACAATCGCACAACCACAATCAGTCAATCACAATCATACAATCACAATCATACAATCACAATCATACAATCACAATCATACAATCACAATCATACAATCACAATCATACAATCACAATCATACAATCATAATCATACAATTACAATCATACATCACAATCATACAATCACAATCATACAATCGCAATCATACAATCGCAATCATGCAATCACAATCATACAATCAGAATCATACAATCACAATCATTCAATAACAATCGTACAATCACAATCGTACAATCACAATCGCACAACCACAATCAGACGATCACACTCATACAATCACAATCATACAATCACAATCATACAATCACAATCATACAATCGCAATCATACAATCGCAATCATACAATCACAATCATACAATCACAGTCATACAATCACAATCATACAATCACAATCATACAATCGCAATCATACAATCACAATCATACAATCGCAATCATACTTTCACAATCATACAATCACAATCATACAATCACAATCATACAATCACAATCATACAATCACAATCATACAATCATAATCATGCAATTACAATCATACAATCACAATCATACAATCACAATCATACAATCGCAATCATACAATCACAATCATACAATCACAAAAATACAATCATAATCATACAATCACAATCATACAATCGCAATCATACAATCACAATCATACAATCATAATCATGCAATTACAATCATACTATCGCAATCATACAATCGCAATCATACCATCACAAGCATACAATCACAATCATACAATCACAATCATACAATCACAATCATACAATCACAATCATACAATCACAATCATACAATCACAATCATACAATCACAATCATACAATCACAATCATACAATCACAATCAAAGAATCACAATCATACAATCACAATCATACAATCACAATCATACAATCACAATCATACAATCACAATCATACTTTCACAATCATACAATCACAATCATACAAACACAGTCATACAATCACAATCATACAATCACAATCATACTATCACAATCATACAATCACAATCATACAATCACAATCATACAATCACAATCATACAATCACAATCATACAATCACAATCATACAATCACAATCATACAATCACAATCATACAATCACAATCATAAAATCACAATCAAAGAATCACAATCATACAATCACAATCATACAATCACAATCATACAATCACAATCATACAATCACAACCATACAATCACAATCATACTATCACAGTCATACAATCACAGTCATACAATCACAATCATACATTCAAAATCATGCAATCACAATCATACAATCACAATCATGCAATCACAATCATACAATCATAATCATACAATCACAATCCTACAATCACAATCGTACAATCACAATCGTACAATCACAATCGCACAACCACAATCAGTCAATCACAATCATACAATCACAATCATACAATCACAATCATACAATCACAATCATACAATCACAATCATACAATCACAATCATACTTTCACAACCATACAATCACAATCATACAATCACAATCATACAATCACAGTCATACAATCACAATCATACAATCACAATCATACTATCACAATCATACAATCACAATCATACAATCACAATCATACAATCGCAATCATACAGTCACAATCATACAATCACAGTCATACAATCACAATCATACAATCACAATCATACAATCACAATCATACAATCACAATCATACAATCACAAAAATACAATCATAATCATACAATCACAATCATACAATCGCAATCATACAATCACAATCATACAATCACAAAAATACAATCATAATCATACAATCACAATCATACAATCGCAATCATACAATCACAATCATACAATCATAATCATGCAATTACAATCATACAATCACAATCATACAATCACAATCATACTATCGCAATCATACAATCGCAATCATACCATCACAAGCATACAATCACAATCATACAATCACAATCATACAATCACAATCATACAATCACAATCATACAATCACAATCATACAATCACAATCATACAATCACAATCATACAATCACAATCATACAATCACAATCATACAATCACAATCATACAATCACAATCATACAATCACAATCATACAATCACAATCATACAATCACAATCATACAATCACAATCATACAATCACAATCAAAGAATCACAATCATACAATCACAATCATACAATCACAATCATACAATCACAATCATACAATCACAACCATACAATCACAATCATACTATCACAATCATACAATCACAGTCATACAATCACAATCATACATTCAAAATCATGCAATCACAATCATACAATCACAATCATGCAATCACAATCATACAATCATAATCATACAATCACAATCCTACAATCACAATCGTACAATCACAATCGTACAATCACAATCGCACAACCACAATCAGTCAATCACAATCATACAATCACAATCATACAATCACAATCATACAATCACAATCATACAATCACAATCATACAATCGCAATCATACAATCACAATCATACAACCGCAATCATACAATTACAATCCCCCAAATACAATCTCCCAAATACAATCTCCCAAATACAATCTCCCAAATACAATCATACAATCACAATCATACAATCGCAATCATACAATCGCAATCATACAATCACAATCATACAATCGCAATCATACTTTCACAATCATACAATCACAATCATACAATCACAATCATACAATCACAATCATACAATCACAATCATACAATCACAATCATACAATCATAATCATGCAATTACAATCATACAATCACAATCATACAATCACAATCACACAATCACAACCATACAATCACAATCATACTATCACAATCATACAATCACAATCATACAATCACAATCATACATTCAAAATCATGCAATCACAATCATTCAATCACAATCATGCAATCACAATCATACAATCATAATCATACAATCACAGTCCTACAATCACAATCGTACAATCACAATCGTACAATCACAATCGCACAACCACAATCAGTCAATCACAATCATACAATCACAATCATACAATCACAATCATACAATCACAATCATACAATCACAATCATACAATCACAATCATACAATCACAATCATACTTTCACAATCATACAATCACAATCATACAATCACAATCATACAATCACAGTCATACAATCACAATCATACAATCACAATCATACTATCACAATCATACAATCACAATCATACAATCACAATCACACAATCACAATCATACAATCACAATCATACAATCACAATCATACAATCACAATCATACAATCACAATCATACAATCACAATCATACAATCACAATCATACAATCACAAACATACAATCACAATCAAAGAATCACAATCATACAATCACAATCATACAATCACAATCATACAATCACAATCATACAATCACAACCATACAATCACAATCATACTATCACAATCATACAATCACAGTCATACAATCACAATCATACATTCAAAATCATGCAATCACAATCATACAATCACAATCATGCAATCACAATCATACAATCATAATCATACAATCACAATCCTACAATCACAATCGTACAATCACAATCGTACCATCACAATCGCACAACCACAATCAGTCAATCACAATCATACAATCACAATCATACAATCACAATCATACAATCACAATCATACAATCACAATCATACAATCACAATCATACTTTCACAATCATACAATCACAATCATACAATCACAGTCATACAATCACAATCATACAATCACAATCATACTATCACAATCATACAATCACAATCATACAATCGCAATCATACAATCGCAATCATACAATCACAATCATACAATCACAGTCATACAATCACAATCATACAATCACAATCATACAATCACAATCATACAATCACAATCATACAATCACAAAAATACAATCATAATCATACAATCACAATCATACAATCGCAATCATACAATCACAATCATACAATCACAAAAATACAATCATAATCATACAATCACAATCATACAATCGCAATCATACAATCACAATCATACAATCATAATCATGCAATTACAATCATACAATCACAATCATACAATCACAATCATACTATCGCAATCATACAATCGCAATCATACCATCACAAGCATACAATCACAATCATACAATCACAATCATACAATCGCAATCATACAATCACAATCATACAATCACAATCATACAATCACAATCATACAATCACAATCATACAATCACAATCATACAATCACAATCATACAATCACAATCAAAGAATCACAATCATACAATCACAATCATACAATCACAATCATACAATCACAATCATACAATCACAACCATACAATCACAATCATACTATCACAATCATACAATCACAGTCATACAATCACAATCATACATTCAAAATCATGCAATCACAATCATACAATCACAATCATGCAATCACAATCATACAATCATTATCATACAATCACAATCCTACAATCACAATCGTACAATCACAATCGTACAATCACAATCGCACAACCACAATCAGTCAATCACAATCATACAATCACAATCATACAATCACAATCATACAATCACAATCATACAATCACAATCATACAATCACAACCATACAATCACAATCATACAATCACAATCAAAGAATCACAATCATACAATCACAATCATACAATCACAATCATACAATCACAATCATACAATCACAACCATACAATCACAATCATACTATCACAATCATACAATCGCAATCATACAATCACAATCATACAATCACAGTCATACAATCACAATCATACAATCACAATCATACAATCACAATCATACAATCACAAAAATACAATCATAATCATACAATCACAATCATACAATCGCAATCATACAATCACAATCATACAATCACAAAAATACAATCATAATCATACAATCACAATCATACAATCGCAATCTTACAATCACAATCATACAATCACAATCATACAATCTCAATCATACAATCACAATCATACAATCATAATCATACAATCACAATCATTCAATAACAATCGTACAATCGCAATCGTACAATCACAATCGCACAACCACAATCAGACGATCACACTCATACAATCACAATCATACAATCACAATCATACAATCACAATCATACAATCGCATTCATACAATCGCAATCATACAATCACAATCATACAATCACAGTCATACAATCACAATCATACAATCACAATCATACAATCACAATCGTACAATCACAATCGTACAATCACAATCGCACAACCACAATCAGTCAATCACAATCATACAATCACAATCATACAATCACAATCATACAATCACAATCATACAATCACAGTCATACAATCACAATCATACTTTCACAATCATACAATCACAATCATACAATCACAATCATACAATCACAATCATACAATCACAATCATACAATCGCAATCATACAATCACAATCATACAATCGCAATCATACAATTACAATATCCCAAATACAATCTCCCAAATACAATCATACAATCACAATCATACAATCACAATCATACAATCACAATCATACAATCATAATCATACAATTACAATCAGACATCACAATCATACAATCACAATCATACAATCGCAATCATACAATCACAATCATACAATCGCAATCATACAATTACAATCTCCCAAATACAATCTCCCAAATACAATCTCCCAAATACAATCATACAATCACAGTCCTACAATCACAATCATACAATCACAATCATACAATCGCAATCATACAATCACAATCATACAATGACAGTCATACAATCACAATCATACAATCACAATCATACAATCACAATCATACAATCATAATCATGCAATTACAATCATACAATCACAATCATACAATCACAATCATACTATCGCAATCATACAATCACAATCATACCATCACAATCATACAATCACAATCATACAATCACAATCATACAATCGCAATCATACAATCACAATCATACAATCACAATCATACTATCGCAATCGTACAATCACAATCATACCATCACAATCATACAATCACAATCATACAATCATAATCATACAATTACAATCATACAATCACAGTCGTACAATCACAATCATACAATCACAATCATACAATCATAATCATACAATTACAATCATACATCACAATCATACAATCACAATCAAAGAATCACAATCATACAATCACAATCATACAATCGCAAGCATACAATCACAATCATACAATCACAATCATACAATCACAATCATACAATCACAATCATACAATCACAACCATACAATCACAATCATACAATCACAATCATACATTCAAATCATGCAATCACAATCATACAATCACAATCATGCAATCACAATCATACAATCATAATCATACAATCACAATCATTCAATCACAATCATACAATCACAATCGTACATTCACAATCGTACAATCACAATCGCACAACCACAATCAGACAATCACACTCATACAATCACAATCATACTTTCACAATCATACAATCACAATCATACAATCACACTCATACAATCACAATCATACAATCACAATCATACAATCACAATCACACAATCACAATCATACAATCACAATCATTAAATCGCAATCATACAATCACAATCATACAATCTCAATCATACAATCACAATCATACAATCATAATCATACAATTACAACCATACATCACAATCATACAATCACAATCATACAATCGCAATCATACAATCACAATCATGCAATCACAATCATACAATCAGAATCATACAATCACAATCATTCAATAACAATCGTACAATCACAATCGTACAATCACAATCATACAATCACAATCATACAATCACAATCATACAATCACAATCATACAATCACAATCATACAATCACAATCATACAATCACAATCATACAATCACAATCATACAATCACAATCATACAATCACAATCATACAATCACAATCATACAATCACAATCATACAATCATAATCATACAATTACAATCATACATCACAATCATACAATCACAATCATACAATCACAATCATGCAATCACAATCATACAATCATAATCATACAATTACAATCATACATCACAATCATACAATCACAATCATACAATCACAATCATACTATCGCAATCATACAATCACAATCATACAATCACAATCATACGATCACAATCATACAATCACAATCATACAATCACAATCATACATTCAAAATCATGCAATCACAATCATACAACCATATTCATACAATCACAATCATACAATCACAATCGTACATTCACAATCGTACAATCACAATCGCACAATAACAATCAGACAATCACACTCATACAATCACAATCATACAATCACAATCATACAATCACAATCATACTTTCACAATCATACAATCACAATCATACAATCACAATCATACAATCACAATCATACAATCACAATCATACAATCACAATCATACAATCGCAATCATACAATCACAATCATACAATCTCAATCATACAATCACAATCATACAATCATAATCATACAACTACAATCATACATCACAATCATACAATCACAATCATACAATCGCAATCATACAATCACAATCATGCAATCACAATCATACAATCGGAATCATACAATCGCATTCATACAATCGCAATCATACAATCACAATCATACAATCACAGTCATACAATCACAATCATACAATCACAATCATACAATCACAATCATACAATCACAATCATACAATCACAAAAATACAATCATAATCATACAATCACAATCATACAATCATAATCATACAATTACAATCATACATCACAATCATACAATCACAATCATACAATCGCAATCATACAATCACAATCATGCAATCACAATCATACAATCACAATCATACAATCACAATCATACAATCACAATCATACAATCACAATCATACAATCACAATAATACAATCACAATCATACAATCACAATCATACAATCACAATCATACAATCACAATCATACAATCGCAATCATACAATTACAATATCCCAAATACAATCTCCCAAATACAATCATACAATCACAATCATACAATCACAATCATACAATCACAATCATACAATCACAATCATACAATCATAATCATACAATTACAATCAGACATCACAATCATACAATCACAATCATACAATCGCAATCATACAATCACAATCATACAATCGCAATCATACAATTACAATCTCCCAAATACAATCTCCCATATACAATCTCCCAAATACAATCATACAATCACAATCATACAATCACAATCATACAATCACAATCATACAATCGCAATCATACAATCACAATCATACAATCACAGTCATACAATCACAATCATACAATCACAATCATATAATCACAATCATACAATCACAATCATACAATCACAATCATACAATCACAATCATACGATCACAATCATACAATCACAATCATACAATCACAATCATACATTCAAAATCATGCAATCACAATCATACAATCACAATCATGCAATCACAAAAATACAATCATAATCATACAATCACAATCATACAATCATAATCATACAATTACAATCATACATCACAATCATACAATCACAGTCATACAATCGCAATCATACAATCACAATCATGCAATCACAATCATACAATCACAATCATACAATCACAATCATACAATCACAATCATACAATCACAATCATACAATCACAATAATACAATCACAATCATACAATCACAATCATACAATCACAATCATACAATCACAATCATACAATCGCAATCATACAATTACAATATCCCAAATACAATCTCCCAAATACAATCATACAATCACAATCATACAATCACAATCATACAATCACAATCATACAATCATAATCATACAATTACAATCAGACATCACAATCATACAATCACAATCATACAATCGCAATCATACAATCACAATCATACAATCACAATCATACAATCACAATCATACAATCACAAAAATACAATCATAATCATACAATCACAATCATACAATCATAATCATACAATTACAATCATACATCACAATCATACAATCACAATCATACAATCGCAATCATACAATCACAATCATGCAATCACAATCATACAATCACAATCATACAATCACAATCATACAATCACAATCATACAATCACAATCATACAATCACAATAATACAATCACAATCATACAATCACAATCATACAATCACAATCATACAATCACAATCATACAATCGCAATCATACAATTACAATATCCCAAATACAATCTCCCAAATACAATCATACAATCACAATCATACAATCACAATCATACAATCACAATCATACAATCACAATCATACAATCATAATCATACAATTACAATCAGACATCACAATCATACAATCACAATCATACAATCGCAATCATACAATCACAATCATACAATCGCAATCATACAATTACAATCTCCCAAATACAATCTCCCATATACAATCTCCCAAATACAATCATACAATCACAATCATACAATCACAATCATACAATCACAATCATACAATCGCAATCATACAATCACAATCATACAATCACAGTCATACAATCACAATCATACAATCACAATCATATAATCACAATCATACAATCACAATCATACAATCACAATCATACAATCACAATCATACGATCACAATCATACAATCACAATCATACAATCACAATCATACATTCAAAATCATGCAATCACAATCATACAATCACAATCATGCAATCACAAAAATACAATCATAATCATACAATCACAATCATACAATCATAATCATACAATTACAATCATACATCACAATCATACAATCACAGTCATACAATCGCAATCATACAATCACAATCATGCAATCACAATCATACAATCACAATCATACAATCACAATCATACAATCACAATCATACAATCACAATCATACAATCACAATAATACAATCACAATCATACAATCACAATCATACAATCACAATCATACAATCACAATCATACAATCGCAATCATACAATTACAATATCCCAAATACAATCTCCCAAATACAATCATACAATCACAATCATACAATCACAATCATACAATCACAATCATACAATCATAATCATACAATTACAATCAGACATCACAATCATACAATCACAATCATACAATCGCAATCATACAATCACAATCATACAATCGCAATCATACAATTACAATCTCCCAAATACAATCTCCCAAATACAATCTCCCAAATACAATCATACAATCACAATCATACAATCACAATCATACAATCACAATCATACTATCACAATCATACAATCACAATCATACAATCACAATCATACAATCACAATCATACAATCACAATCATACAATCACAATCATACAATCACAATCAAAGAATCACAATCATACAATCACAATCATACAATCGCAAGCATACAATCACAATCATACAATCTCAATCATACAATCACAATCATACAATCATAATCATACAATTACAATCATACATCACACTCATACAATCACAATCATACAATCGCAATCATACAATTACAATATCCCAAATACAATCTCCCAAATACAATCATACAATCACAATCATACAATCACAATCATACAATCACAATCATACAATCACAATCATACAATCACAATCATACAATCGCAATCATACAATTACAATCTCCCAAATACAATCTCCCAAATACAATCATACAATCACAATCATACAATCACAATCATACAATCACAATCATACAATCATAATCATACAATTACAATCATACATCACAATCATACAATCACAATCATACAATCGCAATCATACAATCACAATCATACAATCGCAATCATACAGTTACAATCTCCCAAATACAATCTCCCAAATACAATCATACAATCACAATCATACAATCACAATCATACAATCACAATCATACAATCACAATCATACAATCACAATCATACAATCACAATCATACAATTACAATCTCCCAAATACAATCTCCCAAATACAATCATACAATCACAATCATACAATCACAATCATACAATCACAATCATACAATCACAATCATACAATCATAATCAAGCAATCACAATCATACAATCGCAATCATACAATCACAATCATACTTTCACAATCATACAATCACAATCATACAATCACAGTCATACAATCACAATCATACAATCACAATCATACTGTCACAATCATACAATCACAATCATACAATCGCAATCATACAATTACAATCTCCCAAATACAATCTCCCAAATACAATCTCCCAAATACAATCATACAATCACAATCATACAATCACAATCATACAATCACAATCATACAATCACAATCATACAATCGCTATCATACAATCACAATCATATAATCACAATCATACAATCACAATCATACAATCACAATCATACAATCACAATCATACAATCACAATCAGACAATCACAATCATACATTCAAAATCATGCAATCACAATCATACAATCACAATCATGCAATCACAATCATACAATCACAATCATACAATCACAATCCTACAATCACAATCGTACAGTCACAATCGTACAATCACAATCGCACAACCACAATCAGACAGTCACAATCAAACAATCACAATCATACAATCACAATCATACAATCACAATCATACAATCACAATCATACAATCACAATCATACAATCACAATCATACAATCACAATCATACAATCACAATCATACAATCACAATCATACAATCACAATCATACTTTCACAATCATACTATCACAATCATACAATCACAATCATACAATCACAGTCATACAATAACAATCATACAATAACAATCATATAATCACAATCATACTATCACAATCATACAATCACAATCATACAATCACAATCAGACAATCACAATCATACAATCGCAATCATACAATTACAATATCCCAAATACAATCTCCCAAATACAATCATACAATCACAATCATACAATCACAATCATACAATCATAATCATACAATTACAATCATACATCACAATCATACAATCACAATCATACAATCGCAATCATACAATCACAATCATACAATCGCAATCATACAATTACAATCTCCCAAATACAATCTCCCAAATACAATCATACAATCACAATCACACAATCACAATCATACAATCACGATCATACAGTCACAATCATACAATCACAATCATACAATTACAATCTCCCAAATACAATCTCCCAAATACAATCTCCCAAATACAGTCTCCCAAATACAATCTCCCAAATACAATCATACAATCACAATCATACAATCACAATCATACAATCACAATCATACAATCACAATCATACAATCATAATCAAGCAATCACAATCATACAATCACAATCATACAATCACAATCATACTTTCACAATCATACAATCACAATCATACAATCACAATCATACAATCACAATCATACAATCGCAATCATACAATCACAATCATACTGTCACAATCATACAATCACAATCATACAATCACAATCATACAATCGCAATCATACAATTACAATCTCCCAAATACAATCTCCCAAATACAATCTCCCAAATACATTCATACAATCACAATCATACAATCACAATCATACAAACACAATCATACAATCACAATCATACAATCACTATCATACAATCACAATCATACAATCACAATCATACAATCACAATCATACAATCACAATCATACAATCACAATCATACAATCACAATCATACAATCACAATCATACAATCACAATCATACAATCATAATCATACAATTACAATCATACATCACAATCATACAATCACAATCATACAATCGCAATCATACAATCACAATCATACAATCGCAATCATACAATTACAATCTCCCAAATACAATCTCCCAAATACAATCATACAATCACAATCACACAATCACAATCATACAATCACGATCATACAGTCACAATCATACAATCATAATCATACAATTACAATCTCCCAAATACAATCTCCCAAATACAATCTCCCAAATACAATCTCCCAAATACAATCTCCCAAATACAATCATACAATCACAATCATACAATCACAATCATACAATCACAATCATACAATCATAATCAAGCAATCACAATCATACAATCACAATCATACAATCACAATCATACTTTCACAATCATACAATCACAATCATACAATCACAATCATACAATCACAGTCATACAATCATAATCATACAATCACAATCATACTGTCACAATCATACAATCACAATCATACAATCACAATCATACAATCGCAATCATACAATTACAATCTCCCAAATACAATCTCCCAAATACATTCATACAATCACAATCATACAATCACAATCATACAAACACAATCATACAATCACAATCATACAATCACTATCATACAATCACAATCATACAATCACAATCATACAATCACAATCATACAATCACAATCATACAATCACAATCATACAATCCCAATCATACAGTCACAATCATACAATCACAATCATACAATCACAAAAATACAATCATAATCATACAATCACAATCATACAATCGCAATCATACAATCACAATCATACAATCATAATCATGCAATCACAATCATACGATCGCAATCGAACAATCACAATCATACCATCACAATCATACAATCTCAATCATACAATCACAATCAAACAATCATAATCATACAATTACAATCATACATCACAATCATACAATCACAATCATACAATCGCAATCATACAATTACAATATCCCAAATACAATCTCCCAAATACAATCATACTATCACAATCGTACAATCACAATCATACAATCACAAAAATACAATCATAATCATACAATCACAATCATACAATCGCAATCATACAATCACAATCATACAATCACAATCATGCAATCACAATCATACAATCAGAATCATAAAATCACAATCATTCAATAACAATCGTACAATCACAATCGTACGATCACAATCGCACAACCACAATCAGACAATCACACTCATACAATCACAATCATACAATGACAATCATACAATCACAATCATACCATCACAATCATACTTTCACAATCATACAATCACAATCATACAACCACAATCATACAATCACAGTCATACAATCACAATCATACAATCACAATCATACAATCACAATCATACAATCACAATCATACAATCGCAAGCATACAATCACAATCATACAATCTCAATCATACAATCACAATCATACAATCATAATCATACAATTACAGTCATACATCACAATCATACAATCGCAATCATACAATCACAATCATACAATCACAATCATACTATCACAATCGTACAATCACAATCGTACAATCACAATCGCACAACCACAATCAGACAATCACAATCATACAATCACAATCATACAATCACAATCATACAATCACAATCATACAATCACAATCATACAATCACAATCAGACAATCAAAATCATACATTCAAAATCATGCAATCACAATCATACAATCACAATCATGCAATCACAATCATACAATCACAATCATACAATCACAATCCTACAATCACAATCATACAATCACAATCATACAATCACAATCATACAATCACAATCATACAATCACAATCATACAATCACAATCATACTTTCACAATCATACTATCACAATCATACAATCACAATCATACAATCACAGTCATACAATACCAATCATACAATAACAATCATATAATCACAATCATACTATCACAATCATACAATCACAATCGTACAATCACAATCAGACAATCACAATCATACAATCGCAATCATACAATTACAATATCCCAAATACAATCTCCCAAATACAATCATACAATCACAATCATACAATCACAATCAGACAATCACAATCATACAATCGCAATCATACAATTACAATATCCCAAATACAATCTCCCAAATACAATCATACAATCACAATCATACAATCACAATCATACAATCATAATCATACAATTACAATCATACATCACAATCATACAATCACAATCATACAATCGCAATCATACAATCACAATCATACAATCGCAATCATACAATTACAATCTCCCAAATACAATCTCCCAAATACAATCATACAATCACAATCACACAATCACAATCATACAATCACGATCATACAGTCACAATCATACAATCACAATCATACAATTACAATCTCCCAAATACCATCTCCCAAATACAATCTCCCAAATACAATCTCCCAAATACAATCTCCCAAATACAATCATACAATCACAATCGTACAATCACAATCATACAATCACAATCATACAATCACAATCATACTTTCACAATCATACAATCACAATCATACAATCACAGTCATACAATCACAATCATACAATCACAATCATACTGTCACAATCATACAATCACAATCATACAATCACAATCATACAATCGCAATCATACAATTACAATCTCCCAAATACAATCTCCCAAATACAATCTCCCAAATACATTCATACAATCACAATCATACAATCACAATCATACAAACACAATCATACAATCACAATCATACAATCACTATCATACAATCACAATCATACAATCACAATCATACAATCACAATCATACAATCACAATCATACAATCACAATCATACAATCACAATCATACAATCCCAATCATACAGTCACAATCGTACAATCACAATCATACAATCACAGTCATACAATCACAATCATACAATCACAATCATACTGTCACAATCATACAATCACAATCATACAATCGCAATCATACAATTACAATCTCCCAAATACAATCTCCCAAATACAATCTCCCAAATACAATCATACAATCACAATCATACAATCACAATCATACAATCACAATCATACAATCACAATCATACAATTGCTATCATACAATCACAATCATACAATCACAATCATACAATCACAATCATACAATCACAATCATACAATCACAATCATACAATCACAATCATACAATCACAATCAGACAATCACAATCATACATTCAAAATCATGCAATCACAATCATACAATCACAATCATGCAATCACAATCATACAATCACAATCATACAATCACAATCCTACAATCACAATCGTACAGTCACAATCGTACAATCACAATCGCACAACCACAATCAGACAATCACAATCAAACAATCACAATCATACAATCACAATCATACAATCACAATCATACAATCACAATCATACAATCACAATCATACAATCACAATCATACAATCACAATCATACAATCACAATCATACAATCACAATCATACTTTCACAATCATACTATCACAATCATACAATCACAATCATACAATCACAGTCATACAATAACAATCATACAATAACAATCATATAATCACAATCATACTATCACAATCATACAATCACAATCATACAATCACAATCAGACAATCACAATCATACAATCGCAATCATAAAATTACAATATCCCAAATACAATCTCCCAAATACAATCATACAATCACAATCATACAATCACAATCATACAATCATAATCATACAATTACAATCATACATCACAATCATACAATCACAATCATACAATCGCAATCATACAATCACAATCATACAATCGCAATCATACAATTACAATCTCCCAAATACAATCTCCCAAATACAATCATACAATCACAATCACACAATCACAATCATACAATCACGATCATACAGTCACAATCATACAATCACAATCATACAATTACAATCTCCCAAATACAATCTCCCAAATACAATCTCCCAAATACAGTCTCCCAAATACAATCTCCCAAATACAATCATACAATCACAATCATACAATCACAATCATACAAACACAATCATACAATCACAATCATACAATCACTATCATACAATCACAATCATACAATCACAATCATACAATCACAATCATACAATCACAATCATACAATCACAATCATACAATCACAATCATACAATCCCAATCATACAGTCACAATCATACAATCACAATCATACAATCACAGTCATACAATCACAATCATACAATCACAATCATACTGTCACAATCATACAATCACAATCATACAATCGCAATCATACAATTACAATCTCCCAAATACAATCTCCCAAATACAATCTCCCAAATACAATCATACAATCACAATCATACAATCACAATCATACAATCACAATCATACAATCACAATCATACAATTGCTATCATACAATCACAATCATACAATCACAATCATACAATCACAATCATACAATCACAATCATACAATCACAATCATACAATCACAATCAGACAATCACAATCATACATTCAAAATCATGCAATCACAATCATACAATCACAATCATGCAATCACAATCATACAATCACAATCATACAATCACAATCCTACAATCACAATCGTACAGTCACAATCGTACAATCACAATCGCACAACCACAATCAGACAATCACAATCAAACAATCACAATCATACAATCACAATCATACAATCACAATCATACAATCACAATCATACAATCACAATCATACAATCACAATCATACAATCACAATCATACAATCACAATCATACTTTCACAATCATACTATCACAATCATACAATCACAATCATACAATCACAGTCATACAATAACAATCATACAATAACAATCATATAATCACAATCATACTATCACAATCATACAATCACAATCATACAATCACAATCAGACAATCACAATCATACAATCGCAATCATACAATTACAATATCCCAAATACAATCTCCCAAATACAATCATACAATCACAATCATACAATCACAATCATACAATCATAATCATACAATTACAATCATACATCACAATCATACAATCACAATCATACAATCGCAATCATACAATCACAATCATACAATCGCAATCATACAATTACAATCATACAATCACAATCATACAATCACAATCATACAATCACAATCATACAATCACAATCATACTTTCACAATCATACTATCACAATCATACAATCACAATCATACAATCACAATCATACTTTCACAATCATACTATCACAATCATACAATCACAATCATACAATCACAGTCATACAATACCAATCATACAATAACAATCATATAATCACAATCATACTATCACAATCATACAATCACAATCGTACAATCACAATCAGACAATCACAATCATACAATCGCAATCATACAATTACAATATCCCAAATACAATCTCCCAAATACAATCATACAATCACAATCATACAATCACAATCAGACAATCACAATCATACAATCGCAATCATACAATTACAATATCCCAAATACAATCTCCCAAATACAATCATACAATCACAATCATACAATCACAATCATACAATCATAATCATACAATTACAATCATACATCACAATCATACAATCACAATCATACAATCGCAATCATACAATCACAATCATACAATCGCAATCATACAATTACAATCTCCCAAATACAATCTCCCAAATACAATCATACAATCACAATCACACAATCACAATCATACAATCACGATCATACAGTCACAATCATACAATCACAATCATACAATTACAATCTCCCAAATACAATCTCCCAAATACAATCTCCCAAATACAATCTCCCAAATACAATCTCCCAAATACAATCATACAATCACAATCATACAATCACAATCATACAATCACAATCATACAATCATAATCAAGCAATCACAATCATACAATCACAATCATACAATCACAATCATACTTTCACAATCATACAATCACAATCATACAATCACAGTCATACAATCACAATCATACAATCACAATCATACTGTCACAATCATACAATCACAATCATACAATCACAATCATACAATCGCAATCATACAATTACAATCTCCCAAATACAATCTCCCAAATACAATCTCCCAAATACATTCATACAATCACAATCATACAATCACAATCATACAAACACAATCATACAATCACAATCATACAATCACTATCATACAATCACAATCATACAATCACAATCATACAATCACAATCATACAATCACAATCATACAATCACAATCATACAATCACAATCATACAATCCCAATCATACAGTCACAATCATACAATCACAATCATACAATCACAGTCATACAATCACAATCATACAATCACAATCATACTGTCACAATCATACAATCACAATCATACAATCGCAATCATACAATTACAATCTCCCAAATACAATCTCCCAAATACAATCTCCCAAATACAATCATACAATCACAATCATACAATCACAATCATACAATCACAATCATACAATCACAATCATACAATCACAATCATACAATTGCTATCATACAATCACAATCATACAATCACAATCATACAATCACAATCATACAATCACAATCATACAATCACAATCATACAATCACAATCAGACAATCACAATCATACATTCAAAATCATGCAATCACAATCATACAATCACAATCATGCAATCACAATCATACAATCACAATCATACAATCACAATCCTACAATCACAATCGTACAGTCACAATCGTACAATCACAATCGCACAACCACAATCAGACAATCACAATCAAACAATCACAATCATACAATCACAATCATACAATCACAATCATACAATCACAATCATACAATCACAATCATACAATCACAATCATACAATCACAATCATACAATCACAATCATACTTTCACAATCATACTATCACAATCATACAATCACAATCATACAATCACAGTCATACAATAACAATCATACAATAACAATCATATAATCACAATCATACTATCACAATCATACAATCACAATCATACAATCACAATCAGACAATCACAATCATACAATCGCAATCATACAATTACAATATCCCAAATACAATCTCCCAAATACAATCATACAATCACAATCATACAATCACAATCATACAATCATAATCATACAATTACAATCATACATCACAATCATACAATCACAATCATACAATCGCAATCATACAATCACAATCATACAATCGCAATCATACAATTACAATCTCCCAAATACAATCTCCCAAATACAATCATACAATCACAATCACACAATCACAATCATACAATCACGATCATACAGTCACAATCATACAATCACAATCATACAATTACAATCTCCCAAATACAATCTCCCAAATACAATCTCCCAAATACAGTCTCCCAAATACAATCTCCCAAATACAATCATACAATCACAATCATACAATCACAATCATACAAACACAATCATACAATCACAATCATACAATCACTATCATACAATCACAATCATACAATCACAATCATACAATCACAATCATACAATCACAATCATACAATCACAATCATACAATCACAATCATACAATCCCAATCATACAGTCACAATCATACAATCACAATCATACAATCACAGTCATACAATCACAATCATACAATCACAATCATACTGTCACAATCATACAATCACAATCATACAATCGCAATCATACAATTACAATCTCCCAAATACAATCTCCCAAATACAATCTCCCAAATACAATCATACAATCACAATCATACAATCACAATCATACAATCACAATCATACAATCACAATCATACAATTGCTATCATACAATCACAATCATACAATCACAATCATACAATCACAATCATACAATCACAATCATACAATCACAATCATACAATCACAATCAGACAATCACAATCATACATTCAAAATCATGCAATCACAATCATACAATCACAATCATGCAATCACAATCATACAATCACAATCATACAATCACAATCCTACAATCACAATCGTACAGTCACAATCGTACAATCACAATCGCACAACCACAATCAGACAATCACAATCAAACAATCACAATCATACAATCACAATCATACAATCACAATCATACAATCACAATCATACAATCACAATCATACAATCACAATCATACAATCACAATCATACAATCACAATCATACTTTCACAATCATACTATCACAATCATACAATCACAATCATACAATCACAGTCATACAATAACAATCATACAATAACAATCATATAATCACAATCATACTATCACAATCATACAATCACAATCATACAATCACAATCAGACAATCACAATCATACAATCGCAATCATACAATTACAATATCCCAAATACAATCTCCCAAATACAATCATACAATCACAATCATACAATCACAATCATACAATCATAATCATACAATTACAATCATACATCACAATCATACAATCACAATCATACAATCGCAATCATACAATCACAATCATACAATCGCAATCATACAATTACAATCTCCCAAATACAATCTCCCAAATACAATCATACAATCACAATCACACAATCACAATCATACAATCACGATCATACAGTCACAATCATACAATCACAATCATACAATTACAATCTCCCAAATACAATCTCCCAAATACAATCTCCCAAATACAGTCTCCCAAATACAATCTCCCAAATACAATCATACAATCACAATCATACAATCACAATCATACAATCACAATCATACAATCATAATCAAGCAATCACAATCATACAATCACAATCATACAATCACAATCATACTTTCACAATCATACAATCACAATCATACAATCACAATCATACAATCACAATCATACAATCGCAATCATACAATCACAATCATACTGTCACAATCATACAATCACAATCATACAATCACAATCATACAATCGCAATCATACAATTACAATCTCCCAAATACAATCTCCCAAATACATTCATACAATCACAATCATACAATCACAATCATACAAACACAATCATACAATCACAATCATACAATCACTATCATACAATCACAATCATACAATCACAATCATACAATCACAATCATACAATCACAATCATACAATCACAATCATACAATCACAATCATACAATCACAATCATACAATCATAATCATACAATTACAATCATACATCACAATCATACAATCACAGTCATACAATCACAATCATACATTCAAAATCATGCAATCACAATCATACAATCACAATCATGCAATCACAATCATACAATCATAATCATACAATCACAATCCTACAATCACAATCGTAAAATCACAATCGTACAATCACAATCGCACAACCACAATCAGTCAATCACAATCATACAATCACAATCATACAATCACAATCATACAATCACAATCATACAATCACAATCATACAATCGCAATCATACAATCACAATCATACAACCGCAATCATACAATTACAATCCCCCAAATACAATCTCCCAAATACAATCTCCCAACTACAATCTCCCAAATACAATCATACAATCACAATCATACAATCGCAATCATACAATCGCAATCATACAATCACAATCATACAATCGCAATCATACTTTCACAATCATACAATCACAATCATACAATCACAATCATACAATCACAATCATACAATCACAATCATACAATCATAATCATGCAATTACAATCATACAATCACAATCATACAATCACAATCACACAATCACAACCATACAATCACAATCATACTATCACAATCATACAATCACAATCATACAATCACAATCATACATTCAAAATCATGCAATCACAATCATACAATCACAATCATGCAATCACAATCATACAATCATAATCATACAATCACAATCCTACAATCACAATCGTACAATCACAATCGTACAATCACAATCGCACAACCACAATCAGTCAATCACAATCATACAATCACAATCATACAATCACAATCATACAATCACAATCATACAATCACAATCATACAATCACAATCATACAATCACAATCATACTTTCACAATCATACAATCACAATCATACAATCACAATCATACAATCACAGTCATACAATCACAATCATACAATCACAATCATACTATCACAATCATACAATCACAATCATACAATCACAATCACACAATCACAATCATACAATCACAATCATACAATCACAATCATACAATCACAATCATACAATCACAATCATACAATCACAATCATACAATCACAATCATACAATCACAATCATACAATCACAATCATACAATCACAATCAAAGAATCACAATCATACAATCACAATCATACAATCATAATCATACAATCACAATCCTACAATCACAATCGTACAATCACAATCGTACAATCACAATCGCACAACCACAATCAGTCAATCACAATCATACAATCACAATCATACAATCACAATCATACAATCACAATCATACAATCACAATCATACAATCACAATCATACTTTCACAATCATACAATCACAATCATACAATCACAGTCATACAATCACAATCATACAATCACAATCATACTATCACAATCATACAATCACAATCATACAATCGCAATCATACAATCGCAATCACACAATCACAATCATACAATCACAGTCATACAATCACAATCATACAATCACAATCATACAATCACAATCATACAATCACAAAAATACAATCATAATCATAGAATCACAATCATACAATCGCAATCATACAATCACAATCATACAATCACAAAAATACAATCATAATCATACAATCACAATCATACAATCGCAATCATACAATCACAATCATACAATCATAATCATGCAATTACAATCATACAATCACAATCATACAATCACAATCATACAATCACAATCATACTATCGCAATCATACAATCGCAATCATACCATCACAAGCATACAATCACAATCATACAATCACAATCATACAATCGCAATCATACAATCACAATCATACAATCACAATCATACAATCACAATCATACAATCACAATCATACAATCACAATCATACAATCACAATCATACAATCACAATCAAAGAATCACAATCATACAATCACAATCATACAATCACAATCATACAATCACAATCATACAATCACAACCATACAATCACAATCATACTATCACAATCATACAATCACAGTCATACAATCACAATCATACATTCAAAATCATGCAATCACAATCATATAATCACAATCATGCAATCACAATCATACAATCATTATCATACAATCACAATCCTACAATCACAATCGTACAATCACAATCGTACAATCACAATCGCACAACCACAATCAGTCAATCACAATCATACAATCACAATCATACAATCACAATCATACAATCACAATCATACAATCACAATCATACAATCACAATCATACAATCACAATCATACAATCATAATCATACAATTACAATCATACATCACAATCATACAATCACAATCATACAATCGCAATCATACAATCGCAATCATGCAATCACAATCATACAATCAGAATCATACAATCACAATCATTCAATAACAATCGTACAATCACAATCGTACAATCACAATCGCACAACCACAATCAGACGATCACACTCATACAATCACAATCATACAATCACAATCATACAATCACAATCATACAATCGCAATCATACAATCGCAATCATACAATCACAATCATACAATCACAGTCATACAATCACAATCATACAATCACAATCATACAATCGCAATCATACAATCACAATCATACAATCGCAATCATACTTTCACAATCATACAATCACAATCATACAATCACAATCATACAATCACAATCATACAATCACAATCATACAATCATAATCATGCAATTACAATCATACAATCACAATCATACAATCACAATCATACAATCGCAATCATACAATCACAATCATACAATCACAAAAATACAATCATAATCATACAATCACAATCATACAATCGCAATCATACAATCACAATCATACAATCATAATCATGCAATTACAATCATACAATCACAATCATACAATCACAATCATACTATCGCAATCATACAATCGCAATCATACAATCACAATCAAAGAATCACAATCATACAATCACAATCATACAATCACAATCATACAATCACAATCATACAATCACAATCATACTTTCACAATCATACAATCACAATCATACAAACACAGTCATACAATCACAATCATACAATCACAATCATACTATCACAATCATACAATCACAATCATACAATCACAATCATACAATCACAATCATACAATCACAATCATACAATCACAATCATACAATCACAATCATACAATCACAATCATAAAATCACAATCAAAGAATCACAATCATACAATCACAATCATACAATCACAATCATACAATCACAATCATACAATCACAACCATACAATCACAATCATACTATCACAGTCATACAATCACAGTCATACAATCACAATCATACATTCAAAATCATGCAATCACAATCATACAATCACAATCATGCAATCACAATCATACAATCATAATCATACAATCACAATCCTACAATCACAATCGTACAATCACAATCGTACAATCACAATCGCACAACCACAATCAGTCAATCACAATCATACAATCACAATCATACAATCACAATCATACAATCACAATCATACAATCACAATCATACAATCACAATCATACTTTCACAATCATACAATCACAATCATACAATCACAATCATACAATCACAGTCATACAATCACAATCATACAATCACAATCATACTATCACAATCATACAATCACAATCATACAATCACAATCATACAATCGCAATCATACAATCACAATCATACAATCACAGTCATACAATCACAATCATACAATCACAATCATACAATCACAATCATACAATCACAAAAATACAATCATAATCATACAATCACAATCATACAATCGCAATCATACAATCACAATCATACAATCACAAAAATACAATCATAATCATACAATCACAATCATACAATCGCAATCATACAATCACAATCATACAATCATAATCATGCAATTACAATCATACAATCACAATCATACAATCACAATCATACTATCGCAATCATACAATCGCAATCATACCATCACAAGCATACAATCACAATCATACAATCACAATCATACAATCACAATCATACAATCACAATCATACAATCACAATCATACAATCACAATCATACAATCACAATCATACAATCACAATCATACAATCACAATCATACAATCACAATCATACAATCACAATCATACAATCACAATCATACAATCACAATCATACAATCACAATCATACAATCACAATCATACAATCGCAATCATACAATCACAATCAAAGAATCACAATCATACAATCACAATCATACAATCACAATCATACAATCACAATCATACAATCACAACCATACAATCACAATCATACTATCACAATCATACAATCACAGTCATACAATCACAATCATACATTCAAAATCATGCAATCACAATCATACAATCACAATCATGCAATCACAATCATACAATCATAATCATACAATCACAATCCTACAATCACAATCGTACAATCACAATCGTACAATCACAATCGCACAACCACAATCAGTCAATCACAATCATACAATCACAATCATACAATCTCAATCATACAATCACAATCATACAATCACAATCATACAATCGCAATCATACAATCACAATCATACAACCGCAATCATACAATTACAATCCCCCAAATACAATCTCCCAAATACAATCTCCCAAATACAATCTCCCAAATACAATCATACAATCACAATCATACAATCGCAATCATACAATCGCAATCATACAATCACAATCATACAATCGCAATCATACTTTCACAATCATACAATCACAATCATACAATCACAATCATACAATCACAATCATACAATCACAATCATACAATCATAATCATGCAATTACAATCATACAATCACAATCATACAATCACAATCACACAATCACAACCATACAATCACAATCATACTATCACAATCATACAATCACAATCATACAATCACAATCAAAGAATCACAATCATACAATCACAATCATACAATCACAATCATACAATCACAATCATACAATCACAACCATACAATCACAATCATACTATCACAATCATACAATCACAGTCATACAATCACAATCATACATTCAAAATCATGCAATCACAATCATACAATCACAATCATGCAATCACAATCATACAATCATAATCATACAATCAGAATCCTACAATCACAATCGTACAATCACAATCGTACAATCACAATCGCACAACCACAATCAGTCAATCACAATCATACAATCACAATCATACAATCACAATCATACAATCACAATCATACAATCACAATCATACAATCACAATCATACTTTCACAATCATACAATCACAATCATACAATCACAGTCATACAATCACAATCATACAATCACAATCATACTATCACAATCATACAATCACAATCATACAATCGCAATCATACAATCGCAATCATACAATCACAATCATACAATCACAGTCATACAATCACAATCATACAATCACAATCATACAATCACAATCATACAATCACAATCATACAATCACAAAAATACAATCATAATCATACAATCACAATCATACAATCGCAATCATACAATCACAATCATACAATCACAAAAATACAATCATAATCATACAATCACAATCATACAATCGCAATCATACAATCACAATCATACAATCATAATCATGCAATTACAATCATACAATCACAATCATACAATCACAATCATACTATCGCAATCATACAATCGCAATCATACCATCACAAGCATACAATCACAATCATACAATCACAATCATACAATCGCAATCATACAATCACAATCATACAATCACAATCATACAATCACAATCATACAATCACAATCATACAATCACAATCATACAATCACAATCATACAATCACAATCAAAGAATCACAATCATACAATCACAATCATACAATCACAATCATACAATCACAATCATACAATCACAACCATACAATCACAATCATACTATCACAATCATACAATCACAGTCATACAATCACAATCATACATTCAAAATCATGCAATCACAATCATACAATCACAATCATGCAATCACAATCATACAATCATTATCATACAATCACAATCCTACAATCACAATCGTACAATCACAATCGTACAATCACAATCGCACAACCACAATCAGTCAATCACAATCATACAATCACAATCATACAATCACAATCATACAATCACAATCATACAATCACAATCATACAATCAGAATCATACAATCACAATCATACAATCACAATCATACAATCACAATCATACAATCATAATCATACAATTACAATCATACATCACAATCATACAATCACAATCATACAATCGCAATCATACAATCGCAATCATGCAATCACAATCATACAATCAGAATCATACAATCACAATCATTCAATAACAATCGTACAATCACAATCGTACAATCACAATCGCACAACCACAATCAGACGATCACACTCATACAATCACAATCATACAATCACAATCATACAATCACAATCATACAATCGCAATCATACAATCGCAATCATACAATCACAATCATACAATCACAGTCATACAATCACAATCATACAATCACAATCATACAATCGCAATCATACAATCACAATCATACAATCGCAATCATACTTTCACAATCATACAATCACAATCATACAATCACAATCATACAATCACAATCATACAATCATAATCATGCAATTACAATCATACAATCACAATCATACAATCACAATCATACAATCGCAATCATACAATCACAATCATACAATCACAAAAATACAATCATAATCATACAATCACAATCATACAATCGCAATCATACAATCACAATCATACAATCATAATCATGCAATTACAATCATACAATCACAATCATACAATCACAATCATACTATCGCAATCATACAATCGCAATCATACCATCACAAGCATACAATCACAATCATACAATCACAATCATACAATCACAATCATACAATCACAATCATACAATCACAATCATACAATCACAATCATACAATCACAATCATACAATCACAATCAAAGAATCACAATCATACAATCACAATCATACAATCACAATCATACAATCACAATCATACAATCACAACCATACAATCACAATCATACTATCACAATCATACAATCGCAATCATACAATCACAATCATACAATCACAGTCATACAATCACAATCATACAATCACAATCATACAATCACAATCATACAATCACAAAAATACAATCATAATCATACAATCACAATCATACAATCGCAATCATACAATCACAATCATACAATCACAAAAATACAATCATAATCATACAATCACAATCATACAATCGCAATCTTACAATCACAATCATACAATCACAATCATACAATCTCAATCATACAATCACAATCATACAATCATAATCATACAATCACAATCATTCAATAACAATCGTACAATCGCAATCGTACAATCACAATCGCACAACCACAATCAGACGATCACACTCATACAATCACAATCATACAATCACAATCATACAATCACAATCATACAATCGCATTCATACAATCGCAATCATACAATCACAATCATACAATCACAGTCATACAATCACAATCATACAATCACAATCATACAATCACAATCGTACAATCACAATCGTACAATCACAATCGCACAACCACAATCAGTCAATCACAATCATACAATCACAATCATACAATCACAATCATACAATCACAATCATACAATCACAGTCATACAATCACAATCATTGTTTCACAATCATACAATCACAATCATACAATCACAATCATACAATCACAATCATACAATCACAATCATACAATCGCAATCATACAATCACAATCATACAATCGCAATCATACAATTACAATATCCCAAATACAATCTCCCAAATACAATCATACAATCACAATCATACAATCACAATCATACAATCACAATCATACAATCATAATCATACAATTACAATCAGACATCACAATCATACAATCACAATCATACAATCGCAATCATACAATCACAATCATACAATCGCAATCATACAATTACAATCTCCCAAATACAATCTCCCAAATACAATCTCCCAAATACAATCATACAATCACAATCCTACAATCACAATCATACAATCACAATCATACAATCGCAATCATACAATCACAATCATACAATGACAGTCATACAATCACAATCATACAATCACAATCATACAATCACAATCATACAATCATAATCATGCAATTACAATCATACAATCACAATCATACAATCACAATCATACTATCGCAATCATACAATCACAATCATACCATCACAATCATACAATCACAATCATACAATCACAATCATACAATCGCAATCATACAATCACAATCATACAATCACAATCATACTATCGCAATCGTACAATCACAATCATACCATCACAATCATACAATCACAATCATACAATCATAATCATACAATTACAATCATACAATCACAGTCGTACAATCACAATCATACAATCACAATCATACAATCATAATCATACAATTACAATCATACATCACAATCATACAATCACAATCAAAGAATCACAATCATACAATCACAATCATACAATCGCAAGCATACAATCACAATCATACAATCACAATCATACAATCACAATCATACAATCACAATCATACAATCACAATCATACAATCACAATCATACAATCACAATCATACATTCAAATCATGCAATCACAATCATACAATCACAATCATGCAATCACAATCATACAATCATAATCATACAATCACAATCATTCAATCACAATCATACAATCACAATCGTACATTCACAATCGTACAATCACAATCGCACAACCACAATCAGACAATCACACTCATACAATCACAATCATACTTTCACAATCATACAATCACAATCATACAATCACACTCATACAATCACAATCATACAACCACAATCATACAATCACAATCACACAATCACAATCATACAATCACAATCATTAAATCGCAATCATACAATCACAATCATACAATCTCAATCATACAATCACAATCATACAATCATAATAATACAATTACAACCATACATCACAATCATACAATCACAATCATACAATCGCAATCATACAATCACAATCATGCAATCACAATCATACAATCAGAATCATACAATCACAATCATTCAATAACAATCGTACAATCACAATCGTACAATCACAATCATACAATCACAATCATACAATCACAATCATACAATCACAATCATACAATCACAATCATACAATCACAATCATACAATCACAATCATACAATCACAATCATACAATCACAATCATACAATCACAATCATACAATCACAATCATACAATCACAATCATACAATCACAATCATACAATCACAATCATACAATCACAATCATACAATCATAATCATACAATTACAATCATACATCACAATCATACAATCACAATCATACAATCACAATCATGCAATCACAATCATACAATCATAATCATACAATTACAATCATACATCACAATCATACAATCACAATCATACAATCACAATCATACTATCGCAATCATACAATCACAATCATACAATCACAATCATACGATCACAATCATACAATCACAATCATACAATCACAATCATACATTCAAAATCATGCAATCACAATCATACAACCATATTCATACAATCACAATCATACAATCACAATCGTACATTCACAATCGTACAATCACAATCGCACAATAACAATCAGACAATCACACTCATACAATCACAATCATACAATCACAATCATACAATCACAATCATACTTTCACAATCATACAATCACAATCATACAATCACAATCATACAATCACAATCATACAATCACAATCATACAATCACAATCATACAATCGCAATCATACAATCACAATCATACAATCTCAATCATACAATCACAATCATACAATCATAATCATACAACTACAATCATACATCACAATCATACAATCACAATCATACAATCGCAATCATACAATCACAATCATGCAATCACAATCATACAATCGGAATCATACAATCGCATTCATACAATCGCAATCATACAATCACAATCATACAATCACAGTCATACAATCACAATCATACAATCACAATCATACAATCACAATCATACAATCACAATCATACAATCACAAAAATACAATCATAATCATACAATCACAATCATACAATCATAATCATACAATTACAATCATACATCACAATCATACAATCACAATCATACAATCGCAATCATACAATCACAATCATGCAATCACAATCATACAATCACAATCATACAATCACAATCATACAATCACAATCATACAATCACAATCATACAATCACAATAATACAATCACAATCATACAATCACAATCATACAATCACAATCATACAATCACAATCATACAATCGCAATCATACAATTACAATATCCCAAATACAATCTCCCAAATACAATCATACAATCACAATCATACAATCACAATCATACAATCACAATCATACAATCACAATCATACAATCATAATCATACAATTACAATCAGACATCACAATCATACAATCACAATCATACAATCGCAATCATACAATCACAATCATACAATCGCAATCATACAATTACAATCTCCCAAATACAATCTCCCAAATACAATCTCCCAAATACAATCTCCCAAATACAATCATACAATCACAATCATACAATCACAATCATACAATCACAATCATACAATCGCAATCATACAATCACAATCATACAATCACAGTCATACAATCACAATCATACAATCACAATCATATAATCACAATCATACAATCACAATCATACAATCACAATCATACAATCACAATCATACGATCACAATCATACAATCACAATCATACAATCACAATCATACATTCAAAATCATGCAATCACAATCATACAATCACAATCATGCAATCACAAAAATACAATCATAATCATACAATCACAATCATACAATCATAATCATACAATTACAATCATACATCACAATCATACAATCACAGTCATACAATCGCAATCATACAATCACAATCATGCAATCACAATCATACAATCACAATCATACAATCACAATCATACAATCACAATCATACAATCACAATCATACAATCACAATAATACAATCACAATCATACAATCACAATCATACAATCACAATCATACAATCACAATCATACAATCGCAATCATACAATTACAATATCCCAAATACAATCTCCCAAATACAATCATACAATCACAATCATACAATCACAATCATACAATCACAATCATACAATCATAATCATACAATTACAATCAGACATCACAATCATACAATCACAATCATACAATCGCAATCATACAATCACAATCATACAATCGCAATCATACAATTACAATCTCCCAAATACAATCTCCCAAATACAATCTCCCAAATACAATCTCCCAAATACAATCATACAATCACAATCATACAATCACAATCATACAATCACAATCATACTATCACAATCATACAATCACAATCATACAATCACAATCATACAATCACAATCATACAATCGCAATCATACAGTTACAATCTCCCAAATACAATCTCCCAAATACAATCATACAATCACAATCATACAATCACAATCATACAATCACAATCATACAATCACAATCATACAATCACAATCATACAATCACAATCATACAATCACAATCATACAATCACAATCATACAATTACAATCTCCCAAATACAATCTCCCAAATACAATCATACAATCACAATCATACAATCACAATCATACAATCACAATCATACAATCACAATCATACAATCATAATCAAGCAATCACAATCATACAATCGCAATCATACAATCACAATCATACTTTCACAATCATACAATCACAATCATACAATCACAGTCATACAATCACAATCATACAATCACAACCATACTGTCACAATCATACAATCACAATCATACAATCGCAATCATACAATTACAATCTCCCAAATACAATCTCCCAAATACAATCTCCCAAATACAATCATACAATCACAATCATACAATCACAATCATACAATCACAATCATACAATCACAATCATACAATCGCTATCATACAATCACAATCATATAATCACAATCATACAATCACAATCATACAATCACAATCATACAATCACAATCATACAATCACAATCAGACAATCACAATCATACATTCAAAATCATGCAATCACAATCATACAATCACAATCATGCAATCACAATCATACAATCACAATCATACAATCACAATCCTACAATCACAATCGCACAACCACAATCAGACAATCACAATCAAACAATCACAATCATACAATCACAATCATACAATCACAATCATACAATCACAATCATACAATCACAATCATTCAATCACAATCATACAATCACAATCATACAATCACAATCATACAATCACAATCATACAATCACAATCATACTTTCACAATCATACTATCACAATCATACAATCACAATCATACAATCACAGTCATACAATAACAATCATACAATAACAATCATATAATCACAATCATACTATCACAATCATACAATCACAATCATACAATCACAATCAGACAATCACAATCATACAATCGCAATCATACAATTACAATATCCCAAATACAATCTCCCAAATACAATCATACAATCACAATCATACAATCACAATCATACAATCATAATCATACAATTACAATCATACATCACAATCATACAATCACAATCATACAATCGCAATCATACAATCACAATCATACAATCGCAATCATACAATTACAATCTCCCAAATACAATATCCCAAATACAATCATACAATCACAATCACACAATCACAATCATACAATCACGATCATACAGTCACAATCATACAATCACAATCATACAATTACAATCTCCCAAATACAATCTCCCAAATACAATCTCCCAAATACAGTCTCCCAAATACAATCTCCCAAATACAATCATACAATCACAAACATACAATCACAATCATACAATCACAATCATACAATCACAATCATACAATCATAATCAAGCAATCACAATCATACAATCACAATCATACAATCACAATCATACTTTCACAATCATACAATCACAATCATACAATCACAATCATACAATCACAATCATACAATCGCAATCATACAATCACAATCATACTGTCACAATCATACAATCACAATCATACAATCACAATCATACAATCGCAATCATACAATTACAATCTCCCAAATACAATCTCCCAAATACAATCTCCCAAATACATTCATACAATCACAATCATACAATCACAATCATACAAACACAATCATACAATCACAATCATACAATCACTATCATACAATCACAATCATACAATCACAATCATACAATCACAATCATACAATCACAATCATACAATCACAATCATACAATCACAATCATACAATCACAATCATACAATCACAATCATACAATCATAATCATACAATTACAATCATACATCACAATCATACAATCACAATCATACAATCGCAATCATACAATCACAATCATACAATCGCAATCATACAATTACAATCTCCCAAATACAATCTCCCAAATACAATCATACAATCACAATCACACAATCACAATCATACAATCACGATCATACAGTCACAATCATACAATCATAATCATACAATTACAATCTCCCAAATACAATCTCCCAAATACAATCTCCCAAATACAATCTCCCAAATACAATCTCCCAAATACAATCATACAATCACAATCATACAATCACAATCATACAATCACAATCATACAATCATAATCAAGCAATCACAATCATACAATCACAATCATACAATCACAATCATACTTTCACAATCATACAATCACAATCATACAATCACAATCATACAATCACAGTCATACAATCATAATCATACAATCACAATCATACTGTCACAATCATACAATCACAATCATACAATCACAATCATACAATCGCAATCATACAATTACAATCTCCCAAATACAATCTCCCAAATACATTCATACAATCACAATCATACAATCACAATCATACAAACACAATCATACAATCACAATCATACAATCACTATCATACAATCACAATCATACAATCACAATCATACAATCACAATCATACAATCACAATCATACAATCACAATCATACAATCCCAATCATACAGTCACAATCATACAATCACAATCATACAATCACAAAAATACAATCATAATCATACAATCACAATCATACAATCGCAATCATACAATCACAATCATACAATCATAATCATGCAATCACAATCATACGATCGCAATCGAACAATCACAATCATACCATCACAATCATACAATCTCAATCATACAATCACAATCAAACAATCATAATCATACAATTACAATCATACATCACAATCATACAATCACAATCATACAATCGCAATCATACAATTACAATATCCCAAATACAATCTCCCAAATACAATCATACTATCACAATCGTACAATCACAATCATACAATCACAAAAATACAATCATAATCATACAATCACAATCATACAATCGCAATCATACAATCACAATCATACAATCACAATCATGCAATCACAATCATACAATCAGAATCATAAAATCACAATCATTCAATAACAATCGTACAATCACAATCGTACGATCACAATCGCACAACCACAATCAGACAATCACACTCATACAATCACAATCATACAATGACAATCATACAATCACAATCATACCATCACAATCATACTTTCACAATCATACAATCACAATCATACAACCACAATCATACAATCACAGTCATACAATCACAATCATACAATCACAATCATACAATCACAATCATACAATCACAATCATACAATCGCAAGCATACAATCACAATCATACAATCTCAATCATACAATCACAATCATACAATCATAATCATACAATTACAGTCATACATCACAATCATACAATCACAATCATACAATCGCAATCATACAATCACAATCATACAATCACAATCATACTATCACAATCGTACAATCACAATCGTACAATCACAATCGCACAACCACAATCAGACAATCACAATCATACAATCACAATCATACAATCACAATCATACAATCACAATCATACAATCACAATCATACAATCACAATCAGACAATCAAAATCATACATTCAAAATCATGCAATCACAATCATACAATCACAATCATGCAATCACAATCATACAATCACAATCATACAATCACAATCCTACAATCACAATCATACAATCACAATCATACAATCACAATCATACAATCACAATCATACAATCACAATCATACAATCACAATCATACTTTCACAATCATACTATCACAATCATACAATCACAATCATACAATCACAGTCATACAATACCAATCATACAATAACAATCATATAATCACAATCATACTATCACAATCATACAATCCCAATCGTACAATCACAATCAGACAATCACAATCATACAATCGCAATCATACAATTACAATATCCCAAATACAATCTCCCAAATACAATCATACAATCACAATCATACAATCACAATCAGACAATCACAATCATACAATCGCAATCATACAATTACAATATCCCAAATACAATCTCCCAAATACAATCATACAATCACAATCATACAATCACAACCATACAATCATAATCATACAATTACAATCATACATCACAATCATACAATCACAATCATACAATCGCAATCATACAATCACAATCATACAATCGCAATCATACAATTACAATCTCCCAAATACAATCTCCCAAATACAATCATACAATCACAATCACACAATCACAATCATACAATCACGATCATACAGTCACAATCATACAATCACAATCATACAATTACAATCTCCCAAATACAATCTCCCAAATACAATCTCCCAAATACAATCTCCCAAATACAATCTCCCAAATACAATCATACAATCACAATCATACAATCACAATCATACAATCACAATCATACAATCATAATCAAGCAATCACAATCATACAATCACAATCATACAATCACAATCATACTTTCACAATCATACAATCACAATCATACAATCACAGTCATACAATCACAATCATACAATCACAATCATACTGTCACAATCATACAATCACAATCATACAATCACAATCATACAATCGCAATCATACAATTACAATCTCCCAAATACAATCTCCCAAATACAATCTCCCAAATACATTCATACAATCACAATCATACAATCACAATCATAGAAACACAATCATACAATCACAATCATACAATCACTATCATACAATCACAATCATACAATCACAATCATACAATCACAATCATACAATCACAATCATACAATCACAATCATACAATCACAATCATACAATCCCAATCATACAGTCACAATCATACAATCACAATCATACAATCACAGTCATACAATCACAATCATACAATCACAATCATACTGTCACAATCATACAATCACAATCATACAATCGCAATCATACAATTACAATCTCCCAAATACAATCTCCCAAATACAATCTCCCAAATACAATCATACAATCACAATCATACAATCACAATCATACAATCACAATCATACAATCACAATCATACAATTGCTATCATACAATCACAATCATACAATCACAATCATACAATCACAATCATACAATCACAATCATACAATCACAATCATACAATCACAATCAGACAATCACAATCATACATTCAAAATCATGCAATCACAATCATACAATCACAATCATGCAATCACAATCATACAATCACAATCATACAATCACAATCCTACAATCACAATCGTACAGTCACAATCGTACAATCACAATCGCACAACCACAATCAGACAATCACAATCAAACAATCACAATCATACAATCACAATCATACAATCACAATCATACAATCACAATCATACAATCACAATCATACAATCACAATCATACAATCACAATCATACAATCACAATCATACTTTCACAATCATACTATCACAATCATACAATCACAATCATACAATCACAGTCATACAATAACAATCATACAATAACAATCATATAATCACAATCATACTATCACAATCATACAATCACAATCATACAATCACAATCAGACAATCACAATCATACAATCGCAATCATACAATTACAATATCCCAAATACAATCTCCCAAATACAATCATACAATCACAATCATACAATCACAATCATACAATCATAATCATACAATTACAATCATACATCACAATCATACAATCACAATCATACAATCGCAATCATACAATCACAATCATACAATCGCAATCATACAATAACAATCTCCCAAATACAATCTCCCAAATACAATCATACAATCACAATCACACAATCACAATCATACAATCACGATCATACAGTCACAATCATACAATCACAATCATACAATTACAATCTCCCAAATACAATCTCCCAAATACAATCTCCCAAATACAGTCTCCCAAATACAATCTCCCAAATACAATCATACAATCACAATCATACAATCACAATCATACAATCACAATCATACAATCATAATCAAGCAATCACAATCATACAATCACAATCACACAATCACAATCATACTTTCACAATCATACAATCACAATCATACAATCACAATCATACAATCACAATCATACAATCGCAATCATACAATCACAATCATACTGTCACAATCATACAATCACAATCATACAATCACAATCATACAATCGCAATCATACAATTACAATCTCCCAAATACAATCTCCCAAATACATTCATACAATCACAATCATACAATCACAATCATACAAACACAATCATACAATCACAATCATACAATCACTATCATACAATCACAATCATACAATCACAATCATACAATCACAATCATACAATCACAATCATACAATCACAATCATACAATCACAATCACACAATCACAATCATACAATCATAATCATACAATTACAATCATACATCACAATCATACAATCGCAATCATACAATCGCAATCATACAATCACAATCATACAATCGCAATCATACAATTACAATCTCCCAAATACAATCTCCCAAATACAATCATACAATCACAATCACACAATCACAATCATACAATCACGATCATACAGTCACAATCATACAATCATAATCATACAATTACAATCTCCCAAATACAATCTCCCAAATACAATCTCCCAAATACAATCTCCCAAATACAATCTCCCAAATACAATCATACAATCACAATCATACAATCACAATCATACAATCACAATCATACAATCATAATCAAGCAATCACAATCATACAATCACAATCATACAATCACAATCATACTTTCACAATCATACAATCACAATCATACAATCACAATCATACAATCACAGTCATACAATCATAATCATACAATCACAATCATACTGTCACAATCATACAATCACAATCATACAATCACAATCATACTATCACAATCGTACAATCACAATCGTACAATCACAATCGCACAACCACAATCAGACAATCACAATCATACAATCACAATCATACAATCACAATCATACAATCACAATCATACAATCACAATCATACAATCACAATCATACAATCACAGTCATACAATCACAATCATACAATCACAATCATACAATCACAATCATACAATCAAAATCATACATTCAAAATCATGCAATCACAATCATGCAATCACAATCATGCAATCACAATCATACAATCACAATCAAAGAATCACAATCATACAATCACAATCATACAATCGCAAGCATACAATCACAATCGTACAATCTCAATCATACAATCACAATCATACAATCACAATAATGCAATCATAATCATACAATTACAATCATACATCACAATCATACAATCACAATCATACAATCACAATCATACTTTCACAATCATACTATCACAATCATACAATCACAATCATACAATCACAATCATACAATCGCAATCATACAATTACAATATCCCAAATACAATCATACAATCACAATCATACAATCACAATCATACAATCACAATCATACTTTCACAATCATAAAATCACAATCATACAATCACAATCATACAATCACAGTCATACAATCACAGTCATACAATCACAATCATACTATCACAATCATACAATCACAATCATACAATCACAATCGTACATTCACAATCATACAATCACAATCATACAATCACATTCATACAATCGCAAGCATACAATCACAATCATACAATCTCAATCATACAATCACAATCATACAATCATAATCATACAATTACAATCATACATCACAATCATACAATCACAATCATACAATCGCAATCATACAATTACAATCATACAATCACAATCATACAATCGCAATCATACAATCACTATCATACAATCACAATCATACAATCACAATCATACAATCACAGTCATACAATCACAATCATACAATCACAATCATACAATCACAATCATACAATCAAAATCATACATTCAAAATCATGCAATCACAATCATGCAATCACAATCATGCAATCACAATCATACAATCACAATCATACAATCACAATCCTACAATCACAATCGTACAATGACAATCGTACAATCACAATCGCACAACCACAATCAGACAATCACAATCATACAATCACAATCATACAATCACAATCATACAATCACAATCATACAATCACAATCATACAATCATAATCATACAATCACAATCCTACAATCACAATCGTACAATGACAATCGTACAATCACAATCGCACAACCACAATCAGACAATCACAATCATACAATCACAATCATACAATCACAATCATACAATCACAATCATACAATCACAATCATACAATCACAATCATACAATCACAATCATACAATCACAATCATACAATCACAATCATACAATCATAATCATACAATTACAATCATACATCACAATCATACAATCACAATCATACAATCACAATCATGCAATCACAATCATACAATCATAATCATACAATTACAATCATACATCACAATCATAAAATCACAATCATACAATCACAATCATACTATCGCAATCATACAATCACAATCATACAATCACAATCATACGATCACAATCATACAATCACAATCATACAATCACAATCATACAATCACAATCATACAATCGCAATCATACAATCACAATCATACAATCTCAATCATACAATCACAATCATACAATCATAATCATACAACTACAATCATACATCACAATCATACAATCACAATCATACAATCACAATCATACAATCACAATCATACAATCACAATCATACAATCACAATCATACAATCACAATCATACAATCACAATCATACAATCATAATCATACAATTACAATCATACATCACAATCATACAATCACAATCATACAATCACAATCATGCAATCACAATCATACAATCATAATCATACAATTACAATCATACATCACAATCATACAATCACAATCATACAATCACAATCATACTATCGCAATCATACAATCACAATCATACAATCACAATCATACGACCACAATCATACAATCACAATCATACAATCACAATCATACAATCACAATCATACATTCAAAATCATGCAATCACAATCATACAATCACAATCATGCAATCACAATCATACAACCATATTCATACAATCACAATCATGCAATCACAATCATACAATCGGAATCATACAATCGCATTCATACAATCGCAATCATACAATCACAATCATACAATCACAGTCATACAATCACAATCATACAATCACAATCATACAATCACAATCATACAATCACAAAAATACAATCATAATCATACAATCACAATCATACAATCATAATCATACAATTACAATCATACATCACAATCATACAATCACAATCATACAATCGCAATCATACAATCACAATCATGCAATCACAATCATACAATCACAATCATACAATCACAATCATACAATCACAATCATACAATCACAATCATACAATCACAATAATACAATCACAATCATACAATCACAATCATACAATCACAATCATACAATCACAATCATACAATCACAATCATACAATCGCAATCATACAATTACAATATCCCAAATACAATCTCCCAAATACAATCATACAATCACAATCATACAATCACAATCATACAATCACAATCATACAATCATAATCATACAATTACAATCAGACATCACAATCATACAATCACAATCATACAATCGCAATCATACAATCACAATCATACAATCGCAATCATACAATTACAATCTCCCAAATACAATCTCCCAAATACAATCTCCCAAATACAATCTCCCAAATACAATCTCCCAAATACAATCATACAATCACAATCATACAATCACAATCATACAATCACAATCATACAATCGCAATCATACAATCACAATCATACAATCACAGTCATACAATCACAATCATACAATCACAATCATATAATCACAATCATACAATCACAATCATACAATCACAATCATACAATCACAATCATACGATCACAATCATACAATCACAATCATACAATCACAATCATACATTCAAAATCATGCAATCACAATCATACAATCACAATCATGCAATCACAAAAATACAATCATAATCATACAATCACAATCATACAATCATAATCATACAATTACAATCATACATCACAATCATACAATCACAATCATACAATCGCAATCATACAATCACAATCATGCAATCACAATCATACAATCACAATCATACAATCACAATCATACAATCACAATCATACAATCACAATCATACAATCACAATAATACAATCACAATCATACAATCACAATCATACAATCACAATCATACAATCACAATCATACAATCACAATCATACAATCGCAATCATACAATTACAATATCCCAAATACAATCTCCCAAATACAATCATACAATCACAATCATACAATCACAATCATACAATCACAATCATACAATCATAATCATACAATTACAATCAGACATCACAATCATACAATCACAATCATACAATCGCAATCATACAATCACAATCATACAATCGCAATCATACAATTACAATCTCCCAAATACAATCTCCCAAATACAATCTCCCAAATACAATCTCCCAAATACAATCATACAATCACAATCATACAATCACAATCATACAATCACAATCATACAATCACAATCATACAATCGCAATCATACAATCACAATCATACAATCACAGTCATACAATCACAATCATACAATCACAATCATATAATCACAATCATACAATCACAATCATACAATCACAATCATACAATCATAATCTGCAATTACAATCATACAATCACAAAAATACAATCATAATCATACAATCACAATCATACAATCGCAATCATACAATCACAATCATACAATCATAATCATGCAATTACAATCATACAATCACAATCATACAATCACAATCATACTATCGCAATCATACAATCACAATCATACCATCACAATCATACAATCACAATCATACAATCACAATCATACAATCGCAATCATACAATCACAATCATACAATCACAATCATACTATCGCAATCATACAATCACAATCATACCATCACAATCAAACAATCACAATCATACAATCATAATCATACAATTACAATCATACAATCACAATCATACAATCACAATCATACAATCACAGTCGTACAATCACAATCATACAATCACAATCATACTATCACAATCATACAATCACAATCATACAATCACAATCATACAATCACAATCATACAATCACAATCATACAATCACAATCATACAATCACAATCAAAGAATCACAATCATACAATCACAATCATACAATCGCAAGCATACAATCACAATCATACAATCTCAATCATACAATCACAATCATACAATCATAATCATACAATTACAATCATACATCACACTCATACAATCACAATCATACAATCGCAATCATACAATTACAATATCCCAAATACAATCTCCCAAATACAATCATACAATCACAATCATACAATCACAATCATACAATCACAATCATACAATCACAATCATACAATCACAATCATACAATCGCAATCATACAATTACAATCTCCCAAATACAATCTCCCAAATACAATCATACAATCACAATCATACAATCACAATCATACAATCACAATCATACAATCATAATCATACAATTACAATCATACATCACAATCATACAATCACAATCATACAATCGCAATCATACAATCACAATCATACAATCGCAATCATACAATTACAATCTCCCAAATACAATCTCCCAAATACAATCATACAATCACAATCATACAATCACAATCATACAATCACAATCATACAATCACAATCATACAATCACAATCATACAATTACAATCTCCCAAATACAATCTCCCAAATACAATCTCCCAAATACAATCATACAATCACAATCATACTGTCACAATCATACAATCACAATCATACAATCGCAATCATACAATTACAATCTCCCAAATACAATCTCCCAAATACAATCTCCCAAATACAATCATACAATCACAATCATACAATCACAATCATACAATCACAATCATACAATCACAATCATACAATCGCTATCATACAATCACAATCATACAATCACAATCATGCAATCACAGTCATACAATCACAATCATACAATCACAATCATACAATCACAAAAATACAATCATAATCATACAATCACAATCATACAATCATAATCATACAATTACAATCATACATCACAATCATACAATCACAATCATACAATCGCAATCATACAATCACAATCATGCAATCACAATCATACAATCGGAATCATACAATCGCATTCATACAATCGCAATCATACAATCACAATCATACAATCACAGTCATACAATCACAATCATACAATCACAGTCGTACAATCACAATCATACAATCACAATCATACTATCACAATCATACAATCACAATCATACAATCACAATCATACAATCACAATCATACAATCACAATCATACAATCACAATCATACAATCACAATCAAAGAATCACAATCATACAATCACAATCATACAATCGCAAGCATACAATCACAATCATACAATCTCAATCATACAATCACAATCATACAATCATAATCATACAATTACAATCATACATCACACTCATACAATCACAATCATACAATCGCAATCATACAATTACAATATCCCAAATACAATCTCCCAAATACAATCATACAATCACAATCATACAATCACAATCATACAATCACAATCATACAATCACAATCATACAATCACAATCATACAATCGCAATCATACAATTACAATCTCCCAAATACAATCTCCCAAATACAATCATACAATCACAATCATACAATCACAATCATACAATCACAATCATACAATCACAATCATACAATCATAATCATACAATTACAATCATACATCACAATCATACAATCACAATCAAACAATCACAATCATACAATCACAATCATACAATCACAATCATACAATCACAATCATACAATCACAATCATACAATCACAATCATACAATCACAATCATACAATCACAATCATACTTTCACAATCATACTATCACAATCATACAATCACAATCATACAATCACAGTCATACAATAACAATCATACAATAACAATCATATAATCACAATCATACTATCACAATCATACAATCACAATCATACAATCACAATCAGACAATCACAATCATACAATCGCAATCATACAATTACAATATCCCAAATACAATCTCCCAAATACAATCATACAATCACAATCATACAATCACAATCATACAATCATAATCATACAATTACAATCATACATCACAATCATACAATCACAATCATACAATCGCAATCATACAATCACAATCATACAATCGCAATCATACAATTACAATCTCCCAAATACAATCTCCCAAATACAATCATACAATCACAATCACACAATCACAATCATACAATCACGATCATACAGTCACAATCATACAATCACAATCATACAATTACAATCTCCCAAATACAATCTCCCAAATACAATCTCCCAAATACAGTCTCCCAAATACAATCTCCCAAATACAATCATACAATCACAATCATACAATCACAATCATACAATCACAATCATACAATCATAATCAAGCAATCACAATCATACAATCACAATCATACAATCACAATCATACTTTCACAAACATACAATCACAATCATACAATCACAATCATACAATCACAATCATACAATCGCAATCATACAATCACAATCATACTGTCACAATCATACAATCACAATCATACAATCACAATCATACAATCGCAATCATACAATTACAATCTCCCAAATACAATCTCCCAAATACAATCTCCCAAATACATTCATACAATCACAATCATACAATCACAATCATACAAACACAATCATACAATCACAATCATACAATCACTATCATACAATCACAATCATACAATCACAATCATACAATCACAATCATACAATCACAATCATACAATCACAATCATACAATCACAATCATACAATCACAATCATACAATCATAATCATACAATTACAATCATACATCACAATCATACAATCACAATCATACAATCGCAATCATACAATCACAATCATACAATCGCAACCATACAATTACAATCTCCCAAATACAATCATACAATCACAATCACACAATCACAATCATACAATCACGATCATACAGTCACAATCATACAATCATAATCATACAATTACAATCTCCCAAATACAATCTCCCAAATACAATCTCCCAAATACAATCTCCCAAATACAATCTCCCAAATACAATCATACAATCACAATCATACAATCACAATCATACAATCACAATCATACAATCATAATCAAGCAATCACAATCATACAATCACAATCATACAATCACAATCATACTTTCACAATCATACAATCACAATCATACAATCACAATCATACAATCACAGTCATACAATCATAATCATACAATCACAATCATACTGTCACAATCATACAATCACAATCATACAATCACAATCATACAATCGCAATCATACAATCACAATCAAACAATCATAATCATACAATTACAATCATACATCACAATCATACAATCACAATCATACAATCGCAATCATACAATTACAATATCCCAAATACCAGCTCCCAATTACAATCATACTATCACAATCGTACAATCACAATCATACAATCACAAAAATACAATCATAATCATACAATCACAATCATACAATCGCAATCATACAATCACAATCATACAATCACAATCATGCAATCACAATCATACAATCAGAATCATAAAATCACAATCATTCAATAACAATCGTACAATCACAATCGTACGATCACAATCGCACAACCACAATCAGACAATCACACTCATACAATCACAATCATACAATCACAATCATACAATCACAATCATACCATCACAATCATACTTTCACAATCATACAATCACAATCATACAACCACAATCATACAATCACAGTCATACAATCACAATCATACAATCACAATCATACAATCACAATCATACAATCACAATCATACAATCGCAAGCATACAATCACAATCATACAATCTCAATCATACAATCACAATCATACAATCATAATCATACAATTACAGTCATACATCACAATCATACAATCACAATCATACAATCGCAATCATACAATCACAATCATACAATCACAATCATACTATCACAATCGTACAATCACAATCGTACAATCACAATCGCACAACCACAATCAGACAATCACAATCATACAATCACAATCATACAATCACAATCATACAATCACAATCATACAATCACAATCAGACAATCAAAATCATACATTCAAAATCATGCAATCACAATCATACAATCACAATCATGCAATCACAATCATACAATCACAATCATACAATCACAATCCTACAATCACAATCGTACAGTCACAATCGTACAATCACAATCGCACAACCACAATCAGACAATCACAATCAAACAATCACAATCATACAATCACAATCATACAATCACAATCATACAATCACAATCATACAATCACAATCATACAATCACAATCATACAATCACAATCATACAATCACAATCATACAATCACAATCATACAATCACAATCATACTTTCACAATCATACTATCACAATCATACAATCACAATCATACAATCACAGTCATACAATACCAATCATACAATAACAATCATATAATCACAATCATACTATCACAATCATACAATCACAATCGTACAATCACAATCAGACAATCACAATCATACAATCGCAATCATACAATTACAATATCCCAAATACAATCTCCCAAATACAATCATACAATCACAATCATACAATCACAATCAGACAATCACAATCATACAATCGCAATCATACAATTACAATATCCCAAATACAATCTCCCAAATACAATCATACAATCACAATCATACAATCACAATCATACAATCATAATCATACAATTACAATCATACATCACAATCATACAATCACAATCATACAATCGCAATCATACAATCACAATCATACAATCGCAATCATACAATTACAATCTCCCAAATACAATCTCCCAAATACAATCATACAATCACAATCACACAATCACAATCATACAATCACGATCATACAGTCACAATCATACAATCACAATCATACAATTACAATCTCCCAAATACAATCTCCCAAATACAATCTCCCAAATACAATCTCCCAAATACAATCTCCCAAATACAATCATACAATCACAATCATACAATCACAAACATACAATCATAATCAAGCAATCACAATCATACAATCACAATCATACAATCACAATCATACTTTCACAATCATACAATCACAATCATACAATCACAGTCATACAATCACAATCATACAATCACAATCATACTGTCACAATCATACAATCACAATCATACAATCACAATCATACAATCGCAATCATACAATTACAATCTCCCAAATACAATCTCCCAAATACAATCTCCCAAATACATTCATACAATCACAATCATACAATCACAATCATACAAACACAATCATACAATCACAATCATACAATCACTATCATACAATCACAATCATACAATCACAATCATACAATCACAATCATACAATCACAATCATACAATCACAATCATACAATCACAATCATACAATCCCAATCATACAGTCACAATCATACAATCACAATCATACAATCACAAAAATACAATCATAATCATACAATCACAATCATACAATTGCAATCATACAATCACAATCATACAATCATAATCATGCAATCACAATCATACGATCGCAATCGAACAATCACAATCATACCATCACAATCATACAATCTCAATCATACAATCACAATCAAACAATCATAATCATACAATTACAATCATACATCACAATCATACAATCACAATCATACAATCGCAATCATACAATTACAATATCCCAAATACAATCTCCCAAATACAATCATACTATCACAATCGTACAATCACAATCATACAATCACAAAAATACAATCATAATCATACAATCACAATCATACAATCGCAATCATACAATCACAATCATACAATCACAATCATGCAATCACAATCATACAATCAGAATCATAAAATCACAATCATTCAATAACAATCGTACAATCACAATCGTACTATCACAATCGCACAACCACAATCAGACAATCACACTCATACAATCACAATCATACAATCACAATCATACAATCACAATCATACCATCACAATCATACTTTCACAATCATACAATCACAATCATACAACCACAATCATACAATCACAGTCATACAATCACAATCATACAATCACAATCATACAATCACAATCATACAATCACAATCATACAATCGCAAGCATACAATCACAATCATACAATCTCAATCGTACAATCACAATCATACAATCATAATCATACAATTACAGTCATACATCACAATCATACAATCACAATCATACAATCGCAATCATACAATCACAATCATACAATCACAATCATACTATCACAATCGTACAATCACAATCGTACAATCACAATCGCACAACCACAATCAGACAATCACAATCATACAATCACAATCATACAATCACAATCATACAATCACAATCATACAATCACAATCATACAATCACAATCATACAATCACAGTCATACAATCACAATCATACAATCACAATCATACAATCACAATCATACAATCAAAATCATACATTCAAAATCATGCAATCACAATCATGCAATCACAATCATGCAATCACAATCATACAATCACAATCAAAGAATCACAATCATACAATCACAATCATACAATCGCAAGCATACAATCACAATCGTACAATCTCAATCATACAATCACAATCATACAATCACAATAATGCAATCATAATCATACAATTACAATCATACATCACAATCATACAATCACAATCATACAATCACAATCATACTTTCACAATCATACTATCACAATCATACAATCACAATCATACAATCACAATCATACAATCGCAATCATACAATTACAATATCCCAAATACAATCATACAATCACAATCATACAATCACAATCATACAATCACAATCATACAATCACAATCATACAATCACAATCATACAATCACAATCATACAATCACAATCATACAATCACAATCATACAATCACAATCATACAATCACAATCATACAATCACAATCATACAATCACAATCATACAATCACAATCATACTTTCACAATCATAAAATCACAATCATACAATCACAATCATACAATCACAGTCATACAATCACAGTCATACAATCACAATCATACTATCACAATCATACAATCACAATCATACAATCACAATCGTACATTCACAATCATACAATCACAATCCTACAATCACATTCATACAATCGCAAGCATACAATCACAATCATACAATCTCAATCATACAATCACAATCATACAATCATAATCATACAATTACAATCAGACATCACAATCATACAATCACAATCATACAATCGCAATCATACAATTACAATCATACAATCACAATCATACAATCGCAATCATACAATCACTATCATACAGTCACAATCATACAATCACAATCATACAATCACAGTCATACAATCACAATCATACAATCACAATCATACAATCACAATCATACAATCACAATCATACAATCAAAATCATACATTCAAAATCATGCAATCACAATCATGCAATCACAATCATGCAATCACAATCATACCATCACAATCATACAATCACAATCCTACAATCACAATCGTACAATGACAATCGTACAATCACAATCGCACAACCACAATCAGACAATCACAATCATACAATCACAATCATACAATCACAATCATACAATCACAATCATACAATCACAATCATACAATCACAATCATACAATCACAATCATACTTTCACAATCATACTATCACAATCATACAATCACAATCATACAATCACAGTCATACAATAACAATCATACAATAACAATCATATAATCACAATCATACTATCCCAATCATACAATCACAATCATACAATCACAATCATACAATCACAATCAAGGAATCACAATCATACAATCACAATCATACAATCACAATCAAGGAATCACAATCATACAATCACAATCATACAATCGCAAGCATACAATCACAATCATACAATCTCAATCATACAATCACAATCATACAATCATAATCATACAATTAGAATCATACATCACAATCATACAATCACAATCATACAATCGCAATCATACAATTACAATATCCCAAATACAATCTCCCAAATACAATCATACAATCACAATCATACAATCGCAAGCATACAATCACAATCATACAATCTCAATCATACAATCACAATCATACAATCATAATCATACAATTACAATCATACATCACAATCATACAATCACAATCATACAATCACAATCATACTATCGCAATCATACAATCACAATCACACAATCACAATCGTACATTCACAATCATACAATCACAATCATACAATCACAATCATACAATCTCAATCATACAATCACAATCATACAATCATAATCATACAATTACAATCATACATCACAATCATACAATCACAATCATACAATCGCAATCATACAATTACAATATCCCAAATACAATCTCCCAAATACAATCATACAATCACAATCATACAATCACAATCATACAATCACAATCATACAATCACAATCATACAATCACAATCATACTTTCACAATCATACAATCACAATCATACAATCGCATTCATACAATCGCAATCATACAATCACAATCATACAATCGCAATCATACAATTACAATCTCCCAAATACAATCTCCCAAATACAATCACCCAAATACAATCATACAATCACAATCATACAATCATAATCATACAATCACAATCATACAATCACAATCATACAATTGCAATCATACTACCACAATCATACAATCACAATCATACAATCACAATCATACAATCACAATCATACAATCACAATCATACTTTCAAAATCATGCAATCACAATCATACAATCACAATCATGCAATCACAATCATACAATCATAATCATGCAATCACAATCATACAATCACAATCATACAATCACAATCATACAATCACAATCATACAATCACAATCATACAATCACAATCATACAATCACAATCATACAATCGCAATCATACAATCGCAATCATACAATCGCAATCATACAATCATAATCATGCAATCACAATCATACGATCGCAATCGAACAATCACAATCATACCATCACAATCATACAATCACAATCATACAATCATAATCATACAATTACAATCATACATCACAATCATACAATCACAATCATACAATCGCAATCATACAATCACAATCATACAATCGCAATCATACAATTACAATCTCCCAAATACAATCTCCCAAATACAATCTCCCACATACAATCATACAATCACAATCATACAATCACAATCATACAATCGCAATCATACAATTACAATATCCCAAATACAATCATACAATCACAATCATACAATCACAATCATACAATCACATTCATACAATCACAATCATACAATCACAATCATGCAGTCACAATCATACAATCACAATCATACTTTCATAATCATACAATCACAATCATACAATCACAATCATACAACCGCAATCATACAATCGCAATCATACATTCAAAATCATGCAATCACAATCATACAATCACAATCATGCAATCACAATCATACAATCAGAATCATAAAATCACAATCATTCAATAACAATCGTACAATCACAATCGTACGATCACAATCGCACAACCACAATCAGACAATCACACTCATACAATCACAATCATACAATCACAATCATGCAATCATAATCATACAATCACAATCATACAATCACAATCATACAATCACAATCATACAATCACAGTCATACAACCACAATCAGACAATCACAATCATACAATCACAATCATACAATCGCAATCATACAATCGCAATCATACAATCGCAATCATACAATCATAATCATGCAATCACAATCATACGATCGCAATCGAACAATCACAATCATACCATCACAATCATACAATCACAATCATACAATCATAATCATACAATTACAATCATACATCACAATCATACAATCACAATCATACAATCGCAATCATACAATCACAATCATACAATCGCAATCATACAATTACAATCTCCCAAATACAATCTCCCAAATACAATCTCCCACATACAATCATACAATCACAATCATACAATCACAATCATACAATCGCAATCATACAATTACAATATCCCAAATACAATCATACAATCACAATCATACAATCACAATCATACAATCACATTCATACAATCACAATCATACAATCACAATCATGCAGTCACAATCATACAATCACAATCATACTTTCACAATCATACAATCACAATCATACAATCACAATCATACAATCACAGTCATACAATCACAGTCATACAATCACAATCATACAATCACAGTCATACAATCACAATCATACAATCACAATCATACTATCACAATCATACAATCACAATCATACAATCACAATCATACAATCACAATCATGCAATCATAATCATACAATCACAATCATACAATCACAATCATACAACCGCAATCATACAATCGCAATCATACATTCAAAATCATGCAATCACAATCATACAATCACAATCATGCAATCACAATCATACAATCAGAATCATAAAATCACAATCATTCAATAACAATCGTACAATCACAATCGTACGATCACAATCGCACAACCACAATCAGACAATCACACTCATACAATCACAATCATACAATCACAATCATACAATCACAATCATACCATCACAATCATACTTTCACAATCATACAATCACAATCATACAATCACAATCATACAATCACAATCATACAATCACAGTCATACAACCACAATCAGACAATCACAATCATACAATCACAATCATACAATCACAATCATACAATCACAATCATACAATCACAATCATACAATCACAATCATACAATCACAATCATACTTTCACAATCATACTATCACAATCATACAATCACAATCATACAATCACAGTCATACAATAACAATCATACAATAACAATCATATAATCACAATCATACTATCCCAATCATACAATCACAATCATACAATCACAATCATACAATCACAATCATACAATCACAATCATACAATCGCAATCATACAATCGCAATCATACAATCGCAATCATACAATCATAATCATGCAATCACAATCATACGATCGCAATCGAACAATCACAATCATACCATCACAATCATACAATCACAATCATACAATCATAATCATACAATTACAATCATACATCACAATCATACAATCACAATCATACAATCGCAATCATACAATCACAATCATACAATCGCAATCATACAATTACAATCTCCCAAATACAATCTCCCAAATACAATCTCCCACATACAATCATACAATCACAATCATACAATCACAATCATACAATCGCAATCATACAATTACAATATCCCAAATACAATCATACAATCACAATCATACAATCACAATCATACAATCACATTCATACAATCACAATCATACAATCACAATCATGCAGTCACAATCATACAATCACAATCATACTTTCACAATCATACAATCACAATCATACAATCACAATCATACAATCACAGTCATACAATCACAGTCATACAATCACAATCATACAATCACAGTCATACAATCACAATCATACAATCACAATCATACTATCACAATCATACAATCACAATCATACAATCACAATCATACAATCACAATCATGCAATCATAATCATACAATCACAATCATACAATCACAATCATACAACCGCAATCATACAATCGCAATCATACATTCAAAATCATGCAATCACAATCATACAATCACAATCATGCAATCACAATCATACAATCAGAATCATAAAATCACAATCATTCAATAACAATCGTACAATCACAATCGTACGATCACAATCGCACAACCACAATCAGACAATCACACTCATACAATCACAATCATACAATCACAATCATACAATCACAATCATACCATCACAATCATACTTTCACAATCATACAATCACAATCATACAATCACAATCATACAATCACAATCATACAATCACAGTCATACAACCACAATCAGACAATCACAATCATACAATCACAATCATACAATCACAATCATACAATCACAATCATACAATCACAATCATACAATCACAATCATACAATCACAATCATACTTTCACAATCATACTATCACAATCATACAATCACAATCATACAATCACAGTCATACAATAACAATCATACAATAACAATCATATAATCACAATCATACTATCCCAATCATACAATCACAATCATACAATCACAATCATACAATCACAATCAAGGAATCACAATCATACAATCACAATCATACAATCACAATCAAGGAATCACAATCATACAATCACAATCATACAATCGCAAGCATACAATCACAATCATACAATCTCAATCATACAATCACAATCATACAATCATAATCATACAATTAGAATCATACATCACAATCATACAATCACAATCATACAATCGCAATCATACAATTACAATATCCCAAATACAATCTCCCAAATACAATCATACAATCACAATCATACAATCGCAAGCATACAATCACAATCATACAATCTCAATCATACAATCACAATCATACAATCATAATCATACAATTACAATCATACATCACAATCATACAATCACAATCATACAATCACAATCATACTATCGCAATCATACAATTACAATATCCCAAATACAATCTCCCAAATACAATCATACAATCACAATCATACAATCACAATCATACAATCACAATCATACAATCACAATCATACAATCACAATCATACAATCACAATCATACAATCGCATTCATACAATCGCAATCATACAATCACAATCATACAATCGCAATCATACAATTACAATCTCCCAAATACAATCTCCCAAATACAATCACCCAAATACAATCATACAATCACAATCATACAATCATAATCATACAATCACAATCATACAATCACAATCATACAATTGCAATCATACTACCACAATCATACAATCACAATCATACAATCACAATCATACAATCACAATCATACAATCACAATCATACAATCACAATCATACATTCAAAATCATGCAATCACAATCATACAATCACAATCATGCAATCACAATCATACAATCATAATCATGCAATCACAATCATACAATCACAATCATACAATCACAATCATACAATCACAATCATACAATCACAATCATACAATCACAATCATACAATCACAATCATACAATCGCAATCATACAATCGCAATCATACAATCGCAATCATACAATCATAATCATGCAATCACAATCATACGATCGCAATCGAACAATCACAATCATACCATCACAATCATACAATCACAATCATACAATCATAATCATACAATTACAATCATACATCACAATCATACAATCACAATCATACAATCGCAATCATACAATCACAATCATACAATCGCAATCATACAATTACAATCTCCCAAATACAATCTCCCAAATACAATCTCCCACATACAATCATACAATCACAATCATACAATCACAATCATACAATCGCAATCATACAATTACAATATCCCAAATACAATCATACAATCACAATCATACAATCACAATCATACAATCACATTCATACAATCACAATCATACAATCACAATCATGCAGTCACAATCATACAATCACAATCATACTTTCACAACCATACAATCACAATCATACAATCACAATCATACAATCACAGTCATACAATCACAGTCATACAATCACAATCATACAATCACAGTCATACAATCACAATCATACAATCACAATCATACTATCACAATCATACAATCACAATCATACAATCACAATCATACAATCACAATCATGCAATCATAATCATACAATCACAATCATACAATCACAATCATACAACCGCAATCATACAATCGCAATCATACATTCAAAATCATGCAATCACAATCATACAATCACAATCATGCAATCACAATCATACAATCAGAATCATAAAATCACAATCATTCAATAACAATCGTACAATCACAATCGTACGATCACAATCGCACAACCACAATCAGACAATCACACTCATACAATCACAATCATACAATCACAATCATACAATCACAATCATACCATCACAATCATACTTTCACAATCATACAATCACAATCATACAATCACAATCATACAATCACAATCATACAATCACAGTCATACAATCACAGTCATACAATCACAATCATACTATCACAATCATACCATCACAATCATACAATCACAATCGTACATTCACAATCATACAATCACAATCATACAATCACATTCATACAATCGCAAGCATACAATCACAATCATACAATCATAATCATGCAATCACAATCATACAATCACAATCGTACAATCACAATCGTACAATCACAATCGTACAATCACAATCGCACAACCACAATCAGACAATTACAATCATACAATCACAATCATACAATCACAATCATACAATCACAATCATACAATCACAATCATACAATCACAATCATACAATCACAATCATACAATCACAAAAATACAATCATAGTCATACAATCACAATCATACAATCACAATCATACAATCATAATCATGCAATCACAATCATACGAACGCAATCATACAATCACAATCATACCATCACAATCATACAATCAGAATCATACAATCATAATCATACAATTACAATCATACATCACAATCATACAATCACAATCATACAATCGCAATCATACAATCACAATCATACAATCGCAATCATACAATTACAATCTCCCAAATACAATCTCCCAAATACAATCTCCCAGATACCATCATACAATCACATTCATACAATCACAATCATACAATCATAATCATACAATTACAATCATACATCACAATCATACAATCACAATCATACAATCGCAATCATACAGTCGCAATCATACAATTACAATGTCCCAAATAAATCTCCCAAATACAATCTCCCAAATACAATCTCCCAAATACAATCATACAATCACAATCATACAATCACAATCATACAATCACAATCATACAATCACAATCATACTATCACAATCATACAATCACAATCATACAATCACAATCATACAATCACAATCATACAACCACAATCATACAATCGCAATCATACATTCAAAATCATGCAATCACAATCATACAATCACAATCATGCAATCACAATCATACAATCAGAATCATACAATCACAATCATTCAATAGCAATCGTACAATCACAATCGTACAATCACAATCGCACAACCACAACCAGACAATCACACTCATACAATCACAATCATACAATCACAATCATACAATCACAATCATACCATCACAATCATACTTTCACAATCATACAATCACAATCATACAATCACAATCATACAATCACAGTCATACAATCACAATCATACAATCACAATCATACTATCACAATCATACAATCACAATCATACAATCACAATCATACAATCACAATCATACAATCGCAATCATACAATCACAATCATACAATCGCAATCATACAATTACAATCTCCCAAATACAATCTCCCAAATACAATCTTCCAAATACAATCAAACAATCACAATCATACAATCACAATCATACTATCACAATCATACTATCACAATCGTACAATCACAATCGTGCAATCACAATCGCACAACCACAATCAGACAATCACAATCATACAATCACAATCATACAATCACAATCATACAATCACAATCATACTTTCACAATCATACAATCACAATCATACAATCGCAAGCATACAATCACAATCATACAATCTCAATCATACAATCACAATCATACAATCACAATCATACAATCATAATCATACAATTACAATCATACATCACAATCATACAATCACAATCATACGATCGCAATCATACAATTACAATATCCCAAATACAATCTCCCAAATACAATCACCCAAATACAATCATACTTTCACAATCATACAATCACAATCATACAATCTCAATCATACAATCACAATCATACAATCATAATCATACAATTACAATCATACATCACAATCATACAATCACAATCATACAATCGCAATCATACAATTACAATATCCCAAATACAATCTCCCAAATACAATCATACAATCACAATCATACAATCACAATCATACAATCACAATCGTACAATCGCATTCATACAATCGCAATCATACAATCACAATCATACAATCGCAATCATACAATTACAATCTCCCAAATACAATCTCCCAAATACAATCACCCAAATACAATCATACAATCACAATCATACAATCATAATCATACAATCACAATCATACAATCACAATCATACAATCACAATCATACTATCACAATCATACAATCACAATCATACAATCACAATCATACTATCACAATCATACATTCAAAATCATGCAATCACAATCATACAATCACAATCATGCAATCACAATCATACAATCATAATCATGCAATCACAATCATACAATCACAATCGTACAATCACAATCGTACAATCACAATCGTACAATCACAATCGCACAACCACAATCAGACAATTACAATCATACAATCACAATCATACAATCACAATCATACAATCACAATCATACAATCACAATCATACAATCACAATCATACAATCACAATCATACAATCACAAAAATACAATCATAATCATACAATCACAATCATACAATCACAATCATACAATCATAATCATGCAATCACAATCATACGATCGCAATCATACAATCACAATCATACCATCACAATCATACAATCAGAATCATACAATCATAATCATACAATTACAATCATACATCACAATCATACAATCACAATCATACAATCGCAATCATACAATCACAATCATACAATCGCAATCATACAATTACAATCTCCCAAATACAATCTCCCAAATACAATCTCCCAGATACCATCGTACAATCACATTCATACAATCACAATCATACAATCATAATCATACAATTACAATCATACATCACAATCATACAATCACAATCATACAATCGCAATCATACAATCGCAATCATACAATTACAATGTCCCAAATAAATCTCCCAAATACAATCTCCCAAATACAATCTCCCAAATACAATCATACAATCACAATCATACAATCACAATCATACAATCACAATCATACAATCACAATCATACTATCACAATCATACAATCACAATCATACAATCACAATCATACAATCACAATCATACAACCACAATCATACAATCGCAATCATACATTCAAAATCATGCAATCACAATCATACAATCACAATCATGCAATCACAATCATACAATCAGAATCATACAATCACAATCATTCAATAGCAATCGTACAATCACAATCGTACAATCACAATCGCACAACCACAACCAGACAATCACACTCATACAATCACAATCATACAATCACAATCATACAATCACAATCATACCATCAAAATCATACTTTCACAATCATACAATCACAATCATACAATCACAATCATACAATCACAGTCATACAATCACAATCATACAATCACAATCATACTATCCCAATCATACAATCACAATCATACAATCACAATCATACAATCACAATCATACAATCGCAATCATACAATCACAATCATACAATCGCAATCATACAATTACAATCTCCCAAATACAATCTCCCAAATACAATCTTCCAAATACAATCAAACAATCACAATCATACAATCATAATCATACAATTACAGTCATACATCACAATCATACAATCACCATCATACAATCGCAATCATACAATCACAATCATACAATCGCAATCATACAATTACAATCTCCCAAATACAATCTCCCAAATACAATCTTCCAAATACAATCAAACAATCACAATCATACAATCACAATCATACTATCACAATCATACTATCACAATCGTACAATCTCAATCGTGCAATCACAATCGCACAACCACAATCAGACAATCACAATCATACAATCACAATCATACAATCACAATCATACAATCACAATCATACTTTCACAATCATACAATCACAATCATACAATCGCAAGCATACAATCACAATCATACAATCTCAATCATACAATCACAATCATACAATCACAATCATACAATCATAATCATACAATTACAATCATACATCACAATCATACAATCACAATCATACGATCGCAATCATACAATTACAATATCCCAAATACAATCTCCCAAATACAATCACCCAAATACAATCATACAATCACAATCATACAATCATAATCATACAATCACAATCATACAATCACAATCATACAATCACAATCATACAATCACAATCATACAATCACAATCATACAATCACAATCATACAATCACAATCATACAATCACAATCATACAATCGCATTCATACAATCGCAATCATACAATCACAATCATACAATCGCAATCATACAATTACAATCTCCCAAATACAATCACCCAAATACAATCATACAATCACAATCATACAATCATAATCATACAATCACAATCATACAATCACAATCATACAATCACAATCATACAATCACAATCATACAATCACAATCATACATTCAAAATCATGCAATCACAATCATACAATCACAATCATGCAATCACAATCATACAATCATAATCATGCAATCACAATCATACAATCACAATCGTACAATCACAATCGCACAACCACAATCATACAATCATAATCATACAATCACAATCATACTTTCACAATCATACAATCACAATCATACAATCACAATCATACAATCACAATCATACAATCTCAATCATACAATCACAATCATACAATCATAATCATACAATTACAATCATACATCACAATCATACAATTACAATCATACAATCGCAATCATACTATTACAATCTCCCAAATACAATCACCCAAATACAATCATACAATCACAATCATACAATCATAATCATACAATCACAATCATACAATCACAATCATACAATTACAATCATACATCACAATCATACAATCACAATCATACAATCGCAATCATACAATTACAATATCCCAAATACAATCTCCCAAATACAATCATACAATCACAATCATACAATCACAATCATACAATCACAATCATACAATCACAATCATACAATCACAATCATACAATCACAATCATACAATCGCATTCATACAATCGCAATCATACAATCACAATCATACAATCGCAATCATACAATTACAATCTCCCAAATACAATCTCCCAAATACAATCACCCAAATACAATCATACAATCACAATCATACAATCATAATCATACAATCACAATCATACAATCACAATCATACAATCGCAATCATACTACCACAATCATACAATCACAATCATACAATCACAATCATACAATCACAATCATACAATCACAATCATACATTCAAAATCATGCAATCACAATCATACAATCACAATCATGCAATCACAATCATACAATCATAATCATGCAATCACAATCATACAATCACAATCATACAATCACAATCATACAATCACAATCATACAATCACAATCATACAATCACAATCATACAATCACAATCATACAATCACAAAAATACAATCATAATCATACAATCACAATCATACAATCGCAATCATACAATCGCAATCATACAATCGCAATCATACAATCATAATCATGCAATCACAATCATACGATCGCAATCGAACAATCACAATCATACCATCACAATCATACAATCACAATCATACAATCATAATGATACAATTACAATCATACATCACAATCATACAATCACAATCATACAATCGCAATCATACAATTACAATCATACAATCGCAATCATACAATTACAATCTCCCAAATACAATCTCCCAAATACAATCCCCCAGATACAATCATACAATCACAATCATACAATCACAATCATACAATCATAATCATACAATTACAATCATACATCACAATCATACAATCACAATCATACAATCGCAATCATACAATTACAATATCCCAAATACAATCTCCCAAATACAATCATACAATCACAATCATACAATCACAATCATACAATCACAATCATACAATCACAATCATACAATCACAATCATACAATCACAATCATACAATCACAATCATACAATCACAATCATACAATCGCATTCATACAATCGCAATCATACAATCACAATCATACAATTACAATCTCCCAAATACAATCTCCCAAATACAATCACCCAAATACAATCATACAATCACAATCATACAATCATAATCATACAATCACAATCATACAATCACAATCATACAATCACAATCATACAATCGCAATCATACAATCGCAATCATACAATCGCAATCATACAATCGCAATCATACAATCGCAATCATACAATCGCAATCATACAATCGCAATCATACAATCGCAATCATACAATCGCAATCATACAATCGCAATCATACAATCGCAATCATACAATCGCAATCATACAATCGCAATCATACAATCGCAATCATACAATCACAATCATACAATCTCAATCATACAATCACAATCATACAACCACAATCAGACAATCACAATCATACAATCACAATCATACAATCACAATCATACAATCGCAATCATACAATTACAATATCCCAAATACAATCTCCCAAATACAATCATACAATCACAATCATACAATCACAATCATACAATCACAATCATACAATCGCAATCATACATTCAAAATCATGCAATCACAATCATACAATCACAATCATGCAATCACAATCATACAATCAGAATCATAAAATCACAATCATTCAATAACAATCGTACAATCACAATCGTACGATCACAATCGCACAACCACAATCAGACAGTCACACTCATACAATCACAATCATACAATCACAATCATACAATCACAACCATACCATCACAATCTTACTTTCACAATCATACAATCACAATCATACAACCACAATCATACAATCACAGTCATACAATCACAATCATACAATCACAATCATACAATCACAATCATACAATCGCAATCATACAATCGCAATCATACAATCGCAATCATACAATCGCAATCATACAATCGCAATCATACAATCACAATCATACAATCTCAATCATACAATCACAATCATACAACCACAATCAGACAATCACAATCATACAATCACAATCATACAATCACAATCATACAATCGCAATCATACAATTACAATATCCCAAATACAATCTCCCAAATACAATCATACAATCACAATCATACAATCACAATCATACAATCACAATCATACAATCGCAATCATACATTCAAAATCATGCAATCACAATCATACAATCACAATCATGCAATCACAATCATACAATCAGAATCATAAAATCACAATCATTCAATAACAATCGTACAATCACAATCGTACGATCACAATCGCACAACCACAATCAGACAGTCACACTCATACAATCACAATCATACAATCACAATCATACAATCACAACCATACCATCACAATCTTACTTTCACAATCATACAATCACAATCATACAACCACAATCATACAATCACAGTCATACAATCACAATCATACAATCACAATCATACAATCACAATCATACAATCACAATCATACAATCGCAAGCATACAATCACAATCATACAATCTCAATCATACAATCACAATCATACAATCATAATCATACAATTACAGTCATACATCACAATCATACAATCACAATCATACAATCGCAATCATACAATCACAATCATACAATCACAATCATACAATCACAATAATACAATCATGATCATACAATTACAATCATACATCACAATCATACAATCACAATCATACAATCACAATCATACTTTCACAATCATACTATCACAATCATACAATCACAATCATACAATCACAATCATACAATCGCAATCATACAATTACAATATCCCAAATACAATCATACAATCACAATCATACAATCACAATCATACAATCACAATCATACAATCACAGTCATACAATCACAATCATACTATCACAATCATACAATCACAATCATACAATCACAATCGTACATTCACAATCATACAATCACAATCATACAATCACATTCATACAATCGCAAGCATACAATCACAATCATACAATCTCAATCATACAATCACAATCATACAATCATAATCATACAATTACAATCATACATCACAATCATACAATCACAATCATACAATCGCAATCATACAATTACAATATCCCAAATACAATCTCCCAAATACAATCATACAATCACAATCATACAATCACAATCATACAATCACAATCATACAATCGCAATCATACAATTACAATATCCCAAATACAATCATACAATCACAATCATACAATCACAACCATACAATCACAATCATACAATCACAGTCATACAATCACAATCATACTATCACAATCATACAATCACAATCATACAACCACAATCGTACATTCACAATCATACAATCACAATCATACAATCACATTCATACAATCGCAAGCATACAATCACAATCATACAATCTCAATCATACAATCACAATCATACAATCATAATCATACAATTACAATCATACATCACAATCATACAATCACAATCATACAATCGCAATCATACAATTACAATATCCCAAATACAATCTCCCAAATACAATCATACAATCACAATCATACAATCACAATCATGCAATCACAATCGTACAATCGCATTCATACAATCGCAATCATACAATCACAATCATACAATCGCAATCATACAATTACAATCTCCCAAATACAATCTCCCAAATACAATCACCCAAATACAATCATACAATCACAATCATACAATCATAATCATACAATCACAATCATACAATCACAATCATACAATCACAATCATACTATCACAATCATACAATCACAATCATACAATCACAATCATACTATCACAATCATACATTCAAAATCATGCAATCACAATCATACAATCACAATCATACAATCACAATCATACAATCACAATCATACAATCACAATCATACAATCACAATCATACAATCACAATCATACAATCACAATCATACAATCACAAAAATACAATCATAATCATACAATCACAATCATACAATCACAATCATACAATCATAATCATGCAATCACAGTCATACGATCGCAATCATACAATCACAATCATACCATCACAATCATACAATCAGAATCATACAATCATAATCATACAATTACAATCATACATCACAATCATACAATCACAATCATACAATCGCAATCATACAATCACAATCATACAATCGCAATCATACATTTACAATCTCCCAAATACAATCTCCCAAATACAATCTCCCAGATACCATCATACAATCACATTCATACAATCACAATCATACAATCATAATCATACAATTACAATCATACATCACAATCATACAATCACAATCATGCAATCACAATCATACAATCATAATCATGCAATCACAATCATACAATCACAATCATACAATCACAATCATACAATCACAATCATACAATCACAATCATACAATCGCAATCATACATTCAAAATCATGCAATCACAATCATACAATCACAATCATGCAATCACAATCATACAATCAGAATCATACAATCACAATCATTCAATAGCAATCGTACAATCACAATCGTACAATCACAATCGCACAACCACAACCAGACAATCACACTCATACAATCACAATCATACAATCACAATCATACAATCACAATCATACCATCACAATCATACTTTCACAATCATACAATCACAATCATACAATCACAATCATACAATCACAGTCATACAATCGCAATCATACAATCACAATCATACTATCACAATCATACAATCACAATCATACAATCACAATCATACAATCACAATCATACAATCATAATCATACAATCACAATCATACAATCACAATCATACAATCACAATCATACAATCACAATCATACAATCGCAAGCATACAATCACAATCATACAATCTCAATCATACAATCACAATCATACAATCATAATCATACAATTACAGTCATACATCACAATCATACAATCACCATCATACAATCGCAATCGTACAATCACAATCATACAATCGCAATCATACAATTACAATCTCCCAAATACAATCTCCCAAATACAATCTTCCAAATACAATCAAACAATCACAATCATACAATCACAATCATACAATCACAATCATACAATCACAATCATACTATCACAATCGTACAATCACAATCGTGCAATCACAATCGCACAACCACAATCAGACAATCACAATCATACAATCACAATCATACAATCACAATCATACAATCACAATCATACTTTCACAATCATACAATCACAATCATACAATCGCAAGCATACAATCACAATCATACAATCTCAATCATACAATCACAATCATACAATCACAATCATACAATCATAATCATACAATTACAATCATACATCACAATCATACAATCACAATCATACGATCGCAATCATACAATTACAATATCCCAAATACAATCTCCCAAATGCAATCACCCAAATACAATCATACAATCACAATCATACAATCATAATCATACAATCACAATCATACAATCACAATCATACAATCACAATCATACAATCACAATCATACAATCACAATCATACAATCACAATCATACAATCGCAATCATACAATCGCAATCATACAATCGCAATCATACAATCGCAATCATACAATCGCAATCATACAATCGCAATCATACAATCACAATCATACAATCTCAATCATACAATCACAATCATACAACCACAATCAGACAATCACAATCATACAATCACAATCATACAATCACAATCATACAATCGCAATCATACAATTACAATATCCCAAATACAATCTCCCAAATACAATCATACAATCACAATCATACAATCACAATCATACAATCACAATCATACAATCGCAATCATACATTCAAAATCATGCAATCACAATCATACAATCACAATCATGCAATCACAATCATACAATCAGAATCATAAAATCACAATCATTCAATAACAATCGTACAATCACAATCGTACGATCACAATCGCACAACCACAATCAGACAGTCACACTCATACAATCACAATCATACAATCACAATCATACAATCACAACCATACCATCACAATCATACTTTCACAATCATACAATCACAATCATACAACCACAATCATACAATCACAGTCATACAATCACAATCATACAATCACAATCATACAATCACAATCATACAATCACAATCATACAATCGCAAGCATACAATCACAATCATACAATCTCAATCATACAATCACAATCATACAATCATAATCATACAATTACAGTCATACATCACAATCATACAATCACAATCATACAATCGCAATCATACAATCACAATCATACAATCACAATCATACAATCACAATAATACAATCATGATCATACAATTACAATCATACATCACAATCATACAATCACAATCATACAATCACAATCATACTTTCACAATCATACTATCACAATCATACAATCACAATCATACAATCACAATCATACAATCGCAATCATACAATTACAATATCCCAAATACAATCATACAATCACAATCATACAATCACAATCATACAATCACAATCATACAATCACAGTCATACAATCACAATCATACTATCACAATCATACAATCACAATCATACAATCACAATCGTACATTCACAATCATACAATCACAATCATACAATCACATTCATACAATCGCAAGCATACAATCACAATCATACAATCTCAATCATACAATCACAATCATACAATCATAATCATACAATTACAATCATACATCACAATCATACAATCACAATCATACAATCGCAATCATACAATTACAATCATACAATCACAATCATACAATCGCAATCATACAATCACTATCATACAATCACAATCATACAATCACAATCATACAATCACAATCATACAATCACAATCATACAATCAAAATCATACATTCAAAATCATGCAATCACAATCATACAATCACAATCATGCAATCACAATCATACAATCACAATCATACAATCACAATCCTACAATCACAATCGTACAATGACAATCGTACAATCACAATCGCACAACCACAATCAGACAATCACAATCATACAATCACAATCATACAATCGCAATCATACAATCACAATCATACAATCACAATCATACTTTCGCAATCATACTATCACAATCATATAATCACAATCATACAATCACAGTCATACAATAACAATCATACAATAACAATCATATAATCACAATCATACTATCACAATCATACAATCACAATCATACAATCACAATCATACAATCACAATCAAGGAATCACAATCATACAATCACAATCATACAATCACAATCAAGGAATCACAATCATACAATCACAATCATACAATCGCAAGCATACAATCACAATCATACAATCTCAATCATACAATCACAATCATACAATCATAATCATACAATTAGAATCATACATCACAATCATACAATCACAATCATACAATCGCAATCATACAATTACAATATCCCAAATACAATCTCCCAAATACAATCATACAATCACAATCATACAATCGCAAGCATACAATCACAATCATACAATCTCAATCATACAATCACAATCATACAATCATAATCATACAATTACAATCATACATCACAATCATACAATCACAATCATACAATCACAATCATACTATCGCAATCATACAATCACAATCACACAATCACAATCGTACATTCACAATCATACAATCACAATCATACAATCACAATCATACAATCACAATCATACAATCTCAATCATACAATCACAATGATACAATCATAATCATAAAATTACAATCATACATCACAATCATACAATCACAATCATACAATCGCAATCATACAATTACAATATCCCAAATACAATCTCCCAAATACAATCACCCAAATACAATCATACAATCACAATCATACAATCATAATCATACAATCACAATCATACAATCACAATCATACAATTGCAATCATGCTACCACAATCATACAATCACAATCATACAATCACAATCATACAATCACAATCATACAATCACAATCATACAATCACAATCATACAATCACAATCATACAATCACAATCATACAATCACAATCATACAATCGCATTCATACAATCGCAATCATACAATCACAATCATACAATCGCAATCATACAATTACAATCTCCCAAATACAATCTCCCAAATACAATCACCCAAATACAATCACCCAAATACAATCATACAATCACAATCATACAATCATAATCATACAATCACAATCATACAATCACAATCATACAATCACAAACATACAATCACAATCATACAATCACAACCATACATTCAAAATCATGCAATCACAATCATACAATCACAATCATGCAATCACAATCATACAATCATAATCATGCAATCACAATCATACAATCACAATCGTACAAACACAATCGCACAACCACAATCATACAATCATAATAATACAATCACAATCATACTTTCACAATCATACAATCACAATCATACAATCACAATCATACAATCACAATCATACAATCTCAATCATACAATCACAATCATACAATCATAATCATACAATTACAATCATACATCACAATCATACAATCACAATCATACAATCGCAATCATACAATTACAATATCCCAAATACAATCTCCCAAATACAATCATACAATCACAATCATACAATCACAATCATACAATCACAATCATACAATCACAATCATACAATCACAATCATACAATCACAATCATACAATCACAATCATACAATCACAATCATACAATCGCATTCATACAATCGCAATCATACAATCACAATCATACAATCGCAATCATACAATTACAATCTCCCAAATACAATCTCCCAAATACAATCACCCAAATACAATCATACAATCACAATCATACAATCAGAATCATACAATCACAATCATACAATCACAATCATACAATCGCAATCATACAATCGCAATCATACAATCGCAATCATACAATCGCAATCATACAATCGCAATCATACAATCGCAATCATACAATCGCAATCATACAATCGCAATCATACAATCGCAATCATACAATCGCAATCATACAATCGCAATCATACAATCGCAATCATACAATCGCAATCATACAATCGCAATCATACAATCGCAATCATACAATCGCAATCATACAATCACAATCATACAATCTCAATCATACAATCACAATCATACAACCACAATCGGACAATCACAATCATACAATCACAATCATACAATCACAATCATACAATCGCAATCATACAATTACAATATCCCAAATACAATCTCCCAAATACAATCATACAATCACAATCATACAATCACAATCATACAATCACAATCATACAATCACAATCATACAATCGCAATCATACATTCAAAATCATGCAATCACAATCATACAATCACAATCATGCAATCACAATCATACAATCAGAATCATAAAATCACAATCATACAATCATAATCATACAATTACAATCATACATCACAATCATACAATCACAATCATACAATCGCAATCATACAATCACAATCATACAATCGCAATCATACAATTACAATCTCCCAAATACAATCTCCCAAATACAATCTCCCACATACAATCATACAATCACAATCATACAATCACAATCATACAATCGCAATCATACAATCATAATCATACAATTAGAATCATACATCACAATCATACAATCACAATCATACAATCGCAATCATACAATTACAATATCCCAAATACAATCATACAATCACAATCATACAATCACAATCATACAATCACAATCATACAATCAAAATCATACAATCACAATCATACTTTCACAATCATAAAATCACAATCATACAATCACAATCATACAATCACAGTCATACAATCACAGTCATACAATCCCAATCATACAATCACAATCATACAATCACAATCGTACAATCACAATCGTACGATCACAATCGCACAACCACAATCAGACAGTCACACTCATACAATCACAATCATACAATCACAATCATACAATCACAACCATACCATCACAATCATACTTTCACAATCATACAATCACAATCATACAACCACAATCATACAATCACAGTCATACAATCACAATCATACAATCACAATCATACAATCACAATCATACAATCACAATCATACAATCGCAAGCATACAATCACAATCATACAATCTCAATCATACAATCACAATCATACAATCATAATCATACAATTACAGTCATACATCACAATCATACAATCACAATCATACAATCGCAATCATACAATCACAATCATACAATCACAATCATACAATCACAATAATACAATCATGATCATACAATTACAATCATACATCACAATCATACAATCACAATCATACAATCACAATCATACTTTCACAATCATACTATCACAATCATACAATCACAATCATACAATCACAATCATACAATCGCAATCATACAATTACAATATCCCAAATACAATCATACAATCACAATCATACAATCACAATCATACAATCACAATCATACAATCACAGTCATACAATCACAATCATACTATCACAATCATACAATCACAATCATACAATCACAATCGTACATTCACAATCATACAATCACAATCATACAATCACATTCATACAATCGCAAGCATACAATCACAATCATACAATCTCAATCATACAATCACAATCATACAATCATAATCATACAATTACAATCATACATCACAATCATACAATCACAATCATACAATCGCAATCATACAATTACAATCATACAATCACAATCATACAATCGCAATCATACAATCACTATCATACAATCACAATCATACAATCACAATCATACAATCACAATCATACAATCACAATCATACAATCAAAATCATACATTCAAAATCATGCAATCACAATCATACAATCACAATCATGCAATCACAATCATACAATCACAATCATACAATCACAATCCTACAATCACAATCGTACAATGACAATCGTACAATCACAATCGCACAACCACAATCAGACAATCACAATCATACAATCACAATCATACAATCGCAATCATACAATCACAATCATACAATCACAATCATACTTTCGCAATCATACTATCACAATCATATAATCACAATCATACAATCACAGTCATACAATAACAATCATACAATAACAATCATATAATCACAATCATACTATCACAATCATACAATCACAATCATACAATCACAATCATACAATCACAATCAAGGAATCACAATCATACAATCACAATCATACAATCACAATCAAGGAATCACAATCATACAATCACAATCATACAATCGCAAGCATACAATCACAATCATACAATCTCAATCATACAATCACAATCATACAATCATAATCATACAATTAGAATCATACATCACAATCATACAATCACAATCATACAATCGCAATCATACAATCACAATCATACAATCGCAATCATACAATTACAATATCCCAAATACAATCTCCCAAATACAATCATACAATCACAATCATACAATCGCAAGCATACAATCACAATCATACAATCTCAATCATACAATCACAATCATACAATCATAATCATACAATTACAATCATACATCACAATCATACAATCACAATCATACAATCACAATCATACTATCGCAATCATACAATCGCAATCATACAATCATAATCATGCAATCACAATCATACGATCGCAATCGAACAATCACAATCATACCATCACAATCATACAATCACAATCATACAATCATAATCATACAATTACAATCATACATCACAATCATACAATCACAATCATACAATCGCAATCATACAATCGCAATCATACAATTACAATCTCCCAAATACAATCTCCCAAATACAATCTCCCAGATAGAATCATACAATCACAATCATACAATCACAATCATACAATCATAATCATACAATTACAATCATACATCACAATCATACAATCACAATCATACAATCGCAATCATACAATTACAATATCCCAAATACAATCTCCCAAATACAATCATACAATCACAATCATACAATCACAATCATGCAATCACAATCATACAATCACAATCATACAATCGCATTCATACAACCGCAATCATACAATCACAATCATACAATCGCAATCATACAATTACAATCTCCCAAATACAATCTCCCAAACACAATCACCCAAATACAATCATACAATCACAATCATACAATCATAATCATACAATCACAATCATACAATCACAATCATACAATCACAATCATGCAATCACAATCATACAATCACAATCATACAATCACAATCATACAATCACAATCATACAATCATAATCATACAATCACAATCATACAATCACAATCGTACAATGACAATCGTACAATCACAATCGCACAATCACAATCAGACAATCACAATCATACAATCACAATCATACAATCACAATCATACAATCACAATCATACAATCACAATCATACTTTCACAATCATACTATCACAATCATACAATCACAATCATACAATCACAATCATACAATCACAATCATACAATCACAATCAAGGAATCACAATCATACAATCACAATCATATAATCACAATCAAGGAATCACAATCATACAATCACAATCATACAATCGCAAGCATACAATCACAATCATACAATCTCAATCATACAATCACAATCATACAATCATAATCATACAATTAGAATCATACATCACAATCATACAATCACAATCATACAATCGCAATCATACAATTACAATATGCCAAATACAATCTCCCAAATACAATCATACAATCACAATCATACAATCGCAAGCATACAATCACAATCATACAATCTCAATCATACAATCTCAATCATACAATCATAATCATACAATTACAATCATACATCACAATCATACAATCACAATCATACAATCGCAAGCATACAATCACAATCACACAATCTCAATCATACAATCACAATCATACAATCATAATCATACAATTACAGTCATACATCACAATCATACAATCACAATCATACAATCGCAATCATACAATCACAATCATACAATCACAATCATACAATCACAATAATACAATCATGATCATACAATTACAATCATACATCACAATCATACAATCACAATCATACAATCACAATCATACTTTCACAATCATACTATCACAATCATACAATCACAATCATACAATCACAATCATACAATCGCAATCATACAATTACAATATCCCAAATACAATCATACAATCACAATCATACAATCACAATCATACAATCACAATCATACAATCACAGTCATACAATCACAATCATACTATCACAATCATACAATCACAATCATACAATCACAATCGTACATTCACAATCATACAATCACAATCATACAATCACATTCATACAATCGCAAGCATACAATCACAATCATACAATCTCAATCATACAATCACAATCATACAATCATAATCATACAATTACAATCATACATCACAATCATACAATCACAATCATACAATCGCAATCATACAATTACAATCATACAATCACAATCATACAATCGCAATCATACAATCACTATCATACAATCACAATCATACAATCACAGTCATACAATCACAATCATACAATCACAATCATACAATCAAAATCATACATTCAAAATCATGCAATCACAATCATACAATCACAATCATGCAATCACAATCATACAATCACAATCATAAAATCACAATCCTACAATCACAATCGTACAATGACAATCGTACAATCACAATCGCACAACCACAATCAGACAATCACAATCATACAATCACAATCATACAATCGCAATCATACAATCACAATCATACAATCACAATCATACTTTCGCAATCATACTATCACAATCATATAATCACAATCATACAATCACAGTCATACAATAACAATCATACAATAACAATCATATAATCACAATCATACTATCACAATCATACAATCACAATCATACAATCACAATCATACAATCACAATCAAGGAATCACAATCATACAATCACAATCATACAATCACAATCAAGGAATCACAATCATACAATCACAATCATACAATCGCAAGCATACAATCACAATCATACAATCTCAATCATACAATCACAATCATACAATCATAATCATACAATTAGAATCATACATCACAATCATACAATCACAATCATACAATCGCAATCATACAATTACAATATCCCAAATACAATCTCCCAAATACAATCATACAATCACAATCATACAATCGCAAGCATACAATCACAATCATACAATCTCAATCATACAATCACAATCATACAATCATAATCATACAATTACAATCATACATCACAATCATACAATCACAATCATACAATCACAATCATACTATCGCAATCATACAATCGCAATCATACAATCATAATCATGCAATCACAATCATACGATCGCAATCGAACAATCACAATCATACCATCACAATCATACAATCACAATCATACAATCATAATCATACAATTACAATCATACATCACAATCATACAATCACAATCATACAATCGCAATCATACAATCGCAATCATACAATTACAATCTCCCAAATACAATCTCCCAAATACAATCTCCCAGATAGAATCATACAATCACAATCATACAATCACAATCATACAATCATAATCATACAATTACAATCATACATCACAATCATACAATCACAATCATACAATCGCAATCATACAATTACAATATCCCAAATACAATCTCCCAAATACAATCATACAATCACAATCATACAATCACAATCATGCAATCACAATCATACAATCACAATCATACAATCGCATTCATACAACCGCAATCATACAATCACAATCATACAATCGCAATCATACAATTACAATCTCCCAAATACAATCTCCCAAACACAATCACCCAAATACAATCATACAATCACAATCATACAATCATAATCATACAATCACAATCATACAATCACAATCATACAATCACAATCATGCAATCACAATCATACAATCACAATCATACAATCACAATCATACAATCACAATCATACAATCATAATCATACAATCACAATCATACAATCACAATCGTACAATGACAATCGTACAATCACAATCGCACAATCACAATCAGACAATCACAATCATACAATCACAATCATACAATCACAATCATACAATCACAATCATACAATCACAATCATACAATCACAATCATACTTTCACAATCATACTATCACAATCATACAATCACAATCATACAATCACAATCATACAATCACAATCATACAATCACAATCAAGGAATCACAATCATACAATCACAATCATATAATCACAATCAAGGAATCACAATCATACAATCACAATCATACAATCGCAAGCATACAATCACAATCATACAATCTCAATCATACAATCACAATCATACAATCATAATCATACAATTAGAATCATACATCACAATCATACAATCACAATCATACAATCGCAATCATACAATTACAATATCCCAAATACAATCTCCCAAATACAATCATACAATCACAATCATACAATCGCAAGCATACAATCACAATCATACAATCTCAATCATACAATCTCAATCATACAATCACAATCATACAATCATAATCATACAATTACAATCATACATCACAATCATACAATCACAATCATACAATCGCAATCATACAATCGCAATCATACAATTACAATGTCCCAAATAAATCTCCCAAATACAATCTCCCAAATACAATCTCCCAAATACAATCAAACAATCACAATCATACAATCACAATCATACAATCACAATCATACAATCACAATCATACTATCACAATCATACAATCACAATCATACAATCACAATCATACAATCACAATCATACAACCACAATCATACAATCGCAATCATACATTCAAAATCATGCAATCACAATCATACAATCACAATCATGCAATCACAATCATACAATCAGAATCATACAATCACAATCATTCAATAGCAATCGTACAAGCACAATCGTACAATCACAATCGCACAACCACAACCAGACAATCACACTCATACAATCACAATCATACAATCACAACCATACAATCACAATCATACCATCACAATCATACTTTCACAATCATACAATCACAATCATACAATCACAATCATACAATCACAGTCATACAATCACAATCATACAATCACAATCATACTATCACAATCATACAATCACAATCATACAATCACAATCATACAATCACAATCAAGGAATCACAATCATACAATCACAATCATACAATCACAATCAAGGAATCACAATCATACAATCACAATCATACAATCGCAAGCATACAATCACAATCATACAATCTCAATCATACAATCACAATCATACAATCATAATCATACAATTAGAATCATACATCACAATCATACAATCACAATCATACAATCGCAATCATACAATTACAATATCCCAAATACAATCTCCCAAATACAATCATACAATCACAATCATACAATCGCAAGCATACAATCACAATCATACAATCTCAATCATACAATCACAATCATACAATCATAATCATACAATTACAATCATACATCACAATCATACAATCACAATCATACAATCACAATCATACTATCGCAATCATACAATCGCAATCATACAATCATAATCATGCAATCACAATCATACGATCGCAATCGAACAATCACAATCATACCATCACAATCATACAATCACAATCATACAATCATAATCATACAATTACAATCATACATCACAATCATACAATCACAATCATACAATCGCAATCATACAATCGCAATCATACAATTACAATCTCCCAAATACAATCTCCCAAATACAATCTCCCAGATAGAATCATACAATCACAATCATACAATCACAATCATACAATCATAATCATACAATTACAATCATACATCACAATCATACAATCACAATCATACAATCGCAATCATACAATTACAATATCCCAAATACAATCTCCCAAATACAATCATACAATCACAATCATACAATCACAATCATGCAATCACAATCATACAATCACAATCATACAATCGCATTCATACAACCGCAATCATACAATCACAATCATACAATCGCAATCATACAATTACAATCTCCCAAATACAATCTCCCAAACACAATCACCCAAATACAATCATACAATCACAATCATACAATCATAATCATACAATCACAATCATACAATCACAATCATACAATCACAATCATGCAATCACAATCATACAATCACAATCATACAATCACAATCATACAATCACAATCATACAATCATAATCATACAATCACAATCATACAATCACAATCGTACAATGACAATCGTACAATCACAATCGCACAATCACAATCAGACAATCACAATCATACAATCACAATCATACAATCACAATCATACAATCACAATCATACAATCACAATCATACTTTCACAATCATACTATCACAATCATACAATCACAATCATACAATCACAATCATACAATCACAATCATACAATCACAATCAAGGAATCACAATCATACAATCACAATCATATAATCACAATCAAGGAATCACAATCATACAATCACAATCATACAATCGCAAGCATACAATCACAATCATACAATCTCAATCATACAATCACAATCATACAATCATAATCATACAATTAGAATCATACATCACAATCATACAATCACAATCATACAATCGCAATCATACAATTACAATATCCCAAATACAATCTCCCAAATACAATCATACAATCACAATCATACAATCGCAAGCATACAATCACAATCATACAATCTCAATCATACAATCTCAATCATACAATCACAATCATACAATCATAATCATACAATTACAATCATACATCACAATCATACAATCACAATCATACAATCGCAATCATACAATCGCAATCATACAATTACAATGTCCCAAATAAATCTCCCAAATACAATCTCCCAAATACAATCTCCCAAATACAATCAAACAATCACAATCATACAATCACAATCATACAATCACAATCATACAATCACAATCATACTATCACAATCATACAATCACAATCATACAATCACAATCATACAATCACAATCATACAACCACAATCATACAATCGCAATCATACATTCAAAATCATGCAATCACAATCATACAATCACAATCATGCAATCACAATCATACAATCAGAATCATACAATCACAATCATTCAATAGCAATCGTACAAGCACAATCGTACAATCACAATCGCACAACCACAACCAGACAATCACACTCATACAATCACAATCATACAATCACAACCATACAATCACAATCATACCATCACAATCATACTTTCACAATCATACAATCACAATCATACAATCACAATCATACAATCACAGTCATACAATCACAATCATACAATCACAATCATACTATCACAATCATACAATCACAATCATACAATCACAATCATACAATCACAATCATACAATCATAATCATACAATCACAATCATACAATCACAATCATACAATCACAATCATACAATCACAATCATACAATCGCAAGCATACAATCACAATCATACAATCTCAATCATACAATCACAATCATACAATCATAATCATACAATTACAGTCATACATCACAATCATACAATCACCATCATACAATCGCAATCATACAATCACAATCATACAATCGCAATCATACAATTACAATCTCCCAAATACAATCTCCCAAATACAATCTTCCAAATACAATCAAACAATCACAATCATACAATCACAATCATACAATCACAATCATACAATCACAATCATACTATCACAATCGTACAATCACAATCGTGCAATCACAATCGCACAACCACAATCAGACAATCACAATCATACAATCACAATCATACAATCACAATCATACAATCACAATCATACTTTCACAATCATACAATCACAATCATACAATCGCAAGCATACAATCACAATCATACAATCTCAATCATACAATCACAATCATACAATCACAATCATACAATCATAATCATACAATTACAATCATACATCACAATCATACAATCACAATCATACGATCGCAATCATACAATTACAATATCCCAAATACAATCTCCCAAATTCAATCACCCAAATACAATCATACAATCACAATCATACAATCATAATCATACAATCACAATCATACAATCACAATCATACAATCACAATCATACAATCACAATCATACAATCACAATCATACAATCACAATCATACAATCACAATCATACAATCACAATCATACAATCACAATCATACAATCACAATCATACAATCGCATTCATACAATCGCAATCATACAATCACAATCATACAATCGCAATCATACAATTACAATCTCCCAAATACAATCTCCCAAATACAATCACCCAAATACAATCATACAATCACAATCATACAATCATAATCATACAATCACAATCATACAATCACAATCATACAATCACAATCATACAATCACAATCATACAATCACAATCATACATTCAAAATCATGCAATCACAATCATACAATCACAATCATGCAATCACAATCATATAATCATAATCATGCAATCACAATCATACAATCACAATCGTACAATCACAATCGCACAACCACAATCATACAATCATAATCATACAATCACAATCATACTTTCACAATCATACAATCACAATCATACAATCACAATCATACAATCACAATCATACAATCTCAATCATACAATCACAATCATACAATCATAATCATACAATTACAGTCATACATCACAATCATACAATCACAATCATACAATCGCAATCATACTATTACAATCTCCCAAATACAATCACCCAAATACAATCATACAATCACAATCATACAATCATAATCATACAATCACAATCATACAATCACAATCATACAATCACAATCATACAATCACAATCATACAATCACAATCATACAATCACAATCACACAATCACAATCGTACATTCACAATCATACAATCACAATCATACAATCACAATCATACAATCACAATCATACAATCTCAATCATACAATCACAATCATACAATCACAATCATACTATTACAATCATACAATCACAATCATACAATCACAATCATACAATCACAATCATACAATCATAATCATACAATCACAATCATACAATCACAATCATACAATCACAATCATACAATCACAATCATACAATCATAATCATACAATCACAATCATACAATCACAATCATACAATCACAATCATACAATCACAATCATACAATCGCAAGCATACAATCACAATCATACAATCTCAATCATACAATCACAATCATACAATCATAATCATACAATTACAGTCATACATCACAATCATACAATCACCATCATACAATCGCAATCATACAATCACAATCATACAATCGCAATCATACAATTACAATCTCCCAAATACAATCTCCCAAATACAATCTTCCAAATACAATCAAACAATCACAATCATACAATCACAATCATACAATCACAATCATACAATCTCAATCATACTATCACAATCGTACAATCACAATCGTGCAATCACAATCGCACAACCACAATCAGACAATCACAATCATACAATCACAATCATACAATCACAATCACACAATCACAATCATACTTTCACAATCATACAATCACAATCATACAATCACAATCATACAATCACAATCACACAATCACAATCGTACATTCACAATCATACAATCACAATCATACAATCACAATCATACAATCACAATCATACAATCTCAATCATACAATCACAATCATACAATCATAATCATACAATTACAATCATACATCACAATCATACAATCACAATCATACAATCACAATCATACAATCGCAATCATACAATTACAATATCCCAAATACAATCTCCCAAATACAATCATACAATCACAATCATACAATCACAATCATACAATCACAATCATACAATCACAATCATATAATCACAATCATACAATCACAATCATACAATCGCATTCATACAATCGCAATCATACAATCACAATCATACAATCGCAATCATACAATTACAATCTCCCAAATACAATCTCCCAAATACAATCACCCAAATACAATCATACAATCACAATCATACAATCATAATCATACAATCACAATCATACAATCACAATCATACAATCGCAATCATACTACCACAATCATACAATCACAATCATACAATCACAATCATACAATCACAATCATACAATCACAATCATACATTCAAAATCATGCAATCACAATCATACAATCACAATCATGCAATCACAATCATACAATCATAATCATGCAATCACAATCATACAATCACAATCATACAATCACAATCATACAATCACAATCATACAATCACAAAAATACAATCATAATCATACAATCACAATCATACAATCGCAATCATACAATCACAATCATACAATCATAATCATGCAATCACAATCATACGATCGCAATCGAACAATCACAATCATACCATCACAATCATACAATCACAATCATACAATCATAATGATACAATTACAATCATACATCACAATCATACAATCACAATCATACAATCGCAATCATACAATCACAATCATACAATCGCAATCATACAATTACAATCTCCCAAATACAATCTCCCAAATACAATAACCCAAATACAATCATACAATCACAATCATACAATCATAATCATACAATCACAATCATACAATCACAATCATACAATCACAATCATACAATCACAATCATACAATCGCAATCATACAATCGCAATCATACAATCGCAATCATACAATCGCAATCATACAATCGCAATCATACAATCGCAATCATACAATCGCAATCATACAATCGCAGTCATACAATCGCAATCATACAATCGCAATCATACAATCACAATCATACAATCTCAATCATACAATCACAATCATACAACCACAATCAGACAATCACAATCATACAATCACAATCATACAATCACAATCATACAATCGCAATCATACAATTACAATATCCCAAATACAATCTCCCAAATACAATCATACAATCACAATCATACAATCACAATCATACAATCACAATCATACAATCGCAATCATACATTCAAAATCATGCAATCACAATCATACAATCACAATCATGCAATCACAATCATACAATCAGAATCATAAAATCACAATCATTCAATAACAATCGTACAATCACAATCGTACGATCACAATCGCACAACCACAATCAGACAGTCACACTCATACAATCACAATCATACAATCACAATCATACAATCACAACCATACCATCACAATCATACTTTCACAATCATACAATCACAATCATACAACCACAATCATACAATCACAGTCATACAATCACAATCATACAATCACAATCATACAATCACAATCATACAATCACAATCATACAATCGCAAGCATACAATCACAATCATACAATCTCAATCATACAATCACAATCATACAATCACAATCATACAATCATAATCATACAATTACAGTCATACATCACAATCATACAATCACAATCATACAATCGCAATCATACAATCACAATCATACAATCACAATCATACAATCACAATAATACAATCATGATCATACAATTACAATCATACATCACAATCATACAATCACAATCATACAATCACAATCATACTTTCACAATCATACTATCACAATCATACAATCACAATCATACAATCACAATCATACAATCGCAATCATACAATTACAATATCCCAAATACAATCATACAATCACAATCATACAATCACAATCATACAATCACAATCTACAATCACAGTCATACAATCACAATCATACTATCACAATCATACAATCACAATCATACAATCACAATCGTACATTCACAATCATACAATCACAATCATACAATCACATTCATACAATCGCAAGCATACAATCACAATCATACAATCTCAATCATACAATCACAATCATACAATCATAATCATACAATTACAATCATACATCACAATCATACAATCAGAATCATACAATCACAATCATTCAATAGCAATCGTACAATCACAATCGTACAATCACAATCGCACAACCACAACCAGACAATCACACTCATACAATCACAATCATACAATCACAATCATACAATCACAATCATACCATCACAATCATACTTTCACAATCATACAATCACAATCATACAATCACAATCATACAATCACAGTCATACAATCACAATCATACAATCACAATCATACTATCACAATCATACAATCACAATCATACAATCGCAAGCATACAATCACAATCATACAATCACAATCATACAATCACAATCATACAATCACAATCATACAATCACAATCATACAATCACAATCATACAATCACAATCATACAATCACAATCATACAATCACAATCATACAATCGCATTCATACAATCGCAATCATACAATCACAATCATACAATCGCAATCATACAATTACAATCTCCCAAATACAATCTCCCAAATACAATCACCCAAATACAATCATACAATCACAATCATACAATCATAATCATACAATCACAATCATACAATCACAATCATACAATCACAATCATACAATCACAATCATACAATCACAATCATACATTCAAAATCATGCAATCACAATCATACAATCACAATCATGCAATCACAATCATATAATCATAATCATGCAATCACAATCATACAATCACAATCGTACAATCACAATCGCACAACCACAATCATACAATCATAATCATACAATCACAATCATACTTTCACAATCATACAATCACAATCATACAATCACAATCATACAATCACAATCATACAATCTCAATCATACAATCACAATCATACAATCATAATCATACAATTACAGTCATACATCACAATCATACAATCACAATCATACAATCACAATCATACAATCGCAATCATACTATTACAATCTCCCAAATACAATCACCCAAATACAGTCATACAATCACAATCATACAATCATAATCATACAATCACAATCATACAATCACAATCATACAATCACAATCATACAATCACAATCATACAATCACAATCATACAATCACAATCACACAATCACAATCGTACATTCACAATCATACAATCACAATCATACAATCACAATCATACAATCACAATCATACAATCTCAATCATACAATCACAATCATACAATCACAATCATACTATTACAATCATACAATCACAATCATACAATCACAATCATACAATCACAATCATACAATCACAATCATACAATCATAATCATACAATCACAATCATACAATCACAATCATACAATCACAATCATACAATCACAATCATACAATCATAATCATACAATCACAATCATACAATCACAATCATACAATCACAATCATACAATCACAATCATACAATCGCAAGCATACAATCACAATCATACAATCTCAATCATACAATCACAATCATACAATCATAATCATACAATTACAGTCATACATCACAATCATACAATCACCATCATACAATCGCAATCATACAATCACAATCATACAATCGCAATCATACAATTACAATCTCCCAAATACAATCTCCCAAATACAATCTTCCAAATACAATCAAACAATCACAATCATACAATCACAATCATACAATCACAATCATACAATCTCAATCATACTATCACAATCGTACAATCACAATCGTGCAATCACAATCGCACAACCACAATCAGACAATCACAATCATACAATCACAATCATACAATCACAATCACACAATCACAATCATACTTTCACAATCATACAATCACAATCATACAATCACAATCATACAATCACAATCACACAATCACAATCGTACATTCACAATCATACAATCACAATCATACAATCACAATCATACAATCACAATCATACAATCTCAATCATACAATCACAATCATACAATCATAATCATACAATTACAATCATACATCACAATCATACAATCACAATCATACAATCACAATCATACAATCGCAATCATACAATTACAATATCCCAAATACAATCTCCCAAATACAATCATACAATCACAATCATACAATCACAATCATACAATCACAATCATACAATCACAATCATATAATCACAATCATACAATCACAATCATACAATCGCATTCATACAATCGCAATCATACAATCACAATCATACAATCGCAATCATACAATTACAATCTCCCAAATACAATCTCCCAAATACAATCACCCAAATACAATCATACAATCACAATCATACAATCATAATCATACAATCACAATCATACAATCACAATCATACAATCGCAATCATACTACCACAATCATACAATCACAATCATACAATCACAATCATACAATCACAATCATACAATCACAATCATACATTCAAAATCATGCAATCACAATCATACAATCACAATCATGCAATCACAATCATACAATCATAATCATGCAATCACAATCATACAATCACAATCATACAATCACAATCATACAATCACAATCATACAATCACAAAAATACAATCATAATCATACAATCACAATCATACAATCGCAATCATACAATCACAATCATACAATCATAATCATGCAATCACAATCATACGATCGCAATCGAACAATCACAATCATACCATCACAATCATACAATCACAATCATACAATCATAATGATACAATTACAATCATACATCACAATCATACAATCACAATCATACAATCGCAATCATACAATCACAATCATACAATCGCAATCATACAATTACAATCTCCCAAATACAATCTCCCAAATACAATAACCCAAATACAATCATACAATCACAATCATACAATCATAATCATACAATCACAATCATACAATCACAATCATACAATCACAATCATACAATCACAATCATACAATCGCAATCATACAATCGCAATCATACAATCGCAATCATACAATCGCAATCATACAATCGCAATCATACAATCGCAATCATACAATCGCAATCATACAATCGCAGTCATACAATCGCAATCATACAATCGCAATCATACAATCACAATCATACAATCTCAATCATACAATCACAATCATACAACCACAATCAGACAATCACAATCATACAATCACAATCATACAATCACAATCATACAATCGCAATCATACAATTACAATATCCCAAATACAATCTCCCAAATACAATCATACAATCACAATCATACAATCACAATCATACAATCACAATCATACAATCGCAATCATACATTCAAAATCATGCAATCACAATCATACAATCACAATCATGCAATCACAATCATACAATCAGAATCATAAAATCACAATCATTCAATAACAATCGTACAATCACAATCGTACGATCACAATCGCACAACCACAATCAGACAGTCACACTCATACAATCACAATCATACAATCACAATCATACAATCACAACCATACCATCACAATCATACTTTCACAATCATACAATCACAATCATACAACCACAATCATACAATCACAGTCATACAATCACAATCATACAATCACAATCATACAATCACAATCATACAATCACAATCATACAATCGCAAGCATACAATCACAATCATACAATCTCAATCATACAATCACAATCATACAATCACAATCATACAATCATAATCATACAATTACAGTCATACATCACAATCATACAATCACAATCATACAATCGCAATCATACAATCACAATCATACAATCACAATCATACAATCACAATAATACAATCATGATCATACAATTACAATCATACATCACAATCATACAATCACAATCATACAATCACAATCATACTTTCACAATCATACTATCACAATCATACAATCACAATCATACAATCACAATCATACAATCGCAATCATACAATTACAATATCCCAAATACAATCATACAATCACAATCATACAATCACAATCATACAATCACAATCTACAATCACAGTCATACAATCACAATCATACTATCACAATCATACAATCACAATCATACAATCACAATCGTACATTCACAATCATACAATCACAATCATACAATCACATTCATACAATCGCAAGCATACAATCACAATCATACAATCTCAATCATACAATCACAATCATACAATCATAATCATACAATTACAATCATACATCACAATCATACAATCAGAATCATACAATCACAATCATTCAATAGCAATCGTACAATCACAATCGTACAATCACAATCGCACAACCACAACCAGACAATCACACTCATACAATCACAATCATACAATCACAATCATACAATCACAATCATACCATCACAATCATACTTTCACAATCATACAATCACAATCATACAATCACAATCATACAATCACAGTCATACAATCACAATCATACAATCACAATCATACTATCACAATCATACAATCACAATCATACAATCGCAAGCATACAATCACAATCATACAATCTCAATCATACAATCACAATCATACAATCACAATCATACAATCATAATCATACAATTACAGTCATACATCACAATCATACAATCACAATCATACAATCTCAATCATACAATCACAATCATACAACCACAATCAGACAATCACAATCATACAATCACAATCATACAATCACAATCATACAATCACAATCATACAATCACAATCATACAATCGCAAGCATACAATCACAATCATACAATCTCAATCATACAATCACAATCATACAATCATAATCATACAATTACAGTCATACATCACAATCATACAATCACCATCATACAATCGCAATCATACAATCACAATCATACAATCGCAATCATACAATTACAATCTCCCAAATACAATCTCCCAAATACAATCTTCCAAATACAATCAAACAATCACAATCATACAATCACAATCATACAATCACAATCATACAATCACAATCATACTATCACAATCGTACAATCACAATCGTGCAATCACAATCGCACAACCACAATCAGATAATCACAATCATACAATCACAATCATACAATCACAATCATACAATCACAATCATACTTTCACAATCATGCAATCACAATCATACAATCGCAAGCATACAATCACAATCATACAATCTCAATCATACAATCACAATCATACAATCACAATCATACAATCACAATCATACAATCTCAATCATACAATCACAATCATACAATCATAATCATACAATTACAATCATACATCACAATCATACAATCACAATCATACAATCGCAATCATACTATTACAATCTCCCAAATACAATCACCCAAATACAATCATACAATCACAATCATACAATCATAATCATACAATCACAATCATACAATCACAATCATACAATCACAATCATACAATCACAATCATACAATCACAATCATACAATCACAATCATACAATCACAATCACACAATCACAATCGTACATTCACAATCATACAATCACAATCATACAATCACAATCATACAATCACAATCATACAATCTCAATCATACAATCACAATCATACAATCATAATCATACAATTACAATCATACATCACAATCATACAATCACAATCATACAATCGCAATCATACAATTACAATATCCCAAATACAATCTCCCAAATACAATCATACAATCACAATCATACAATCACAATCATACAATCACAATCATACAATCACAATCATACAATCACAATCATACAATCACAATCATACAATCACAATCATACAATCACAATCATACAATCACAATCATACAATCACAATCATACAATCACAATCATACAATCGCATTCATACAATCGCAATCATACAATCACAATCATACAATCGCAATCATACAATTACAATCTCCCAAATACAATCTCCCAAATACAATCACCCAAATACAATCATACAATCACAATCATACAATCACAAAAATACAATCATAATCATACAATCACAATCATACAATCGCGATCATACAATCACAATCATACAATCATAATCATGCAATCACAATCATACGATCGCAATCGAACAATCACAATCATACCATCACAATCATACAATCACAATCATACAATCATAATGATACAATTACAATCATACATCACAATCATACAATCACAATCATACAATCGCAATCATACAATCACAATCATACAATCGCAATCATACAATTACAATCTCCCAAATACAATCTCCCAAATACAATCTCCCAGATACAATCATACAATCACAATCATACAATCACAATCATACAATCATAATCATACAATTACAATCATACATCACAATCATACAATCACAATCATACAATCGCAATCATACAATTACAATATCCCAAATACAATCTCCCAAATACAATCATACAATCACAATCATACAATTACAATCATACAATCACAATCATACAATCACAATCATACAATCACAATCATACAATCACAATCATACAATCACAATCATACAATCACAATCATACAATCGCATTCATACAATCGCAATCATACAATCACAATCATACAATCGCAATCATACAATTACAATCTCCCAAATACAATCTCCCAAATACAATCACCCAAATACAATCATACAATCACAATCATACAATCATAATCATACAATCACAATCATACAATCACAATCATACAATCGCAATCATACAATCGCAATCATACAATCGCAATCATACAATCGCAATCATACAATCGCAATCATACAATCGCAATCATACAATCGCAATCATACAATCGCAATCATACAATCGCAATCATACAATCGCAATCATACAATCGCAATCATACAATCGCAATCATACAATCGCAATCATACAATCGCAATCATACAATCGCAATCATACAATCACAATCATACAATCTCAATCATACAATCACAATCATACAACCACAATCAGACAATCACAATCATACAATCACAATCATACAATCACAATCATACAATCGCAATCATACAATTACAATATCCCAAATACAATCTCCCAAATACAATCATACAATCACAATCATACAATCACAATCATACAATCACAATCATACAATCACAATCATACAATCGCAATCATACTACCACAATCACACAATCACAATCATACAATCATAATCATACAATCACAATCATACAATCGCAATCATACAATCACAATCATACAATCATAATCATGCAATCACAATCATACGATCGCAATCGAACAATCACACTCATACCATCACAATCATACAATCACAATCATACAATCATAATCATACAATTACAATCATACATCACAATCATACAATCACAATCATACAATCGCAATCATACAATTACAATATCCCAAATACAATCTCCCAAATACAATCATACAATCACAATCATACAATCACAATCATACAATCACAATCATACAATCACAATCATACAATCCCAATCATACAATCACAATCATACAATCACAATCATACAATCGCATTCATACAATCGCAATCATACAATCACAATCATACAATCGCAATCATACAATTACAATCTCCCAAATACAATCTCCCAAATACAATCACCCAAATACAATCATACAATCACAATCATACAATCATAATCATACAATCACAATCATACAATCACAATCATACAATCACAATCATACAATCACAATCATACAATCGCAATCATACAATCGCAATCATACAATCGCAATCATACAATCGCAATCATACAATCGCAATCATACAATCGCAATCATACAATCGCAATCATACAATCGCAATCATACAATCGCAATCATACAATCGCAATCATACAATCGCAATCATACAATCGCAATCATACAATCACAATCATACAATCTCAATCATACAATCACAATCATACAACCACAATCAGACAATCACAATCATACAATCACAATCATACAATCACAATCATACAATCGCAATCATACAATTACAATATCCTAAATACAATCTCCCAAATACAATCATACAATCACAATCATACAATCACAATCATACAATCACAATCATACAATCTCAATCATACAATCACAATCATACAATCATAATCATACAATTACAATCATACATCACAATCATACAATCACAATCATACAATCGCAATCATACAATTACAATATCCCAAATACAATCTCCCAAATACAATCATACAATCACAATCATACAATCACAATCATACAATCACAATCATACAATCACAATCATACAATCACAATCATACAATCACAATCATACAATCACAATCATACAATCACAATCATACAATCGCATTCATACAATCGCAATCATACAATCACAATCATACAATCGCAATCATACAATTACAATCTCCCAAATACAATCTCCCAAATACAATCACCCAAATACAATCATACAATCACAATCATACAATCATAATCATACAATCACAATCATACAATCACAATCATACAATCGCAATCATACTACCACAATCACACAATCACAATCATACAATCACAATCATACAATCACAATCATACAATCACAATCATACATTCAAAATCATGCAATCACAATCATACAATCACAATCATGCAATCACAATCATACAATCATAATCATGCAATCACAATCATACAATCACAATCATACAATCACAATCATACAATCACAATCATACAATCACAATCATACAATCACAATCATACAATCACAAAAATACAATCATAATCATACAATCACAATCATACAATCGCGATCATACAATCACAATCATACAATCATAATCATGCAATCACAATCATACGATCGCAATCGAACAATCACAATCATACCATCACAATCATACAATCACAATCATACAATCATAATGATACAATTACAATCATACATCACAATCATACAATCACAATCATACAATCGCAATCATACAATCACAATCATACAATCGCAATCATACAATTACAATCTCCCAAATACAATCTCCCAAATACAATCTCCCAGATACAATCATACAATCACAATCATACAATCACAATCATACAATCATAATCATACAATTACAATCATACATCACAATCATACAATCACAATCATACAATCGCAATCATACAATTACAATATCCCAAATACAATCTCCCAAATACAATCATACAATCACAATCATACAATTACAATCATACAATCACAATCATACAATCACAATCATACAATCACAATCATACAATCACAATCATACAATCACAATCATACAATCACAATCATACAATCGCATTCATACAATCGCAATCATACAATCACAATCATACAATCGCAATCATACAATTACAATCTCCCAAATACAATCTCCCAAATACAATCACCCAAATACAATCATACAATCACAATCATACAATCATAATCATACAATCACAATCATACAATCACAATCATACAATCACAATCATACAATCACAATCATACAATCGCAATCATACAATCGCAATCATACAATCGCAATCATACAATCGCAATCATACAATCGCAATCATACAATCGCAATCATACAATCGCAATCATACAATCGCAATCATACAATCGCAATCATACAATCGCAATCATACAATCGCAATCATACAATCGCAATCATACAATCGCAATCATACAATCGCAATCATACAATCACAATCATACAATCTCAATCATACAATCACAATCATACAACCACAATCAGACAATCACAATCATACAATCACAATCATACAATCACAATCATACAATCGCAATCATACAATTACAATATCCCAAATACAATCTCCCAAATACAATCATACAATCACAATCATACAATCACAATCATACAATCACAATCATACAATCACAATCATACAATCGCAATCATACATTCAAAATCATGCAATCACAATCATACAATCACAATCATGCAATCACAATCATACAATCAGAATCATAAAATCACAATCATTCAATAACAATCGTACAATCACAATCGTACGATCACAATCGCACAACCACAATCAGACAGTCACACTCATACAATCACAATAATACAATCACAATCATACAATCACAACCATACCATCACAATCATACTTTCACAATCATACAATCACAATCATACAACCACAATCATACAATCACAGTCATACAATCACAATCATACAATCGCAATCATACAATCACAATCATACAATCACAATCATACAATCGCAAGCATACAATCACAATCATACAATCTCAATCATACAATCACAATCATACAATCATAATCATACAATTACAGTCATACATCACAATCATACAATCACAATCATACAATCGCAATCATACAATCACAATCATACAATCACAATCATACAATCACAATAATACAATCATGATCATACAATTACAATCATACATCACAATCATACAATCACAATCATACAATCACAATCATACTTTCACAATCATACTATCACAATCATACAATCACAATCATACAATCACAATCATACAATCACAATCATACAATCGCAATCATACAACTACAATATCCCAAATACAATCATACAATCACAATCATACAATCACAATCATACAATCACAATCATACAATCACAGTCATACAATCACAATCATACTATCACAATCATACAATCACAATCATACAATCACAATCGTACATTCACAATCATACAATCACAATCATACAATCACATTCATACAATCGCAAGCATACAATCACAATCATACAATCTCAATCATACAATCACAATCATACAATCATAATCATACAATTACAATCATACATCACAATCATACAATCACAATCATACAATCGCAATCATACAATTACAATCATACAATCACAATCATACAATCATAATCATACAATTACAGTCATACATCACAATCATACAATCACAATCATACAATCGCAATCATACAATCACAATCATACAATCACAATCATACAATCACAATCATACAATCACAATCATACAATCACAATAATACAATCATGATCATACAATTACAATCATACATCACAATCATACAATCACAATCATACAATCACAATCATACTTTCACAATCATACTATCACAATCATACAATCACAATCATACAATCACAATCGTACAATCGCAGTCATACAATTACAATATCCCAAATACAATCATACAATCACAATCATACAATCACAATCATACAATCACAATCATACAATCACAGTCATACAATCACAATCATACTATCACAATCATACAATCACAATCATACAATCACAATCGTACATTCACAATCATACAATCACAATCATACAATCACATTCATACAATCGCAAGCATACAATCACAATCATACAATCTCAATCATACAATCACAATCATACAATCATAATCATACAATTACAATCATACATCACAATCATACAATCACAATCATACAATCGCAATCATACAATTACAATCATACAATCACAATCATACAATCGCAATCATACAATCACTTTCATACAATCACAATCATACAATCACAATCATACAATCACAATCATACAATCACAATCATACAATCAAAATCATACATTCAAAATCATGCAATCACAATCATACAATCACAATCATGCAATCACAATCATACAATCACAATCATACAATCACAATCCTACAATCACAATCGTACAATGACAATCGTACAATCACAATCGCACAACCACAATCAGACAATCACAATCATACAATCACAATCATACAATCACAATCATACAATCACAATCATACAATCACAATCATACTTTCACAATCATACTATCACAATCATACAATCACAATCATACAATCACAGTCATACAATAACAATCATACAATAACAATCATATAATCACAATCATACTATCACAATCATACAATCACAATCATACAATCACAATCATACAATCACAATCAAGGAATCACAATCATACAATCACAATCATACAATCACAATCAAGGAATCACAATCATACAATCACAATCATACAATCGCAAGCATACAATCACAATCATACAATCTCAATCATACAATCACAATCATACAATCATAATCATACAATTAGAATCATACATCACAATCATACAATCACAATCATACAATCGCAATCATACAATTACAATATCCCAAATACAATCTCCCAAATACAATCATACAATCACAATCATACAATCGCAAGCATACAATCACAATCATACAATCTCAATCATACAATCACAATCATACAATCATAATCATACAATTACAATCATACATCACAATCATACAATCACAATCATACAATCACAATCATACTATCGCAATCATACAATCACAATCACACAATCACAATCGTACATTCACAATCATACAATCACAATCATACAATCACAATCATACAATCACAATCATACAATCTCAATCATACAATCACAATGATACAATCATAATCATACAATTACAATCATACATCACAATCATACAATCACAATCATACAATCGCAATCATACAATTACAATATCCCAAATAGAATCTCCCAAATACAATCACCCAAATACAATCATACAATCACAATCATACAATCACAATCATACAATCATAATCATACAATCACAATCATACAACCACAATCATACAATTGCAATCATACTACCACAATCATACAATCACAATCATACAATCACAATCATACAATCACAATCATACAATCACAATCATACAATCACAATCATACAATCACAATCATACAATCACAATCATACAATCGCAATCATACAATCACAATCATACAATCGCATTCATACAATCGCAATCATACAATCACAATCATACAATCGCAATCATACAATTACAATCTCCCAAATACAATCTCCCAAATACAATCACCCAAATACAATCATACAATCACAATCATACAATCATAATCATACAATCACAATCATACAATCACAATCATACAATTGCAATCATACTACCACAATCATACAATCACAATCATACAATCACAATCATACAATCACAATCATACAATCACAATCATACAATCACAATCATACATTCAAAATCATGCAATCACAATCATACAATCACAATCATGCAATCACAATCATACAATCATAATCATGCAATCACAATCATACGATCGCAATCGAACAATCACAATCATACCATCACAATCATACAATCACAATCATACAATCATAATCATACAATTACAATCATACATCACAATCATACAATCACAATCATACAATCGCAATCATACAATCGCAATCATACAATTACAATCTCCCAAATACAATCTCCCAAATACAATCTCCCAGATACAATCATACAATCACAATCATACAATCATAATCATACAATTACAATCATACATCACAATCATACAATCACAATCATACAATCGCAATCATACAATTACAATATCCCAAATGCAATCTCCCAAATACAATCATACAATCACAATCATACAATCACAATCATACAATCACAATCATACAATCACAATCATACAATCACAATCATGCAATCACAATCATACAATCACAATCATACAATCGCATTCATACAACCGCAATCATACAATCACAATCATACAATCGCAATCATACAATTACAATCTCCCAAATACAATCTCCCAAACACAATCACCCAAATACAATCATACAATCACAATCATACAATCATAATCATACAATCACAATCATACAATCACAATCATACAATCACAATCATACAATCACAATCATGCAATCACAATCATACAATCACAATCATACAATCACAATCATACAATCACAATCATACAATCACAATCATACAATCACAATCATACAATCACAATCGTACAATGACAATCGTACAATCACAATCGCACAACCACAATCAGACAATCACAATCATACAATCACAATCATACAATCACAATCATACAATCACAATCATACAATCACAATCATACTTTCACAATCATACTATCACAATCATACAATCACAATCATACAATCACAGTCATACAATAACAATCATACAATAACAATCATATAATCACAATCATACTATCACAATCATACAATCACAATCATACAATCACAATCATACAATCACAATCAAGGAATCACAATCATACAATCACAATCATATAATCACAATCAAGGAATCACAATCATACAATCACAATCATACAATCGCAAGCATACAATCACAATCATACAATCTCAATCATACAATCACAATCATACAATCATAATCATACAATTAGGATCATACATCACAATCATACAATCACAATCATACAATCGCAATCATACAATTACAATATCCCAAATACAATCTCCCAAATACAATCATACAATCACAATCATACAATCGCAAGCATACAATCACAATCATACAATCTCAATCATACAATCACAATCATACAATCATAATCATACAATTACAATCATACATCACAATCATACAAACACAATCATACAATCACAATTATACTATCGCAATCATACAATCACAATCACACAATCACAATCGTACATTCACAATCATACAATCACAATCATACAATCACAATCATACAATCTCAATCATACAATCACAATCATACAATCATAATCATACAATTACAATCATACATCACAATCATACAATCACAATCATACAATCGCAATCATACAATCGCAATCATACAATTACAATGTCCCAAATAAATCTCCCAAATACAATCTCCCAAATACAATCTCCCAAATACAATCATACAATCACAATCATACAATCACAATCATACAATCACAATCATACAATCACAATCATACTATCACAATCATACAATCACAATCATACAATCACAATCATACAATCACAATCATACAACCACAATCATACAATCGCAATCATACATTCAAAATCATGCAATCACAATCATACAATCACAATCATGCAATCACAATCATACAATCAGAATCATACAATCACAATCATTCAATAGCAATCGTACAATCACAATCGTACAATCACAACCGCACAACCACAACCAGACAATCACACTCATACAATCACAATCATACAATCACAACCATACAATCACAATCATACCATCACAATCATACTTTCACAATCATACAATCACAATCATACAATCACAATCATACAATCACAGTCATACAATCACAATCATACAATCACAATCATACTATCACAATCATACAATCACAATCATACAATCACAATCATACAATCACAATCATACAATCATAATCATACAATCACAATCATACAATCACAATCATACAATCACAATCATACAATCACAATCATATAATCGCAAGCATACAACCACAATCATACAATCTCAATCATACAATCACAATCATACAATCATAATCATACAATTACAGTCATACATCACAATCATACAATCACCATCATACAATCGCAATCATACAATCACAATCATACAATCGCAATCATACAATTACAATCTCCCAAATACAATCTCCCAAATACAATCTTCCAAATACAATCAAACAATCACAATCATACAATCACAATCATACAATCACAATCATACAATCACAATCATACTATCACAATCGTACAATCACAATCGTGCAATCACAATCGCACAACCACAATCAGACAATCACAATCATACAATCACAATCATACAATCACAATCATACAATCACAATCATACTTTCACAATCATACAATCACAATCATACAATCGCAAGCATACAATCACAATCATACAATCTCAATCATACAATCACAATCATACAATCACAATCATACAATCATAATCATACAATTACAGTCATACATCACAATCATACAATCACAATCATACGATCGCAATCATACAATTACAATATCCCAAATACAATCTCCCAAATTCAATCACCCAAATACAATCATACAATCACAATCATACAATCATAATCATACAATCACAATCATACAACCACAATCATACAATCACAATCATACAATCACAATCATACAATCACAATCATACAATCACAATCATACAATCACAATCATACAATCACAATCATACAATCGCATTCATACAATCGCAATCATACAATCACAATCATACAATCGCAATCATACAATTACAATCTCCCAAATACAATCTCCCAAATACAATCACCCAAATACAATCATACAATCACAATCATACAATCATAATCATACAATCACAATCATACAATCACAATCATACAATCACAATCATACATTCAAAATCATGCAATCACAATCATACAATCACAATCATACAATCACAATCATACAATCGCATTCATACAATCGCAATCATACAATCACAATCATACAATCGCAATCATACAATTACAATCTCCCAAATACAATCTCCCAAATACAATCACCCAAATACAATCATACAATCACAATCATACAATCATAATCATACAATCACAATCATACAATCACAATCATACAATCACAATCATACAATCACAATCATACAATCACAATCATACAATCACAATCATACATTCAAAATCATGCAATCACAATCATACAATCACAATCATGCAATCACAATCATACAATCATAATCATGCAATCACAATCATACAATCACAATCGTACAATCACAATCGCACAACCACAATCATACAATCATAATCATACAATCACAATCATACTTTCACAATCATACAATCAGAATCATACAATCGCTATCATACAATTACAATCTCCCAAATACAATCTCCCAAATACAATCACCCAAATACAATCATACAATCACAATCATACAATCACAATCATACAATCATAATCATGCAATCACAATCATACGATCGCAATCGAACAATCACAATCATACCATCACAATCATACAATCACAATCATACAATCATAATCATACAATTACAATCATACATCACAATCATACAATCACAATCATACAATCGCAATCATACAATCACAATCATACAATCGCAATCATACAATTACAATCTCCCAAATACAATCTCCCAAATACAATCTCCCAGATACAATCATACAATCACAATCATACAATCACAATCATACAATCATAATCATACAATTACAATCATACATCACAATCATACAATCACAATCATACAATCGCAATCATACAATTACAATATCCCAAATACAATCTCCCAAATACAATCATACAATCACAATCATACAATCACAATCATACAATCACAATCATACAATCACAATCATACAATCACAATCATACAATCACAATCATACAATCACAATCATACAATCACAATCATACAATCGCATTCATACAATCGCAATCATACAATCACAATCATACAATCGCAATCAAACAATTACAATCTCCCAAATACAATCTCCCAAATACAATCACTCAAATACAATCATACAATCACAATCATACAATCATAATCATACAATCACAATCATACAATCACAATCATACAATCACAATCATACAATCACAATCATACAATCACAGTCATACAATCACAATCATACAATCACAATCATACAATCGCAATCATACAATCGCAATCATACAATCGCAATCATACAATCGCAATCATACAATCGCAATCATACAATCGCCATCATACAATCGCAATCATACAATCGCAATCATACAATCACAATCATACAATCTCAATCATACAATCACAATCATACAACCACAATCAGACAATCACAATCATACAATCACAATCATACAATCACAATCATACAATCGCAATCATACAATTACAATATCCCAAATACAATCTCCCAAATACAATCATACAATCACAATCATACAATCACAATCATACAATCGCAATCATACATTCAAAATCATGCAATCACAATCATACAATCACAATCATGCAATCACAATCATACAATCAGAATCATAAAATCACAATCATTCAATAACAATCGTACAATCACAATCGTACGATCACAATCGCACAACCACAATCAGACAATCACACTCATACAATCACAATCATACAATCACAATCATACAATCACAACCATACCATCACAATCATACTTTCACAATCATACAATCACAATCATACAACCACAATCATACAATCACAGTCATACAATCACAATCATACAATCACAATCATACAATCACAAACATACAATCACAATCATACAATCGCAAGCATACAATCACAATCATACAATCTCAATCATACAATCACAATCATACAATCATAATCATACAATTACAGTCATACATCACAATCATACAATCACAATCATACAATCGCAATCATACAATCACAATCATACAATCACAATCATACAATCACAATAATACAATCATGATCATACAATTACAATCATACATCACAATCATACAATCACAATCATACAATCACAATCATACTTTCACAATCATACTATCACAATCATACGATCACAATCATACAATCACAATCATACAATCGCAATCATACAATTACAATATCCCAAATACAATCATACAATCACAATCATAAATCACAATCATACAATCACAATCATACAATCACAGTCATACAATCACAATCATACTATCACAATCATACAATCACAATCATACAATCACAATCGTACATTCACAATCATACAATCACAATCATACAATCACATTCATACAATCGCAAGCATACAATCACAATCATACAATCTGAATCATACAATCACAATCATACAATCATGATCATACAATTACAATCATACATCACAATCATACAATCACAATCATACAATCGCAATCATACAATTACAATCATACAATCACAATCATACAATCGCAATCATACAATCACTATCATACAATCACAATCATACAATCACAATCATACAATCACAATCATACAATCACAATCATACAATCACAATCATACAATCACAATCATACAATCAAAATCATACATTCAAAATCATGCAATCACAATCATACAATCACAATCATGCAATCACAATCATACAATCACAATCATACAATCACAATCCTACAATCACAATCGTACAATGACAATCGTACAATCACAATCGCACAACCACAATCAGACAATCACAATCATACAATCACAATCATACAATCACAATCATACAATCACAATCATACTTTCACAATCATACTATCACAATCATACAATCACAATCATACAATCACAGTCATACAATAACAATCATACAATAACAATCATATAATCACAATCATACTATCACAATCATACAATCACAATCATACAATCACAATCATACAATCACAATCAAGGAATCACAATCATACAATCACAACCATACAATCACAATCAAGGAATCACAATCATACAATCACAATCATACAATCGCAAGCATACAATCACAATCATACAATCTCAATCATACAATCACAATCATACAATCATAATCATACAATTAGAATCATACATCACAATCATACAATCACAATCACACAATCGCAATCATACAATTACAATATCCCAAATACAATCTCCCAAATACAATCATACAATCACAATCATACAATCGCAAGCATACAATCACAATCATACAATCTCAATCATACAATCACAATCATACAATCATAATCATACAATTACAATCATACATCACAATCATACAATCACAATCATACAATCACAATCATACTATCGCAATCATACAATCACAATCACACAATCACAATCGTACATTCACAATCATACAATCACAATCATACAATCACAATCATACAATCGCAAGCATACAATCACAATCATACAATCTCAATCATACAATCACAATGATACAATCATAATCATACAATTACAATCATACATCACAATCATACAATCACAATCATACAATCGCAATCATACAATTACAATATCCCAAATACAATCTCCCAAATACAATCACCCAAATACAATCATACAATCACAATCATACAATCATAATCATACAATCACAATCATACAATCACAATCATACAATTGCAATCATACTACCACAATCATACAATCACAATCATACAATCACAATCATACAATCACAATCATACAATCACAATCATACAATCACAATCATACAATCACAATCATACAATCACAATCATACAATCACAATCATACAATCACAATCATACAATCACAATCATACAATCACAATCATACAATCACAATCATACTATCACAATCATACAATCACAATCATACAATCGCAATCATACAATCGCAGTCATACAATCATAATCATGCAATCACAATCATACGATCGCAATCGAACAATCACAATCATACCATCACAATCATACAATCACAATCATACAATCATAATCATACAATTACAATCATACATCACAATCATACAATCACAATCATACAATCGCAATCGAACAATCACAATCATACCATCACAATCATACAATCACAATCATACAATCATAATCATACAATTACAATCATACATCACAATCATACAATCACAATCATACAATCGCAATCATACAATCACAATCATACAATCGCAATCATACAATTACAATCTCCCAAATACAATCTCCCAAATACAATCTCCCAAATACAATCTCCCAGATACAATCATACAATCACAATCATACAATAATAATCATACAATCATAATCATACAATTACAATCATACATCACAATCATACAATCACAATCATACAATCGCAATCATACAATTACAATATCCCAAATACAATCTCCCAAATACAATCATACAATCACAATCATACAATCACAATCATACAATCACAATCATACAATCACAATCATACAATCACAATCATGCAATCACAATCATACAATCACAATCATACAATCGCATTCATACAACCGCAATCATACAATCACAATCATACAATCGCAATCATACAATTACAATCTCCCAAATACAATCTCCCAAACACAATCACCCAAATACAATCATACAATCACAATCATACAATCATAATCATACAATCACAATCATACAATCACAATCATACAATCACAATCATGCAATCACCATCATACAATCACAATCATACAATCACAATCATACAATCACAATCATACAATCGCAATCATACAATCGCAATCATACAATCGCAATCATACAATCGCAATCATACAATCGCAATCATACAATCACAATCATACAATCTCAATCATACAATCACAATCATACAATCATAATCATACAATTAGAATCATACATCACAATCATACAATCACAATCATACAATCGCAATCATACAATTACAATATCCCAAATACAATCTCCCAAATACAATCTCCCAAATACAATCATACAATCACAATCATACAATCGCAAGCATACAATCGCAATCATACAATCTCAATCATACAATCACAATCATACAATCATAATCATACAATTACAATCATACATCACAATCATACAATCACAATCATACAATCACAATCATACTATCGCAATCATACAATCACAATCACACAATCACAATCGTACATTCACAATCATACAATCACAATCATACAATCACAATCATACAATCACAATCATACAATCACAATCATACAATCTCAATCATACAATCACAATCATACAATCATAATCATACAATTACAATCATACATCACAATCATACAATCACAATCATACAATCGCAATCATACAATTACAATATCCCAAATACAATCTCCCAAATACAATCACCCAAATACAATCATACAATCACAATCATACAATTGCAATCATACTACCACAATCATACAATCACAATCATACAATCGCAATCATACAATCACAATCATACAATCACAATCATACAATCACAATCATACAATCACAATCATACAATCACAATCATACAATCACAATCATACAATCGCATTCATACAATCACAATCATACAATCGCAATCATACAATTACAATCTCCCAAATACAATCTCCCAAATACAATCTCCCAGATACAATCATACAATCACAATCATACAATCACAATCATACAATCATAATCATACAATTACAATCATACATCACAATCATACAATCACAATCATACAATCGCAATCATACAATTACAATATCCCAAATACAATCTCCCAAATACAATCATACAATCACAATCATACAATCACAATCATACAATCACAATCATACAATCACAATCATACAATCACAATCATGCAATCACAATCATACAATCACAATCATACAATCGCATTCATACAACCGCAATCATACAATCACAATCGTACAATCGCAATCATACAATTACAATCTCCCAAATACAATCTCCCAAATACAATCACCCAAATACAATCATACAATCACAATCATACAATCATAATCATACAATCACAATCATACAATCACAATCATACAATCACAATCATGCAATCACAATCATACAATCACAATCATACAATCACAATCATACAATCACAATCATACAATCACAATCATACAATCACAATCATACAATCACAATCATACAATCGCAATCATACAATCGCAATCATACAATCGCAATCATACAATCACAATCATACAATCTCAATCATACAATCACAATCATACAATCACAATCATACAATCACAATCATACTATCACAATCATACAATCACAGTCATACAATCACAATCATACAATCACAATCATGCAATCATAATCATACAATCACAATCATACAATCACAATCATACAACCACAATCATACAATCGCAATCATACATTCAAAATCATGCAATCACAATCATACAATCACAATCATGCAATCACAATCATACAATCAGAATCATAAAATCACAATCATTCAATAACAATCATATAATCACAATCATACTATCACAATCATACAATCACAATCATACAATCACAATCATATAATCACAATCATACAATCACAATCATACAATCACAATCATACAATCACAATCAAAGAATCACAATCATACAATCACAATCATACAATCGCAAGCATACAATCACAATCGTACAATCTCAATCATACAATCACAATCATACAATCACAATAATACAATCATAATCATACAATTACAATCATACATCACAATCATACAATCACAATCATACAATCACAATCATGCGTTCACAATCATACTATCACAATCATACAATCACAATCATACAATCACAATCATACAATCGCAATCATACAATTACAATATCCCAAATACAATCATACAATCACAATCATACTATCACAATCATACAATCACAATCATACAATCACAATCATACAATCAAAATCATACAATCACAATCATACTTTCACAATCATAAAATCACAATCATACAATCACAATCATACAATCGCATTCATACAATCGCAATCATCCAATCACAATCATACAATCGCAATCATACAATTACAATCTCCCAAATACAATCTCCCAAATTCAATCACCCAAATACAATCATACAATCACAATCATACAATCATAATCATACAATCACAATCATACAATCGCAATCATACAATCACAATCATACAATCGCAATCATACAATTACAATCTCCCAAATACAATCTCCCAAATACAATCTCCCACATACAATCATACAATCACAATCATACAATCACAATCATACAATCACAATCATACAATCACAATCATACAATCGCAATCATACAATTACAATATCCCAAATACAATCATACAATCACAATCATACAATCACAATCATACAATCACATTCATACAATCACAATCATACAATCACAATCATGCAGTCACAATCATACAATCACAATCATACTTTCACAATCATACAATCACAATCATACAATCACAATCATACAATCACAGTCATACAATCACAGTCATACAATCACAATCATACAATCACAGTCATACAATCACAATCATACAATCACAATCATACTATCACAATCATACAATCACAGTCATACAATCACAATCATACAATCACAATCATGCAATCATAATCATACAATCACAATCATACAATCACAATCATACAACCACAATCATACAATCGCAATCATACATTCAAAATCATGCAATCACAATCATACAATCACAATCATGCAATCACAATCATACAATCAGAATCATAAAATCACAATCATTCAATAACAATCATATAATCACAATCATACTATCACAATCATACAATCACAATCATACAATCACAATCATATAATCACAATCATACAATCACAATCATACAATCACAATCATACAATCACAATCAAAGAATCACAATCATACAATCACAATCATACAATCGCAAGCATACAATCACAATCGTACAATCTCAATCATACAATCACAATCATACAATCACAATAATACAATCATAATCATACAATTACAATCATAAATCACAATCATACAATCACAATCATACAATCACAATCATGCGTTCACAATCATACTATCACAATCATACAATCACAATCATACAATCACAATCATACAATCACAATCATACAATCGCATTCATACAATCGCAATCATACAATCACAATCATACAATCGCAATCATACAATTACAATCTCCCAAATACAATCTCCCAAATTCAATCACCCAAATACAATCATACAATGACAATCATACAATCATAATCATACAATCACAATCATACAATCACAATCATACAATCACAATCATACTATCACAATCATACAATCACAATCATACAATCACAATCATACAATCACAATCATACATTCAAAATCATGCAATCACAATCATACAATCACAATCATGCAATCACAATCATACAATCATAATCATGCAATCACAATCATACAATCACAATCGTACAATCACAATCGTACAATCACAATCGCACAACCACAATCAGACAATTACAATCATACAATCACAATCATACAATCACAATCATACAATCACAATCATACAATCATAATCATGCAATCACAATCATACGATCGCAATCATACAATCGCAATCATACAATCGCAATCATACAATTACAATCTCCCAAATAAATCTCCCAAATACAATCTCCCAAATACAATCTCCCAAATACAATCATACAATCACAATCATACAATCACAATCATACAATCACAATCATACAATCACAATCATACAATCACAATCATACAATCACAATCATACAATCATAATCATACAATCACAATCATACAATCACAATCATACAATCACAATCATACAATCACAATCACACAATCGCAAGCATACAATCACAATCATACAATCTCAATCATACAATCACAATCATACAATCATAATCATACAATTACAGTCATACATCACAATCACACAATCGCAAGCATACAATCACAATCATACAATCTCAATCATACAATCACAATCATACAATCATAATCATACAATTACAGTCATACATCACAATCATACAATCACCATCATACAATCGCAATCATACAATCACAATCATACAATCGCAATCATACAATTACAATCTCCCAAATACAATCTCCCAAATACAATCTTCCAAATACAATCAAACAATCACAATCATACAATCACAATCATACAATCACAATCATACAATCACAATCATACTATCACAATCGTACAATCACAATCGTGCAATCACAATCGCACAACCACAATCAGACAATCACAATCATACAATCACAATCATTCAATCACAATCATACAATCACAATCATACTTTCACAATCATACAATCACAATCATACAATCGCAAGCATACAATCACAATCATACAATCTCAATCATACAATCACAATCATACAATCACAATCATACAATCATAATCATACAGTTACAATCATACATCACAATCATACAATCACAATCATACGATCGCAATCATACAATTACAATATCCCAAATACAATCTCCCAAATACAATCACCCAAATACAATCATACAATCACAATCATACAATCATAATCATACAATCACAATCATACAATCACAATCATACAATCACAATCATACAATCACAATCATACAATCACAATCATACAATCACAATCATACAATCACAATCATACAATCGCAATCATACAATCGCATTCATACAATCGCAAGCATACAATCACAATCATACAATCTCAATCATACAATCACAATCATACAATCATAATCATACAATTAGAATCATACATCACAATCATACAATCACAATCATACAATCGCAATCATACAATTACAATATCCCAAATACAATCTCCCAAATACAATCTCCCAAATACAATCATACAATCACAATCATACAATCGCAAGCATACAATCGCAATCATACAATCTCAATCATACAATCACAATCATACAATCATAATCATACAATTACAATCATACATCACAATCATACAATCACAATCATACAATCACAATCATACTATCGCAATCATACAATCACAATCACACAATCACAATCGTACATTCACAATCATACAATCACAATCATACAATCACAATCATACAATCACAATCATACAATCACAATCATACAATCTCAATCATACAATCACAATCATACAATCATAATCATACAATTACAATCATACATCACAATCATACAATCACAATCATACAATCGCAATCATACAATTACAATATCCCAAATACAATCTCCCAAATACAATCACCCAAATACAATCATACAATCACAATCATACAATTGCAATCATACTACCACAATCATACAATCACAATCATACAATCACAATCATACAATCACAATCATACAATCACAATCATACAATCACAATCATACAATCACAATCATACAATCACAATCATACAATCACAATCATACAATCGCATTCATACAATCACAATCATACAATCGCAATCATACAATTACAATCTCCCAAATACAATCTCCCAAATACAATCTCCCAGATACAATCATACAATCACAATCATACAATCACAATCATACAATCATAATCATACAATTACAATCATACATCACAATCATACAATCACAATCATACAATCGCAATCATACAATTACAATATCCCAAATACAATCTCCCAAATACAATCATACAATCACAATCATACAATCACAATCATACAATCACAATCATACAATCACAATCATACAATCACAATCATGCAATCACAATCATACAATCACAATCATACAATCGCATTCATACAACCGCAATCATACAATCACAATCATACAATCGCAATCATACAATTACAATCTCCCAAATACAATCTCCCAAATACAATCACCCAAATACAATCATACAATCACAATCATACAATCATAATCATACAATCACAATCATACAATCACAATCATACAATCACAATCATGCAATCACAATCATACAATCACAATCATACAATCACAATCATACAATCACAATCATACAATCACAATCATACAATCACAATCATACAATCACAATCATACAATCGCAATCATACAATCGCAATCATACAATCGCAATCATACAATCACAATCATACAATCTCAATCATACAATCACAATCATACAACCACAATCAGACAATCACAATCATACAATCACAATCATACAATCACAATCATACAATCACAATTATGCAATCACAATCATACAATCGCATTCATACAATCGCATTCATACAATCGCAATCATACAATCATAATCATACAATCACAATCGTACAATCACAATCATACAATCACAATCATACATTCAAAATCATGCAATCACAATCATACAATCACAATCATGCAATCACAATCATACAATCAGAATCATACAATCACAATCATACAATCGCAATCATACAATTACAATCTCCCAAATACAATCTCCCAAATACAATCTCCCAACTACAATCTCCCAAATACAATCATACAATCACAATCATAAAATCACAATCATACAATCATAATCACACAATTACAATCATACATCACAATCATACATCACAATCATACAATCACAATCATACAATCGCAATCATACAATCACAATCATACAATCGCAATCATACAATTACAATCTCCCAAATACAATCTCCCAAATACAATCTCCCACATACAATCATACAATCACAATCATACAATCACAATCATACAATCACAATCATACAATCACAATCATACAATCGCAATCATACAATTACAATATCCCAAATACAATCATACAATCACAATCATACAATCACAATCATACAATCACATTCATACAATCACAATCATACAATCACAATCATGCAGTCACAATCATACAATCACAATCATACTTTCACAATCATACAATCACAATCATACAATCACAATCATACAATCACAGTCATACAATCACAGTCATACAATCACAATCATACAATCACAGTCATACAATCACAATCATACAATCACAATCATACTATCACAATCATACAATCACAGTCATACAATCACAATCATACAATCACAATCATGCAATCATAATCATACAATCACAATCATACAATCACAATCATACAACCACAATCATACAATCGCAATCATACATTCAAAATCATGCAATCACAATCATACAATCACAATCATGCAATCACAATCATACAATCAGAATCATAAAATCACAATCATTCAATAACAATCATATAATCACAATCATACTATCACAATCATACAATCACAATCATACAATCACAATCATATAATCACAATCATACAATCACAATCATACAATCACAATCATACAATCACAATCAAAGAATCACAATCATACAATCACAATCATACAATCGCAAGCATACAATCACAATCGTACAATCTCAATCATACAATCACAATCATACAATCACAATAATACAATCATAATCATACAATTACAATCATACATCACAATCATACAATCACAATCATACAATCACAATCATGCGTTCACAATCATACTATCACAATCATACAATCACAATCATACAATCACAATCATACAATCGCAATCATACAATTACAATATCCCAAATACAATCATACAATCACAATCATACTATCACAATCATACAATCACAATCATACAATCACAATCATACAATCAAAATCATACAATCACAATCATACTTTCACAATCATAAAATCACAATCATACAATCACAATCATACAATCGCATTCATACAATCGCAATCATACAATCACAATCATACAATCGCAATCATACAATTACAATCTCCCAAATACAATCTCCCAAATTCAATCACCCAAATACAATCATACAATCACAATCATACAATCATAATCATACAATCACAATCATACAATCGCAATCATACAATCACAATCATACAATCGCAATCATACAATTACAATCTCCCAAATACAATCTCCCAAATACAATCTCCCACATACAATCATACAATCACAATCATACAATCACAATCATACAATCACAATCATACAATCGCAATCATACAATTACAATATCCCAAATACAATCATACAATCACAATCATACAATCACAATCATACAATCACATTCATACAATCACAATCATACAATCACAATCATGCAGTCACAATCATACAATCACAATCATACTTTCACAATCATACAATCACAATCATACAATCACAATCATACAATCACAGTCATACAATCACAGTCATACAATCACAATCATACAATCACAGTCATACAATCACAATCATACAATCACAATCATACTATCACAATCATACAATCACAGTCATACAATCACAATCATACAATCACAATCATGCAATCATAATCATACAATCACAATCATACAACCACAATCATACAACCACAATCATACAATCGCAATCATACATTCAAAATCATGCAATCACAATCATACAATCACAATCATGCAATCACAATCATACAATCAGAATCATAAAATCACAATCATTCAATAACAATCATATAATCACAATCATACTATCACAATCATACAATCACAATCATACAATCACAATCATATAATCACAATCATACAATCACAATCATACAATCACAATCATACAATCACAATCAAAGAATCACAATCATACAATCACAATCATACAATCGCAAGCATACAATCACAATCGTACAATCTCAATCATACAATCACAATCATACAATCACAATAATACAATCATAATCATACAATTACAATCATAAATCACAATCATACAATCACAATCATACAATCACAATCATGCGTTCACAATCATACTATCACAATCATACAATCACAATCATACAATCACAATCATACAATCGCAATCATACAATTACAATATCCCAAATACAATCATACAATCACAATCATACAATCACAATCATACAATCACAATCATACAATCACAATCATACAATCAAAATCATACAATCACAATCATACTTTCACAATCATAAAATCACAATCATACAATCACAATCATACAATCGCATTCATACAATCGCAATCATACAATCACAATCATACAATCGCAATCATACAATTACAATCTCCCAAATACAATCTCCCAAATTCAATCACCCAAATACAATCATACAATGACAATCATACAATCATAATCATACAATCACAATCATACAATCACAATCATACAATCACAATCATACTATCACAATCATACAATCACAATCATACAATCACAATCATACAATCACAATCATACATTCAAAATCATGCAATCACAATCATACAATCACAATCATGCAATCACAATCATACAATCATAATCATGCAATCACAATCATACAATCACAATCGTACAATCACAATCGTACAATCACAATCGCACAACCACAATCAGACAATTACAATCATACAATCACAATCATACAATCACAATCATACAATCACAATCATACAATCATAATCATGCAATCACAATCATACGATCGCAATCATACAATCGCAATCATACAATCGCAATCATACAATTACAATCTCCCAAATAAATCTCCCAAATACAATCTCCCAAATACAATCTCCCAAATACAATCATACAATCACAATCATACAATCACAATCATACAATCACAATCATACAATCACAATCATACAATCACAATCATACAATCATAATCATACAATCACAATCATACAATCACAATCATACAATCACAATCATACAATCACAATCACACAATCGCAAGCATACAATCACAATCATACAATCACAATCATACAATCTCAATCATACAATCACAATCATACAATCATAATCATACAATTACAGTCATACATCACAATCACACAATCGCAAGCATACAATCACAATCATACAATCTCAATCATACAATCACAATCATACAATCATAATCATACAATTACAGTCATACATCACAATCATACAATCACCATCATACAATCGCAATCATACAATCACAATCATACAATCGCAATCATACAATTACAATCTCCCAAATACAATCTCCCAAATACAATCTTCCAAATACAATCAAACAATCACAATCATACAATCACAATCATACAATCACAATCATACAATCACAATCATACTATCACAATCGTACAATCACAATCGTGCAATCACAATCGCACAACCACAATCAGACAATCACAATCATACAATCACAATCATTCAATCACAATCATACAATCACAATCATACTTTCACAATCATACAATCACAATCATACAATCGCAAGCATACAATCACAATCATACAATCTCAATCATACAATCACAATCATACAATCAAAATCATACAATCATAATCATACAATTACAATCATACATCACAATCATACAATCACAATCATACGATCGCAATCATACAATTACAATATCCCAAATACAATCTCCCAAATACAATCACCCAAATACAATCATACAATCACAATCATACAATCATAATCATACAATCACAATCATACAATCACAATCATACAATCACCATCATACAATCACAATCATACAATCACAATCATACAATCACAATCATACAATCGCATTCATACAATCGCAATCATACAATCGCATTCATACAATCGCAATCATACAATCACAATCATACAATCGCAATCATACAATTACAATCTCCCAAATACAATCTCCCAAATACAATCACCCAAATACAATCATACAATCACAATCATACAATCATAATCATACAATCACAATCATGCAATCACAATCATACAATCACAATCATACAATCACAATCATACAATCACAATCATACAATCACAATCATACAATCACAATCATACAATCACAATCATACATTCAAAATCATGCAATCACAATCATACAATCACAATCATGCAATCACAATCATACAATCATAATCATGCAATCACAATCATACAATCACAATCGTACAATCACAATCGCACAACCACAATCATACAATCATAATCATACAATCACAATCATACTTTCACAATCATACAATCACAATCATACAATCACAATCATACAATCACAATCATACAATCACAATCATACAATCGCAATCATACAATCGCAATCATACAATCACAATCATACAATCTCTATCATACAATCACAATCATACAACCACAATCAGACAATCACAATCATACAATCACAATCATACAATCACAATTATGCAATCACAATCATACAATCGCATTCATACAATCGCAATCATACAATCACAATCATACAATCACAATCATACAATCACAATCATAAAATCACAAAAATACAAGCTTAATCATACAATCACAATCATACAATCGCAATCATACAATCACAATCATACAATCATAATCATACAATCACAATCATACGATCGCAATCATACAATCACAATCATACCATCACAATCATACAATCACAATCATACAATCACAATCATACCATCACAATCATACAATCACAATCATACAATCACAATCGTACAATCACAATCGCACAACCACAATCATACAATCATAATCATACAATCACAATCATACTTTCACAATCATACAATCACAATCATACAATCACAATCATACAATCACAATCATACAATCTCAATCATACAATCACAATCATACAATCATAATCATACAATTACAATCATACATCACAATCATACAATCACAATCATACAATCGCAATCATACTACTACAATCTCCCAAATACAATCACCCAAATACAATCATACAATCACAATCATACAATCATAATCATACAATCACAATCATACAATCACAATCATACAATCACAATCATACAATCACAATCATACAATCACAATCATACAATCACAATCACACAATCACAATCACACAATCACAATCGTACATTCACAATCATACAATCACAATCATACAATCACAATCATACAATCACAATCATACAATCTCAATCATACAATCACAATCATACAATCATAATCATACAATTACAATCATACATCACAATCATACAATCACAATCATACAATCGCAATCATACAATTACAATATCCCAAATACAATCTCCCAAATACAATCATACAATCACAATCATACAATCACAATCATACAATCACAATCATACAATCACAATCATACAATCACAATCATACAATCGCATTCATACAATCGCAATCATACAATCACAATCATACAATCGCAATCATACAATTACAATCTCCCAAATACAATCTCCCAAATACAATCACCCAAATACAATCATACAATCACAATCATACAATCATAATCATACAATCACAATCATACAATCACAATCATACAATCGCAATCATACTACCACAATCATACAATCACAATCATACAATCACAATCATACAATCACAATCATACAATCACAATCATACATTCAAAATCATGCAATCACAATCATACAATCACAATCATGCAATCACAATCATACAATCATAATCATGCAATCACAATCATACAATCACAATCATACAATCACAATCATACAATCACAATCATACAATCACAAAAATACAATCATAATCATACAATCACAATCATACAATCGCAATCATACAATCACAATCATACAATCATAATCATGCAATCATAATGATACAATTACAATCATACATCACAATCATACAATCACAATCATACAATCGCAATCATACAATCACAATCATACAATCGCAATCATACAATTACAATCTCCCAAATACAATCTCCCAAATACAATCTCCCAGATACAATCATACAATCACAATCATACAATCACAATCATACAATCATAATCATACAATTACAATCATACATCACAATCATACAATCACAATCATACAATCGCAATCATACAATTACAATATCCCAAATACAATCTCCCAAATACAATCATACAATCACAATCATACAATCACAATCATACAATCACAATCATACAATCACAATCATACAATCACAATCATACAATCACAATCATACAATCACAATCATACAATCACAATCATACAATCACAATCATACAATCGCATTCATACAATCGCAATCATACAATCACAATCATACAATCGCAATCATACAATTACAATCTCCCAAATACAATCTCCCAAATACAATCACCCAAATACAATCATACAATCACAATCATACAATCACAATCATACAATCGCAATCATACAATCGCAATCATACAATCGCAATCATACAATCGCAATCATACAATCGCAATCATACAATCGCAATCATACAATCGCAATCATACAATCGCAATCATACAATCGCAATCATACAATCGCAATCATACAATCGCAATCATACAATCGCAATCATACAATCGCAATCATACAATCGCAATCATACAATCGCAATCATACAATCTCAATCATACAATCACAATCATACAACCACAATCAGACAATCACAATCATACAATCACAATCATACAATCACAATCATACAATCGCAATCATACAATTACAATATCCCAAATACAATCTCCCAAATACAATCATACAATCACAATCATACAATCACAATCATACAATCACAATCATACAATCACAATCATACAATCACAATCATACAATCGCAATCATACATTCAAAATCATGCAATCACAATCATACAATCACAATCATGCAATCACAATCATACAATCAGAATCATAAAATCACAATCATTCAATAACAATCGTACAATCGCAATCGTACGATCACAATCGCACAACCACAATCAGACAGTCACACTCATACAATCACAATCATACAATCACAATCATACAATCGCAAGCATACAATCACAATCATACAATCTCAATCATACAATCACAATCATACAACCATAATCATACAATTACAGTCATACATCACAATCATACAATCACAATCATACAATCGCAATCATACAATCACAATCATGCAATCACAATCATACAATCACAATCATACAATCACAATAATACAATCATGATCATACAATTACAATCATACATCACAATCATACAATCACAATCATACAATCACAATCATACTTTCACAATCATACTATCACAATCATACAATCACAATCATACAATCACAATCATACAATCACAATCATACAATCGCAATCATACAATTACAATATCCCAAATACAATCATACAATCACAATCATACAATCACAATCATACAATCACATTCATACAATCACAATCATACAATCACAATCATGCAGTCAGAATCATACAATCACAATCATACTTTCACAATCATACAATCACAATCATACAATCACAATCATACAATCACAGTCATACAATCACAGTCATACAATCACAATCATACAATCACAGTCATACAATCACAATCATAAAATCACAATCATACTATCACAATCATACAATCACAGTCATACAATCACAATCATACAATCACAATCATGCAATCATAATCATACAATCACAATCATACAATCACAATCATACAACCACAATCATACAATCGCAATCATACATTCAAAATCATGCAATCACAATCATACAATCACAATCATGCAATCACAATCATACAATCAGAATCATAAAATCACAATCATTCAATAACAATCATATAATCACAATCATACTATCACAATCATACAATCACAATCATATAATCACAATCATACAATCACAATCCTACAATCACAATCATACAATCACAATCAAAGAATCACAATCATACAATCACAATCATACAATCGCAAGCATACAATCACAATCGTACAATCTCAATCATACAATCACAATCATACAATCACAATAATACAATCATAATCATACAATTACAATCATAAATCACAATCATACAATCACAATCATACAATCACAATCATGCGTTCACAATCATACTATCACAATCATACAATCACAATCATACAATCACAATCATACAATCGCAATCATACAATTACAATATCCCAAATACAATCATACAATCACAATCATACAATCACAATCATACAATCACAATCATACAATCACAATCATACAATCAAAATCATACAATCACAATCATACTTTCACAATCATAAAATCACAATCATACAATCACAATCATACAATCGCATTCATACAATCGCAATCATACAATCACAATCATACAATCGCAATCATACAATTACAATCTCCCAAATACAATCTCCCAAATTCAATCACCCAAATACAATCATACAATCACAATCATACAATCATAATCATACAATCACAATCATACAATCACAATCATACAATCACAATCATACTATCACAATCATACAATCACAATCATACAATCACAATCATACAATCACAATCATACATTCAAAATCATGCAATCACAATCATACAATCACAATCATGCAATCACAATCATACAATCATAATCATGCAATCACAATCATACAATCACAATCGTACAATCACAATCGTACAATCACAATCGCACAACCACAATCAGACAATTACAATCATACAATCACAATCATACAATCACAATCATACAATCACAATCATACAATCACAATCATACAATCATAATCATGCAATCACAATCATACGATCGCAATCATACAATCGCAATCATACAATCGCAATCATACAATTACAATCTCCCAAATAAATCTCCCAAATACAATCTCCCAAATACAATCTCCCAAATACAATCATACAATCACAATCATACAATCACAATCATACAATCACAATCATACAATCACAATCATACAATCACAATCATACAATCATAATCATACAATCACAATCATACAATCACAATCATACAATCACAATCATACAATCACAATCACACAATCGCAAGCATACAATCACAATCATACAATCTCAATCATACAATCACAATCATACAATCATAATCATACAATTACAGTCATACATCACAATCACACAATCGCAAGCATACAATCACAATCATACAATCTCAATCATACAATCACAATCATACAATCATAATCATACAATTACAGTCATACATCACAATCATACAATCACCATCATACAATCGCAATCATACAATCACAATCATACAATCGCAATCATACAATTACAATCTCCCAAATACAATCTCCCAAATACAATCTTCCAAATACAATCAAACAATCACAATCATACAATCACAATCATACAATCACAATCATACAATCACAATCATACTATCACAATCGTACAATCACAATCGTGCAATCACAATCGCACAACCACAATCAGACAATCACAATCATACAATCACAATCATTCAATCACAATCATACAATCACAATCATACTTTCACAATCATACAATCACAATCATACAATCGCAAGCATACAATCACAATCATACAATCTCAATCATACAATCACAATCATACAATCAAAATCATACAATCATAATCATACAATTACAATCATACATCACAATCATACAATCACAATCATACGATCGCAATCATACAATTACAATATCCCAAATACAATCTCCCAAATACAATCACCCAAATACAATCATACAATCACAATCATACAATCATAATCATACAATCACAATCATACAATCACAATCATACAATCACCATCATACAATCACAATCATACAATCACAATCATACAATCACAATCATACAATCGCATTCATACAATCGCAATCATACAATCGCATTCATACAATCGCAATCATACAATCACAATCATACAATCGCAATCATACAATTACAATCTCCCAAATACAATCTCCCAAATACAATCACCCAAATACAATCATACAATCACAATCATACAATCATAATCATACAATCACAATCATGCAATCACAATCATACAATCACAATCATACAATCACAATCATACAATCACAATCATACAATCACAATCATACAATCACAATCATACAATCACAATCATACATTCAAAATCATGCAATCACAATCATACAATCACAATCATGCAATCACAATCATACAATCATAATCATGCAATCACAATCATACAATCACAATCGTACAATCACAATCGCACAACCACAATCATACAATCATAATCATACAATCACAATCATACTTTCACAATCATACAATCACAATCATACAATCACAATCATACAATCACAATCATACAATCACAATCATACAATCGCAATCATACAATCGCAATCATACAATCACAATCATACAATCTCTATCATACAATCACAATCATACAACCACAATCAGACAATCACAATCATACAATCACAATCATACAATCACAATTATGCAATCACAATCATACAATCGCATTCATACAATCGCAATCATACAATCACAATCATACAATCACAATCATACAATCACAATCATAAAATCACAAAAATACAAGCTTAATCATACAATCACAATCATACAATCGCAATCATACAATCACAATCATACAATCATAATCATACAATCACAATCATACGATCGCAATCATACAATCACAATCATACCATCACAATCATACAATCACAATCATACAATCACAATCATACCATCACAATCATACAATCACAATCATACAATCACAATCGTACAATCACAATCGCACAACCACAATCATACAATCATAATCATACAATCACAATCATACTTTCACAATCATACAATCACAATCATACAATCACAATCATACAATCACAATCATACAATCTCAATCATACAATCACAATCATACAATCATAATCATACAATTACAATCATACATCACAATCATACAATCACAATCATACAATCGCAATCATACTACTACAATCTCCCAAATACAATCACCCAAATACAATCATACAATCACAATCATACAATCATAATCATACAATCACAATCATACAATCACAATCATACAATCACAATCATACAATCACAATCATACAATCACAATCATACAATCACAATCACACAATCACAATCACACAATCACAATCGTACATTCACAATCATACAATCACAATCATACAATCACAATCATACAATCACAATCATACAATCTCAATCATACAATCACAATCATACAATCATAATCATACAATTACAATCATACATCACAATCATACAATCACAATCATACAATCGCAATCATACAATTACAATATCCCAAATACAATCTCCCAAATACAATCATACAATCACAATCATACAATCACAATCATACAATCACAATCATACAATCACAATCATACAATCACAATCATACAATCGCATTCATACAATCGCAATCATACAATCACAATCATACAATCGCAATCATACAATTACAATCTCCCAAATACAATCTCCCAAATACAATCACCCAAATACAATCATACAATCACAATCATACAATCATAATCATACAATCACAATCATACAATCACAATCATACAATCGCAATCATACTACCACAATCATACAATCACAATCATACAATCACAATCATACAATCACAATCATACAATCACAATCATACATTCAAAATCATGCAATCACAATCATACAATCACAATCATGCAATCACAATCATACAATCATAATCATGCAATCACAATCATACAATCACAATCATACAATCACAATCATACAATCACAATCATACAATCACAAAAATACAATCATAATCATACAATCACAATCATACAATCGCAATCATACAATCACAATCATACAATCATAATCATGCAATCATAATGATACAATTACAATCATACATCACAATCATACAATCACAATCATACAATCGCAATCATACAATCACAATCATACAATCGCAATCATACAATTACAATCTCCCAAATACAATCTCCCAAATACAATCTCCCAGATACAATCATACAATCACAATCATACAATCACAATCATACAATCATAATCATACAATTACAATCATACATCACAATCATACAATCACAATCATACAATCGCAATCATACAATTACAATATCCCAAATACAATCTCCCAAATACAATCATACAATCACAATCATACAATCACAATCATACAATCACAATCATACAATCACAATCATACAATCACAATCATACAATCACAATCATACAATCACAATCATACAATCACAATCATACAATCACAATCATACAATCGCATTCATACAATCGCAATCATACAATCACAATCATACAATCGCAATCATACAATTACAATCTCCCAAATACAATCTCCCAAATACAATCACCCAAATACAATCATACAATCACAATCATACAATCACAATCATACAATCGCAATCATACAATCGCAATCATACAATCGCAATCATACAATCGCAATCATACAATCGCAATCATACAATCGCAATCATACAATCGCAATCATACAATCGCAATCATACAATCGCAATCATACAATCGCAATCATACAATCGCAATCATACAATCGCAATCATACAATCGCAATCATACAATCGCAATCATACAATCGCAATCATACAATCTCAATCATACAATCACAATCATACAACCACAATCAGACAATCACAATCATACAATCACAATCATACAATCACAATCATACAATCGCAATCATACAATTACAATATCCCAAATACAATCTCCCAAATACAATCATACAATCACAATCATACAATCACAATCATACAATCACAATCATACAATCACAATCATACAATCACAATCATACAATCGCAATCATACATTCAAAATCATGCAATCACAATCATACAATCACAATCATGCAATCACAATCATACAATCAGAATCATAAAATCACAATCATTCAATAACAATCGTACAATCGCAATCGTACGATCACAATCGCACAACCACAATCAGACAGTCACACTCATACAATCACAATCATACAATCACAATCATACAATCGCAAGCATACAATCACAATCATACAATCTCAATCATACAATCACAATCATACAACCATAATCATACAATTACAGTCATACATCACAATCATACAATCACAATCATACAATCGCAATCATACAATCACAATCATGCAATCACAATCATACAATCACAATCATACAATCACAATAATACAATCATGATCATACAATTACAATCATACATCACAATCATACAATCACAATCATACAATCACAATCATACTTTCACAATCATACTATCACAATCATACAATCACAATCATACAATCACAATCATACAATCGCAATCATACAATTACAATATCACAAATACAATCATACAATCACAATCATACAATCACAATCATACAATCACAATCATACAATCACAATCATACAATCACAGTCATACAATCACAATCATACTATCACAATCATACAATCACAATCATACAATCACAATCGTACATTCACAATCATACAATCACAATCATACAATCACATTCATACAATCGCAAGCATACAATCACAATCATACAATCTCAATCATACAATCACAATCATACAATCATAATCATACAATTACAATCATACATCACAATCATACAATCACAATCATACAATCGCAATCATACAATTACAATCATACAATCACAATCATACAATCGCAATCATACAATCACTATCATACAATCACAATCATACAATCACAATCATACAATCACAATCATACAATCACAATTATACAATCAAAATCATACATTCAAAATCATGCAATCACAATCATACAATCACAATCATGCAATCGCAATCATACAATCACAATCATACAATCACAATCCTACAATCACAATCGTACAATGACAATCGTACAATCACAATCGCACAACCACAATCAGACAATCACAATCATACAATCACAATCATACAATCACAATCATACAATCACAATCATACAATCACAATCATACAATCACAATCATACATTCACAATCATACTATCACAATCATACAATCACAATCATACAATCACAGTCATACAATAACAATCATACAATAACAATCATATAATCACAATCATACTATCACAATCATACAATCACAATCATACAATCACAATCATACAATCACAATCAAGGAATCACAATCATACAATCACAATCATACAATCACAATCAAGGAATCACAATCATACAATCACAATCATACAATCGCAAGCATACAATCACAATCATACAATCTCAATCATACAATCACAATCATACAATCATAATCATACAATTAGAATCATACATCACAATCATACAATCACAATCATACAATCGCAATCATACAATTACAATATCCCAAATACAATCTCCCAAATACAATCATACAATCACAATCATACAATCGCAAGCATACAATCACAATCATACAATCTCAATCATACAATCACAATCATACAATCATAATCATACAATTACAATCATACATCACAATCATACAATCACAATCATACAATCACAATCATACTATCGCAATCATACAATCACAATCACACAATCACAATCGTACATTCACAATCATACAATCACAATCATACAATCACAATCATACAATCACAATCATACAATCTCAATCATACAATCACAATGATACAATCATAATCATACAATTACAATCATACATCACAATCATACAATCACAATCATACAATCGCAATCATACAATTACAATATCCCAAATACAATCTCCCAAATACAATCACCCAAATACAATCATACAATCACAATCATACAATCATAATCATACAATCACAATCATACAATCACAATCATACAATTGCAATCATACTACCACAATCATACAATCACAATCATACAATCACAATCATACAATCACAATCATACTTTCACAATCATACAATCACAATCATACAATCACAATCATACAATCACAATCATACAATCTCAATCATACAATCACAATCATACAATCATAATCATACAATTACAATCATACATCACAATCATACAATCACAATCATACAATCGCAATCATACTACTACAATCTCCCAAATACAATCACCCAAATACAATCATACAATCACAATCATACAATCATAATCATACAATCACAATCATACAATCACAATCATACAATCACAATCATACAATCACAATCATACAATCACAATCATACAATCACAATCACACAATCACAATCGTACAATCAGAATCATAAAATCACAATCATTCAATAACAATCGTACAATCGCAATCGTACGATCACAATCGCACAACCACAATCAGACAGTCACACTCATACAATCACAATCATACAATCACAATCATACAATCGCAAGCATACAATCACAATCATACAATCTCAATCATACAATCACAATCATACAACCATAATCATACAATTACAGTCATACATCACAATCATACAATCACAATCATACAATCGCAATCATACAATCACAATCATGCAATCACAATCATACAATCACAATCATACAATCACAATAATACAATCATGATCATACAATTACAATCATACATCACAATCATACAATCACAATCATACAATCACAATCATACTTTCACAATCATACTATCACAATCATACAATCACAATCATACAATCACAATCATACAATCACAATCATACAATCGCAATCATACAATTACAATATCCCAAATACAATCATACAATCACAATCATACAATCACAATCATACAATCACATTCATACAATCACAATCATACAATCACAATCATGCAGTCAGAATCATACAATCACAATCATACTTTCACAATCATACAATCACAATCATACAATCACAATCATACAATCACAGTCATACAATCACAGTCATACAATCACAATCATACAATCACAGTCATACAATCACAATCATAAAATCACAATCATACTATCACAATCATACAATCACAGTCATACAATCACAATCATACAATCACAATCATGCAATCATAATCATACAATCACAATCATACAATCACAATCATACAACCACAATCATACAATCGCAATCATACATTCAAAATCATGCAATCACAATCATACAATCACAATCATGCAATCACAATCATACAATCAGAATCATAAAATCACAATCATTCAATAACAATCATATAATCACAATCATACTATCACAATCATACAATCACAATCATATAATCACAATCATACAATCACAATCCTACAATCACAATCATACAATCACAATCAAAGAATCACAATCATACAATCACAATCATACAATCGCAAGCATACAATCACAATCGTACAATCTCAATCATACAATCACAATCATACAATCACAATAATACAATCATAATCATACAATTACAATCATAAATCACAATCATACAATCACAATCATACAATCACAATCATGCGTTCACAATCATACTATCACAATCATACAATCACAATCATACAATCACAATCATACAATCGCAATCATACAATTACAATATCCCAAATACAATCATACAATCACAATCATACAATCACAATCATACAATCACAATCATACAATCACAATCATACAATCAAAATCATACAATCACAATCATACTTTCACAATCATAAAATCACAATCATACAATCACAATCATACAATCGCATTCATACAATCGCAATCATACAATCACAATCATACAATCGCAATCATACAATTACAATCTCCCAAATACAATCTCCCAAATTCAATCACCCAAATACAATCATACAATCACAATCATACAATCATAATCATACAATCACAATCATACAATCACAATCATACAATCACAATCATACTATCACAATCATACAATCACAATCATACAATCACAATCATACAATCACAATCATACATTCAAAATCATGCAATCACAATCATACAATCACAATCATGCAATCACAATCATACAATCATAATCATGCAATCACAATCATACAATCACAATCGTACAATCACAATCGTACAATCACAATCGCACAACCACAATCAGACAATTACAATCATACAATCACAATCATACAATCACAATCATACAATCACAATCATACAATCACAATCATACAATCATAATCATGCAATCACAATCATACGATCGCAATCATACAATCGCAATCATACAATCGCAATCATACAATTACAATCTCCCAAATAAATCTCCCAAATACAATCTCCCAAATACAATCTCCCAAATACAATCATACAATCACAATCATACAATCACAATCATACAATCACAATCATACAATCACAATCATACAATCACAATCATACAATCATAATCATACAATCACAATCATACAATCACAATCATACAATCACAATCATACAATCACAATCACACAATCGCAAGCATACAATCACAATCATACAATCTCAATCATACAATCACAATCATACAATCATAATCATACAATTACAGTCATACATCACAATCACACAATCGCAAGCATACAATCACAATCATACAATCTCAATCATACAATCACAATCATACAATCATAATCATACAATTACAGTCATACATCACAATCATACAATCACCATCATACAATCGCAATCATACAATCACAATCATACAATCGCAATCATACAATTACAATCTCCCAAATACAATCTCCCAAATACAATCTTCCAAATACAATCAAACAATCACAATCATACAATCACAATCATACAATCACAATCATACAATCACAATCATACTATCACAATCGTACAATCACAATCGTGCAATCACAATCGCACAACCACAATCAGACAATCACAATCATACAATCACAATCATTCAATCACAATCATACAATCACAATCATACTTTCACAATCATACAATCACAATCATACAATCGCAAGCATACAATCACAATCATACAATCTCAATCATACAATCACAATCATACAATCAAAATCATACAATCATAATCATACAATTACAATCATACATCACAATCATACAATCACAATCATACGATCGCAATCATACAATTACAATATCCCAAATACAATCTCCCAAATACAATCACCCAAATACAATCATACAATCACAATCATACAATCATAATCATACAATCACAATCATACAATCACAATCATACAATCACCATCATACAATCACAATCATACAATCACAATCATACAATCACAATCATACAATCGCATTCATACAATCGCAATCATACAATCGCATTCATACAATCGCAATCATACAATCACAATCATACAATCGCAATCATACAATTACAATCTCCCAAATACAATCTCCCAAATACAATCACCCAAATACAATCATACAATCACAATCATACAATCATAATCATACAATCACAATCATGCAATCACAATCATACAATCACAATCATACAATCACAATCATACAATCACAATCATACAATCACAATCATACAATCACAATCATACAATCACAATCATACATTCAAAATCATGCAATCACAATCATACAATCACAATCATGCAATCACAATCATACAATCATAATCATGCAATCACAATCATACAATCACAATCGTACAATCACAATCGCACAACCACAATCATACAATCATAATCATACAATCACAATCATACTTTCACAATCATACAATCACAATCATACAATCACAATCATACAATCACAATCATACAATCACAATCATACAATCGCAATCATACAATCGCAATCATACAATCACAATCATACAATCTCTATCATACAATCACAATCATACAACCACAATCAGACAATCACAATCATACAATCACAATCATACAATCACAATTATGCAATCACAATCATACAATCGCATTCATACAATCGCAATCATACAATCACAATCATACAATCACAATCATACAATCACAATCATAAAATCACAAAAATACAAGCTTAATCATACAATCACAATCATACAATCGCAATCATACAATCACAATCATACAATCATAATCATACAATCACAATCATACGATCGCAATCATACAATCACAATCATACCATCACAATCATACAATCACAATCATACAATCACAATCATACCATCACAATCATACAATCACAATCATACAATCACAATCGTACAATCACAATCGCACAACCACAATCATACAATCATAATCATACAATCACAATCATACTTTCACAATCATACAATCACAATCATACAATCACAATCATACAATCACAATCATACAATCTCAATCATACAATCACAATCATACAATCATAATCATACAATTACAATCATACATCACAATCATACAATCACAATCATACAATCGCAATCATACTACTACAATCTCCCAAATACAATCACCCAAATACAATCATACAATCACAATCATACAATCATAATCATACAATCACAATCATACAATCACAATCATACAATCACAATCATACAATCACAATCATACAATCACAATCATACAATCACAATCACACAATCACAATCACACAATCACAATCGTACATTCACAATCATACAATCACAATCATACAATCACAATCATACAATCACAATCATACAATCTCAATCATACAATCACAATCATACAATCATAATCATACAATTACAATCATACATCACAATCATACAATCACAATCATACAATCGCAATCATACAATTACAATATCCCAAATACAATCTCCCAAATACAATCATACAATCACAATCATACAATCACAATCATACAATCACAATCATACAATCACAATCATACAATCACAATCATACAATCGCATTCATACAATCGCAATCATACAATCACAATCATACAATCGCAATCATACAATTACAATCTCCCAAATACAATCTCCCAAATACAATCACCCAAATACAATCATACAATCACAATCATACAATCATAATCATACAATCACAATCATACAATCACAATCATACAATCGCAATCATACTACCACAATCATACAATCACAATCATACAATCACAATCATACAATCACAATCATACAATCACAATCATACATTCAAAATCATGCAATCACAATCATACAATCACAATCATGCAATCACAATCATACAATCATAATCATGCAATCACAATCATACAATCACAATCATACAATCACAATCATACAATCACAATCATACAATCACAAAAATACAATCATAATCATACAATCACAATCATACAATCGCAATCATACAATCACAATCATACAATCATAATCATGCAATCATAATGATACAATTACAATCATACATCACAATCATACAATCACAATCATACAATCGCAATCATACAATCACAATCATACAATCGCAATCATACAATTACAATCTCCCAAATACAATCTCCCAAATACAATCTCCCAGATACAATCATACAATCACAATCATACAATCACAATCATACAATCATAATCATACAATTACAATCATACATCACAATCATACAATCACAATCATACAATCGCAATCATACAATTACAATATCCCAAATACAATCTCCCAAATACAATCATACAATCACAATCATACAATCACAATCATACAATCACAATCATACAATCACAATCATACAATCACAATCATACAATCACAATCATACAATCACCCAAATACAATCATACAATCACAATCATACAATCACAATCATACAATCGCAATCATACAATCGCAATCATACAATCGCAATCATACAATCGCAATCATACAATCGCAATCATACAATCGCAATCATACAATCGCAATCATACAATCGCAATCATACAATCGCAATCATACAATCGCAATCATACAATCGCAATCATACAATCGCAATCATACAATCGCAATCATACAATCGCAATCATACAATCGCAATCATACAATCTCAATCATACAATCACAATCATACAACCACAATCAGACAATCACAATCATACAATCACAATCATACAATCACAATCATACAATCGCAATCATACAATTACAATATCCCAAATACAATCTCCCAAATACAATCATACAATCACAATCATACAATCACAATCATACAATCACAATCATACAATCACAATCATACAATCACAATCATACAATCGCAATCATACATTCAAAATCATGCAATCACAATCATACAATCACAATCATGCAATCACAATCATACAATCAGAATCATAAAATCACAATCATTCAATAACAATCGTACAATCGCAATCGTACGATCACAATCGCACAACCACAATCAGACAGTCACACTCATACAATCACAATCATACAATCACAATCATACAATCGCAAGCATACAATCACAATCATACAATCTCAATCATACAATCACAATCATACAACCATAATCATACAATTACAGTCATACATCACAATCATACAATCACAATCATACAATCGCAATCATACAATCACAATCATGCAATCACAATCATACAATCACAATCATACAATCACAATAATACAATCATGATCATACAATTACAATCATACATCACAATCATACAATCACAATCATACAATCACAATCATACTTTCACAATCATACTATCACAATCATACAATCACAATCATACAATCACAATCATACAATCGCAATCATACAATTACAATATCCCAAATACAATCATACAATCACAATCATACAATCACAATCATACAATCACAATCATACAATCACAATCATACAATCACAGTCGTACAATCACAATCATACTATCACAATCATACAATCACAATCATACAATCACAATCGTACATTCACAATCATACAATCACAATCATACAATCACATTCATACAATCGCAAGCATACAATCACAATCATACAATCTCAATCATACAATCACAATCATACAATCATAATCATACAATTACAATCATACATCACAATCATACAATCACAATCATACAATCGCAATCATACAATTACAATCATACAATCACAATCATACAATCGCAATCATACAATCACTATCATACAATCACAATCATACAATCACAATCATACAATCACAATCATACAATCACAATTATACAATCAAAATCATACATTCAAAATCATGCAATCACAATCATACAATCACAATCATGCAATCGCAATCATACAATCACAATCATACAATCACAATCCTACAATCACAATCGTACAATGACAATCGTACAATCACAATCGCACAACCACAATCAGACAATCACAATCATACAATCACAATCATACAATCACAATCATACAATCACAATCATACAATCACAATCATACAATCACAATCATACATTCACAATCATACTATCACAATCATACAATCACAATCATACAATCACAGTCATACAATAACAATCATACAATAACAATCATATAATCACAATCATACTATCACAATCATACAATCACAATCATACAATCACAATCATACAATCACAATCAAGGAATCACAATCATACAATCACAATCATACAATCACAATCAAGGAATCACAATCATACAATCACAATCATACAATCGCAAGCATACAATCACAATCATACAATCTCAATCATACAATCACAATCATACAATCATAATCATACAATTAGAATCATACATCACAATCATACAATCACAATCATACAATCGCAATCATACAATTACAATATCCCAAATACAATCTCCCAAATACAATCATACAATCACAATCATACAATCGCAAGCATACAATCACAATCATACAATCTCAATCATACAATCACAATCATACAATCATAATCATACAATTACAATCATACATCACAATCATACAATCACAATCATACAATCACAATCATACTATCGCAATCATACAATCACAATCACACAATCACAATCGTACATTCACAATCATACAATCACAATCATACAATCACAATCATACAATCACAATCATACAATCTCAATCATACAATCACAATGATACAATCATAATCATACAATTACAATCATACATCACAATCATACAATCACAATCATACAATCGCAATCATACAATTACAATATCCCAAATACAATCTCCCAAATACAATCACCCAAATACAATCATACAATCACAATCATACAATCATAATCATACAATCACAATCATACAATCACAATCATACAATTGCAATCATACTACCACAATCATACAATCACAATCATACAATCACAATCATACAATCACAATCATACTTTCACAATCATACAATCACAATCATACAATCACAATCATACAATCACAATCATACAATCTCAATCATACAATCACAATCATACAATCATAATCATACAATTACAATCATACATCACAATCATACAATCACAATCATACAATCGCAATCATACTACTACAATCTCCCAAATACAATCACCCAAATACAATCATACAATCACAATCATACAATCATAATCATACAATCACAATCATACAATCACAATCATACAATCACAATCATACAATCACAATCATACAATCACAATCATACAATCACAATCACACAATCACAATCGTACATTCACAATCATACAATCACAATCATACAATCACAATCATACAATCACAATCATACAATCTCAATCATACAATCACAATCATACAATCATAATCATACAATTACAATCATACATCACAATCATACAATCACAATCATACAATCGCAATCATACAATCACAATCATACTATCACAATCATACAATCGCAAGCATACAATCACAAACATACAATCTCAATCATACAATCACAATCATACAATCATAATCATACAATTACAGTCATACATCACAATCATACAATCACCATCATACAATCGCAATCGTACAATTACAATCTCCCAAATACAATCTCCCAAATACAATCACCCAAATACAATCATACAATCACAATCATACAATCATAATCATACAATCACAATCATACAATCACAATCATACAATCGCAATCATACAATCGCAATCATACAATCGCAATCATACAATCGCAATCATACAATCGCAATCATACAATCGCAATCATACAATCGCAATCATACAATCGCAATCATACAATCGCAATCATACAATCGCAATCATACAATCGCAATCATACAATCGCAATCATACAATCGCAATCATACAATCGCAATCATACAATCGCAATCATACAATCACAATCATACAATCACAATCATACAATCGCAATCATACAATTACAATATCCCAAATACAATCTCCCAAATACAATCATACAATCACAATCATACAATCACAATCATACAATCACAATCATACAATCACAATCATACAATCGCAATCATACATTCAAAATCATGCAATCACAATCATACAATCACAATCATGCAATCACAATCATACAATCAGAATCATAAAATCACAATCATTCAATAACAATCGTACAATCACAATCGTACGATCACAATCGCACAACCACAATCAGACAGTCACACTCATACAATCACAATCATACAATCACAATCATACAATCACAACCATACCATCACAATCATACTTTCACAATCATACAATCACAATCATACAACCACAATCATACAATCACAGTCATACAATCACAATCATACAATCACAATCATACAATCACAATCATACAATCGCAAGCATACAATCACAATCATACAATCTCAATCATACAATCACAATCATACAACCATAATCATACAATTACAGTCATACATCACAATCATACAATCACAATCATACAATCGCAATCATACAATCACAATCATGCAATCACAATCATACAATCACAATCATACAATCACAATAATACAATCATGATCATACAATTACAATCATACATCACAATCATACAATCACAATCATACAATCACAATCATACTTTCACAATCATACTATCACAATCATACAATCACAATCATACAATCACAATCATACAATCGCAATCATACAATTACAATATCCCAAATACAATCATACAATCACAATCATACAATCACAATCATACAATCACAATCATACAATCGCAATCATACAATTACAATATCCCAAATACAATCTCCCAAATACAATCACCCAAATACAATCATACAATCACAATCATACAATCATAATCATACAATCACAATCATACAATCACAATCATACAATTGCAATCATACTACCACAATCATACAATCACAATCATACAATCACAATCATACAATCACAATCATACTTTCACAATCATACAATCACAATCATACAATCACAATCATACAATCACAATCATACAATCTCAATCATACAATCACAATCATACAATCATAATCATACAATTACAATCATACATCACAATCATACAATCACAATCATACAATCGCAATCATACTACTACAATCTCCCAAATACAATCACCCAAATACAATCATACAATCACAATCATACAATCATAATCATACAATCACAATCATACAATCACAATCATACAATCACAATCATACAATCACAATCATACAATCACAATCATACAATCACAATCACACAATCACAATCGTACATTCACAATCATACAATCACAATCATACAATCACAATCATACAATCACAATCATACAATCTCAATCATACAATCACAATCAGACAATCATAATCATACAATTACAATCATACATCACAATCATACAATCACAATCATACAATCGCAATCATACAATTACAATATCCCAAATACAATCTCCCAAATACAATCATACAATCACAATCATACAATCACAATCATACAATCACAATCATACAATCACAATCATACAATCACAATCATACAATCACAATCATACAATCACAATCATACAATCGCATTCATACAATCGCAATCATACAATTACAATATCCCAAATACAATCATACAATCACAATCATACAATCACAATCATACAATCACAATCATACAATCGCAATCATACAATTACAATATCCCAAATACAATCTCCCAAATACAATCACCCAAATACAATCATACAATCACAATCATACAATCATAATCATACAATCACAATCATACAATCACAATCATACAATTGCAATCATACTACCACAATCATACAATCACAATCATACAATCACAATCATACAATCACAATCATACTTTCACAATCATACAATCACAATCATACAATCACAATCATACAATCACAATCATACAATCTCAATCATACAATCACAATCATACAATCATAATCATACAATTACAATCATACATCACAATCATACAATCACAATCATACAATCGCAATCATACTACTACAATCTCCCAAATACAATCACCCAAATACAATCATACAATCACAATCATACAATCATAATCATACAATCACAATCATACAATCACAATCATACAATCACAATCATACAATCACAATCATACAATCACAATCATACAATCACAATCACACAATCACAATCGTACATTCACAATCATACAATCACAATCATACAATCACAATCATACAATCACAATCATACAATCTCAATCATACAATCACAATCAGACAATCATAATCATACAATTACAATCATACATCACAATCATACAATCACAATCATACAATCGCAATCATACAATTACAATATCCCAAATACAATCTCCCAAATACAATCATACAATCACAATCATACAATCACAATCATACAATCACAATCATACAATCACAATCATACAATCACAATCATACAATCACAATCATACAATCACAATCATACAATCGCATTCATACAATCGCAATCATACAATCACAATCATACAATCGCAATCATACAATTACAATCTCCCAAATACAATCTCCCAAATACAATCACCCAAATACAATCATACAATCACAATCATACAATCATAATCATACAATCACAATCATACAATCACAATCATACAATCGCAATCATACTACCACAATCATACAATCACAATCATACAATCACAATCATACAATCACAATCATACAATCACAATCATACATTCAAAATCATGCAATCACAATCATACAATCACAATCATGCAATCACAATCATACAATCATAATCATGCAATCACAATCATACAATCACAATCATACAATCACAATCATACAATCACAATCATACAATCACAATCATACAATCACAAAAATACAATCATAATCATACAATCACAATCATACAATCGCAATCATACAATCACAATCATACAATCATAATCATGCAATCATAATGATACAATTACAATCATACATCACAATCATACAATCACAATCATACAATCGCAATCATACAATCACAATCATACAATCGCAATCATACAATTACAATCTCCCAAATACAATCTCCCAAATACAATCTCCCAGATACAATCATACAATCACAATCATACAATCATAATCATACAATCACAATCATACAATCACAATCATACAATCACAATCATACAATCACAATCATACAATCACAATCATACAATCACAATCACACAATCACAATCGTACATTCACAATCATACAATCACAATCATACAATCACAATCATACAATCACAATCATACAATCTCAATCATACAATCACAATCAGACAATCATAATCATACAATTACAATCATACATCACAATCATACAATCACAATCATACAATCGCAATCATACAATTACAATATCCCAAATACAATCTCCCAAATACAATCATACAATCACAATCATACAATCACAATCATACAATCACAATCATACAATCACAATCATACAATCACAATCATACAATCACAATCATACAATCACAATCATACAATCGCATTCATACAATCGCAATCATACAATCACAATCATACAATCGCAATCATACAATTACAATCTCCCAAATACAATCTCCCAAATACAATCACCCAAATACAATCATACAATCACAATCATACAATCATAATCATACAATCACAATCATACAATCACAATCATACAATCGCAATCATACTACCACAATCATACAATCACAATCATACAATCACAATCATACAATCACAATCATACAATCACAATCATACATTCAAAATCATGCAATCACAATCATACAATCACAATCATGCAATCACAATCATACAATCATAATCATGCAATCACAATCATACAATCACAATCATACAATCACAATCATACAATCACAATCATACAATCACAAAAATACAATCATAATCATACAATCACAATCATACAATCGCAATCATACAATCACAATCATACAATCATAATCATGCAATCATAATGATACAATTACAATCATACATCACAATCATACAATCACAATCATACAATCGCAATCATACAATCACAATCATACAATCGCAATCATACAATTACAATCTCCCAAATACAATCTCCCAAATACAATCTCCCAGATACAATCATACAATCACAATCATACAATCACAATCATACAATCATAATCATACAATTACAATCATACATCACAATCATACAATCACAATCATACAATCGCAATCATACAATTACAATATCCCAAATACAATCTCCCAAATACAATCATACAATCACAATCATACAATCACAATCATACAATCACAATCATACAATCACAATCATACAATCACAATCATACAATCACAATCATACAATCACAATCATACAATCACAATCATACAATCACAATCATACAATCACAATCATACAATCACAATCATACAATCGCATTCATACAATCGCAATCATACAATCACAATCATACAATCGCAATCATACAATTACAATCTCCCAAATACAATCTCCCAAATTCAATCACCCAAATACAATCATACAATCACAATCATACAATCATAATCATACAATCACAATCATACAATCACAATCATACAATCACAATCATACAATCGCAATCATACAATCGCAATCATACAATCGCAATCATACAATCGCAATCATACAATCGCAATCATACAATCGCAATCATACAATCGCAATCATACAATCGCAATCATACAATCGCAATCATACAATCGCAATCATACAATCGCAATCATACAATCGCAATCATACAATCACAATCATACAATCTCAATCATACAATCACAATCATACAACCACAATCAGACAATCACAATCATACAATCACAATCATACAATCACAATCATACAATCGCAATCATACAATTACAATATCCCAAATACAATCTCCCAAATACAATCATACAATCACAATCATACAATCACAATCATACAATCACAATCATACAATCACAATCATACAATCACAATCATACAATCGCAATCATACATTCAAAATCATGCAATCACAATCATACAATCACAATCATGCAATCACAATCATACAATCAGAATCATAAAATCACAATCATTCAATAACAATCGTACAATCACAATCGTACGATCACAATCGCACAACCACAATCAGACAGTCACACTCATACAATCACAATCATACAATCACAATCATACAATCACAACCATACCATCACAATCATACTTTCACAATCATACAATCACAATCATACAACCACAATCATACAATCACAGTCATACAATCACAATCATACAATCACAATCATACAATCACAATCATACAATCACAATCATACAATCGCAAGCATACAATCACAATCATACAATCTCAATCATACAATCACAATCATACAACCATAATCATACAATTACAGTCATACATCACAATCATACAATCACAATCATACAATCGCAATCATACAATCACAATCATGCAATCACAATCATACAATCACAATCATACAATCACAATAATACAATCATGATCATACAATTACAATCATACATCACAATCATACAATCACAATCATACAATCACAATCATACAATCACAATCATACAATCTCAATCATACAATCACAATGATACAATCATAATCATACAATTACAATCATACATCACAATCATACAATCACAATCATACAATCGCAATCATACAATTACAATATCCCAAATACAATCTCCCAAATACAATCACCCAAATACAATCATACAATCACAATCATACAATCATAATCATACAATCACAATCATACAATCACAATCATACAATTGCAATCATACTACCACAATCATACAATCACAATCATACAATCACAATCATACAATCACAATCATACAATCACAATCATACAATCACAATCATACAATCACAATCATACAATCACAATCATACAATCACAATCATACAATCGCATTCATACAATCGCAATCATACAATCACAATCATACAATCGCAATCATACAATTACAATCTCCCAAATACAATCTCCCAAATACAATCACCCAAATACAATCATACAATCACAATCATACAATCATAATCATACAATCACAATCATACAATCACAATCATACAATTGCAATCATACTACCACAATCATACAATCACAATCATACAATCACAATCATACAATCACAATCATACAATCACAATCATACAATCACAATCATACAATCACAATCATACATTCAAAATCATGCAATCACAATCATACAATCACAATCATGCAATCACAATCATACAATCATAATCATGCAATCACAATCATACAATCACAATCATACAATCACAATCATACAATCACAATCATACAATCACAATCATACAATCACAATCATACTATCACAATCATACAATCACAATCATACAATCGCAATCATACAATCGCAATCATACAATCATAATCATGCAATCACAATCATACGATCGCAATCGAACAATCACAATCATACCATCACAATCATACAATCACAATCATACAATCATAATCATACAATTACAATCATACATCACAATCATACAATCACAATCATACAATCGCAATCATACAATCGCAATCATACAATTACAATCTCCCAAATACAATCTCCCAGATACAATCATACAATCACAATCATACAATCACAATCATACAATCATAATCATACAATTACAATCATACATCACAATCATACAATCACAATCATACAATCGCAATCATACAATTACAATATCCCAAATACAATCTCCCAAATACAATCATACAATCACAATCATACAATCACAATCATACAATCACAATCATACAATCACAATCATACAATCACAATCATGCAATCACAATCATACAATCACAATCATACAATCACAGTCATACAATAACAATCATACAATAACAATCATATAATCACAATCATACTATCACAATCATACAATCACAATCATACAATCACAATCATACAATCACAATCAAGGAATCACAATCATACAAACACAATCATATAATCACAATCAAGGAATCACAATCATACAATCACAATCATACAATCGCAAGCATACAATCACAATCATACAATCTCAATCATACAATCACAATCATACAATCATAATCATACAATTAGAATCATACATCACAATCATACAATCACAATCATACAATCGCAATCATACAATTACAATATCCCAAATACAATCTCCCAAATACAATCATACAATCACAATCATACAATCGCAAGCATACAATCACAATCATACAATCTCAATCATACAATCACAATCATACAATCATAATCATACAATTACAATCATACATCACAATCATACAATCACAATCATACAATCACAATCATACTATCGCAATCATACAATCACAATCACACAATCACAATCGTACATTCACAATCATACAATCACAATCATACAATCACAATCATACAATCACAATCATACAATCTCAATCATACAATCACAATCAGACAATCATAATCATACAATTACAATCATACATCACAATCATACAATCACAATCATACAATCGCAATCATACAATTACAATATCCCAAATACAATCTCCCAAATACAATCATACAATCACAATCATACAATCACAATCATACAATCACAATCATACAATCACAATCATACAATCACAATCATACAATCACAATCATACAATCACAATCATACAATCGCATTCATACAATCGCAATCATACAATCACAATCATACAATCGCAATCATACAATTACAATCTCCCAAATACAATCTCCCAAATACAATCACCCAAATACAATCATACAATCACAATCATACAATCATAATCATACAATCACAATCATACAATCACAATCATACAATCGCAATCATACTACCACAATCATACAATCACAATCATACAATCACAATCATACAATCACAATCATACAATCACAATCATACATTCAAAATCATGCAATCACAATCATACAATCACAATCATGCAATCACAATCATACAATCATAATCATGCAATCACAATCATACAATCACAATCATACAATCACAATCATACAATCACAATCATACAATCACAAAAATACAATCATAATCATACAATCACAATCATACAATCGCAATCATACAATCACAATCATACAATCATAATCATGCAATCATAATGATACAATTACAATCATACATCACAATCATACAATCACAATCATACAATCGCAATCATACAATCACAATCATACAATCGCAATCATACAATTACAATCTCCCAAATACAATCTCCCAAATACAATCTCCCAGATACAATCATACAATCACAATCATACAATCACAATCATACAATCATAATCATACAATTACAATCATACATCACAATCATACAATCACAATCATACAATCGCAATCATACAATTACAATATCCCAAATACAATCTCCCAAATACAATCATACAATCACAATCATACAATCACAATCATACAATCACAATCATACAATCACAATCATACAATCACAATCATACAATCACAATCATACAATCACAATCATACAATCACAATCATACAATCACAATCATACAATCGCATTCATACAATCGCAATCATACAATCACAATCATACAATCGCAATCATACAATTACAATCTCCCAAATACAATCTCCCAAATACAATCACCCAAATACAATCATACAATCACAATCATACAATCATAATCATACAATCACAATCATACAATCACAATCATACAATCACAATCATACAATCGCAATCATACAATCGCAATCATACAATCGCAATCATACAATCGCAATCATACAATCGCAATCATACAATCGCAATCATACAATCGCAATCATACAATCGCAATCATACAATCGCAATCATACAATCGCAATCATACAATCGCAATCATACAATCGCAATCATACAATCACAATCATACAATCTCAATCATACAATCACAATCATACAACCACAATCAGACAATCACAATCATACAATCACAATCATACAATCACAATCATACAATCGCAATCATACAATTACAATATCCCAAATACAATCTCCCAAATACAATCATACAATCACAATCATACAATCACAATCATACAATCACAATCATACAATCACAATCATACAATCGCAATCATACATTCAAAATCATGCAATCACAATCATACAATCACAATCATGCAATCACAATCATACAATCAGAATCATAAAATCACAATCATTCAATAACAATCGTACAATCACAATCGTACGATCACAATCGCACAACCACAATCAGACAGTCACACTCATACAATCACAATCATACAATCACAATCATACAATCACAACCATACCATCACAATCATACTTTCACAATCATACAATCACAATCATACAACCACAATCATACAATCACAGTCATACAATCACAATCATACAATCACAATCATACAATCACAATCATACAATCACAATCATACAATCGCAAGCATACAATCACAATCATACAATCTCAATCATACAATCACAATCATACAACCATAATCATACAATTACAGTCATACATCACAATCATACAATCACAATCATACAATCGCAATCATACAATCACAATCATGCAATCACAATCATACAATCACAATCATACAATCACAATAATACAATCATGATCATACAATTACAATCATACATCACAATCATACAATCACAATCATACAATCACAATCATACTTTCACAATCATACTATCACAATCATACAATCACAATCATACAATCACAATCATACAATCGCAATCATACAATTACAATATCCCAAATACAATCATACAATCACAATCATACAATCACAATCATACAATCACAATCATACAATCACAGTCATACAATCACAATCATACTATCACAATCATACAATCACAATCATACAATCTCAATCGTACATTCACAATCATACAATCACAATCATACAATCACATTCATACAATCGCAAGCATACAATCACAATCATACAATCTCAATCATACAATCACAATCATACAATCATAATCATACAATTACAATCATACATCACAATCATACAATCACAATCATACAATCGCAATCATACAATTACAATCATACAATCACAATCATACAATCGCAATCATACAATCACTATCATACAATCACAATCATACAATCACAATCATACAATCACAATCATACAATCACAATCATACAATCAAAATCATACATTCAAAATCATGCAATCACAATCATACAATCACAATCATGCAATCACAATCATACAATCACAATCATACAATCACAATCCTACAATCACAATCGTACAATGACAATCGTACAATCACAATCGCACAACCACAATCAGACAATCACAATCATACAATCACAATCATACAATCACAATCATACAATCACAATCATACAATCGCAATCATACATTCACAATCATACTATCACAATCATACAATCACAATCATACAATCACAGTCATACAATAACAATCATACAATAACAATCATATAATCACAATCATACTAACACAATCATACAATCACAATCATACAATCACAATCATACAATCACAATCAAGGAATCACAATCATACAATCACAATCATACAATCACAATCAAGGAATCACAATCATACAATCACAATCATACAATCGCAAGCATACAATCACAATCATACAATCTCAATCATACAATCACAATCATACAATCATAATCATACAATTAGAATCATACATCACAATCATACAATCACAATCATACAATCGCAATCATACAATTACAATATCCCAAATACAATCTCCCAAATACAATCATACAATCACAATCATACAATCGCAAGCATACAATCACAATCATACAATCTCAATCATACAATCACAATCATACAATCATAATCATACAATTACAATCATACATCACAATCATACAATCACAATCATACAATCACAATCATACTATCGCAATCATACAATCACAATCACACAATCACAATCGTACATTCACAATCATACAATCACAATCATACAATCACAATCATACAATCACAATCATACAATCTCAATCATACAATCACAATGATACAATCATAATCATACAATTACAATCATACATCACAATCATACAATCACAATCATACAATCGCAATCATACAATTACAATATCCCAAATACAATCTCCCAAATACAATCACCCAAATACAATCATACAATCACAATCATACAATCATAATCATACAATCACAATCATACAATCACAATCATACAATTGCAATCATACTACCACAATCATACAATCACAATCATACAATCACAATCATACAATCACAATCATACAATCACAATCATACAATCACAATCATACAATCACAATCATACAATCACAATCATACAATCACAATCATACAATCGCATTCATACAATCGCAATCATACAATCACAATCATACAATCGCAATCATACAATTACAATCTCCCAAATACAATCTCCCAAATACAATCACCCAAATACAATCATACAATCACAATCATACAATCATAATCATACAATCACAATCATACAATCACAATCATACAATTGCAATCATACTACCACAATCATACAATCACAATCATACAATCACAATCATACAATCACAATCATACAATCACAATCATACAATCACAATCATACATTCAAAATCATGCAATCACAATCATACAATCACAATCATGCAATCACAATCATACAATCATAATCATGCAATCACAATCATACAATCACAATCATACAATCACAATCATACAATCACAATCATACAATCACAATCATACAATCACAATCATACTATCACAATCATACAATCACAATCATACAATCGCAATCATACAATCGCAATCATACAATCATAATCATGCAATCACAATCATACGATCGCAATCGAACAATCACAATCATACCATCACAATCATACAATCACAATCATACAATCATAATCATACAATTACAATCATACATCACAATCATACAATCACAATCATACAATCGCAATCATACAATCGCAATCATACAATTACAATCTCCCAAATACAATCTCCCAGATACAATCATACAATCACAATCATACAATCACAATCATACAATCATAATCATACAATTACAATCATACATCACAATCATACAATCACAATCATACAATCGCAATCATACAATTACAATATCCCAAATACAATCTCCCAAATACAATCATACAATCACAATCATACAATCACAATCATACAATCACAATCATACAATCACAATCATACAATCACAATCATGCAATCACAATCATACAATCACAATCATACAATCACAGTCATACAATAACAATCATACAATAACAATCATATAATCACAATCATACTATCACAATCATACAATCACAATCATACAATCACAATCATACAATCACAATCAAGGAATCACAATCATACAATCACAATCATATAATCACAATCAAGGAATCACAATCATACAATCACAATCATACAATCGCAAGCATACAATCACAATCATACAATCTCAATCATACAATCACAATCATACAATCATAATCATACAATTAGAATCATACATCACAATCATACAATCACAATCATACAATCGCAATCATACAATTACAATATCCCAAATACAATCTCCCAAATACAATCATACAATCACAATCATACAATCGCAAGCATACAATCACAATCATACAATCTCAATCATACAATCACAATCATACAATCATAATCATACAATTACAATCATACATCACAATCATACAATCACAATCATACAATCACAATCATACTATCGCAATCATACAATCACAATCACACAATCACAATCGTACATTCACAATCATACAATCACAATCATACAATCACAATCATACAATCACAATCATACAATCTCAATCATACAATCACAATCATACAATCATAATCATACAATTACAATCATACATCACAATCATACAATCACAATCATACAATCGCAATCATACAATCGCAATCATACAATTACAATGTCCCAAATAAATCTCCCAAATACAATCTCCCAAATACAATCTCCCAAATACAATCATACAATCACAATCATATAATCACAATCATACAATCACAATCATACAATCACAATCATACTATCACAATCATACAATCACAATCATACAATCACAATCATACAATCACAATCATACAACCACAATCATACAATCGCAATCATACATTCAAAATCATGCAATCACAATCATACAATCACAATCATGCAATCACAATCAGACAATCAGAATCATACAATCACAATCATTCAATAGCAATCGTACAATCACAATCGTACAATCACAATCGCACAACCACAACCAGACAATCACACTCATACAATCACAATCATACAATCACAACCATACAATCACAATCATACCATCACAATCATACTTTCACAATCATACAATCACAATCATACAATCACAATCATACAATCACAATCATACAATCACAATCATACTATCACAATCATACAATCGCAAGCATACAATCACAATCATACAATCTCAATCATACAATCACAATCATACAATCATAATCATACAATTACAGTCATACATCACAATCATACAATCACCATCATACAATCGCAATCATACAATCACAATCATACAATCGCAATCATACAATTACAATCTCCCAAATACAATCTCCCAAATACAATCTTCCAAATACAATCAAACAATCACAATCATACAATCACAATCATACAATCACAATCATACAATCACAATCATACTATCACAATCGTACAATCACAATCGTGCAATCACAATCGCACAACCACAATCAGACAATCACAATCATACAATCACAATCATACAATCACAATCATACAATCACAATCATACTTTCACAATCATACAATCACAATCATACAATCGCAAGCATACAATCACAATCATACAATCTCAATCATACAATCACAATCATACAATCACAATCATACAATCATAATCATACAATTACAATCATACATCACAATCATACAATCACAATCATACGATCGCAATCATACAATTACAATATCCCAAATACAATCTCCCAAATTCAATCACCCAAATACAATCATACAATCACAATCATACAATCATAATCATACAATCACAATCATACAATCACAATCATACAAACACAATCATACAATCACAATCATACAATCACAATCATACAATCACAATCATACAATCACAATCATACAATCACAATCATACAATCGCATTCATACAATCGCAATCATACAATCACAATCATACAATCGCAATCATACAATTACAATCTCCCAAATACAATCTCCCAAATACAATCACCCAAATACAATCATACAATCACAATCATACAATCATAATCATACAATCACAATCATACAATCACAATCATACAATCACAATCATACAATCACAATCATACAATCACAATCATACAATCACAATCATACATTCAAAATCATGCAATCACAATCATACAATCACAATCATGCAATCACAATCATACAATCATAATCATGCAATCACAATCATACAATCACAATCGTACAATCACAATCGCACAACCACAATCATACAATCATAATCATACAATCACAATCATACTTTCACAATCATACAATCACAATCATACAATCACAATCATACAATCACAATCATACAATCACAATCATACTTTCACAATCATACAATCACAATCATACAATCGCAAGCATACAATCACAATCATACAATCTCAATCATACAATCACAATCATACAATCACAATCATACAATCATAATCATACAATTACAATCATACATCACAATCATACAATCACAATCATACGACCGCAATCATACAATTACAATATCCCAAATACAATCTCCCAAATACAATCACCCAAATACAATCATACAATCACAATCATACAATCATAATCATACAATCACAATCATACAATCACAACCATACCATCACAATCATACTTTCACAATCATACAATCACAATCATACAACCACAATCATACAATCACAGTCATACAATCACAATCATACAATCACAATCATACAATCACAATCATACAATCACAATCATACAATCGCAAGCATACAATCACAATCATACAATCTCAATCATACAATCACAATCATACAATCATAATCATACAATTACAGTCATACATCACAATCATACAATCACAATCATACAATCGCAATCATACAATCACAATCATACAATCACAATCATACAATCACAATAATACAATCATGATCATACAATTACAATCATACATCACAATCATACAATCACAATCATACAATCACAATCATACTTTCACAATCATACTATCACAATCATACAATCACAATCATACAATCACAATCATACAATCGCAATCATACAATTACAATATCCCAAATACAATCATACAATCACAATCATAAATCACAATCATACAATCACAATCATACAATCACAGTCATACAATCACAATCATACTATCACAATTATACAATCACAATCATACAATCACAATCGTACATTCACAATCATACAATCACAATCATACAATCACATTCATACAATCGCAAGCATACAATCACAATCATACAATCTCAATCATACAATCACAATCATACAATCATGATCATACAATTACAATCATACATCACAATCATACAATCACAATCATAAAATCGCAATCATACAATTACAATCATACAATCACAATCATACAATCGCAATCATACAATCACTATCATACAATCACAATCATACAATCACAATCATACAATCACAATCATACAATCACAATCATACAATCACAATCATACAATCACAATCATACAATCACAATCATACAATCACAATCATACAATCAAAATCATACATTCAAAATCATGCAATCACAATCATACAATCACAATCATGCAATCACAATCATACAATCACAATCATACAATCACAATCCTACAATCACATTCGTACAATGACAATCGTACAATCACAATCGCACAACCCACAATCAGACAATCACAATCATACAATCACAATCATACAATCACAATCATACAATCACAATCATACAATCACAATCATACTTTCACAATCATACTATCACAATCATACAATCACAATCATACAATCACAGTCATACAATAACAATCATACAATAACAATCATATAATCACAATCATACTATCACAATCATACAATCACAATCATACAATCACAATCATACAATCACAATCATACAATCACAATCAAGGAATCACAATCATACAATCACAATCATACAATCACAATCAAGGAATCACAATCATACAATCACAATCATACAATCGCAAGCATACAATCACAATCATACAATCTCAATCATACAATCACAATCATACAATCATAATCATACAATTAGAATCATACATCACAATCATACAATCACAATCACACAATCGCAATCATACAATTACAATATCCCAAATACAATCTCCCAAATACAATCATACAATCACAATCATACAATCGCAAGCATACAATCACAATCATACAATCTCAATCATACAATCACAATCATACAATCATAATCATACAATTACAATCATACATCACAATCATACAATCACAATCACACAATCGCAATCATACAATTACAATATCCCAAATACAATCTCCCAAATACAATCATACAATCACAATCATACAATCGCAAGCATACAATCACAATCATACAATCTCAATCATACAATCACAATCATACAATCATAATCATACAATTACAATCATACATCACAATCATACAATCACAATCATACAATCACAATCATACTATCGCAATCATACAATCACAATCACACAATCACAATCGTACATTCACAATCATACAATCACAATCATACAATCACAATCATACAATCACAATCATACAATCACAATCATACAATCACAATCATACAATCACAATCATACAATCGCAATCATACAATTACAATATCCCAAATACAATCTCCCAAATACAATCACCCAAATACAATCATACAATCACAATCATACAATCATAATCATACAATCACAATCATACAATCACAATCATACAATTGCAATCATACTACCACAATCATACAATCACAATCATACAATCACAATCATACAATCACAATCATACAATCACAATCATACAATCACAATCATACAATCACAATCATACAATCACAATCATACAATCACAATCATACAATCGCATTCATACAATCGCAATCATACAGTCACAATCATACAATTGCAATCATACAATTACAATCTCCCAAATACAATCTCCCAAATACAATCACCCAAATACAATCATACAATCACAATCATACAATCATAATCATACAATCACAATCATACAATCACAATCATACAATTGCAATCATACTACCACAATCATACAATCACAATCATACAATCACAATCATACAATCACAATCATACAATCACACTCATACAATCACAATCATACAATCACAATCATACATTCAAAATCATGCAATCACAATCATACAATCACAATCATGCAATCACAATCATACAATCATAATCATGCAATCACAATCATACAATCACAATCATACAATCACAATCATACAATCACAATCATACAATCACAATCATACAATCACAATCATACTATCACAATCATACAATCACAATCATACAATCGCAATCATACAATCGCAGTCATACAATCATAATCATGCAATCACAATCATACGATCGCAATCGAACAATCACAATCATACCATCACAATCATACAATCACAATCATACAATCATAATCATACAATTACAATCATACATCACAATCATACAATCACAATCATACAATCGCAATCGAACAATCACAATCATACCATCACAATCATACAATCACAATCATACAATCATAATCATACAATTACAATCATACATCACAATCATACAATCACAATCATACAATCGCAATCATACAATCACAATCATACAATCGCAATCATACAATTACAATCTCCCAAATACAATCTCCCAAATACAATCTCCCAGATACAATCATACAATTACAATCATACAATCATAATCATACAATCATAATCATACAATTACAATCATACATCACAATCATACAATCACAATCATACAATCGCAATCATACAATTACAATATCCCAAATACAATCTCCCAAATACAATCATACAATCACAATCATACAATCACAATCATACAATCACAATCATACAATCACAATCATGCAATCACAATCATACAATCACAATCATACAATCGCATTCATACAACCGCAATCATACAATCACAATCATACAATCGCAATCATACAATTACAATCTCCCAAATACAATCTCCCAAACACAATCACCCAAATACAATCATACAATCACAATCATACAATCATAATCATACAATCACAATCATACAATCACAATCATACAATCACAATCATGCAATCACAATCATACAATCACAATCATACAATCGCAATCATACAATCACTATCATACAATCACAATCATACAATCACAATCATACAATCACAATCATACAATCACAATCATACAATCACAATCATACAATCACAATCATACAATCAAAATCATACATTCAAAATCATGCAATCACAATCATACAATCACAATCATGCAATCACAATCATACAATCACAATCATACAATCACAATCCTACAATCACAATCGTACAATGACAATCGTACAATCACAATCGCACAACCACAATCAGACAATCACAATCATACAATCACAATCATACAATCACAATCATACAATCACAATCATACAATCGCAATCATACTTTCACAATCATACTATCACAATCATACAATCACAATCATACAATCACAGTCATACAATAACAATGATACAATAACAATCATATAATCACAATCATACTATCACAATCATACAATCACAATCATACAATCACAATCATCCAATCACAATCAAGGAATCACAATCATACAATCACAATCATACAATCACAATCAAGGAATCACAATCATACAATCACAATCATACAATCGCAAGCATACAATCACAATCATACAATCTCAATCATACAATCACAATCTTACAATCATAATCATACAATTAGAATCATACATCACAATCATACAATCACAATCATACAATCACAATCATACAATCACAATCATACAATCACAATCATACAATCACAATCATACAATCACAATCATACAATCACAATCATACAATCGCATTCATACAATCACAATCATACAATCGCAATCATACAATTACAATCTCCCAAATACAATCTCCCAAATACAATCTCCCAGATACAATCATACAATCACAATCATACAATCACAATCATACAATCATAATCATACAATTACAATCATACATCACAATCATACAATCACAATCATACAATCGCAATCATACAATTACAATATCCCAAATACAATCTCCCAAATACAATCATACAATCACAATCATACAATCACAATCGTACAATCACAATCATACAATCACAATCATACCATCACAATCATGCAATCACAATCATACAATCACAATCATACAATCGCATTCATACAACCGCAATCATACAATCACAATCATACAATCGCAATCATACAATTACAATCTCCCAAATACAATCTCCCAAATACAATCACCCAAATACAATCATACAATCACAATCATACAATCATAATCATACAATCACAATCATACAATCACAATCATACAATCACAATCATGCAATCACAATCATACAATCACAATCATACAATCACAATCATACAATCACAATCATACAATCACAATCATACAATCACAATCATACAATCACAATCATACAATCGCAATCATACAATCGCAATCATACAATCGCAATCATACAATCACAATCATACAATCTCAATCATACAATCACAATCATACAACCACAATCAGACAATCACAATCATACAATCACAATCATACAATCACAATCATACAATCACAATTATGCAATCACAATCATACAATCGCATTCATACAATCGCATTCATACAATCGCAATCATACAATCATAATCATACAATCACAATCGTACAATCACAATCATACAATCACAATCATACATTCAAAATCATGCAATCACAATCATACAATCACAATCATACAATCACAATCATACAATCACAATCATACAATCACAATCATACAATCACAATCCTACAATCACAATCGTACAATGACAATCGTACAATCACAATCGCACAACCACAATCAGACAATCACAATCATACAATCACAATCATACAATCACAATCATACAATCACAATCATACAATCACAATCATACTTTCACAATCATACTATCACAATCATACAATCACAATCATACAATCACAGTCATACAATAACAATCATACAATAACAATCATATAATCACAATCATACTATCACAATCATACAATCACAATCATACAATCACAATCATACAATCACAATCATACAATCACAATCAAGGAATCACAATCATACAATCACAATCATACAATCACAATCAAGGAATCACAATCATACAATCACAATCATACAATCGCAAGCATACAATCACAATCATACAATCTCAATCATACAATCACAATCATACAATCATAATCATACAATTAGAATCATACATCACAATCATACAATCACAATCACACAATCGCAATCATACAATTACAATATCCCAAATACAATCTCCCAAATACAATCATACAATCACAATCATACAATCGCAAGCATACAATCACAATCATACAATCTCAATCATACAATCACAATCATACAATCATAATCATACAATTACAATCATACATCACAATCATACAATCACAATCATACAATCACAATCATACTATCGCAATCATACAATCACAATCACACAATCACAATCGTACATTCACAATCATACAATCACAATCATACAATCACAATCATACAATCACAATCATACAATCACAATCATACAATCACAATCATACAATCACAATCATACAATCACAATCATACAATTACAATCATACATCACAATCATACAATTACAATATCCCAAATACAATCTCCCAAATACAATCACCCAAATACAATCATACAATCACAATCATACAATCATAATCATACAATCACAATCATACAATCACAATCATACAATCACAATCATACTATCGCAATCATGCAATCACAATCACACAATCACAATCGTACATTCACAATCATACAATCACAATCATACAATCACAATCATACAATCACAATCATACAATCACAATCATACAATCACAATCATACAATCACAATCATACAATCACAATCATACAATTACAATCATACATCACAATCATACAATCACTATCATACAATCGCAATCATACAATTACAATATCCCAAATACAATCTCCCAAATACAATCACCCAAATACAATCATACAATCACAATCATACAATCATAATCATACAATCACAATCATACAATCACAATCATACAATTGCAATCATACTACCACAATCATACAATCACAATCATACAATCACAATCATACAATCACAATCATACAATCACAATCATACATTCAAAATCATGCAATCACAATCATACAATCACAATCATGCAATCACAATCATACAATCATAATCATGCAATCACAATCATACAATCGCAATCATACAATCACAATCATACAATCACAATCATACAATCACAATCATACAATCACAATCATACTATCACAATCATACAATCACAATCATACAATCGCAATCATACAATCGCAGTCATACAATCATAATCATGCAATCACAATCATACGATCGCAATCGAACAATCACAATCATACCATCACAATCATACAATCACAATCATACAATCATAATCATACAATTACAATCATACATCACAATCATACAATCACAATCATACAATCGCAATCGAACAATCACAATCATACCATCACAATCATACAATCACAATCATACAATCACAATCATACAATCGCAATCATACAATTACAATATCCCAAATACAATCTCCCAAATACAATCATACAATCACAATCATACAATCACAATCATACAATCACAATCATACAATCACAATTATGCAATCACAATCATGCAATCACAATCATACAATCACAATCATACAATCACAATCCTACAATCACAATCGTACAATGACAATCGTACAATTACAATCGCACAACCACAATCAGACAATCACAATCATACAATCACAATCATACAATCACAATCATACAATCACAATCATACAATCACAATCATACTTTCACAATCATACTATCACAATCATACAATCACAATCATACAATCACAGTCATACAATAACAATCATACAATAACAATCATATAATCACAATCATACTATCACAATCATACAATCACAATCATACAATCACAATCAAGGAATCACAATCATACAATCACAATCATACAATCACAATCAAGGAATCACAATCATACAATCACAATCATACAATCGCAAGCATACAATCACAATCATACAATCTCAATCATACAATCACAATCATACAATCATAATCATACAATTAGAATCATACATCACAATCATACAATCACAATCATACAATCGCAATCATACAATTACAATATCCCAAATACAATCTCCCAAATACAGTCATACAATCACAATCATACAAGCGCAAGCATACAATCACAATCATACAATCTCAATCATACAATCACAATCATACAATCATAATCATACAATTACAATCATACATCACAATCATACAATCACAATCATACAATCACAATCATACTATCGCAATCATACAATCACAATCACACAATCACAATCGTACATTCACAATCATACAATCACAATCATACAATCACAATCATACATTCACAATCATACAATCTCAATCATACAATCACAATCATACAATCATAATCATACAATTACAATCATACATCACAATCATACAATCACAATCATACAATCGCAATCATACAATTACAATATCCCAAATACAATCTCCCAAATACAATCACCCAAATACAATCATACAATCACAATCATACAATTGCAATCATACTACCACAATCATACAATCACAATCATACAATCACAATCATACAATCACAATCATACAATCACAATCATACAATCACAATCATACAATCACAATCATACAATCACAATCATACAATCACAATCATACAATCGCATTCATACAATCACAATCATACAATCGCAATCATACAATTACAATCTCCCAAATACAATCTCCCAGATACAATCATACAATCACAATCATACAATCACAATCATACAATCATAATCATACAATTACAATCATACATCACAATCATACAATCACAATCATACAATCGCAATCATACAATTACAATATCCCAAATACAATCTCCCAAATACAATCATACAATCACAATCATACAATCACAATCATACAATCACAATCATACAATCACAATCATGCAATCACAATCATACAATCACAATCATCCAATCGCATTCATACAACCGCAATCATACAATCACAATCATACAATCGCAATCATACAATTACAATCTCCCAAATACAATCTCCCAAATACAATCACCCAAATACAATCATACAATCACAATCATACAATCATAATCATACAATCACAATCATACAATCACAATCATACAATCACAATCATGCAATCACAATCATACAATCACAATCATACAATCACAATCATACAATCACAATCATACAATCACAATCATACAATCACAATCATACAATCACAATCATACAATCGCATTCATACAATCGCATTCATACAATCGCAATCATACAATCATAATCATACAATCACAATCGTACAATCACAATCATAAAATCACAATCATACATTCAAAATCATGCAATCACAATCATACAATCACAATCATGCAATCACAATCATACAATCAGAATCATACAATCACAATCATACAATCGCAATCATACAATTACAATTTCCCAAATACAATCTCCCAAATACAATCTCCCAACTACAATCTCCCAAATACAATCATACAATCACAATCATAAAATCACAATCATACAATCATAATCACACAATTACAATCATACATCACAATCATACAATCACAATCATACAATCGCAATCATACAATCACAATCATACAATCGCAATCATACAATTACAATCTCCCAAATACAATCTCCCAAATACAATCTCCCATATACAATCTCCCACATACAATCATACAATCACAATCATACAATCACAATCATACAATCACAATCATACAATCACAATCATACAATCGCAATCATACAATTACAATATCCCAAATACAATCATACAATCACAATCATACAATCACAATCATACAATCACATTCATACAATCACAATCATACAATCACAATCATGCAGTCACAATCATACAATCACAATCATACTTTCACAATCATACAATCACAATCATACAATCACAATCATACAATTACAGTCATACAATCACAGTCATACAATCACAATCATACAATCACAGTCATACAATCACAATCATACAATCACAATCATACTATCACAATCATACAATCACAGTCATACAATCACAATCATACAATCACAATCATGCAATCATAATCATACAATCACAATCATACAATCACAATCATACAACCACAATCATACAATCGCAATCATACATTCAAAGTCATGCAATCACAATCATACAATCACAATCATGCAATCACAATCATACAATCAGAATCATAAAATCACAATCATTCAATAACAATCGTACAATCACAATCGTACGATCACAATCGCACAACCACAATCAGACAATCACACTCATACAATCACAATCATACAATCACAATCATACAATCACAATCATACCATCACAATCATACTTTCACAATCATACAATCACAATCATACAATCACAATCATACAATCACAATCATACAATCACAGTCATACAATCACAGTCATACAATCACAATCATACTATCACAATCATACAATCACAATCATACTATCACAATCGTACAATCACAATCGTGCAATCACAATCGCACAACCACAATCAGACAATCACAATCATACAATCACAATCATACAATCACAATCATACAATCACAATCATACTTTCACAATCATACTATCACAATCATACAATCACAATCATACAATCACAGTCATACAATAACAATCATATAATCACAATCATACTATCACAATCATACAATCACAATCGTACAATCACATTCATATAATCACAATCATACAATCACAATCATACAATCACAATCATACAATCACAATCAAAGAATCACAATCATACAATCACAATCATACAATCGCAAGCATACAATCACAATCGTACAATCTCAATCATACAATCACAATCATACAATCACAATAATACAATCATAATCATACAATTACAATCATACATCACAATCATACAATCACAATCATACAATCACAATCATGCGTTCACAATCATACTATCACAATCATACAATCACAATCATACAATCACAATCATACAATCGCAATCATACAATTACAATATCCCAAATACAATCATACAATCACAATCATACAATCACAATCATACAATCACAATCATACAATCAAAATCATACAATCACAATCATACTTTCACAATCATAAAATCACAATCATACAATCACAATCATACAATCACAGTCATACAATCACAGTCATACAATCACAATCATACTATCACAATCATACAATCACAATCATACAATCACAATCGTACATTCACAATCATACAATCACAATCATACAATCACAGTCATACAATAACAATCATATAATCACAATCATACTATCACAATCATACAATCACAATCATACAATCACAATCATACAATCACAGTCATACAATAACAATCATATAATCACAATCATACTATCACAATCATACAATCACAATCATACAATCACAATCATATAATCACAATCATACAATCACAATCATACAATCACAATCATACAATCACAATCAAAGAATCACAATCATACAATCACAATCATACAATCGCAAGCATACAGTCACAATCGTACAATCTCAATCATACAATCACAATCATACAATCACAATAATACAATCATAATCATACAATTACAATCATACATCACAATCATACAATCACAATCATACAATCACAATCATGCGTTCACAATCATACTATCACAATCATACAATCACAATCATACAATCACAATCATACAATCGCAATCATACAATTACAATATCCCAAATACAATCATACAATCACAATCATACAATCACAATCATACAATCACAATCATACAATCACAATCATACAATCACAATCATACAATCACAATCATACAATCAAAATCATACAATCACAATCATACTTTCACAATCATAAAATCACAATCATACAATCACAATCATACAATCGCATTCATACAATCGCAATCATACAATCACAATCATACAATCGCAATCATACAATTACAATCTCCCAAATACAATCTCCCAAATTCAATCACCCAAATACAATCATACAATCACAATCATACAATCATAATCATACAATCACAATCATACAATCACAATCATACAATCACAATCATACTATCACAATCATACAATCACAATCATACAATCACAATCATACAATCACAATCATACATTCAAAATCATGCAATCACAATCATACAATCACAATCATGCAATCACAATCATACAATCATAATCATGCAATCACAATCATACAATCACAATCGTACAATCACAATCGTACAATCACAATCGCACAACCACAATCAGACAATTACAATCATACAATCACAATCATACAATCACAATCATACAATCACAATCATACAATCATAATCATGCAATCACAATCATACGATCGCAATCATACAATCGCAATCATACAATCGCAATCATACAATTACAATCTCCCAAATAAATCTCCCAAATACAATCTCCCAAATACAATCTCCCAAATACAATCATACAATCACAATCATACAATCACAGTCATACAATCACAGTCATACAATCACAATCATACTATCACAATCATACAATCACAATCATACAATCACAATCGTACATTCACAATCATACAATCACAATCATACAATCACAATCATACAATCACAATCATACAATCACAATCATACAATTACAATATCCCAAATACAATCTCCCAAATACAATCACCCAAATACAATCATACAATCACAATCATACAATCATAATCATACAATCACAATCATACAATCACAATCATACAATCACAATCATACTATCGCAATCATGCAATCACAATCACACAATCACAATCGTACATTCACAATCATACAATCACAATCATACAATCACAATCATACAATCACAATCATACAATCGCAATCATACAATCGCAATCATACAATCACAATCATACAATCTCAATCATACAATCACAATCATACAACCACAATCAGACAATCACAATCATACAATCACAATCATACAATCACAATCATACAATCACAATTATGCAATCACAATCATACAATCGCATTCATACAATCGCATTCATACAATCGCAATCATACAATCATAATCATACAATCACAATCGTACAATCACAATCATACAATCACAATCATACATTCAAAATCATGCAATCACAATCATACAATCACAATCATACAATCACAATCATAAAATCACAATCATACAATCACAATCATACAATCACAATCCTACAATCACAATCGTACAATGACAATCGTACAATCACAATCGCACAACCACAATCAGACAATCACAATCATACAATCACAATCATACAATCACAATCATACAATCACAATCATACAATCACAATCATACTTTCACAATCATACTATCACAATCATACAATCACAATCATACAATCACAGTCATACAATAACAATCATACAATAACAATCATATAATCACAATCATACTATCACAATCATACAATCACAATCATACAATCACAATCATACAATCACAATCATACAATCACAATCAAGGAATCACAATCATACAATCACAATCATACAATCACAATCAAGGAATCACAATCATACAATCACAATCATACAATCGCAAGCATACAATCACAATCATACAATCTCAATCATACAATCACAATCATACAATCATAATCATACAATTAGAATCATACATCACAATCATACAATCACAATCACACAATCGCAATCATACAATTACAATATCCCAAATACAATCTCCCAAATACAATCATACAATCACAATCATACAATCGCAAGCATACAATCACAATCATACAATCTCAATCATACAATCACAATCATACAATCATAATCATACAATTACAATCATACATCACAATCATACAATCACAATCATACAATCACAATCATACTATCGCAATCATACAATCACAATCACACAATCACAATCGTACATTCACAATCATACAATCACAATCATACAATCACAATCATACAATCACAATCATACAATCACAATCATACAATCACAATCATACAATCACAATCATACAATCACAATCATACAATTACAATCATACATCACAATCATACAATCACTATCATACAATCGCAATCATACAATTACAATATCCCAAATACAATCTCCCAAATACAATCACCCAAATACAATCATACAATCACAATCATACAATCATAATCATACAATCACAATCATACAATCACAATCATACAATCACAATCATACTATCGCAATCATGCAATCACAATCACACAATCACAATCGTACATTCACAATCATACAATCACAATCATACAATCACAATCATACAATCACAATCATACAATCACAATCATACAATCACAATCATACAATCACAATCATACAATCACAATCATACAATTACAATCATACATCACAATCATACAATCACTATCATACAATCGCAATCATACAATTACAATATCCCAAATACAATCTCCCAAATACAATCACCCAAATACAATCATACAATCACAATCATACAATCATAATCATACAATCACAATCATACAATCACAATCATACAATTGCAATCATACTACCACAATCATACAATCACAATCATACAATCACAATCATACAATCACAATCATACAATCACAATCATACATTCAAAATCATGCAATCACAATCATACAATCACAATCATGCAATCACAATCATACAATCATAATCATGCAATCACAATCATACAATCGCAATCATACAATCACAATCATACAATCACAATCATACAATCACAATCATACAATCACAATCATACTATCACAATCATACAATCACAATCATACAATCGCAATCATACAATCGCAGTCATACAATCATAATCATGCAATCACAATCATACGATCGCAATCGAACAATCACAATCATACCATCACAATCATACAATCACAATCATACAATCATAATCATACAATTACAATCATACATCACAATCATACAATCACAATCATACAATCGCAATCGAACAATCACAATCATACCATCACAATCATACAATCACAATCATACAATCACAATCATACAATCGCAATCATACAATTACAATATCCCAAATACAATCTCCCAAATACAATCATACAATCACAATCATACAATCACAATCATACAATCACAATCATACAATCACAATTATGCAATCACAATCATGCAATCACAATCATACAATCACAATCATACAATCACAATCCTACAATCACAATCGTACAATGACAATCGTACAATTACAATCGCACAACCACAATCAGACAATCACAATCATACAATCACAATCATACAATCACAATCATACAATCACAATCATACAATCACAATCATACTTTCACAATCATACTATCACAATCATACAATCACAATCATACAATCACAGTCATACAATAACAATCATACAATAACAATCATATAATCACAATCATACTATCACAATCATACAATCACAATCATACAATCACAATCAAGGAATCACAATCATACAATCACAATCATACAATCACAATCAAGGAATCACAATCATACAATCACAATCATACAATCGCAAGCATACAATCACAATCATACAATCTCAATCATACAATCACAATCATACAATCATAATCATACAATTAGAATCATACATCACAATCATACAATCACAATCATACAATCGCAATCATACAATTACAATATCCCAAATACAATCTCCCAAATACAGTCATACAATCACAATCATACAAGCGCAAGCATACAATCACAATCATACAATCTCAATCATACAATCACAATCATACAATCATAATCATACAATTACAATCATACATCACAATCATACAATCACAATCATACAATCACAATCATACTATCGCAATCATACAATCACAATCACACAATCACAATCGTACATTCACAATCATACAATCACAATCATACAATCACAATCATACATTCACAATCATACAATCTCAATCATACAATCACAATCATACAATCATAATCATACAATTACAATCATACATCACAATCATACAATCACAATCATACAATCGCAATCATACAATTACAATATCCCAAATACAATCTCCCAAATACAATCACCCAAATACAATCATACAATCACAATCATACAATTGCAATCATACTACCACAATCATACAATCACAATCATACAATCACAATCATACAATCACAATCATACAATCACAATCATACAATCACAATCATACAATCACAATCATACAATCACAATCATACAATCACAATCATACAATCGCATTCATACAATCACAATCATACAATCGCAATCATACAATTACAATCTCCCAAATACAATCTCCCAGATACAATCATACAATCACAATCATACAATCACAATCATACAATCATAATCATACAATTACAATCATACATCACAATCATACAATCACAATCATACAATCGCAATCATACAATTACAATATCCCAAATACAATCTCCCAAATACAATCATACAATCACAATCATACAATCACAATCATACAATCACAATCATACAATCACAATCATGCAATCACAATCATACAATCACAATCATCCAATCGCATTCATACAACCGCAATCATACAATCACAATCATACAATCGCAATCATACAATTACAATCTCCCAAATACAATCTCCCAAATACAATCACCCAAATACAATCATACAATCACAATCATACAATCATAATCATACAATCACAATCATACAATCACAATCATACAATCACAATCATGCAATCACAATCATACAATCACAATCATACAATCACAATCATACAATCACAATCATACAATCACAATCATACAATCACAATCATACAATCACAATCATACAATCGCATTCATACAATCGCATTCATACAATCGCAATCATACAATCATAATCATACAATCACAATCGTACAATCACAATCATAAAATCACAATCATACATTCAAAATCATGCAATCACAATCATACAATCACAATCATGCAATCACAATCATACAATCAGAATCATACAATCACAATCATACAATCGCAATCATACAATTACAATTTCCCAAATACAATCTCCCAAATACAATCTCCCAACTACAATCTCCCAAATACAATCATACAATCACAATCATAAAATCACAATCATACAATCATAATCACACAATTACAATCATACATCACAATCATACAATCACAATCATACAATCGCAATCATACAATCACAATCATACAATCGCAATCATACAATTACAATCTCCCAAATACAATCTCCCAAATACAATCTCCCATATACAATCTCCCACATACAATCATACAATCACAATCATACAATCACAATCATACAATCACAATCATACAATCACAATCATACAATCGCAATCATACAATTACAATATCCCAAATACAATCATACAATCACAATCATACAATCACAATCATACAATCACATTCATACAATCACAATCATACAATCACAATCATGCAGTCACAATCATACAATCACAATCATACTTTCACAATCATACAATCACAATCATACAATCACAATCATACAATTACAGTCATACAATCACAGTCATACAATCACAATCATACAATCACAGTCATACAATCACAATCATACAATCACAATCATACTATCACAATCATACAATCACAGTCATACAATCACAATCATACAATCACAATCATGCAATCATAATCATACAATCACAATCATACAATCACAATCATACAACCACAATCATACAATCGCAATCATACATTCAAAGTCATGCAATCACAATCATACAATCACAATCATGCAATCACAATCATACATTCAGAATCATAAAATCACAATCATTCAATAACAATCGTACAATCACAATCGTACGATCACAATCGCACAACCACAATCAGACAATCACACTCATACAATCACAATCATACAATCACAATCATACAATCACAATCATACCATCACAATCATACTTTCACAATCATACAATCACAATCATACAATCACAATCATACAATCACAATCATACAATCACAGTCATACAATCACAGTCATACAATCACAATCATACTATCACAATCATACAATCACAATCATACTATCACAATCGTACAATCACAATCGTGCAATCACAATCGCACAACCACAATCAGACAATCACAATCATACAATCACAATCATACAATCACAATCATACAATCACAATCATACTTTCACAATCATACTATCACAATCATACAATCACAATCATACAATCACAGTCATACAATAACAATCATATAATCACAATCATACTATCACAATCATACAATCACAATCGTACAATCACATTCATATAATCACAATCATACAATCACAATCATACAATCACAATCATACAATCACAATCAAAGAATCACAATCATACAATCACAATCATACAATCGCAAGCATACAATCACAATCGTACAATCTCAATCATACAATCACAATCATACAATCACAATAATACAATCATAATCATACAATTACAATCATACATCACAATCATACAATCACAATCATACAATCACAATCATGCGTTCACAATCATACTATCACAATCATACAATCACAATCATACAATCACAATCATACAATCGCAATCATACAATTACAATATCCCAAATACAATCATACAATCACAATCATACAATCACAATCATACAATCACAATCATACAATCAAAATCATACAATCACAATCATACTTTCACAATCATAAAATCACAATCATACAATCACAATCATACAATCACAGTCATACAATCACAGTCATACAATCACAATCATACTATCACAATCATACAATCACAATCATACAATCACAATCGTACATTCACAATCATACAATCACAATCATACAATCACAGTCATACAATAACAATCATATAATCACAATCATACTATCACAATCATACAATCACAATCATACAATCACAATCATACAATCACAGTCATACAATAACAATCATATAATCACAATCATACTATCACAATCATACAATCACAATCATACAATCACAATCATATAATCACAATCATACAATCACAATCATACAATCACAATCATACAATCACAATCAAAGAATCACAATCATACAATCACAATCATACAATCGCAAGCATACAATCACAATCGTACAATCTCAATCATACAATCACAATCATACAATCACAATAATACAATCATAATCATACAATTACAATCATACATCACAATCATACAATCACAATCATACAATCACAATCATGCGTTCACAATCATACTATCACAATCATACAATCACAATCATACAATCACAATCATACAATCGCAATCATACAATTACAATATCCCAAATACAATCATACAATCACAATCATACAATCACAATCATACAATCACAATCATACAATCACAATCATACAATCACAATCATACAATCACAATCATACAATCAAAATCATACAATCACAATCATACTTTCACAATCATAAAATCACAATCATACAATCACAATCATACAATCGCATTCATACAATCGCAATCATACAATCACAATCATACAATCGCAATCATACAATTACAATCTCCCAAATACAATCTCCCAAATTCAATCACCCAAATACAATCATACAATCACAATCATACAATCATAATCATACAATCACAATCATACAATCACAATCATACAATCACAATCATACTATCACAATCATACAATCACAATCATACAATCACAATCATACAATCACAATCATACATTCAAAATCATGCAATCACAATCATACAATCACAATCATGCAATCACAATCATACAATCATAATCATGCAATCACAATCATACAATCACAATCGTACAATCACAATCGTACAATCACAATCGCACAACCACAATCAGACAATTACAATCATACAATCACAATCATACAATCACAATCATACAATCACAATCATACAATCATAATCATGCAATCACAATCATACGATCGCAATCATACAATCGCAATCATACAATCGCAATCATACAATTACAATCTCCCAAATAAATCTCCCAAATACAATCTCCCAAATACAATCTCCCAAATACAATCATACAATCACAATCATACAATCACAATCATACAATCACAATCATACAATCACAATCATACAATCACAATCATACAATCACAATCATACAATCATAATCATACAATCACAATCATACAATCACAATCATACAATCACAATCATACAATCACAATCACACAATCGCAAGCATACAATCACAATCATACAATCTCAATCATACAATCACAATCATACAATCATAATCATACAATTACAGTCATACATCACAATCACACAATCGCAAGCATACAATCACAATCATACAATCTCAATCATACAATCACAATCGTACAATCATAATCATACAATTACAGTCATACATCACAATCATACAATCACCATCATACAATCGCAATCATACAATCACAATCATACAATCGCAATCATACAATTACAATCTCCCAAATACAATCTCCCAAATACAATCTTCCAAATACAATCAAACAATCACAATCATACAATCACAATCATACAATCACAATCATACAATCACAATCATACTATCACAATCGTACAATCACAATCGTGCAATCACAATCGCACAACCACAATCAGACAATCACAATCATACAATCACAATCATACAATCGCAATCATACAATCGCAATCATACAATCACAATCATACAATCTCAATCATACAATCACAATCATACAACCACAATCAGACAATCACAATCATACAATCACAATCATAAAATCACAATCATACAATCACAATTATGCAATCACAATCATGCAATCACAATCATACAATCACAATCATACAATCACAATCCTACAATCACAATCGTACAATGACAATCGTACAATCACAATCGCACAACCACAATCAGACAATCACAATCATACAATCACAATCATACAATCGCAATCATACAATCACAATCATACAATCACAATCATACTTTCACAATCATACTATCACAATCATACAATCACAATCATACAATCACAGTCATACAATAACAATCATACAATAACAATCATATAATCACAATCATACTATCACAATCATACAATCACAATCATACAATCACAATCAAGGAATCACAATCATACAATCACAATCATACAATCACAATCGAGGAATCACAATCATACAATCACAATCATACAATCGCAAGCATACAATCACAATCATACAATCTCAATCATACAATCACAATCATACAATCATAATCATACAATTAGAATCATACATCACAATCATACAATCACAATCATACAATCGCAATCATACAATTACAATATCCCAAATACAATCTCCCAAATACAGTCATACAATCACAATCATACAATCGCAAGCATACAATCACAATCATACAATCTCAATCATACAATCACAATCATACAATCATAATCATACAATTACAATCATACATCACAATCATACAATCACAATCATACAATCACAATCATACTATCGCAATCATACAATCACAATCACACAATCACAATCGTACATTCACAATCATACAATCACAATCATACAATCACAATCATACATTCACAATCATACAATCTCAATCATACAATCACAATCATACAATCATAATCATACAATTACAATCATACATCACAATCATACAATCACAATCATACAATCGCAATCATACAATTACAATATCCCAAATACAATCTCCCAAATACAATCACCCAAATACAATCATACAATCACAATCATACAATTGCAATCATACTACCACAATCATACAATCACAATCATACAATCACAATCATACAATCACAATCATACAATCACAATCATACAATCACAATCATACAATCACAATCATACAATCACAATCATACAATCACAATCATACAATCGCATTCATACAATCACAATCATACAATCGCAATCATACAATTACAATCTCCCAAATACAATCTCCCAAATACAATCTCCCAGATACAATCATACAATCACAATCATACAATCACAATCATACAATCATAATCATACAATTACAATCATACATCACAATCATACAATCACAATCATACAATCGCAATCATACAATTACAATATCCCAAATACAATCTCCCAAATACAATCATACAATCACAATCATACAATCACAATCATACAATCACAATCATACAATCACAATCATGGAATCACAATCATACAATCACAATCATACAATCGCATTCATACAACCGCAATCATACAATCACATTCATACAATCGCAATCATACAATTACAATCTCCCAAATACAATCTCCCAAATACAATCACCCAAATACAATCATACAATCACAATCATACAATCATAATCATACAATCACAATCATACAATCACAATCATACAATCACAATCATGCAATCACAATCATACAATCACAATCATACAATCACAATCATACAATCACAATCATACAATCACAATCATACAATCACAATCATACAATCACAATCATACAATCGCAATCATACAATCGCAATCATACAATCGCAATCATACAATCACAATCATACAATCTCAATCATACAATCACAATCATACAACCACAATCAGACAATCACAATCATACAATCACAATCATACAATCACAATCATACAATCACAATTATGCAATCACAATCATACAATCGCATTCATACAATCGCATTCATACAATCGCAATCATACAATCATAATCATACAATCACAATCGTACAATCACAATCATACAATCACAATCATACATTCAAAATCATGCAATCACAATCATACAATCACAATCATGCAATCACAATCATACAATCAGAATCATACAATCACAATCATACAATCGCAATCATACAATTACAATCTCCCAAATACAATCTCCCAAATACAATCTCCCAACTACAATCTCCCAAATACAATCATACAATCACAATCATAAAATCACAATCATACAATCATAATCACACAATTACAATCATACATCACAATCATACAATCACAATCATACAATCGCAATCATACAATCACAATCATACAATCGCAATCATACAATTACAATCTCCCAAATACAATCTCCCAAATACAATCTCCCACATACAATCATACAATCACAATCATACAATCACAATCATACAATCACAATCATACAATCGCAATCATACAATTACAATATCCCAAATACAATCATACAATCACAATCATACAATCACAATCATACAATCACATTCATACAATCACAATCATACAATCACAATCATGCAGTCACAATCATACAATCACAATCATACTTTCACAATCATACAATCACAATCATACAACCACAATCATACAATCACAGTCATACAATCACAATCATACAATCACAATCATACAATCACAATCATACAATCACAATCATACAATCGCAAGCATACAATCACAATCATACAATCTCAATCATACAATCACAATCATACAACCATAATCATACAATTACAGTCATACATCACAATCATACAATCACAATCATACAATCGCAATCATACAATCACAATCATGCAATCACAATCATACAATCACAATCATACAATCACAATAATACAATCATGATCATACAATTACAATCATACATCACAATCATACAATCACAATCATACAATCACAATCATACTTTCACAATCATACTATCACAATCATACAATCACAATCATACAATCACAATCATACAATCGCAATCATACAATTACAATATCCCAAATACAATCATACAATCACAATCATACAATCACAATCATACAATCACAATCATACAATCACAGTCATACAATCACAATCATACTATCACAATCATACAATCACTATCATACAATCGCATTCATACAATCACAATCATACAATCGCAATCATACAATTACAATCTCCCAAATACAATCTCCCAAATACAATCTCCCAGATACAATCATACAATCACAATCATACAATCACAATCATACAATCATAATCATACAATTACAATCATACATCACAATCATACAATCACAATCATACAATCGCAATCATACAATTACAATATCCCAAATACAATCTCCCAAATACAATCATACAATCACAATCATACAATCACAATCATACAATCACAATCATACAATCACAATCATGCAATCACAATCATACAATCACAATCATACAATCGCATTCATACAACCGCAATCATACAATCACATTCATACAATCGCAATCATACAATTACAATCTCCCAAATACAATCTCCCAAATACAATCACCCAAATACAATCACCCAAATACAATCATACAATCACAATCATACAATCATAATCATACAATCACAATCATACAATCACAATCATACAATCACAATCATGCAATCACAATCATACAATCACAATCATACAATCACAATCATACAATCACAATCATACAATCACAATCATACAATCACAATCATACAATCACAATCATACAATCACAATCATACAATCGCAATCATACAATCGCAATCATACAATCGCAATCATACAATCACAATCATACAATCTCAATCATACAATCACTATCATACAACCACAATCAGACAATCACAATCATACAATCACAATCATACAATCACAATCATACAATCACAATTATGCAATCACAATCATACAATCGCATTCATACAATCGCATTCATACAATCGCAATCATACAATCATAATCATACAATCACAATCGTACAATCACAATCATACAATCACAATCATACATTCAAAATCATGCAATCACAATCATACAATCACAATCATGCAATCACAATCATACAATCAGAATCATACAATCACAATCATACAATCGCAATCATACAATTACAATCTCCCTAATACAATCTCCCAAATACAATCTCCCAACTACAATCTCCCAAATACAATCATACAATCACAATCATAAAATCACAATCATACAATCATAATCACACAATTACAATCATACATCACAATCATACAATCACAATCATACAATCGCAATCATACAATCACAATCATACAATCGCAATCATACAATTACAATCTCCCAAATACAATCTCCCAAATACAATCTCCCACATACAATCATACAATCACAATCATACAATCACAATCATACAATCACAATCATACAATCGCAATCATACAATTACAATATCCCAAATACAATCATACAATCACAATCATACAATCACAATCATACAATCACATTCATACAATCACAATCATACAATCACAATCATGCAGTCACAATCATACAATCACAATCATACTTTCACAATCATACAATCACAATCATACAACCACAATCATACAATCACAGTCATACAATCACAATCATACAATCACAATCATACAATCACAATCATACAATCACAATCATACAATCGCAAGCATACAATCACAATCATACAATCTCAATCATACAATCACAATCATACAACCATAATCATACAATTACAGTCATACATCACAATCATACAATCACAATCATACAATCACAATCATACAATCACAATCATACTTTCACAATCATACTATCACAATCATACAATCACAATCATACAATCACAATCATACAATCGCAATCATACAATTACAATATCCCAAATACAATCATACAATCACAATCATACAATCACAATCATACAATCACAATCATACAATCACAGTCATACAATCACAATCATACTATCACAATCATACAATCACAATCATACAATCACAATCGTACATTCACAATCATACAATCACAATCATACAATCACATTCATACAATCGCAAGCATACAATCACAATCATACAATCTCAATCATACAATCACAATCATACAATCATAATCATACAATTACAATCATACATCACAATCATACAATCACAATCATACAATCGCAATCATACAATTACAATCATACAATCACAATCATACAATCGCAATCATACAATCACAGTCATACAATAACAATCATACAATAACAATCATATAATCACAATCATACTAACACAATCATACAATCACAATCATACAATCACAATCATACAATCACAATCAAGGAATCACAATCATACAATCACAATCATACAATCACAATCAAGGAATCACAATCATACAATCACAATCATACAATCGCAAGCATACAATCACAATCATACAATCTCAATCATACAATCACAATCATACAATCATAATCATACAATTAGAATCATACATCACAATCATACAATCACAATCATACAATCGCAATCATACAATTACAATATCCCAAATACAATCTCCCAAATACAATCATACAATCACAATCATACAATCGCAAGCATACAATCACAATCATACAATCTCAATCATACAATCACAATCATACAATCATAATCATACAATTACAATCATACATCACAATCATACAATCACAATCATACAATCACAATCATACTATCGCAATCATACAATCACAATCACACAATCACAATCGTACATTCACAATCATACAATCACAATCATACAATCACAATCATACTATCACAATCATACAATCACAATCATACAATCGCAATCATACAATCGCAATCATACAATCATAATCATGCAATCACAATCATACGATCGCAATCGAACAATCACAATCATACCATCACAATCATACAATCACAATCATACAATCATAATCATACAATTACAATCATACATCACAATCATACAATCACAATCATACAATCGCAATCATACAATCGCAATCATACAATTACAATCTCCCAAATACAATCTCCCACATACAATCTCCCAGATACAATCATACAATCACAATCATACAATCACAATCATACAATCATAATCATACAATTACAATCATACATCACAATCATACAATCACAATCATACAATCGCAATCATACAATTACAATATCCCAAATACAATCTCCCAAATACAATCATACAATCACAATCATACAATCACAATCATACAATCACAATCATACAATCACAATCATACAATCACAATCATGCAATCACAATCATACAATCACAATCATACAATCACAGTCATACAATAACAATCATACAATAACAATCATATAATCACAATCATACTATCACAATCATACAATCACAATCAAGGAATCACAATCATACAATCACAATCAAGGAATCACAATCATACAATCACAATCATACAATCGCAAGCATACAATCACAATCATACAATCTCAATCATACAATCACAATCATACAATCATAATCATACAATTAGAATCATACATCACAATCATACAATCACAATCATACAATCGCAATCATACAATTACAATATCCCAAATACAATCTCCCAAATACAATCATACAATCACAATCATACAATCGCAAGCATACAATCACAATCATACAATCTCAATCATACAATCACAATCATACAATCATAATCATACAATTACAATCATACATCACAATCATACAATCACAATCATACAATCACAATCATACTATCGCAATCATACAATCACAATCACACAATCACAATCGTACATTCACAATCATACAATCACAATCATACAATCACAATCATACAATCACAATCATACAATCACAATCATACAATCTCAATCATACAATCACAATCATACAATCATAATCATACAATTACAATCATACATCACAATCATACAATCACAATCATACAATCGCAATCATACAATCGCAATCATACAATTACAATGTCCCAAATAAATCTCCCAAATACAATCTCCCAAATACAATCTCCCAAATACAATCATACAATCACAATCATATAATCACAATCATACAATCACAATCATACAATCACAATCATACTATCACAATCATACAATCACAATCATACAATCACAATCATACAATCACAATCATACAACCACAATCATACAATCACAATCATACGATCGCAATCATACAATTACAATATCCCAAATACAATCTCCCAAATTCAATCACCCAAATACAATCATACAATCACAATCATACAATCATAATCATACAATCACAATCATACAATCACAATCATACAATCACAATCATACAATCACAATCATACAATCACAATCATACAATCACAATCATACAATCACAATCATACAATCACAATCATACAATCGCATTCATACAATCGCAATCATACAATCACAATCATACAATCGCAATCATACAATTACAATCTCCCAAATACAATCTCCCAAATACAATCACCCAAATACAATCATACAATCACAATCATACAATCATAATCATACAATCACAATCATACAATCACAATCATACAATCACAATCATACAATCACAATCATACAATCACAATCATACATTCAAAATCATGCAATCACAATCATACAATCACAATCATGCAATCACAATCATACAATCATAATCATGCAATCACAATCATACAATCACAATCGTACAATCACAATCGCACAACCACAATCATACAATCATAATCATACAATCACAATCATACTTTCACAATCATACAATCACAATCATACAATCACAATCATACAATCACAATCATACTTTCACAATCATACAATCACAATCATACAATCGCAAGCATACAATCACAATCATACAATCTCAATCATACAATCACAATCATACAATCACAATCATACAATCATAATCATACAATTACAATCATACATCACAATCATACAATCACAATCATACGATCGCAATCATACAATTACAATATCCCAAATACAATCTCCCAAATACAATCACCCAAATACAATCATACAATCACAATCATACAATCATAATCATACAATCACAATCATACAATCACAATCATACAATCACAATCATACAATCACAATCATACAATCACAATCATACAATCACAATCATACAATCACAATAATACAATCATGATCATACAATTACAATCATACATCACAATCATACAATCACAATCATACAATCACAATCATACTTTCACAATCATACTATCACAATCATACAATCACAATCATACAATCACAATCATACAATCGCAATCATACAATTACAATATCCCAAATACAATCATACAATCACAATCATAAATCACAATCATACAATCACAATCATACAATCACAGTCATACAATCACAATCATACTATCACAATTATACAATCACAATCATACAATCACAATCGTACATTCACAATCATACAATCACAATCATACAATCACATTCATACAATCGCAAGCATACAATCACAATCATACAATCTCAATCATACAATCACAATCATACAATCATGATCATACAATTACAATCATACATCACAATCATACAATCACAATCATAAAATCGCAATCATACAATTACAATCATACAATCACAATCATACAATCGCAATCATACAATCACTATCATACAATCACAATCATACAATCACAATCATACAATCACAATCATACAATCACAATCATACAATCACAATCATACAATCACAATCATACAATCACAATCATACAATCACAATCATACAATCAAAATCATACATTCAAAATCATGCAATCACAATCATACAATCACAATCATGCAATCACAATCATACAATCACAATCATACAATCACAATCCTACAATCACATTCGTACAATGACAATCGTACAATCACAATCGCACAACCACAATCAGACAATCACAATCATACAATCACAATCATACAATCACAATCATACAATCACAATCATACAATCACAATCAAAGAATCACAATCATACAATCACAATCATACAATCGCAAGCATACAATCACAATCGTACAATCTCAATCATACAATCACAATCATACAATCACAATAATACAATCATAATCATACAATTACAATCATACATCACAATCATACAATCACAATCATACAATCACAATCATGCGTTCACAATCATACTATCACAATCATACAATCACAATCATACAATCACAATCATACAATCGCAATCATACAATTACAATATCCCAAATACAATCATACAATCACAATCATACAATCACAATCATACAATCACAATCATACAATCACAATCATACAATCACAATCATACAATCACAATCATACAATCAAAATCATACAATCACAATCATACTTTCACAATCATAAAATCACAATCATACAATCACAATCATACAATCGCATTCATACAATCGCAATCATACAATCACAATCATACAATCGCAATCATACAATTACAATCTCCCAAATACAATCTCCCAAATTCAATCACCCAAATACAATCATACAATCACAATCATACAATCATAATCATACAATCACAATCATACAATCACAATCATACAATCACAATCATACTATCACAATCATACAATCACAATCATACAATCACAATCATACAATCACAATCATACATTCAAAATCATGCAATCACAATCATACAATCACAATCATGCAATCACAATCATACAATCATAATCATGCAATCACAATCATACAATCACAATCGTACAATCACAATCGTACAATCACAATCGCACAACCACAATCAGACAATTACAATCATACAATCACAATCATACAATCACAATCATACAATCACAATCATACAATCATAATCATGCAATCACAATCATACGATCGCAATCATACAATCGCAATCATACAATCGCAATCATACAATTACAATCTCCCAAATAAATCTCCCAAATACAATCTCCCAAATACAATCTCCCAAATACAATCATACAATCACAATCATACAATCACAATCATACAATCACAATCATACAATCACAATCATACAATCACAATCATACAATCACAATCATACAATCATAATCATACAATCACAATCATACAATCACAATCATACAATCACAATCATACAATCACAATCACACAATCGCAAGCATACAATCACAATCATACAATCTCAATCATACAATCACAATCATACAATCATAATCATACAATTACAGTCATACATCACAATCACACAATCGCAAGCATACAATCACAATCATACAATCTCAATCATACAATCACAATCGTACAATCATAATCATACAATTACAGTCATACATCACAATCATACAATCACCATCATACAATCGCAATCATACAATCACAATCATACAATCGCAATCATACAATTACAATCTCCCAAATACAATCTCCCAAATACAATCTTCCAAATACAATCAAACAATCACAATCATACAATCACAATCATACAATCACAATCATACAATCACAATCATACTATCACAATCGTACAATCACAATCGTGCAATCACAATCGCACAACCACAATCAGACAATCACAATCATACAATCACAATCATACAATCGCAATCATACAATCGCAATCATACAATCACAATCATACAATCTCAATCATACAATCACAATCATACAACCACAATCAGACAATCACAATCATACAATCACAATCATAAAATCACAATCATACAATCACAATTATGCAATCACAATCATGCAATCACAATCATACAATCACAATCATACAATCACAATCCTACAATCACAATCGTACAATGACAATCGTACAATCACAATCGCACAACCACAATCAGACAATCACAATCATACAATCACAATCATACAATCGCAATCATACAATCACAATCATACAATCACAATCATACTTTCACAATCATACTATCACAATCATACAATCACAATCATACAATCACAGTCATACAATAACAATCATACAATAACAATCATATAATCACAATCATACTATCACAATCATACAATCACAATCATACAATCACAATCAAGGAATCACAATCATACAATCACAATCATACAATCACAATCGAGGAATCACAATCATACAATCACAATCATACAATCGCAAGCATACAATCACAATCATACAATCTCAATCATACAATCACAATCATACAATCATAATCATACAATTAGAATCATACATCACAATCATACAATCACAATCATACAATCGCAATCATACAATTACAATATCCCAAATACAATCTCCCAAATACAGTCATACAATCACAATCATACAATCGCAAGCATACAATCACAATCATACAATCTCAATCATACAATCACAATCATACAATCATAATCATACAATTACAATCATACATCACAATCATACAATCACAATCATACAATCACAATCATACTATCGCAATCATACAATCACAATCACACAATCACAATCGTACATTCACAATCATACAATCACAATCATACAATCACAATCATACATTCACAATCATACAATCTCAATCATACAATCACAATCATACAATCATAATCATACAATTACAATCATACATCACAATCATACAATCACAATCATACAATCGCAATCATACAATTACAATATCCCAAATACAATCTCCCAAATACAATCACCCAAATACAATCATACAATCACAATCATACAATTGCAATCATACTACCACAATCATACAATCACAATCATACAATCACAATCATACAATCACAATCATACAATCACAATCATACAATCACAATCATACAATCACAATCATACAATCACAATCATACAATCACAATCATACAATCGCATTCATACAATCACAATCATACAATCGCAATCATACAATTACAATCTCCCAAATACAATCTCCCAAATACAATCTCCCAGATACAATCATACAATCACAATCATACAATCACAATCATACAATCATAATCATACAATTACAATCATACATCACAATCATACAATCACAATCATACAATCGCAATCATACAATTACAATATCCCAAATACAATCTCCCAAATACAATCATACAATCACAATCATACAATCACAATCATACAATCACAATCATACAATCACAATCATGGAATCACAATCATACAATCACAATCATACAATCGCATTCATACAACCGCAATCATACAATCACATTCATACAATCGCAATCATACAATTACAATCTCCCAAATACAATCTCCCAAATACAATCACCCAAATACAATCATACAATCACAATCATACAATCATAATCATACAATCACAATCATACAATCACAATCATACAATCACAATCATGCAATCACAATCATACAATCACAATCATACAATCACAATCATACAATCACAATCATACAATCACAATCATACAATCACAATCATACAATCACAATCATACAATCGCAATCATACAATCGCAATCATACAATCGCAATCATACAATCACAATCATACAATCTCAATCATACAATCACAATCATACAACCACAATCAGACAATCACAATCATACAATCACAATCATACAATCACAATCATACAATCACAATTATGCAATCACAATCATACAATCGCATTCATACAATCGCATTCATACAATCGCAATCATACAATCATAATCATACAATCACAATCGTACAATCACAATCATACAATCACAACCATACATTCAAAATCATGCAATCACAATCATACAATCACAATCATGCAATCACAATCATACAATCAGAATCATACAATCACAATCATACAATCGCAATCATACAATTACAATCTCCCAAATACAATCTCCCAAATACAATCTCCCAACTACAATCTCCCAAATACAATCATACAATCACAATCATAAAATCACAATCATACAATCATAATCACACAATTACAATCATACATCACAATCATACAATCACAATCATACAATCGCAATCATACAATCACAATCATACAATCGCAATCATACAATTACAATCTCCCAAATACAATCTCCCAAATACAATCTCCCACATACAATCATACAATCACAATCATACAATCACAATCATACAATCACAATCATACAATCGCAATCATACAATTACAATATCCCAAATACAATCATACAATCACAATCATACAATCACAATCATACAATCACATTCATACAATCACAATCATACAATCACAATCATGCAGTCACAATCATACAATCACAATCATACTTTCACAATCATACAATCACAATCATACAACCACAATCATACAATCACAGTCATACAATCACAATCATACAATCACAATCATACAATCACAATCATACAATCACAATCATACAATCGCAAGCATACAATCACAATCATACAATCTCAATCATACAATCACAATCATACAACCATAATCATACAATTACAGTCATACATCACAATCATACAATCACAATCATACAATCGCAATCATACAATCACAATCATGCAATCACAATCATACAATCACAATCATACAATCACAATAATACAATCATGATCATACAATTACAATCATACATCACAATCATACAATCACAATCATACAATCACAATCATACTTTCACAATCATACTATCACAATCATACAATCACAATCATACAATCACAATCATACAATCGCAATCATACAATTACAATATCCCAAATACAATCATACAATCACAATCATACAATCACAATCATACAATCACAATCATACAATCACAGTCATACAATCACAATCATACTATCACAATCATACAATCACAATCATACAATCGCATTCATACAATCACAATCATACAATCGCAATCATACAATTACAATCTCCCAAATACAATCTCCCAAATACAATCTCCCAGATACAATCATACAATCACAATCATACAATCACAATCATACAATCATAATCATACAATTACAATCATACATCACAATCATACAATCACAATCATACAATCGCAATCATACAATTACAATATCCCAAATACAATCTCCCAAATACAATCATACAATCACAATCATACAATCACAATCATACAATCACAATCATACAATCACAATCATGCAATCACAATCATACAATCACAATCATACAATCGCATTCATACAACCGCAATCATACAATCACATTCATACAATCGCAATCATACAATTACAATCTCCCAAATACAATCTCCCAAATACAATCACCCAAATACAATCACCCAAATACAATCATACAATCACAATCATACAATCATAATCATACAATCACAATCATACAATCACAATCATACAATCACAATCATGCAATCACAATCATACAATCACAATCATACAATCACAATCATACAATCACAATCATACAATCACAATCATACAATCACAATCATACAATCACAATCATACAATCACAATCATACAATCGCAATCATACAATCGCAATCATACAATCGCAATCATACAATCACAATCATACAATCTCAATCATACAATCACTATCATACAACCACAATCAGACAATCACAATCATACAATCACAATCATACAATCACAATCATACAATCACAATTATGCAATCACAATCATACAATCGCATTCATACAATCGCATTCATACAATCGCAATCATACAATCATAATCATACAATCACAATCGTACAATCACAATCATACAATCACAATCATACATTCAAAATCATGCAATCACAATCATACAATCACAATCATGCAATCACAATCATACAATCAGAATCATACAATCACAATCATACAATCGCAATCATACAATTACAATCTCCCTAATACAATCTCCCAAATACAATCTCCCAACTACAATCTCCCAAATACAATCATACAATCACAATCATAAAATCACAATCATACAATCATAATCACACAATTACAATCATACATCACAATCATACAATCACAATCATACAATCGCAATCATACAATCACAATCATACAATCGCAATCATACAATTACAATCTCCCAAATACAATCTCCCAAATACAATCTCCCACATACAATCATACAATCACAATCATACAATCACAATCATACAATCACAATCATACAATCGCAATCATACAATTACAATATCCCAAATACAATCATACAATCACAATCATACAATCACAATCATACAATCACATTCATACAATCACAATCATACAATCACAATCATGCAGTCACAATCATACAATCACAATCATACTTTCACAATCATACAATCACAATCATACAACCACAATCATACAATCACAGTCATACAATCACAATCATACAATCACAATCATACAATCACAATCATACAATCACAATCATACAATCGCAAGCATACAATCACAATCATACAATCTCAATCATACAATCACAATCATACAACCATAATCATACAATTACAGTCATACATCACAATCATACAATCACAATCATACAATCACAATCATACAATCACAATCATACTTTCACAATCATACTATCACAATCATACAATCACAATCATACAATCACAATCATACAATCGCAATCATACAATTACAATATCCCAAATACAATCATACAATCACAATCATACAATCACAATCATACAATCACAATCATACAATCACAGTCATACAATCACAATCATACTATCACAATCATACAATCACAATCATACAATCACAATCGTACATTCACAATCATACAATCACAATCATACAATCACATTCATACAATCGCAAGCATACAATCACAATCATACAATCTCAATCATCCAATCACAATCATACAATCATAATCATACAATTACAATCATACATCACAATCATACAATCACAATCATACAATCGCAATCATACAATTACAATCATACAATCACAATCATACAATCGCAATCATACAATCACAGTCATACAATAACAATCATACAATAACAATCATATAATCACAATCATACTAACACAATCATACAATCACAATCATACAATCACAATCATACAATCACAATCAAGGAATCACAATCATACAATCACAATCATACAATCACAATCAAGGAATCACAATCATACAATCACAATCATACAATCGCAAGCATACAATCACAATCATACAATCTCAATCATACAATCACAATCATACAATCATAATCATACAATTAGAATCATACATCACAATCATACAATCACAATCATACAATCGCAATCATACAATTACAATATCCCAAATACAATCTCCCAAATACAATCATACAATCACAATCATACAATCGCAAGCATACAATCACAATCATACAATCTCAATCATACAATCTCAATCATACAATCACAATCATACAATCATAATCATACAATTACAATCATACATCACAATCATACAATCACAATCATACAATCACAATCATACTATCGCAATCATACAATCACAATCACACAATCACAATCGTACATTCACAATCATACAATCACAATCATACAATCACAATCATACTATCACAATCATACAATCACAATCATACAATCGCAATCATACAATCGCAATCATACAATCATAATCATGCAATCACAATCATACGATCGCAATCGAACAATCACAATCATACCATCACAATCATACAATCACAATCATACAATCATAATCATACAATTACAATCATACATCACAATCATACAATCACAATCATACAATCGCAATCATACAATCGCAATCATACAATTACAATCTCCCAAATACAATCTCCCACATACAATCTCCCAGATACAATCATACAATCACAATCATACAATCACAATCATACAATCATAATCATACAATTACAATCATACATCACAATCATACAATCACAATCATACAATCGCAATCATACAATTACAATATCCCAAATACAATCTCCCAAATACAATCATACAATCACAATCATACAATCACAATCATACAATCACAATCATACAATCACAATCATACAATCACAATCATGCAATCACAATCATACAATCACAATCATACAATCACAGTCATACAATAACAATCATACAATAACAATCATATAATCACAATCATACTATCACAATCATACAATCACAATCAAGGAATCACAATCATACAATCACAATCAAGGAATCACAATCATACAATCACAATCATACAATCGCAAGCATACAATCACAATCATACAATCTCAATCATACAATCACAATCATACAATCATAATCATACAATTAGAATCATACATCACAATCATACAATCACAATCATACAATCGCAATCATACAATTACAATATCCCAAATACAATCTCCCAAATACAATCATACAATCACAATCATACAATCGCAAGCATACAATCACAATCATACAATCTCAATCATACAATCACAATCATACAATCATAATCATACAATTACAATCATACATCACAATCATACAATCACAATCATACAATCACAATCATACTATCGCAATCATACAATCACAATCACACAATCACAATCGTACATTCACAATCATACAATCACAATCATACAATCACAATCATACAATCACAATCATACAATCACAATCATACAATCTCAATCATACAATCACAATCATACAATCATAATCATACAATTACAATCATACATCACAATCATACAATCACAATCATACAATCGCAATCATACAATCGCAATCATACAATTACAATGTCCCAAATAAATCTCCCAAATACAATCTCCCAAATACAATCTCCCAAATACAATCATACAATCACAATCATATAATCACAATCATACAATCACAATCATACAATCACAATCATACTATCACAATCATACAATCACAATCATACAATCACAATCATACAATCACAATCATACAACCACAATCATACAATCACAATCATACGATCGCAATCATACAATTACAATATCCCAAATACAATCTCCCAAATTCAATCACCCAAATACAATCATACAATCACAATCATACAATCATAATCATACAATCACAATCATACAATCACAATCATACAATCACAATCATACAATCACAATCATACAATCACAATCATACAATCACAATCATACAATCACAATCATACAATCACAATCATACAATCGCATTCATACAATCGCAATCATACAATCACAATCATACAATCGCAATCATACAATTACAATCTCCCAAATACAATCTCCCAAATACAATCACCCAAATACAATCATACAATCACAATCATACAATCATAATCATACAATCACAATCATACAATCACAATCATACAATCACAATCATACAATCACAATCATACAATCACAATCATACATTCAAAATCATGCAATCACAATCATACAATCACAATCATGCAATCACAATCATACAATCATAATCATGCAATCACAATCATACAATCACAATCGTACAATCACAATCGCACAACCACAATCATACAATCATAATCATACAATCACAATCATACTTTCACAATCATACAATCACAATCATACAATCACAATCATACAATCACAATCATACTTTCACAATCATACAATCACAATCATACAATCGCAAGCATACAATCACAATCATACAATCTCAATCATACAATCACAATCATACAATCACAATCATACAATCATAATCATACAATTACAATCATACATCACAATCATACAATCACAATCATACGATCGCAATCATACAATTACAATATCCCAAATACAATCTCCCAAATACAATCACCCAAATACAATCATACAATCACAATCATACAATCATAATTATACAATCACAATCATACAATCACAATCATACAATCACAATCATACAATCACAATCATACAATCACAATCATACAATCACAATCATACAATCACAATAATACAATCATGATCATACAATTACAATCATACATCACAATCATACAATCACAATCATACAATCACAATCATACTTTCACAATCATACTATCACAATCATACAATCACAATCATACAATCACAATCATACAATCGCAATCATACAATTACAATATCCCAAATACAATCATACAATCACAATCATAAATCACAATCATACAATCACAATCATACAATCACAGTCATACAATCACAATCATACTATCACAATTATACAATCACAATCATACAATCACAATCGTACATTCACAATCATACAATCACAATCATACAATCACATTCATACAATCGCAAGCATACAATCACAATCATACAATCTCAATCATACAATCACAATCATACAATCATGATCATACAATTACAATCATACATCACAATCATACAATCACAATCATAAAATCGCAATCATACAATTACAATCATACAATCACAATCATACAATCGCAATCATACAATCACTATCATACAATCACAATCATACAATCACAATCATACAATCACAATCATACAATCACAATCATACAATCACAATCATACAATCACAATCATACAATCACAATCATACAATCACAATCATACAATCAAAATCATACATTCAAAATCATGCAATCACAATCATACAATCACAATCATGCAATCACAATCATACAATCACAATCATACAATCACAATCCTACAATCACATTCGTACAATGACAATCGTACAATCACAATCGCACAACCACAATCAGACAATCACAATCATACAATCACAATCATACAATCACAATCATACAATCACAATCATACAATCACAATCATACTTTCACAATCATACTATCACAATCATACAATCACAATCATACAATCACAGTCATACAATAACAATCATACAATAACAATCATATAATCACAATCATACTATCACAATCATACAATCACAATCATACAATCACAATCATACAATCACAATCATACAATCACAATCAAGGAATCACAATCATACAATCACAATCATACAATCACAATCAAGGAATCACAATCATACAATCACAATCATACAATCGCAAGCATACAATCACAATCATACAATCTCAATCATACAATCACAATCATACAATCATAATCATACAATTAGAATCATACATCACAATCATACAATCACAATCACACAATCGCAATCATACAATTACAATATCCCAAATACAATCTCCCAAATACAATCATACAATCACAATCATACAATCGCAAGCATACAATCACAATCATACAATCTCAATCATACAATCACAATCATACAATCATAATCATACAATTACAATCATACATCACAATCATACAATCACAATCATACAATCACAATCATACTATCGCAATCATACAATCACAATCACACAATCACAATCGTACATTCACAATCATACAATCACAATCATACAATCACAATCATACAATCACAATCATACAATCACAATCATACAATCACAATCATACAATCTCAATCATACAATCACAATGATACAATCATAATCATACAATTACAATCATACACCACAATCATACAATCACAATCATACAATCGCAATCATACAATTACAATATCCCAAATACAATCTCCCAAATACAATCACCCAAATACAATCATACAATCACAATCATACAATCATAATCATACAATCACAATCATACAATCACAATCATACAATTGCAATCATACTACCACAATCATACAATCACAATCATACAATCACAATCATACAATCACAATCATACAATCACAATCATACAATCACAATCATACAATCACAATCATACAATCACAATCATACAATCGCATTCATACAATCGCAATCATACAGTCACAATCATACAATTGCAATCATACAATTACAATCTCCCAAATACAATCTCCCAAATACAATCACCCAAATACAATCATACAATCACAATCATACAATCGCAAGCATACAATCACAATCATACAATCTCAATCATACAATCACAATCATACAATCATAATCATACAATTACAATCATACATCACAATCATACAATCACAATCATACAATCACAATCATACTATCGCAATCATACAATCACAATCACACAATCACAATCGTACATTCACAATCATACAATCACAATCATACAATCACAATCATACAATCACAATCATACAATCACAATCATACAATCTCAATCATACAATCACAATCATACAATCATAATCATACAATTACAATCATACATCACAATCATACAATCACAATCATACAATCGCAATCATACAATCGCAATCATACAATTACAATGTCCCAAATAAATCTCCCAAATACAATCTCCCAAATACAATCTCCCAAATACAATCATACAATCACAATCATATAATCACAATCATACAATCACAATCATACAATCACAATCATACTATCACAATCATACAATCACAATCATACAATCACAATCATACAATCACAATCATACAACCACAATCATACAATCACAATCATACGATCGCAATCATACAATTACAATATCCCAAATACAATCTCCCAAATTCAATCACCCAAATACAATCATACAATCACAATCATACAATCATAATCATACAATCACAATCATACAATCACAATCATACAATCACAATCATACAATCACAATCATACAATCACAATCATACAATCACAATCATACAATCACAATCATACAATCACAATCATACAATCGCATTCATACAATCGCAATCATACAATCACAATCATACAATCGCAATCATACAATTACAATCTCCCAAATACAATCTCCCAAATACAATCACCCAAATACAATCATACAATCACAATCATACAATCATAATCATACAATCACAATCATACAATCACAATCATACAATCACAATCATACAATCACAATCATACAATCACAATCATACATTCAAAATCATGCAATCACAATCATACAATCACAATCATGCAATCACAATCATACAATCATAATCATGCAATCACAATCATACAATCACAATCGTACAATCACAATCGCACAACCACAATCATACAATCATAATCATACAATCACAATCATACTTTCACAATCATACAATCACAATCATACAATCACAATCATACAATCACAATCATACTTTCACAATCATTCAATCACAATCATACAATCGCAAGCATACAATCACAATCATACAATCTCAATCATACAATCACAATCATACAATCACAATCATACAATCATAATCATACAATTACAATCATACATCACAATCATACAATCACAATCATACGATCGCAATCATACAATTACAATATCCCAAATACAATCTCCCAAATACAATCACCCAAATACAATCATACAATCACAATCATACAATCATAATCATACAATCACAATCATACAATCACAATCATACAATCACAATCATACAATCACAATCATACAATCACAATCATACAATCACAATCATACAATCACAATCATACAATCACAATCATACAATCACAATCATACAATCGCATTCATACAATCGCAATCATACAATCACAATCATACAATCGCAATCATACAATTACAATCTCCCAAATACAATCTCCCAAATACAATCACCCAAATACAATCATACAATCACAATCATACAATCATAATCATACAATCACAATCACACAATCACAATCATACAATCACAATCATACAATCACAATCATACAATCACAATCATACAATCACAATCATACATTCAAAATCATGCAATCACAATCATACAATCACAATCATACAATCACAATCATGCAATCACAATCATACAATCATAATCATGCAATCACAATCATACAATCACAATCGTACAATCACAATCGCACAACCACAATCATACAATCGCAATCATACAATTACAATATCCCAAATACAATCTCCCAAATACAATCATACAATCACAATCATACAATCACAATCATACAATCACAATCATACAATCGCAATCATACATTCAAAATCATGCAATCACAATCATACAATCACAATCATGCAATCACAATCATACAATCAGAATCATAAAATCACAATCATTCAATAACAATCGTACAATCACAATCGTACGATCACAATCGCACAACCACAATCAGACAATCACACTCATACAATCACACTCATACAATCACAATCATACAATCACAATCATACAATCACAACCATACCATCACAATCATACTTTCACAATCATACAATCACAATCATACAACCACAATCATACAATCACAGTCATACAATCACAATCATACAATCACAATCATACAATCACAATCATACAATCACAATCATACAATCGCAAGCATACAATCACAATCATACAATCTCAATCATACAATCACAATCATACAATCATAATCATACAATTACAGTCATACATCACAATCATACAATCACAATCATACAATCGCAATCATACAATCACAATCATACAATCACAATCATACAATCACAATAATACAATCATGATCATACAATTACAATCATACATCACAATCATACAATCACAATCATACAATCACAATCATACTTTCACAATCATACTATCACAATCATACAATCACAATCATACAATCACAATCATACAATCGCAATCATACAATTACAATATCCCAAATACAATCATACAATCACAATCATAAATCACAATCATACAATCACAATCATACAATCACAGTCATACAATCACAATCATACTATCACAATTATACAATCACAATCATACAATCACAATCGTACATTCACAATCATACAATCACAATCATACAATCACATTCATACAATCGCAAGCATACAATCACAATCATACAATCTCAATCATACAATCACAATCATACAATCATGATCATACAATTACAATCATACATCACAATCATACAATCACAATCATAAAATCGCAATCATACAATTACAATCATACAATCACAATCATACAATCGCAATCATACAATCACTATCATACAATCACAATCATACAATCACAATCATACAATCACAATCATACAATCACAATCATACAATCACAATCATACAATCACAATCATACAATCACAATCATACAATCACAATCATACAATCAAAATCATACATTCAAAATCATGCAATCACAATCATACAATCACAATCATGCAATCACAATCATACAATCACAATCATACAATCACAATCCTACAATCACATTCGTACAATGACAATCGTACAATCACAATCGCACAACCACAATCAGACAATCACAATCATACAATCACAATCATACAATCACAATCATACAATCACAATCATACAATCACAATCATACTTTCACAATCATACTATCACAATCATACAATCACAATCATACAATCACAGTCATACAATAACAATCATACAATAACAATCATATAATCACAATCATACTATCACAATCATACAATCACAATCATACAATCACAATCATACAATCACAATCATACAATCACAATCAAGGAATCACAATCATACAATCACAATCATACAATCACAATCAAGGAATCACAATCATACAATCACAATCATACAATCGCAAGCATACAATCACAATCATACAATCTCAATCATACAATCACAATCATACAATCATAATCATACAATTAGAATCATACATCACAATCATACAATCACAATCACACAATCGCAATCATACAATTACAATATCCCAAATACAATCTCCCAAATACAATCATACAATCACAATCATACAATCGCAAGCATACAATCACAATCATACAATCTCAATCATACAATCACAATCATACAATCATAATCATACAATTACAATCATACATCACAATCATACAATCACAATCATACAATCACAATCATACTATCGCAATCATACAATCACAATCACACAATCACAATCGTACATTCACAATCATACAATCACAATCATACAATCACAATCATACAATCACAATCATACAATCACAATCATACAATCACAATCATACAATCTCAATCATACAATCACAATGATACAATCATAATCATACAATTACAATCATACACCACAATCATACAATCACAATCATACAATCGCAATCATACAATTACAATATCCCAAATACAATCTCCCAAATACAATCACCCAAATACAATCATACAATCACAATCATACAATCATAATCATACAATCACAATCATACAATCACAATCATACAATTGCAATCATACTACCACAATCATACAATCACAATCATACAATCACAATCATACAATCACAATCATACAATCACAATCATACAATCACAATCATACAATCACAATCATACAATCACAATCATACAATCGCATTCATACAATCGCAATCATACAGTCACAATCATACAATTGCAATCATACAATTACAATCTCCCAAATACAATCTCCCAAATACAATCACCCAAATACAATCATACAATCACAATCATACAATCATAATCATACAATCACAATCATACAATCACAATCATACAATTGCAATCATACTACCACAATCATACAATCACAATCATACAATCACAATCATACAATCACAATCATACAATCACACTCATACAATCACAATCATACAATCACAATCATACATTCAAAATCATGCAATCACAATCATACAATCACAATCATGCAATCACAATCATACAATCATAATCATGCAATCACAATCATACAATCACAATCATACAATCACAATCATACAATCACAATCATACAATCACAATCATACAATCACAATCATACTATCACAATCATACAATCACAATCATACAATCGCAATCATACAATCGCAGTCATACAATCATAATCATGCAATCACAATCATACGATCGCAATCGAACAATCACAATCATACCATCACAATCATACAATCACAATCATACAATCATAATCATACAATTACAATCATACATCACAATCATACAATCACAATCATACAATCGCAATCGAACAATCACAATCATACCATCACAATCATACAATCACAATCATACAATCATAATCATACAATTACAATCATACATCACAATCATACAATCACAATCATACAATCGCAATCATACAATCACAATCATACAATCGCAATCATACAATTACAATCTCCCAAATACAATCTCCCAAATACAATCTCCCAGATACAATCATACAATTACAATCATACAATCATAATCATACAATCATAATCATACAATTACAATCATACATCACAATCATACAATCACAATCATACAATCGCAATCATACAATTACAATATCCCAAATACAATCTCCCAAATACAATCATACAATCACAATCATACAATCACAATCATACAATCACAATCATACAATCACAATCATGCAATCACAATCATACAATCACAATCATACAATCGCATTCATACAACCGCAATCATACAATCACAATCATACAATCGCAATCATACAATTACAATCTCCCAAATACAATCTCCCAAACACAATCACCCAAATACAATCATACAATCACAATCATACAATCATAATCATACAATCACAATCATACAATCACAATCATACAATCACAATCATGCAATCACAATCATACAATCACAATCATACAATCGCAATCATACAATCACTATCATACAATCACAATCATACAATCACAATCATACAATCACAATCATACAATCACAATCATACAATCACAATCATACAATCACAATCATACAATCAAAATCATACATTCAAAATCATGCAATCACAATCATACAATCACAATCATGCAATCACAATCATACAATCACAATCATACAATCACAATCCTACAATCACAATCGTACAATGACAATCGTACAATCACAATCGCACAACCACAATCAGACACTCACAATCATACAATCACAATCATACAATCACAATCATACAATCACAATCATACAATCACAATCATACTTTCACAATCATACTATCACAATCATACAATCACAATCATACAATCACAGTCATACAATAACAATGATACAATAACAATCATATAATCACAATCATACTATCACAATCATACAATCACAATCATACAATCACAATCATCCAATCACAATCAAGGAATCACAATCATACAATCACAATCATACAATCACAATCAAGGAATCACAATCATACAATCACAATCATACAATCGCAAGCATACAATCACAATCATACAATCTCAATCATACAATCACAATCTTACAATCATAATCATACAATTAGAATCATACATCACAATCATACAATCACAATCATACAATCACAATCATACAATCACAATTATGCAATCACAATCATACAATCGCATTCATACAATCGCATTCATACAATCGCAATCATACAATCATAATCATACAATCACAATCGTACAATCACAATCATACAATCACAATCATACATTCAAAATCATGCAATCACAATCATACAATCACAATCATACAATCACAATCATACAATCACAATCATACAATCACAATCATACAATCACAATCCTACAATCACAATCGTACAATGACAATCGTACAATCACAATCGCACAACCACAATCAGACAATCACAATCATACAATCACAATCATACAATCACAATCATACAATCACAATCATACAATCACAATCATACAATCACAATCATACTTTCACAATCATACTATCACAATCATACAATCACAATCATACAATCACAGTCATACAATAACAATCATACAATAACAATCATATAATCACAATCATACTATCACAATCATACAATCACAATCATACAATCACAATCAAGGAATCACAATCATACAATCACAATCATACAATCACAATCAAGGAATCACAATCATACAATCACAATCATACAATCGCAAGCATACAATCACAATCATACAATCTCAATCATACAATCACAATCATACAATCATAATCATACAATTAGAATCATACATCACAATCATACAATCACAATCACACAATCGCAATCATACAATTACAATATCCCAAATACAATCTCCCAAATACAATCATACAATCACAATCATACAATCGCAAGCATACAATCACAATCATACAATCTCAATCATACAATCACAATCATACAATCATAATCATACAATTACAATCATACATCACAATCATACAATCACAATCATACAATCACAATCATACTATCGCAATCATACAATCACAATCACACAATCACAATCGTACATTCACAATCATACAATCACAATCATACAATCACAATCATACAATCACAATCATACAATCACAATCATACAATCTCAATCATACAATCACAATGATACAATCATAATCATGACAATTACAATCATACATCACAATCATACAATCACTATCATACAATCGCAATCATACAATTACAATATCCCAAATACAATCTCCCAAATACAATCACCCAAATACAATCATACAAGCACAATCATACAATCATAATCATACAATCACAATCATACAATCACAATCATACAATTGCAATCATACTACCACAATCATACAATCACAATCATACAATCACAATCATACAATCACAATCATACAATCACAATCATACAATCACAATCATACAATCACAATCATACAATCACAATCATACAATCGCATTCATACAATCGCAATCATACAGTCACAATCATACAATTGCAATCATACAATTACAATCTCCCAAATACAATCTCCCAAATACAATCACCCAAATACAATCATACAATCACAATCATACAATCATAATCATACAATCACAATCATACAATCACAATCATACAATTGCAATCATACTACCACAATCATACAATCACAATCATACAATCACAATCATACAATCACAATCATACAATCACAATCATACATTCAAAATCATGCATTCACAATCATACAATCACAATCATGCAATCACAATCATACAATCATAATCATGCAATCACAATCATACAATCGCAATCATACAATCACAATCATACAATCACAATCATACAATCACAATCATACAATCACAATCATACTATCACAATCATACAATCACAATCATACAATCGCAATCATACAATCGCAGTCATACAATCATAATCATGCAATCACAATCATACGATCGCAATCGAACAATCACAATCATACCATCACAATCATACAATCACAATCATACAATCATAATCATACAATTACAATCATACATCACAATCATACAATCACAATCATACAATCGCAATCGAACAATCACAATCATACCATCACAATCATACAATCACAATCATACAATCACAATCATACAATCGCAATCATACAATTACAATATCCCAAATACAATCTCCCAAATACAATCATATAATCACAATCATACTATCACAATCATACAATCACAATCATACAATCACAATCAAGGAATCACAATCATACAATCACAATCATACAATCACAATCAAGGAATCACAATCATACAATCACAATCATACAATCGCAAGCATACAATCACAATCATACAATCTCAATCATACAATCACAATCATACAATCATAATCATACAATTAGAATCATACATCACAATCATACAATCACAATCACACAATCGCAATCATACAATTACAATATCCCAAATACAATCTCCCAAATACAATCATACAATCACAATCATACAATCGCAAGCATACAATCACAATCATACAATCTCAATCATACAATCACAATCATACAATCATAATCATACAATTACAATCATACATCACAATCATACAATCACAATCATACAATCACAATCATACTATCGCAATCATACAATCACAATCACACAATCACAATCGTACATTCACAATCATACAATCACAATCATACAATCACAATCATACAATCACAATCATACAATCACAATCATACAATCTCAATCATACAATCACAATGATACAATCATAATCATACAATTACAATCATACATCACAATCATACAATCACTATCATACAATCGCAATCATACAATTACAATATCCCAAATACAATCTCCCAAATACAATCACCCAAATACAATCATACAATCACAATCATACAATCATAATCATACAATCACAATCATACAATCACAATCATACAATTGCAATCATACTACCACAATCATACAATCACAATCATACAATCACAATCATACAATCACAATCATACAATCACAATCATACAATCACAATCATACAATCACAATCATACAATCACAATCATACAATCGCATTCATACAATCGCAATCATACAGTCACAATCATACAATTGCAATCATACAATTACAATCTCCCAAATACAATCTCCCAAATACAATCACCCAAATACAATCATACAATCACAATCATACAATCATAATCATACAATCACAATCATACAATCACAATCATACAATTGCAATCATACTACCACAATCATACAATCACAATCATACAATCACAATCATACAATCACAATCATACAATCACAATCATACATTCAAAATCATGCATTCACAATCATACAATCACAATCATGCAATCACAATCATACAATCATAATCATGCAATCACAATCATACAATCGCAATCATACAATCACAATCATACAATCACAATCATACAATCACAATCATACAATCACAATCATACTATCACAATCATACAATCACAATCATACAATCGCAATCATACAATCGCAGTCATACAATCATAATCATGCAATCACAATCATACGATCGCAATCGAACAATCACAATCATACCATCACAATCATACAATCACAATCATACAATCATAATCATACAATTACAATCATACATCACAATCATACAATCACAATCATACAATCGCAATCGAACAATCACAATCATACCATCACAATCATACAATCACAATCATACAATCACAATCATACAATCGCAATCATACAATTACAATATCCCAAATACAATCTCCCAAATACAATCATACAATCACAATCATACAATCACAATCATACAATCACAATCATACAATCACAATCATACAATCACAATCATGCAATCACAATCATACAATCACAATCATACAATCGCATTCATACAACCGCAATCATACAATCACAATCATACAATCGCAATCATACAATTACAATCTCCCAAATACAATCTCCCAAACACAATCACCCAAATACAATCATACAATCACAATCATACAATCATAATCATACAATCACAATCATACAATCACAATCATACAATCACAATCATGCAATCACAATCATACAATCACAATCATACAATCACAATCATACAATCACAATCATACAATCACAATCATACAATCACAATCATACAATCGCAATCATACAATCGCAATCATACAATCGCAATCATACAATCGCAATCATACAATCACAATCATACAATCTCAATCATACAATCACAATCATACAACCACAATCAGACAATCACAATCATACAATCACAATCATACAATCACAATCATACAATCACAATTATGCAATCACAATCATGCAATCACAATCATACAATCACAATCATACAATCACAATCCTACAATCACAATCGTACAATGACAATCGTACAATTACAATCGCACAACCACAATCAGACAATCACAATCATACAATCACAATCATACAATCACAATCATACAATCACAATCATACAATCACAATCATACAATCACAATCATACTTTCACAATCATACTATCACAATCATACAATCACAATCATACAATCACAGTCATACAATAACAATCATACAATAACAATCATATAATCACAATCATACTATCACAATCATACAATCACAATCATACAATCACAATCATACAATCACAATCAAGGAATCACAATCATACAATCACAATCATACAATCACAATCAAGGAATCACAATCATACAATCGCAATCATACAATCGCAAGCATACAATCACAATCATACAATCTCAATCATACAATCACAATCATACAATCATAATCATACAATTAGAATCATACATCACAATCATACAATCACAATCATACAATCGCAATCATACAATTACAATATCCCAAATACAATCTCCCAAATACAGTCATACAATCACAATCATACAATCGCAAGCATACAATCACAATCATACAATCTCAATCATACAATCACAATCATACAATCATAATCATACAATTACAATCATACATCACAATCATACAATCACAATCATACAATCACAATCATACTATCGCAATCATACAATCACAATCACACAATCACAATCGTACATTCACAATCATACAATCACAATCATACAATCACAATCATACATTCACAATCATACAATCTCAATCATACAATCACAATCATACAATCATAATCATACAATTACAATCATACATCACAATCATACAATCACAATCATACAATCGCAATCATACAATTACAATATCCCAAATACAATCTCCCAAATGCAATCACCCAAATACAATCATACAATCACAATCATACAATTGCAATCATACTACCACAATCATACAATCACAATCATACAATCACAATCATACAATCACAATCATACAATCACAATCATACAATCACAATCATACAATCACAATCATACAATCACAATCATACAATCACAATCATACAATCGCATTCATACAATCACAATCATACAATCGCAATCATACAATTACAATCTCCCAAATACAATCTCCCAAATACAATCTCCCAGATACAATCATACAATCACAATCATACAATCACAATCATACAATCATAATCATACAATTACAATCATACATCACAATCATACAATCACAATCATACAATCGCAATCATACAATTACAATATCCCAAATACAATCTCCCAAATACAATCATACAATCACAATCATACAATCACAATCATACAATCACAATCATACAATCACAATCATGCAATCACAATCATACAATCACAATCATCCAATCGCATTCATACAACCGCAATCATACAATCACAATCATACAATCGCAATCATACAATTACAATCTCCCAAATACAATCTCCCAAATACAATCACCCAAATACAATCATACAATCACAATCATACAATCATAATCATACAATCACAATCATACAATCACAATCATACAATCACAATCATGCAATCACAATCATACAATCACAATCATACAATCACAATCATACAATCACAATCATACAATCACAATCATACAATCACAATCATACAATCACAATCATACAATCGCATTCATACAATCGCATTCATACAATCGCAATCATACAATCATAATCATACAATCACAATCGTACAATCACAATCATAAAATCACAATCATACATTCAAAATCATGCAATCACAATCATACAATCACAATCATGCAATCACAATCATACAATCAGAATCATACAATCACAATCATACAATCGCAATCATACAATTACAATCTCCCAAATACAATCTCCCAAATACAATCTCCCAACTACAATCTCCCAAATACAATCATACAATCACAATCATAAAATCACAATCATACAATCATAATCACACAATTACAATCATACATCACAATCATACAATCACAATCATACAATCGCAATCATACAATCACAATCATACAATCGCAATCATACAATTACAATCTCCCAAATACAATCTCCCAAATACAATCTCCCATATACAATCTCCCACATACAATCATACAATCACAATCATACAATCACAATCATACAATCACAATCATACAATCGCAATCATACAATTACAATATCCCAAATACAATCATACAATCACAATCATACAATCACAATCATACAATCACATTCATACAATCACAATCATACAATCACAATCATGCAGTCACAATCATACAATCACAATCATACTTTCACAATCATACAATCACAATCATACAATCACAATCATACAATTACAGTCATACAATCACAGTCATACAATCACAATCATACAATCACAGTCATACAATCACAATCATACAATCACAATCATACTATCACAATCATACAATCACAGTCATACAATCACAATCATACAATCACAATCATGCAATCATAATCATACAATCACAATCATACAATCACAATCATACAACCACAATCATACAATCGCAATCATACATTCAAAGTCATGCAATCACAATCATACAATCACAATCATGCAATCACAATCATACAATCAGAATCATAAAATCACAATCATTCAATAACAATCGTACAATCACAATCGTACGATCACAATCGCACAACCACAATCAGACAATCACACTCATACAATCACAATCATACAATCACAATCATACAATCACAATCATACCATCACAATCATACTTTCACAATCATACAATCACAATCATACAATCACAATCATACAATCACAATCATACAATCACAGTCATACAATCACAGTCATACAATCACAATCATACTATCACAATCATACAATCACAATCATACTATCACAATCGTACAATCACAATCGTGCAATCACAATCGCACAACCACAATCAGACAATCACAATCATACAATCACAATCATACAATCACAATCATACAATCACAATCATACTTTCACAATCATACTATCACAATCATACAATCACAATCATACAATCACAGTCATACAATAACAATCATATAATCACAATCATACTATCACAATCATACAATCACAATCGTACAATCACATTCATATAATCACAATCATACAATCACAATCATACAATCACAATCATACAATCACAATCAAAGAATCACAATCATACAATCACAATCATACAATCGCAAGCATACAATCACAATCGTACAATCTCAATCATACAATCACAATCATACAATCACAATAATACAATCATAATCATACAATTACAATCATACATCACAATCATACAATCACAATCATACAATCACAATCATGCGTTCACAATCATACTATCACAATCATACAATCACAATCATACAATCACAATCATACAATCGCAATCATACAATTACAATATCCCAAATACAATCATACAATCACAATCATACAATCACAATCATACAATCACAATCATACAATCAAAATCATACAATCACAATCATACTTTCACAATCATAAAATCACAATCATACAATCACAATCATACAATCACAGTCATACAATCACAGTCATACAATCACAATCATACTATCACAATCATACAATCACAATCATACAATCACAATCGTACATTCACAATCATACAATCACAATCATACAATCACAGTCATACAATAACAATCATATAATCACAATCATACTATCACAATCATACAATCACAATCATACAATCACAGTCATACAATAACAATCATATAATCACAATCATACTATCACAATCATACAATCACAATCATACAATCACAATCATATAATCACAATCATACAATCACAATCATACAATCACAATCATACAATCACAATCATACAATCACAATCAAAGAATCACAATCATACAATCACAATCATACAATCGCAAGCATACAATCACAATCGTACAATCTCAATCATACAATCACAATCATACAATCACAATAATACAATCATAATCATACAATTACAATCATACATCACAATCATACAATCACAATCATACAATCACAATCATGCGTTCACAATCATACTATCACAATCATACAATCACAATCATACAATCACAATCATACAATCGCAATCATACAATTACAATATCCCAAATACAATCATACAATCACAATCATACAATCACAATCATACAATCACAATCATACAATCAAAATCATACAATCACAATCATACTTTCACAATCATAAAATCACAATCATACAATCACAATCATACAATCGCATTCATACAATCGCAATCATACAATCACAATCATACAATCGCAATCATACAATTACAATCTCCCAAATACAATCTCCCAAATTCAATCACCCAAATACAATCATACAATCACAATCATACAATCATAATCATACAATCACAATCATACAATCACAATCATACAATCACAATCATACTATCACAATCATACAATCACAATCATACAATCACAATCATACAATCACAATCATACATTCAAAATCATGCAATCACAATCATACAATCACAATCATGCAATCACAATCATACAATCATAATCATGCAATCACAATCATACAATCACAATCGTACAATCACAATCGTACAATCACAATCGCACAACCACAATCAGACAATTACAATCATACAATCACAATCATACAATCACAATCATACAATCACAATCATACAATCATAATCATGCAATCACAATCATACGATCGCAATCATACAATCGCAATCATACAATCGCAATCATACAATTACAATCTCCCAAATAAATCTCCCAAATACAATCTCCCAAATACAATCTCCCAAATACAATCATACAATCACAATCATACAATCACAATCATACAATCACAATCATACAATCACAATCATACAATCACAATCATACAATCACAATCATACAATCATAATCATACAATCACAATCATACAATCACAATCATACAATCACAATCATACAATCACAATCACACAATCGCAAGCATACAATCACAATCATACAATCACAATCATACAATCTCAATCATACAATCACAATCATACAATCATAATCATACAATTACAGTCATACATCACAATCACACAATCGCAAGCATACAATCACAATCATACAATCTCAATCATACAATCACAATCGTACAATCATAATCATACAATTACAGTCATACATCACAATCATACAATCACCATCATACAATCGCAATCATACAATCACAATCATACAATCTCAATCATACAATTACAATCTCCCAAATACAATCTCCCAAATACAATCTTCCAAATACAATCAAACAATCACAATCATACAATCACAATCATACAATCACAATCATACAATCACAATCATACTATCACAATCGTACAATCACAATCGTGCAATCACAATCGCACAACCACAATCAGACAATCACAATCATACAATCACAATCATACAATCGCAATCATACAATCGCAATCATACAATCACAATCATACAATCTCAATCATACAATCACAATCATACAACCACAATCAGACAATCACAATCATACAATCACAATCATACAATCACAATCATACAATCACAATTATGCAATCACAATCATGCAATCACAATCATACAATCACAATCATACAATCACAATCCTACAATCACAATCGTACAATGACTATCGTACAATCACAATCGCACAACCACAATCAGACAATCACAATCATACAATCACAATCATACAATCGCAATCATACAATCACAATCATACAATCACAATCATACTTTCACAATCATACTATCACAATCATACAATCACAATCATACAATCACAGTCATACAATAACAATCATACAATAACAATCATATAATCACAATCATACTATCACAATCATACAATCACAATCATACAATCACAATCATACAATCACAATCAAGGAATCACAATCATACAATCACAATCATACAATCACAATCGAGGAATCACAATCATACAATCACAATCATACAATCGCAAGCATACAATCACAATCATACAATCTCAATCATACAATCACAATCATACAATCATAATCATACAATTAGAATCATACATCACAATCATACAATCACAATCATACAATCGCAATCATACAATTACAATATCCCAAATACAATCTCCCAAATACAATCACCCAAATACAATCATACAATCACAATCATACAATTGCAATCATACTACCACAATCATACAATCACAATCATACAATCACAATCATACAATCACAATCATACAATCACAATCATACAATCACAATCATACAATCACAATCATACAATCACAATCATACAATCACAATCATACAATCACAATCATACAATCGCATTCATACAATCACAATCATACAATCGCAATCATACAATTACAATCTCCCAAATACAATCTCCCAAATACAATCTCCCAGATACAATCATACAATCACAATCATACAATCACAATCATACAATCATAATCATACAATTACAATCATACATCACAATCATACAATCACAATCATACAATCGCAATCATACAATTACAATATCCCAAATACAATCTCCCAAATACAATCATACAATCACAATCATACAATCACAATCATACAATCACAATCATACAATCACAATCATGCAATCACAATCATACAATCACAATCATACAATCGCATTCATACAACCGCAATCATACAATCACATTCATACAATCGCAATCATACAATTACAATCTCCCAAATACAATCTCCCAAATACAATCACCCAAATACAATCATACAATCACAATCATACAATCATAATCATACAATCACAATCATACAATCACAATCATACAATCACAATCATGCAATCACAATCATACAATCACAATCATACAATCACAATCATACAATCACAATCATACAATCACAATCATACAATCACAATCATACAATCACAATCATACAATCGCAATCATACAATCGCAATCATACAATCGCAATCATACAATCACAATCATACAATCTCAATCATACAATCACAATCATACAACCACAATCAGACAATCACAATCATACAATCACAATCATACAATCACAATCATACAATCACAATTATGCAATCACAATCATACAATCGCATTCATACAATCGCATTCATACAATCGCAATCATACAATCATAATCATACAATCACAATCGTACAATCACAATCATACAATCACAATCATACATTCAAAATCATGCAATCACAATCATACAATCACAATCATGCAATCACAATCATACAATCAGAATCATACAATCACAATCATACAATCGCAATCATACAATTACAATCTCCCAAATACAATCTCCCAAATACAATCTCCCAACTACAATCTCCCAAATACAATCATACAATCACAATCATAAAATCACAATCATACAATCATAATCACACAATTACAATCATACATCACAATCATACAATCACAATCATACAATCGCAATCATACAATCACAATCATACAATCGCAATCATACAATTACAATCTCCCAAATACAATCTCCCAAATACAATCTCCCACATACAATCATACAATCACAATCATACAATCACAATCATACAATCACAATCATACAATCGCAATCATACAATTACAATATCCCAAATACAATCATACAATCACAATCATACAATCACAATCATACAATCACATTCATACAATCACAATCATACAATCACAATCATGCAGTCACAATCATACAATCACAATCATACTTTCACAATCATACAATCACAATCATACAATCACAATCATACAATCACAGTCATACAATCACAGTCATACAATCACAATCATACAATCACAATCATACTATCACAATCATACAATCACAATCATACTATCACAATCTTACAATCACAATCGTGCAATCACAATCGCACAACCACAATCAGACAATCACAATCATACAATCACAATCATACAATCACAATCATACTTTCACAATCATACTATCACAATCATACAATCACAATCATACAATCACAGTCATACAATAACAATCATATAATCACAATCATACTATCACAATCATACAATCACAATCGTACAATCACATTCATATAATCACAATCATACAATCACAATCATACAATCACAATCATACAATCACAATCAAAGAATCACAATCATACAATCACAATCATACAATCGCAAGCATACAATCACAATCGTACAATCTCAATCATACAATCACAATCATACAATCACAATAATACAATCATAATCATACAATTACAATCATACATCACAATCATACAATCACAATCATACAATCACAATCATGCGTTCACAATCATACTATCACAATCATACAATCACAATCATACAATCACAATCATACAATCGCAATCATACAATTACAATATCCCAAATACAATCATACAATCACAATCATACAATCACAATCATACAATCAAAATCATACAATCACAATCATACTTTCACAATCATAAAATCACAATCATACAATCACAATCATACAATCACAGTCATACAATCACAGTCATACAATCACAATCATACTATCACAATCATACAATCACAATCATACAATCACAATCGTACATTCACAATCATACAATCACAATCATACAATCACATTCATACAATCGCAATCATACAATTACAATATCCCAAATACAATCATACAATCACAATCATACAATCACAATCATACAATCAAAATCATACAATCACAATCATACTTTCACAATCATAAAATCACAATCATACAATCACAATCATACAATCACAGTCATACAATCACAGTCATACAATCACAATCATACTATCACAATCATACAATCACAATCATACTATCACAATCATACAATCACAATCATACAATCACAATCGTACATTCACAATCATACAATCACAATCATACAATCACAGTCATACAATAACAATCATATAATCACAATCATACTATCACAATCATACAATCACAATCATACAATCACAGTCATACAATAACAATCATATAATCACAATCATACTATCACAATCATACAATCACAATCATACAATCACAATCATATAATCACAATCATACAATCACAATCATACAATCACAATCATACAATCACAATCAAAGAATCACAATCATACAATCACAATCATACAATCGCAAGCATACAATCACAATCGTACAATCTCAATCATACAATCACAATCATACAATCACAATAATACAATCATAATCATACAATTACAATCATACATCACAATCATACAATCACAATCATACAATCACAATCATGCGTTCACAATCATACTATCACAATCATACAATCACAATCATACAATCACAATCATACAATCGCAATCATACAATTACAATATCCCAAATACAATCATACAATCACAATCATACAATCACAATCATACAATCACAATCATACAATCACAATCATACAATCAAAATCATACAGTCACAATCATACTTTCACAATCATAAAATCACAATCATACAATCACAATCATACAATCGCATTCATACAATCGCAATCATACAATCACAATCATACAATCGCAATCATACAATTACAATCTCCCAAATACAATCTCCCAAATTCAATCACCCAAATACAATCATACAATCACAATCATACAATCATAATCATACAATCACAATCATACAATCACAATCATACAATCACAATCATACTATCACAATCATACAATCACAATCATACAATCACAATCATACAATCACAATCATACATTCAAAATCATGCAATCACAATCATACAATCACAATCATGCAATCACAATCATACAATCATAATCATGCAATCACAATCATACAATCACAATCGTACAATCACAATCGTACAATCACAATCGCACAACCACAATCAGACAATTACAATCATACAATCACAATCATACAATCACAATCATACAATCACAATCATACAATCATAATCATGCAATCACAATCATACGATCGCAATCATACAATCGCAATCATACAATCGCAATCATACAATTACAATCTCCCAAATAAATCTCCCAAATACAATCTCCCAAATACAATCTCCCAAATACAATCATACAATCACAATCATACAATCACAATCATACAATCACAATCATACAATCACAATCATACAATCACAATCATACAATCACAATCATACAATCATAATCATACAATCACAATCATACAATCACAATCATACAATCACAATCATACAATCACAATCACACAATCGCAAGCATACAATCACAATCATACAATCTCAATCATACAATCACAATCATACAATCATAATCATACAATTACAGTCATACATCACAATCACACAATCGCAAGCATACAATCACAATCATACAATCTCAATCATACAATCACAATCGTACAATCATAATCATACAATTACAGTCATACATCACAATCATACAATCACCATCATACAATCGCAATCATACAATCACAATCATACAATCGCAATCATACAATTACAATCTCCCAAATACAATCTCCCAAATACAATCTTCCAAATACAATCAAACAATCACAATCATACAATCACAATCATACAATCACAATCATACAATCACAATCATACTATCACAATCGTACAATCACAATCGTGCAATCACAATCGCACAACCACAATCAGACAATCACAATCATACAATCACAATCATACAATCGCAATCATACAATCGCAATCATACAATCACAATCATACAATCTCAATCATACAATCACAATCATACAACCACAATCAGACAATCACAATCATACAATCACAATCATACAATCACAATCATACAATCACAATTATGCAATCACAATCATGCAATCACAATCATACAATCACAATCATACAATCACAATCCTACAATCACAATCGTACAATGACAATCGTACAATCACAATCGCACAACCACAATCAGACAATCACAATCATACAATCACAATCATACAATCGCAATCATACAATCACAATCATACAATCACAATCATACTTTCACAATCATACTATCACAATCATACAATCACAATCATACAATCACAGTCATACAATAACAATCATACAATAACAATCATATAATCACAATCATACTATCACAATCATACAATCACAATCATACAATCACAATCATACAATCACAATCAAGGAATCACAATCATACAATCACAATCATACAATCACAATCGAGGAATCACAATCATACAATCACAATCATACAATCGCAAGCATACAATCACAATCATACAATCTCAATCATACAATCACAATCATACAATCATAATCATACAATTAGAATCATACATCACAATCATACAATCACAATCATACAATCGCAATCATACAATTACAATATCCCAAATACAATCTCCCAAATACAGTCATACAATCACAATCATACAATCGCAAGCATACAATCACAATCATACAATCTCAATCATACAATCACAATCATACAATCATAATCATACAATTACAATCATACATCACAATCATACAATCACAATCATACAATCACAATCATACTATCGCAATCATACAATCACAATCACACAATCACAATCGTACATTCACAATCATACAATCACAATCATACAATCACAATCATACATTCACAATCATACAATCTCAATCATACAATCACAATCATACAATCATAATCATACAATTACAATCATACATCACAATCATAAAATCACAATCATACAATCGCAATCATACAATTACAATATCCCAAATACAATCTCCCAAATACAATCACCCAAATACAATCATACAATCACAATCATACAATTGCAATCATACTACCACAATCATACAATTACAATCATACAATCACAATCATACAATCACAATCATACAATCACAATCATACAATCACAATCATACAATCACAATCATACAATCACAATCATACAATCACAATCATACAATCACAATCATACAATCGCATTCATACAATCACAATCATACAATCGCAATCATACAATTACAATCTCCCAAATACAATCTCCCAAATACAATCTCCCAGATACAATCATACAATCACAATCATACAATCACAATCATACAATCATAATCATACAATTACAATCATACATCACAATCATACAATCACAATCATACAATCGCAATCATACAATTACAATATCCCAAATACAATCTCCCAAATACAATCATACAATCACAATCATACAATCACAATCATACAATCACAATCATACAATCACAATCATGCAATCACAATCATACAATCACAATCATACAATCGCATTCATACAACCGCAATCATACAATCACATTCATACAATCGCAATCATACAATTACAATCTCCCAAATACAATCTCCCAAATACAATCACCCAAATACAATCATGCAATCACAATCATACAATCATAATCATACAATCACAATCATACAATCACAATCATACAATCACAATCATGCAATCACAATCATACAATCACAATCATACAATCACAATCATACAATCACAATCATACAATCACAATCATACAATCACAATCATACAATCACAATCATACAATCGCAATCATACAATCGCAATCATACAATCGCAATCATACAATCACAATCATACAATCTCAATCATACAATCACAATCATACAACCACAATCAGACAATCACAATCATACAATCACAATCATACATTCAAAATCATGCAATCACAATCATACAATCACAATCATGCAATCACAATCATACAATCAGAATCATACAATCACAATCATACAATCGCAATCATACAATTACAATCTCCCAAATACAATCTCCCAAATACAATCTCCCAACTACAATCTCCCAAATACAATCATACAATCACAATCATAAAATCACAATCATACAATCATAATCACACAATTACAATCATACATCACAATCATACAATCACAATCATACAATCGCAATCATACAATCACAATCATACAATCGCAATCATACAATTACAATCTCCGGAATACAATCTCCCAAATACAATCTCCCACATACAATCATACAATCACAATCATACAATCACAATCATACAATCACAATCATACAATCGCAATCATACAATTACAATATCCCAAATACAATCATACAATCACAATCATACAATCACAATCATACAATCACATTCATACAATCACAATCATACAATCACAATCATGCAGTCACAATCATACAATCACAATCATACTTTCACAATCATACAATCACAATCATACAATCACAATCATACAATCACAGTCATACAATCACAGTCATACAATCACAATCATACAATCACAGTCATACAATCACAATCATACAATCACAATCATACTATCACAATCATACAATCACAGTCATACAATCACAATCATACAATCACAATCATGCAATCATAATCATACAATCACAATCATACAATCACAATCATACAACCACAATCATACAATCGCAATCATACATTCAAAGTCATGCAATCACAATCATACAATCACAATCATGCAATCACAATCATACAATCAGAATCATAAAATCACAATCATTCAATAACAATCGTACAATCACAATCGTACGATCACAATCGCACAACCACAATCAGACAATCACACTCATACAATCACAATCATACAATCACAATCATACAATCACAATCATACCATCACAATCATACTTTCACAATCATACAATCACAATCATACAATCACAATCATACAATCACAATCATACAATCACAGTCATACAATCACAATCATACAATCACAATCATACTATCACAATCATACAATCACAATCATACTATCACAATCGTACAATCACAATCGTGCAATCACAATCGCACAACCACAATCAGACAATCACAATCATACAATCACAATCATACAATCACAATCATACTTTCACAATCATACTATCACAATCATACAATCTCAATCATACAATCACAGTCATACAATAACAATCATATAATCACAATCATACTATCACAATCATACAATCACAATCGTACAATCACATTCATATAATCACAATCATACAATCACAATCATACAATCACAATCATACAATCACAATCAAAGAATCACAATCATACAATCACAATCATACAATCGCAAGCATACAATCACAATCGTACAATCTCAATCATACAATCACAATCATACAATCACAATAATACAATCATAATCATACAATTACAATCATACATCACAATCATACAATCACAATCATACAATCACAATCATGCGTTCACAATCATACTATCACAATCATACAATCACAATCATACAATCACAATCATACAATCGCAATCATACAATTACAATATCCCAAATACAATCATACAATCACAATCATACAATCACAATCATACAATCAAAATCATACAATCACAATCATACTTTCACAATCATAAAATCACAATCATACAATCACAATCATACAATCACAGTCATACAATCACAGTCATACAATCACAATCATACTATCACAATCATACAATCACAATCATACAATCACAATCGTACATTCACAATCATACAATCACAATCATACAATCACATTCATACAATCGCAAGCATACAATCACAATCATACAATCTCAATCATACAATCACAATCATACAATCATAATCATACAATTACAATCATACATCACAATCATACAATCACAATCATACAATCGCAATCATACAATTACAATATCCCAAATACAATCTCCCAAATACAATCATACAATCACAATCATACAATCACAATCATACAATCACATTCATACAATCACAATCATACAATCACAATCATGCAGTCACAATCATACAATCACAATCATACTTTCACAATCATACAATCACAATCATACAATCACAATCATACAATCACAGTCATACAATCACAGTCATACAATCACAATCATACAATCACAGTCATACAATCACAATCATACAATCACAATCATACTATCACAATCATACAATCACAGTCATACAATCACAATCATACAATCACAATCATGCAATCATAATCATACAATCACAATCATACAATCACAATCATACAACCACAATCATACAATCGCAATCATACATTCAAAATCATGCAATCACAATCATACAATCACAATCATGCAATCACAATCATACAATCAGAATCATAAAATCACAATCATTCAATAACAATCGTACAATCACAATCGTACGATCACAATCGCACAACCACAATCAGACAATCACACTCATACAATCACAATCATACAATCACAATCATACAATCACAATCATACCATCACAATCATACTTTCACAATCATACAATCACAATCATACAATCACAATCATACAATCACAATCATACAATCACAGTCATACAATCACAATCATACAATCACAATCATACTATCACAATCATACAATCACAATCATACTATCACAATCGTACAATCACAATCGTGCAATCACAATCGCACAACCACAATCAGACAATCACAATCATACAATCACAATCATACAATCACAATCATACAATCACAATCATACTTTCACAATCATACTATCACAATCATACAATCACAATCATACAATCACAGTCATACAATAACAATCATATAATCACAATCATACTATCACAATCATACAATCACAATCATACAATCACAGTCATACAATAACAATCATATAATCACAATCATAATATCACAATCATACAATCACAATCATACAATCACAATCATATAATCACAATCATACAATCACAATCATACAATCACAATCATACAATCACAATCATACAATCACAATCAAAGAATCACAATCATACAATCACAATCATACAATCGCAAGCATACAATCACAATCGTACAATCTCAATCATACAATCACAATCATACAATCACAATAATACAATCATAATCATACAATTACAATCATACATCACAATCATACAATCACAATCATACAATCACAATCATGCGTTCACAATCATACTATCACAATCATACAATCACAATCATACAATCACAATCATACAATCGCAATCATACAATTACAATATCCCAAATACAATCATACAATCACAATCATACAATCACAATCATACAATCACAATCATACAATCAAAATCATACAATCACAATCATACTTTCACAATCATAAAATCACAATCATACAATCACAATCATACAATCGCATTCATACAATCGCAATCATACAATCACAATCATACAATCGCAATCATACAATTACAATCTCCCAAATACAATCTCCCAAATTCAATCACCCAAATACAATCATACAATCACAATCATACAATCATAATCATACAATCACAATCATACAATCACAATCATACAATCACAATCATACTATCACAATCATACAATCACAATCATACAATCACAATCATACAATCACAATCATACATTCAAAATCATGCAATCACAATCATACAATCACAATCATGCAATCACAATCATACAATCATAATCATGCAATCACAATCATACAATCACAATCGTACAATCACAATCGTACAATCACAATCGCACAACCACAATCAGACAATTACAATCATACAATCACAATCATACAATCACAATCATACAATCACAATCATACAATCATAATCATGCAATCACAATCATACGATCGCAATCATACAATCGCAATCATACAATCGCAATCATACAATTACAATCTCCCAAATAAATCTCCCAAATACAATCTCCCAAATACAATCTCCCAAATACAATCATACAATCACAATCATACAATCACAATCATACAATCACAATCATACAATCACAATCATACAATCACAATCATACAATCACAATCATACAATCATAATCATACAATCACAATCATACAATCACAATCATACAATCACAATCATACAATCACAATCACACAATCGCAAGCATACAATCACAATCATACAATCTCAATCATACAATCACAATCATACAATCACAATCATACAATCACAATCATACAATCACAATCATACAATCACAATCATACAATCACAATCATACAATCACAATCATACAATCACAATCATACTATCGCAATCATACAATCACAATCATACCATCACAATCATACAATCACAATCATACAATCACAATCATACAATCACAATCATACAATCACAATCATACTATCGCAATCATACAATCACAATCATACCATCACAATCATACAATCACAATCATACAATCACAATCATACAATCACAATCATACAATCACAATAATACTATCACAATCATACAATCACAATCATACAATCACAATCATACAATCACAATCATACAATCACAATCATACAATCACAATCATACAATCACAATCATACAATCACAATCATACAATCACAATCATACATTCAAAATCATGCAATCACAATCATACAATGACAATCGTACAATCACAATCGTACAATCACAATCGCACAACCACAATCATACAATCATAATCATACAATCACAATCATACTTTCGCAATCATACAATCTCAATCATACAATCACAATCATACAATCACAATCATACAATCACAATCATACAATCACAATCATACAATCACAATCATACAATCGCAATCATACAATCGCAATCATACAATCGCAATCATACAATCACAATCATACAATCTCAATCATACAATCACAATCATACAATCACAATCATACAATCATAATCATACAATTACAATCATACATCACAATCATACAATCACAATCATACAATCGCAATCATACAATCACAATCATACAGTCGCAATCATACAATTACAATCTCCCAAATACAATCTCCCAAATACAATCTCCCAAATACAATCATACAATCACAATCATACAATCACAATCAGACAATCACAATCATACTATCACAATCGTACAATCACAATCATACAATCACAATCATACAATCACAATCATACAATCACAATCATACAATCACAATCGTACAATCACAATCGTACAATCACAATCGTACATTCAGAATCATGCAATCACAATCATACAATCACAATCATGCAATCGCAATCATACAATCACAATCATACAATCACAATCATACAATCACAATCATACAATCACAATCATACAATCACAATCAGACAATCACAATCATACAATCACAATCATACAATCACAATCATACAATCACAATCATACAATCGCAATCATACAATCACAATATCCCAAATACAATCTCCCAAATACAATCATACAATCACAATCATACAATCACAATCATACAATCTCAATCATACAATCACAATCATACAATCATAATCATACAATTACAATCATACATCACAATCGTACAATCACAATCATACAATCGCAATCATACAATTACAATCTCCCAAATACAATCTCCCAAATACAATCACCCAAATACAATCATACAATCACAATCATACAATCATAATCATACAATCACAATCATACAATCACAATCATACAATCACAATCATACTATCACAATCATACAATCACAATCATACAATCACAATCATACTATCACAATCATACATTCAAAATCATGCAATCACAATCATACAATCACAATCATGCAATCACAATCATACAATCATAATCATGCAATCACAATCATACAATCACAATCGTACAATCACAATCGTACAATCACAATCGCACAACCACAATCAGACAATTACATTCATACAATCACAATCATACAATCACAATCATACAATCACAATCATACAATCACAATCATACCATCACAATCATACAATCAGAATCATACAATCATAATCATACAATTACAATCATACATCACAATCATACAATCACAATCATACAATCGCAATCATACAATCACAATCATACAATCGCAATCATACAATTACAATCTCCCAAATACAATCTCCCAAATACAATCTCCCAGATACCATCATACAATCACATTCATACAATCACAATCATACAATCATAATCATACAATTACAATCATACATCACAATCATACAATCACAATCATACAATCGCAATCATACAATCGCAATCATACAATTACAATCTCCCAAATAAATCTCCCAAATACAATCTCCCAAATACAATCTCCCAAATACAATCATACAATCACAATCATACAATCATAATCATACAATCACAATCATACAATCACAATCATACAATCACAATCATACAAACACAATCATACAATCACAATCATACATTCAAAATCATGCAATCACAATCATACAATCACAATCATGCAATCACAATCCTACAATCATAATCATGCAATCACAATCATACAATCACAATCGTACAATCACAATCGCACAACCACAATCATACAATCATAATCATACAATCACAATCATACTTTCACAATCATACAATCACAATCATACAATCACAATCATACAATCACAATCATACAATCTCAATCATACAATCACAATCATACAATCATAATCATACAATTACAATCATACATCACAATCATACAATCACAATCATACAATCGCAATCATACTATTACAATCTCCCAAATACAATCACCCAAATACAATCATACAATCACAATCATACAATCATAATCATACAATCACAATCATACAATCACAATCATACAATCACAATCATACAATCACAATCATACAATCACAATCATACAATCACAATCACACAATCACAATCGTACATTCACAATCATACAATCACAATCATACAATCACAATCATACAATCACAATCATACAATCTCAATCATACAATCACAATCATACAATCATAATCATACAATTACAATCATACATCACAATCATACAATCACAATCATACAATCGCAATCATACAATTACAATATCCCAAATACAATCTCCCAAATACAATCATACAATCACAATCATACAATCGCAATCATACAATCACAATCATACAATCACAATCATACAATCACAATCATACAATCACAATCATACAATCACAATCATACAATCACAATCATACAATCGCATTCATACAATCGCAATCATACAATCACAATCATACAATCGCAATCATACAATTACAATCTCCCAAATACAATCTCCCAAATACAATCACCCAAATACAATCATACAATCACAATCATACAATCATAATCATACAATCACAATCATACAATCACAATCATACAATCGCAATCATACTACCACAATCATACAATCACAATCATACAATCACAATCATACAATCACAATCATACAATCACAATCATACAATCACAATCATACATTCAAAATCATGCAATCACAATCATACAATCACAATCATGCAATCACAATCATACAATCATAATCATACAATCACAATCGTACAATCACAATCATACAATCACAATCATACATTCAAAATCATGCAATCACAATCATACAATCACAATCATGCAATCACAATCATACAATCAGAATCATACAATCACAATCATACAATCGCAATCATACAATTACAATCTCCCAAATACAATCTCCCAAATACAATCTCCCAACTACAATCTCCCAAATACAATCATACAATCACAATCATAAAATCACAATCATACAATCATAATCACACAATTACAATCATACATCACAATCATACAATCACAATCATACAATCGCAATCATACAATCACAATCATACAATCACATTCATACAATCACAATCATACAATCACAATCATGCAGTCACAATCATACAATCACAATCATACTTTCACAATCATACAATCACAATCATACAATCACAATCATACAATCGCAGTCATACAATCACAGTCATACAATCACAATCATACAATCACAGTCATACAATCACAATCATACAATCACAATCATACTATCACAATCATACAATCACAATCATACAATCACAATCATACAATCACAATCATGCAATCATAATCATACAATCACAATCATACAATCACAATCATACAACCACAATCATACAATCGCAATCATACATTCAAAATCATGCAATCACAATCATACAATCACAATCATGCAATCACAATCATACAATCAGAATCATAAAATCACAATCATTCAATAACAATCGTACAATCACAATCGTACGATCACAATCGCACAACCACCACCAGACAATCGCACTCATACAATCACAATCATACAATCACAATCATACAATCACAATCATACCATCACAATCATACTTTCACAATCATACAATCACAATCATACAATCACAATCATACAATCACAATCACACAATCACAGTCATACAATCACAATCATACAATCACAATCATACTATCACAATCATACAATCACAATCATACTATCACAATCGTACAATCACAATCGTGCAATCACAATCGCACAACCACAATCAGACAATCACAATCATACAATCACAATCATACAATCACAATCATACAATCACAATCATACAATCACAATCATACAATCACAATCATACTTTCACAATCATACTATCACAATCATACAACCACAATCATACAATCACAGTCATACAATAACAATCATATAATCACAATCATACTATCACAATCATACAATCACAATCATACAATCACAATCATATAATCACAATCATACAATCACAATCATACAATCACAATCAAAGAATCACAATCATACAATCGCAATCATACAATTACAATATCCCAAATGCAATCATACAATCACAATCATACAATCACAATCATACAATCACAATCATACAATCACAATCATACAATCACAATCATACAATCACAATCATACTTTCACAATCATAAAATCACAATCATACAATCACAATCATACAATCACAGTCATACAATCACAGTCATACAATCACAATCATACTATCACAATCATACAATCACAATCATACAATCACAATCGTACATTCACAATCATACAATCACAATCATACAATCACATTCATACAATCGCAAGCATACAATCACAATCATACAATCTCAATCATACAATCACAATCATACAATCATAATCATACAATTACAATCATACATCACAATCATACAATCACAATCATACAATCGCAATCATACAATTACAATATCCCAAATACAATCTCCCAAATACAATCATACAATCACAATCATACAATCACAATCATACAATCACAATCATACAATCACAATCATACAATCGCATTCATACAATCGCAATCATACAATCACAATCATACAATCGCAATCATACAATTACAATCTCCCAAATACAATCCCCCAAATTCAATCACCCAAATACAATCATACAATCACAATCATACAATCATAATCATACAATCACAATCATACAATTACAATCATACATCACAATCATACAATCACAATCATACAATCACAATCATACAATCACAATCATACAATCACAATCATACAATCACAAAAATACAATCATAATCATACAATCACAATCATACAATCGCAATCATACAATCACAATCATACAATCATAATCATGCAATCACAATCATACGATCGCAATCATACAATCACAATCATACCATCACAATCATACAATCAGAATCATACAATCATAATCATACAATTACAATCATACATCACAATCATACAATCACAATCATACAATCGCAATCATACAATCACAATCATACAATCGCAATCATACAATTACAATCTCCCAAATACAATCTCCCAAATACAATCTCCCAGATACAATCATACAATCACATTCATACAATCACAATCATACAATCATAATCATACAATTACAATCATACATCACAATCATACAATCACAATCATACAATCGCAATCATACAATCGCAATCATACAATTACAATCTCCCAAATAAATCTCCCAAATACAATCTCCCAAATACAATCATACAATCACAATCATACAATCACAATCATACAATCACAATCATACAATCATAATCATACTATCACAATCATACTATCACAATCATACAATCACAATCATACAATCACAATCATACAACCACAATCATACAATCGCAATCATACATTCAAAATCATGCAATCACAATCATACAATCACAATCATGCAATCACAATCATACAATCAGAATCATACAATCACAATCATTTAATAGCAATCGTACAATCACAATCGTACAATCACAATCGCACAACCACAACCAGACAATCACACTCATACAATCACAATCATACAATCACAATCATACAATCACAATCATACCATCACAATCATACTTTCACAATCATACAATCACAATCATACAATCACAATCATACAATCACAGTCATACAATCACAATCATACAATCACAATCATACTATCACAATCATACAATCACAATCATACAATCTCAATCATACAATCACAATCATACAATCATAATCATACAATTACAGTCATACATCACAATCATACAATCACCATTATACAATCGCAATCATACAATCACAATCATACAATCGCAATCTCCCAAATACAATCTCCCAAATACAATCTTCTAAATACAATCAAACAATCACAATCATACAATCACAATCATACAATCACAATCATACAATCACAATCATGCTATCACAATCGTACAATCACAATCGTGCAATCACAATCGCACAACCACAATCAGACAGTCACAATCATACAATCACAATCATTCAATCACAATCATACAATCACAATCATACTTTCACAATCATACAATCACAATCATACAATCGCAAGCATACAATCACAATCATACAATCTCAATCATACAATCACAATCGTACAATCACAATCATACAATCACAATCATACAATCATAATCATACAATTACAATCATACATCACAATCATACAATCACAATCATACGATCGCAATCATACAATTACAATATCCCAAATACAATCTCCCAAATACAATCACCCAAATACAATCATACAATCACAATCATACAATCATAATCATACAATCACAATCATACAATCACAATCATACAATTACAATCATACAATCACAATCATACAATCACAATCATACAATCACAATCATACAATCACAATCATACATTCACAATCATACAATCGCATTCATACAATCGCAATCATACAATCACAATCATACAATCGCAATCATACAATTACAATCTCCCAAATACAATCTCCCAAATACAATCACCCAAATACAATCATACAATCACAATCATACAATCATAATCATACAATCACAATCATACAATCACAATCATACAATCACAATCATACAATCACAATCATACAACCACAATCATACATTCAAAATCATGCAATCACAATCATACAATCACAATCATGCAATCACAATCATACAATCATAATCATGCAATCACAATCATACAATCACAATCGTACAATCACAATCGCACAACCACAACCAGACAATCATAATCATACAATCACAATCATACTTTCACAATCATACAATCACAATCATACAATCACAATCATACAATCACAATCATACAATCACAATCATACAATCACAATCATACAATCACAATCATACAACCGCAATCATACAATCGCAATCATACAATCACAATCATACAATCACAATCATACTATCACAATCATACAATCACAATCATACAATCACAATCATACAATCACAATCATACAATCATAATCATACAATCACAATCATACAATCACAGTCATACAATCACAATCATACAATCGCAATCTCCCAAATACAATCTCCCAAATACAATCTTCTAAATACAATCAAACAATCACAATCATACAATCACAATCATACAATCACAATCATACAATCACAATCATGCTATCACAATCGTACAATCACAATCGTGCAATCACAATCGCACAACCACAATCAGACAGTCACAATCATACAATCACAATCATTCAATCACAATCATACAATCACAATCATACTTTCACAATCATACAATCACAATCATACAATCGCAAGCATACAATCACAATCATACAATCTCAATCATACAATCACAATCATACAATCACAATCATACAATCATAATCATACAATTACAATCATACATCACAATCATACAATCACAATCATACGATCGCAATCATACAATTACAATATCCCAAATACAATCTCCCAAATACAATCACCCAAATACAATCATACAATCACAATCATACAATCATAATCATACAATCACAATCATACAATCACAATCATACAATCACAATCATACAATCACAATCATACAATCACAATCATACAATCACAATCATACAATCACAATCATACATTCACAATCATACAATCGCATTCATACAATCGCAATCATACAATCACAATCATACAATCGCAATCATACAATTACAATCTCCCAAATACAATCTCCCAAATACAATCACCCAAATACAATCATACAATCACAATCATACAATCATAATCATACAATCACAATCATACAATCACAATCATACAATCACAATCATACAATCACAATCATACAACCACAATCATACATTCAAAATCATGCAATCACAATCATACAATCACAATCATGCAATCACAATCATACAATCATAATCATGCAATCACAATCATACAATCACAATCGTACAATCACAATCGCACAACCACAATCATACAATCATAATCATACAATCACAATCATACTTTCACAATCATACAATCACAATCATACAATCACAATCATACAATCACAATCATACAATCACAATCATACCATCACAATCATACAATCACAATCATACAACCGCAATCATACAATCGCAATCATACAATCACAATCATGCAATCACAATCATACAATCACAATCATGCAATCACAATCATACAATCATAATCATACAATCACAATCGTACAATCACAATCATACAATCACAATCATACATTCAAAATCATGCAATCACAATCATACAATCACAATCATGCAATCACAATCATACAATCAGAATCATACAATCACAATCATACAATCGCAATCATACAATTACAATCTCCCAAATACAATCTCCCAAATACAATCTCCCAACTACAATCTCCCAAATACAATCATACAATCACAATCATAAAATCACAATCATACAATCATAATCACACAATTACAATCATACATCACAATCATACAATCACAATCATACAATCGCAATCATACAATCACAATCATACAATCACATTCATACAATCACAATCATACAATCACAATCATGCAGTCACAATCATACAATCACAATCATACTTTCACAATCATACAATCACAATCATACAATCACAATCATACAATCACAGTCATACAATCACAGTCATACAATCACAATCATACAATCACAGTCATACAATCACAATCATACAATCACAATCATACTATCACAATCATACAATCACAATCATACAATCACAATCATACAATCACAATCATGCAATCATAATCATACAATCACAATCATACAATCACAATCATACAACCACAATCATACAATCGCAATCATACATTCAAAATCATGCAATCACAATCATACAATCACAATCATGCAATCACAATCATACAATCAGAATCATAAAATCACAATCATTCAATAACAATCGTACAATCACAATCGTACGATCACAATCGCACAACCACAACCAGACAATCGCACTCATACAATCACAATCATACAATCACAATCATACAATCACAATCATACCATCACAATCATACTTTCACAATCATACAATCACAATCATACAATCACAATCATACAATCACAATCACACAATCACAGTCATACAATCACAATCATACAATCACAATCATACTATCACAATCATACAATCACAATCATACTATCACAATCGTACAATCACAATCGTGCAATCACAATCGCACAACCACAATCAGACAATCACAATCATACAATCACAATCATACAATCACAATCATACAATCACAATCATGCAATCACAATCATACAATCACAATCATACTTTCACAATCATACTATCACAATCATACAACCACAATCATACAATCACAGTCATACAATAACAATCATATAATCACAATCATACTATCACAATCATACAATCACAATCATACAATCACAATCATATAATCACAATCATACAATCACAATCATACAATCACAATCAAAGAATCACAATCATACAATCGCAATCATACAATTACAATATCCCAAATGCAATCATACAATCACAATCATACAATCACAATCATACAATCACAATCATACAATCACAATCATACAATCACAATCATACAATCACAATCATACTTTCACAATCATAAAATCACAATCATACAATCACAATCATACAATCACAGTCATACAATCACAGTCATACAATCACAATCATACTATCACAATCATACAATCACAATCATACAATCACAATCGTACATTCACAATCATACAATCACAATCATACAATCACATTCATACAATCGCAAGCATACAATCACAATCATACAATCTCAATCATACAATCACAATCATACAATCATAATCATACAATTACAATCATACATCACAATCATACAATCACAATCATACAATCGCAATCATACAATTACAATATCCCAAATACAATCTCCCAAATACAATCATACAATCACAATCATACAATCACAATCATACAATCACAATCATACAATCACAATCATACAATCGCATTCATACAATCGCAATCATACAATCACAATCATACAATCGCAATCATACAATTACAATCTCCCAAATACAATCCCCCAAATTCAATCACCCAAATACAATCATACAATCACAATCATACAATCATAATCATACAATCACAATCATACAATTACAATCATACATCACAATCATACAATCACAATCATACAATCACAATCATACAATCACAATCATACAATCACAATCATACAATCACAAAAATACAATCATAATCATACAATCACAATCATACAATCGCAATCATACAATCACAATCATACAATCATAATCATGCAATCACAATCATACGATCGCAATCATACAATCACAATCATACCATCACAATCATACAATCAGAATCATACAATCATAATCATACAATTACAATCATACATCACAATCATACAATCACAATCATACAATCGCAATCATACAATCACAATCATACAATCGCAATCATACAATTACAATCTCCCAAATACAATCTCCCAAATACAATCTCCCAGATACAATCATACAATCACATTCATACAATCACAATCATACAATCATAATCATACAATTACAATCATACATCACAATCATACAATCACAATCATACAATCGCAATCATACAATCGCAATCATACAATTACAATCTCCCAAATAAATCTCCCAAATACAATCTCCCAAATACAATCATACAATCACAATCATACAATCACAATCATACAATCACAATCATACAATCATAATCATACTATCACAATCATACTATCACAATCATACAATCACAATCATACAATCACAATCATACAACCACAATCATACAATCGCAATCATACATTCAAAATCATGCAATCACAATCATACAATCACAATCATGCAATCACAATCATACAATCAGAATCATACAATCACAATCATTTAATAGCAATCGTACAATCACAATCGTACAATCACAATCGCACAACCACAACCAGACAATCACACTCATACAATCACAATCATACAATCACAATCATACAATCACAATCATACCATCACAATCATACTTTCACAATCATACAATCACAATCATACAATCACAATCATACAATCACAGTCATACAATCACAATCATACAATCACAATCATACTATCACAATCATACAATCACAATCATACAATCTCAATCATACAATCACAATCATACAATCATAATCATACAATTACAGTCATACATCACAATCATACAATCACCATTATACAATCGCAATCATACAATCACAATCATACAATCGCAATCTCCCAAATACAATCTCCCAAATACAATCTTCTAAATACAATCAAACAATCACAATCATACAATCACAATCATACAATCACAATCATACAATCACAGTCATACAATCACAATCATGCAATCACAATCATACTATCACAATCATACAATCACAATCATACAATCACAATCATACAATCACAATCATACAATCGCAATCATACAATTACAATATCCCGAATACAATCTCCCAAATACAATCATACAATCACAATCATACAATCACAATCATACAATCATAATCATACAATTACAATCAGACATCACAATCATACAATCACAATCATACAATCGCAATCATACAATCACAATCATACAATCGCAATCATACAATCACAATTATGCAATCACAATCATACAATCGCATTCATACAATCGCAATCATACAATCACAATCATACAATCACAATCATACAATCACAATCATAAAATCACAAAAATACAAACTTAATCATACAATCACAATCATACAGTCACAATCATACAATCACAATCATACAATCATAATCATACAACCACAATCATACGATCGCAATCATACAATCACAATCATACCATCACAATCATACAATCACAATCATACAATCATAATCATACAATTACAATCATACATCACAATCATACAATCACAATCATACAATCGCAATCATATAATCACAATATCCCAAATACAATCTCCCAAATACAATCATACAATCACAATCATACATACACAATCATACAATCACAATCATACAGTCGCAATCATACAATCGCAATCATACAATCGCAATCATACAATTACAGTATCCCAAATACAATCTCGCAAAGACAATCATACAATCACAATCATACAATCACAATCATACAATCACAATCATACAATCACAATCATACAATCGCAATCATACAATTACAATATCCCAAATACAATCTCCCAAATACAATCATACAATCACAATCATACAATCATAATCATACAATCACAATCATACAATCACAATCATACAATCACAATCATACAATCACAATCACACAATCACAATCGTACATTCACAATCATACAATCACAATCATACAATCACAATCATACAATCACAATCATACAATCTCAATCATACAATCACAATCATACAATCGCAATCATACAATTACAATCTCCCAAATACAATCTCCCAAATACAATCTCCCAGATACCATCATACAATCACATTCATACAATCACAATCATACAATCATAATCATACAATTACAATCATACAATCACAATCATACAACCGCAATCATACAATCGCAATCATACAATCACAATCATACAATCACAATCATACTATCACAATCATACAATCACAATCATACCATCACAATCATACTTTCACAATCATACAATCACAATCATACAATCACAATCATACAATCACAGTCATACAATCACAATCATACAATCACAATCATACTATCACAATCATACAATCACAATCATACAATCACAATCATACAATCACAATCATACAATCACAATCATACAATCACAATCATACAATCGCAATCATACAATCACAATATCCCAAATACAATCTCCCAAGTACAATCATACAATCACAATCATACATACACAATCATACAATCACAATCATACAATAGCAATCATACAATCGCAATCATACAATCGCAATCATACAATTACAGTATCCCAAATACAATCTCGCAAATACAATCATACAATCACAATCATACAATCACAATCATACAATCACAATCATACAATCGCAATCATACAATTACAATATCCCAAATACAATCTCCCAAATACAATCATACAATCACAATCATACAATCATAATCAAACAATCACAATCATACAATCACAATCATACAATCACAATCATACAATCACAATCACACAATCACAATCGTACATTCACAATCATACAATCACAATCATACAATCATAATCATACAATTACAATCATACATCACAATCATACAATCACAATCATACAATCGCAATCATACAATTACAATATCCCAAATACAATCTCCCAAATACAATCATACAATCACAATCATACAATCACAATCATACAATCACAATCATACAATCACAATCGTACAATCGCATTCATACAATCGCAATCATACAATCACAATCATACAATCGCAATCATACAATTACAATCTCCCAAATACAATCTCCCAAATACAATCTCCCAGATACCATCATACAATCACATTCATACAATCACAATCATACAATCATAATCATACAATTACAATCATACAATCACAATCATACAATCACAATCATACAATCACAATCATACAATCACAATCATACAATCACAATCATACATTCACAATCATACAATCGCATTCATACAATCGCAATCATACAATCACAATCATACAATCGCAATCATACAATTACAATCTCCCAAATACAATCTCCCAAATACAATCACCCAAATACAATCATACAATCACAATCATACAATCATAATCATACAATCACAATCATACAATCACAATCATACAATCACAATCATACAATCACAATCATACAACCACAATCATACATTCAAAATCATGCAATCACAATCATACAATCACAATCATGCAATCACAATCATACAATCATAATCATGCAATCACAATCATACAATCACAATCGTACAATCACAATCGCACAACCACAATCATACAATCATAATCATACAATCACAATCATACTTTCACAATCATACAATCACAATCATACAATCACAATCATACAATCACAATCATACAATCACAATCATACAATCACAATCATACAATCGCAATCATACAATCGCAATCATACAATCACAATCATACAATCACAATCATACTATCACAATCATACAATCACAATCATACAATCACAATCATACAATCACAATCATACAATCATAATCATACAATCACAATCATACAATCACAATCATACAATCACAATCATACTATCACAATCATACAATCACAATCATACAATCACAATCATACAATCACAATCATACAATCACAATCATACAATCACAATCATACATTCAAAATCATGCAATCACAATCATACAATCACAATCATGCAATCACAATCATACAACCATAATCATGCAATCACAATCATACAATCACAATCGTACAATCACAATCGTACAATCACAATCGCACAACCACAATCATACAATCATAATCATACAATCACAATCATACTTTCACAATCATACAATCACAATCATACAATCACAATCATACAATCACAATCATACAATCACAATCATACAATCACAATCATACAATCACAATCATACAATCGCAATCATACAATCGCAATCATACAATCGCAATCATACAATCGCAATCATACAATCACAATCATACAATCTCAATCATACAATCACAATCATACAATCACAATCATACAATCATAATCATACAATTACAATCATACATCACAATCATACAATCACAATCATACAATCGCAATCATACAATCACAATCATACAGTCGCAATCATTCAATTACAATCTCCCAAATACAATCTCGCAAATACAATCTCCCAAATACAATCATACAATCACAATCATACAATCACAATCATACAATCACAATCATACAATCACAATCATACTATCGCAATCATACAATCACAATCATACAATCACAATCATACAATCACAATCATACAATCACAATCATACAATCACAATCATACAATCACAATCGTACAATCACAATCATACATTCAAAATCATGCAATCACAATCATACAATCACAATCATGCAATCGCAATCATACAATCACAATCATACAATCACAATCATACAATCACAATCATACAATCACAATCATACAATCACAATCAGACAATCACAATCATACAATCACAATCATACAATCACAATCATACAATCACAATCATACAATCACAATCATGCAATCACAATCATACACTCAAAATCATGCAATCACAATCATACAATCACAATCATGCAATCACAATCATACAATCATAGTCATACAATCACAATCCTACAATCACAATCGTACAATCACAATCGTACAATCACAATTGCACAACCACAATCAGTCAATCACAATCATACAATCACAATCATATAATCACTATCATACAATCACAATCATACAATCACAATCATACTTTCACAATCATACAATCACAATCATACAATCACAATCATACAATCACAGTCATACAATCACAATCATGCAATCACAATCATACTATCACAATCATACAATCACAATCATACAATCACAATCATACAATCACAATCATACAATCGCAATCATACAATTACAATATCCCAAATACAATCTCCCAAATACAATCACACAATCACAATCATACAATCACAATCATACAATCATAATCATACAATTACAATCAGACATCACAATCATACAATCACAATCATACAATCGCAATCATACAATCACAATCATACAATCGCAATCATACAATCACAATTATGCAATCACAATCATACAATCGCATTCATACAATCGCAATCATACAATCACAATCATACAATCACAATCATACAATCACAATCATAAAATCACAAAAATACAAACTTAATCATACAATCACAATCATACAGTCACAATCATACAATCACAATCGTACAATCATAATCATACAACCACAATCATACGATCGCAATCATACAATCACAATCATACCATCACAATCATACAATCACAATCATACATTCAAAATCATGCAATCACAATCATACAATCACAATCATGCAATCACAATCATACAATCATAATCGTGCAATCACAATCATACAATCACAATCGTACAATCACAATCGTACAATCACAATCGCACAACCACAATCAGACAATCACAATCATACAATCGCAATCATACAATCGCAATCATACAATTACAATCTCCCAAATAAATCTCCCAAATACAATCTCCCAAATACAATCATACAATCACAATCATACAATCACAATCATACAATCACAATCATACAATCATAATCATACTATCACAATCATACTATCACAATCATACAATCACAATCATACAATCACAATCATACAACCACAATCATACAATCGCAATCATACATTCAAAATCATGCAATCACAATCATACAATCACAATCATGCAATCACAATCATACAATCAGAATCATACAATCACAATCATTTAATAGCAATCGTACAATCACAATCGTACAATCACAATCGCACAACCACAACCAGACAATCACACTCATACAATCACAATCATACAATCACAATCATACAATCACAATCATACCATCACAATCATACTTTCACAATCATACAATCACAATCATACAATCACAATCATACAATCACAGTCATACAATCACAATCATACAATCACAATCATACTATCACAATCATACAATCACAATCATACAACCTCAATCATACAATCACAATCATACAATCATAATCATACAATTACAGTCATACATCACAATCATACAATCACCATCATACAATCGCAATCATACAATCACAATCATACAATCGCAATCATACAATTACAATCTCCCAAATACAATCTCCCAAATACAATCTTCCAAATACAATCAAACAATCACAATCATACAATCACAATCATACAATCACAATCATACAATCACAATCATGCTATCACAATCGTACAATCACAATCGTGCAATCACAATCGCACAACCACAATCAGACAATCACAATCATACAATCACAATCATTCAATCACAATCATACAATCACAATCATACTTTCACAATCATACAATCACAATCATACAATCGCAAGCATACAATCACAATCATACAATCTCAATCATACAATCACAATCATACAATCACAATCATACAATCATAATCATACAATTACAATCATACATCACAATCATACAATCACAATCATACGATCGCAATCATACAATTACAATATCCCAAATACAATCTCCCAAATACAATCACCCAAATACAATCATACAATCACAATCATACAATCATAATCATACAATCACAATCATACAATCACAATCATACAATCACAATCATACAATCACAATCATACAATCACAATCATACAATCACAATCATACAATCACAATCATACATTCACAATCATACAATCGCATTCATACAATCGCAATCATACAATCACAATCATACAATCGCAATCATACAATTACAATCTCCCAAATACAATCTCCCAAATACAATCACCCAAATACAATCATACAATCACAATCATACAATCATAATCATACAATCACAATCATACAATCACAATCATACAATCACAATCATACAATCACAATCATACAACCACAATCATACATTCAAAATCATGCAATCACAATCATACAATCACAATCATGCAATCACAATCAGACAATCACAATCATGCAATCACAATCATACAACCATAATCATGCAATCACAATCATACAATCACAATCGTACAATCACAATCGTACAATCACAATCGCACAACCACAATCATACAATCATAATCATACAATCACAATCATACTTTCACAATCATACAATCACAATCATACAATCACAATCATACAATCACAATCATACAATCACAATCATACAATCACAATCATACAATCACAATCATACAATCGCAATCATACAATCGCAATCATACAATCGCAATCATACAATCGCAATCATACAATCACAATCATACAATCTCAATCATACAATCACAATCATACAATCACAATCATACAATCATAATCATACAATTACAATCATACATCACAATCATACAATCACAATCATACAATCGCAATCATACAATCACAATCATACAGTCGCAATCATTCAATTACAATCTCCCAAATACAATCTCGCAAATACAATCTCCCAAATACAATCATACAATCACAATCATACAATCACAATCATACAATCACAATCATACAATCACAATCATACTATCGCAATCATACAATCACAATCATACAATCACAATCATACAATCACAATCATACAATCACAATCATACAATCACAATCATACAATCACAATCGTACAATCACAATCATACATTCAAAATCATGCAATCACAATCATACAATCACAATCATGCAATCGCAATCATACAATCACAATCATACAATCACAATCATACAATCACAATCATACAATCACAATCATACAATCACAATCAGACAATCACAATCATACAATCACAATCATACAATCACAATCATACAATCACAATCATACAATCACAATCATGCAATCACAATCATACACTCAAAATCATGCAATCACAATCATACAATCACAATCATGCAATCACAATCATACAATCATAGTCATACAATCACAATCCTACAATCACAATCGTACAATCACAATCGTACAATCACAATTGCACAACCACAATCAGTCAATCACAATCATACAATCACAATCATATAATCACTATCATACAATCACAATCATACAATCACAATCATACTTTCACAATCATACAATCACAATCATACAATCACAATCATACAATCACAGTCATACAATCACAATCATGCAATCACAATCATACTATCACAATCATACAATCACAATCATACAATCACAATCATACAATCACAATCATACAATCGCAATCATACAATTACAATATCCCAAATACAATCTCCCAAATACAATCACACAATCACAATCATACAATCACAATCATACAATCATAATCATACAATTACAATCAGACATCACAATCATACAATCACAATCATACAATCGCAATCATACAATCACAATCATACAATCGCAATCATACAATCACAATTATGCAATCACAATCATACAATCGCATTCATACAATCGCAATCATACAATCACAATCATACAATCACAATCATACAATCACAATCATACAGTCACAATCATACAATCACAATCGTACAATCATAATCATACAACCACAATCATACGATCGCAATCATACAATCACAATCATACCATCACAATCATACAATCACAATCATACATTCAAAATCATGCAATCACAATCATACAATCACAATCATGCAATCACAATCATACAATCATAATCGTGCAATCACAATCATACAATCACAATCGTACAATCACAATCGTACAATCACAATCGCACAACCACAATCAGACAATCACAATCATACAATCGCAATCATACAATCGCAATCATACAATTACAATCTCCCAAATAAATCTCCCAAATACAATCTCCCAAATACAATCATACAATCACAATCATACAATCACAATCATACAATCACAATCATACAATCATAATCATACTATCACAATCATACTATCACAATCATACAATCACAATCATACAATCACAATCATACAACCACAATCATACAATCGCAATCATACATTCAAAATCATGCAATCACAATCATACAATCACAATCATGCAATCACAATCATACAATCAGAATCATACAATCACAATCATTTAATAGCAATCGTACAATCACAATCGTACAATCACAATCGCACAACCACAACCAGACAATCACACTCATACAATCACAATCATACAATCACAATCATACAATCACAATCATACCATCACAATCATACTTTCACAATCATACAATCACAATCATACAATCACAATCATACAATCACAGTCATACAATCACAATCATACAATCACAATCATACTATCACAATCATACAATCACAATCATACAACCTCAATCATACAATCACAATCATACAATCATAATCATACAATTACAGTCATACATCACAATCATACAATCACCATCATACAATCGCAATCATACAATCACAATCATACAATCGCAATCATACAATTACAATCTCCCAAATACAATCTCCCAAATACAATCTTCCAAATACAATCAAACAATCACAATCATACAATCACAATCATACAATCACAATCATACAATCACAATCATGCTATCACAATCGTACAATCACAATCGTGCAATCACAATCGCACAACCACAATCAGACAATCACAATCATACAATCACAATCATTCAATCACAATCATACAATCACAATCATACTTTCACAATCATACAATCACAATCATACAATCGCAAGCATACAATCACAATCATACAATCTCAATCATACAATCACAATCATACAATCACAATCATACAATCATAATCATACAATTACAATCATACATCACAATCATACAATCACAATCATACGATCGCAATCATACAATTACAATATCCCAAATACAATCTCCCAAATACAATCACCCAAATACAATCATACAATCACAATCATACAATCATAATCATACAATCACAATCATACAATCACAATCATACAATCACAATCATACAATCACAATCATACAATCACAATCATACAATCACAATCATACAATCACAATCATACATTCACAATCATACAATCGCATTCATACAATCGCAATCATACAATCACAATCATACAATCGCAATCATACAATTACAATCTCCCAAATACAATCTCCCAAATACAATCACCCAAATACAATCATACAATCACAATCATACAATCATAATCATACAATCACAATCATACAATCACAATCATACAATCACAATCATACAATCACAATCATACAACCACAATCATACATTCAAAATCATGCAATCACAATCATACAATCACAATCATGCAATCACAATCATACAATCATAATCATGCAATCACAATCGTACAATCACAATCGTACAATCACAATCGCACAACCACAATCATACAATCATAATCATACAATCACAATCATACTTTCACAATCATACAATCACAATCATACAATCACAATCATACAATCACAATCATACAATCACAATCATACAATCACAATCATACCATCACAATCATACTTTCACAATCATACAATCACAATCATACAATCACAATCATACAATCACAGTCATACAATCACAATCATACAATCACAATCATACTATCACAATCATACAATCACAATCATACAATCACAATCATACAATCACAATCATACAATCATAATCATACAATCACAATCATACAATCACAATCATACAATCACAATCATACAATCACAATCATACAATCACAATCACACAATCGCAAGCATACAATCACAATCATACAATCTCAATCATACAATCACAATCATACAATCATAATCATACAATTACAGTCATACATCACAATCATACAATCACCATCATACAATCGCAATCATACAATCACAATCATACAATCGCAATCATACAATTACAATCTCCCAAATACAATCTCCCAAATACAATCTTCCAAATACAATCAAACAATCACAATCATACAATCACAATCATACAATCACAATCATACAATCACAATCATGCTATCACAATCGTACAATCACAATCGTGCAATCACAATCGCACAACCACAATCAGACAGTCACAATCATACAATCACAATCATTCAATCACAATCATACAATCACAATCATACTTTCACAATCATACAATCACAATCATACAATCGCAAGCATACAATCACAATCATACAATCTCAATCATACAATCACAATCATACAATCACAATCATACAATCATAATCATACAATTACAATCATACATCACAATCATACAATCACAATCATACGATCGCAATCATACAATTACAATATCCCAAATACAATCTCCCAAATACAATCACCCAAATACAATCATACAATCACAATCATACAATCATAATCATACAATCACAATCATACAATCACAATCATACAATCACAATCATACAATCACAATCATACAATCACAATCATACAATCACAATCATACAATCACAATCATACATTCACAATCATACAATCGCATTCATACAATCGCAATCATACAATCACAATCATACAATCGCAATCATACAATTACAATCTCCCAAATACAATCTCCCAAATACAATCACCCAAATACAATCATACAATCACAATCATACAATCATAATCATACAATCACAATCATACAATCACAATCATACAATCACAATCATACAATCACAATCATACAACCACAATCATACATTCAAAATCATGCAATCACAATCATACAATCACAATCATGCAATCACAATCATACAATCATAATCATGCAATCACAATCATACAATCACAATCGTACAATCACAATCGCACAACCACAATCATACAATCATAATCATACAATCACAATCATACTTTCACAATCATACAATCACAATCATACAATCACAATCATACAATCACAATCATACAATCACAATCATACAATCACAATCATACAACCGCAATCATACAATCGCAATCATACAATCACAATCATACAATCACAATCATACTATCACAATCATACAATCACAATCATACAATCACAATCATACAATCACAATCATACAATCATAATCATACAATCACAATCATACAATCACAATCATACAATCACAATCATACTATCACAATCATACAGTCACAATCATACAATCACAATCATACAATCACAATCATACAATCACAATCATACAATCACAATCATACATTCAAAATCATGCAATCACAATCATACAATCACAATCATGCAACCACAATCATACAACCATAATCATGCAATCACAATCATACAATCACAATCGTACAATCACAATCGTACAATCACAATCGCACAACCACAATCATACAATCATAATCATACAATCACAATCATACTTTCACAATCATACAATCACAATCATACAATCACAATCATACAATCACAATCATACAATCACAATCATACAATCACAATCATACAATCACAATCATACAATCCCAATCATACAATCGCAATCATACAATCGCAATCATACAATCGCAATCATACAATCACAATCATACAATCTCAATCATACAATCACAATCATACAATCACAATCATACAATCATAATCATACAATTACAATCATACATCACAATCATACAATCACAATCATACAATCGCAATCATACAATCACAATCATACAGTCGCAATCATACAATTACAATCTCCCAAATACAATCTCCCAAATACAATCTCCCAAATACAATCATACAATCACAATCATACAATCACAATCATACAATCACAATCATACAATCACAATCATACTATCACAATCATACAATCACAATCATACAATCACAATCATACAATCACAATCATACAATCACAATCATACAATCACAATCATACAATCACAATCGTACAATCACAATCATACATTCAAAATCATGCAATCACAATCATACAATCACAATCATGCAATCGCAATCATACAATCACAATCATACAATCACAATCATACAATCACAATCATACAATCACAATCATACAATCACAATCAGACAATCACAATCATACAATCACAATCATACAATCACAATCATACAATCGCAATCATACAATTACAGTATCCCAAATACAATCTCGCAAATACAATCATACAATCACAATCATACAATCATAATCATACAATCACAATCATACAATCACAATCATACAATCACAATCATACAATCACAATCACACAATCACAATCGTACATTCACAATCATACAATCACAATCATACAATCACAATCATACAATCACAATCATACAATCTCAATCATACAATCACAATCATACAATCATAATCATACAATTACAATCATACATCACAATCATACAATCACAATCATACAATCGCAATCACACAATTACAATATCCCAAATACAATCTCCCAAATACAATCATACAATCACAATCATACAATCACAATCATACAATCACAATCGTACAATCGCATTCATACAATCGCAATCATACAATCACAATCATACAATCGCAATCATACAATTACAATCTCCCAAATACAATCTCCCAAATACAATCACCCAAATACAATCATACAATCACAATCATACAATCATCATCATACAATCACAATCATACAATCACAATCATACAATCACAATCATACTATCACAATCATACAATCACAATCATACAATCACAATCATACTATCACAATCATACATTCAAAATCATGCAATGACAATCATACAATCACAATCATGCAATCACAATCATACAATCATAATCATGCAATCACAATCATATAATCACAATCGTACAATCACAATCGTACAATCACAATCGCACAACCACAATCAGACAATTACAATCATACAATCACAATCATACAATCACAATCATACAATCACAATCATACAATCACAATCATACAATCACAATCATACAATCACAATCATACAATCACAAAAATACAATCATAATCATACAATCACAATCATACAATCACAATCATACAATCATAATCATGCAATCACAATCATACAATCTGAATCATACAATCATAATCATACAATTACAATCATACATCACAATCATACAATCACAATCATACAATCGCAATCATACAATCACAATCATACAATCGCAATCATACAATTACAATCTCCCAAATACAATCTCCCAAATACAATCTCCCAGATACCATCATACAATCACATTCATACAATCACAATCATACAATCATAATCATACAATTACAATCATACATCACAATCATACAATCACAATCATACAATCGCAATCATACAATCGCAATCATACAATTACAATCTCCCAAATAAATCTCCCAAATACAATCTCCCAAATACAATCTCCCAAATACAATCATACAATCACAATCATACAATCACAATCATACAATCACAATCATACTATCACAATCATACAATCACAATCGTACAATCACAATCATACAATCATAATCATACAATTACAATCATACATCACAATCATACAATCACAATCAGACATCACAATCATACAATCACAATCATACAATCGCAATCATACAATCACAATCATACAATCGCAATCATACAATCACAATTATGCAATCACAATCATACAATCGCATTCATACAATCGCAATCATACAATCACAATCATACAATCACAATCATACAATCGCAATCATACAATTACAATATCCCAAATACAATCTCCCAAATACAATCATACAATCACAATCATACAATCACAATCATACAATCATAATCATACAATTACAATCAGACATCACAATCATACAATCACAATCATACAATCGCAATCATACAATCACAATCATACAGTCGCAATCATACAATCACAATTATGCAATCACAATCATACAATCGCATTCATACAATCGCAATCATGCAATCACAATCATACAATCACAATCATACAATCACAATCATAAAATCACAAAAATACAAACTTAATCATACAATCACAATCATACAGTCACAATCATAAAATCACAATCATACAATCATAATCATACAATCACAATCATACGATCGCAATCATACAATCACAATCATACCATCACAATCATACAATCACAATCATACAATCATAATCATACAATTACAATCATACATCACAATCATACAATCACAATCATACAATCGCAATCATACAATCACAATATCCCAAATACAATCTCCCAAGTACAATCATACAATCACAATCATACATACACAATCATACAATCACAATCATACAATCGCAATCATACAATCGCAATCCTACAATCGCAATCATACAATTACAGTATCCCAAATACAATCTCGCAAATACAATCATACAATCACAATCATACAATCACAATCATACAATCACAATCATACAATCGCAATCATACAATTACAATATCCCAAATACAATCTCCCAAATACAATCATACAATCACAATCATACAATCATAATCAAACAATCACAATCATACAATCACAATCATACAATCACAATCATACAATCACAATCACACAATCACAATCGTACATTCACAATCATACAATCACAATTATACAATCATAATCATACAATTACAATCATACATCACAATCATACAATCACAATCATACAATCGCAATCATACAATTACAATATCCCAAATACAATCTCCCAAATACAATCATACAATCACAATCATACAATCACAATCATACAATCACAATCATACAATCACAATCGTACAATCGCATTCATACAATCGCAATCATACAATCACAATCATACAATCGCAATCATACAATTACAATCTCCCAAATACAATCTCCCAGATACCATCATACAATCACATTCATACAATCACAATCATACAATCATAATCATACAATTACAATCATACATCACAATCATACAATCACAATCATACAATCGCAATCATACAATCGCAATCATACAATTACAATCTCCCAAATAAATCTCCCAAATACAATCTCCCAAATACAATCTCCCAAATACAATCATACAATCACAATCATACAATCACAATCATACAATCACAATCATACTATCACAATCATACAATCACAATCATACAATCACAATCATACAATCACAATCATACAACCACAATCATACAATCGCAATCATACATTCAAAATCATGCAATCACAATCATACAATCACAATCATGCAATCACAATCATACAATCAGCATCATACAATCACAATCATTCAACAGCAATCGTACAATCACAATCGTACAATCACAATCGCACAACCACAACCAGACAATCATACAATCGCAATCATACAATTACAATCTCCCAAATACAATCTCCCAAATACAATCACCCAAATACAATCATACAATCACAATCATACAATCATAATCATACAATCACAATCATACAATCACAATCAAACAATCACAATCATACAATCACAATCATGCAATCACAATCATACACTCAAAATCATGCAATCACAATCATACAATCACAATCATGCAATCACAATCATACAATCATAGTCATACAATCACAATCCTACAATCACAATCGTACAATCACAATCGTACAATCACAATTGCACAACCACAATCAGTCAATCACAATCATACAATCACAATCATACAATCACTATCATACAATCACAATCATACAATCACAATCATACTTTCACAATCATACAATAACAATCTTACAATCACAATCATACAATTACAATCATACATCACACTCATACAATCACAATCATACAATCGGAATCATACAACTACAATCATACAATCATAATCATACAATTACAATCATACAATCACAATCATACAATCGCAATCATACAATCACAATCATACAATCACAATCATGCTATCACAATCGTACAATCACAATCGTGCAATCACAATCGCACAACCACAATCAGACAATCACAATCATACAATCACAATCATTCAATCACAATCATACAATCACAATCATACAATCACAATCATACCATCACAATCATACTTTCACAATCATACAATCACAATCATACAATCACAATCATACAATCACAGTCATACAATCACAATCATACAATCACAATCATACTATCACAATCATACAATCACAATCATACAATCTCAATCATACAATCACAATCATACAATCATAATCATACAATTACAGTCATACATCACAATCATACATTCAAAATCATGCAATCACAATCATACAATCACAATCATGCAATCACAATCATACAATCATAATCATGCAATCACAATCATACAATCACAATCGTACAATCACAATCGCACAACCACAATCATACAATCATAATCATACAATCACAATCATACTTTCACAATCATACAATCACAATCATACAATCACAATCATACAATCACAATCATACAATCACAATCATACAATCACAATCATACCATCACAATCATACTTTCACAATCATACAATCATAATCATACAATTACAATCATACAATCACAATCATACAATCGCAATCATACAATCGCAATCATACAATTACAATCTCCCAAATAAATCTCCCAAATACAATCTCCCAAATACAATCTCCCAAATACAATCATACAATCACAATCATACAATCACAATCATACAATCACAATCATACAATCACAATCATACAATCACAATCATACTATCACAATCATACAATCACAATCATGCAATCACAATCATACAATCACAATCATGCAATCACAATCATACAATCATAATCATGCAATCACAATCATACAATCACAATCGTACAATCACAATCGCACAACCACAATCATACAATCATAATCATACAATCGCAAGCATACAATCACAATCATACGATCTCAATCATACAATCACAATCATACAATCACAATCATACAATCATAATCATACAATTACAATCATACATCACAATCATACAATCACAATCATACGATCGCAATCATACAATTACAATATCCCAAATACAATCTCCCAAATACAATCTTCCAAATACAATCAAACAATCACAATCATACAATCACAATCATACAATCACAATCATACAATCACAATCATGCTATCACAATCGTACAATCACAATCGTGCAATCACAATCGCACAACCACAATCAGACAATCACAATCATACAATCACAATCATTCAATCACAATCATACAATCACAATCATACAATCACAATCATACCATCACAATCATACTTTCACAATCATACAATCACAATCATACAATCACAATCATACAATCACAGTCATACAATCACAATCATACAATCACAATCATACTATCACAATCATACAATCACAATCATACAATCTCAATCATACAATCACAATCATACAATCATAATCATACAATTACAGTCATACATCACAATCATACATTCAAAATCATGCAATCACAATCATACAATCACAATCATGCAATCACAATCATACAATCATAATCATGCAATCACAATCATACAATCACAATCGTACAATCACAATCGCACAACCACAATCATACAATCATAATCATACAATCACAATCATACTTTCACAATCATACAATCACAATCATACAATCACAATCATACAATCACAATCATACAATCACAATCATACAATCACAATCATACCATCACAATCATACTTTCACAATCATACAATCACAATCATACAATCACAATCATACAATCACAGTCATACAATCACAATCATACAATCACAATCATACTATCACAATCATACAATCACAATCATACAATCACAATCATACAATCACAATCATACAATCATAATCATACAATCACAATCATACAATCACAATCATACAATCACAATCACACAATCGCAAGCATACAATCACAATCATACAATCTCAATCATACAATCACAATCATACAATCATAATCATACAATTACAGTCATACATCACAATCATACAATCACCATCATACAATCGCAATCATACAATCACAATCATACAATCGCAATCATACAATTACAATCTCCCAAATTCAATCTCCCAAATACAATCTTCCAAATACAATCAAACAATCACAATCATACAATCACAATCATACAATCAAAATCATACAATCACAATCATGCTATCACAATCGTACAATCACAATCGTGCAATCACAATCGCACAACCACAATCAGACAGTCACAATCATACAATCACAATCATTCAATCACAATCATACAATCACAATCATACTTTCACAATCATACAATCACAATCATACAATCGCAAGCATACAATCACAATCATACAATCTCAATCATACAATCACAATCATACAATCACAATCATACAATCATAATCATACAATTACAATCATACATCACAATCATACAATCACAATCATACGATCGCAATCATACAATTACAATATCCCAAATACAATCTCCCAAATACAATCACCCAAATACAATCATACAATCACAATCATACAATCATAATCATACAATCACAATCATACAATCACAATCATACAATCACAATCATACAATCACAATCATACAATCACAATCATACAATCACAATCATACAATCACAATCATACATTCACAATCATACAATCGCATTCATACAATCGCAATCATACAATCACAATCATACAATCGCAATCATACAATCATAATCATACAATTACAATCATACATCACAATCATACAATCACAATCATACAATCGCAATCATACAATCACAATATCCCAAATACAATCTCCCAAGTACAATCATACAATCACAATCATACATACACAATCATACAATCACAATCATACAATCGCAATCATACAATCGCAATCATACAATCGCAATCATACAATTACAGTATCCCAAATACAATCTCGCAAATACAATCATACAATCACAATCATACAATCACAATCATACAATCACAATCATACAATCGCAATCATACAATTACAATATCCCAAATACAATCTCCCAAATACAATCATACAATCACAATCATACAATCATAATCAAACAATCACAATCATACAATCACAATCATACAATCACAATCATACAATCACAATCACACAATCACAATCGTACATTCACAATCATACAATCACAATTATACAATCATAACCATACAATTACAATCATACATCACAATCATACAATCACAATCATACAATCGCAATCATCCAATTACAATATCCCAAATACAATCTCCCAAATACAATCATACAATCACAATCATACAATCACAATCATACAATCACAATCATACAATCACAATCGTACAATCGCATTCATACAATCGCAATCATACAATCACAATCATACAATCGCAATCATACAATTACAATCTCCCAAATACAATCTCCCAAATACAATCTCCCAGATACCATCATACAATCACATTCATACAATCACAATCATACAATCATAATCATACAATTACAATCATACATCACAATCATACAATCACAATCATACAATCGCAATCATACAATCGCAATCATACAATTACAATCTCCCAAATAAATCTCCCAAATACAATCTCCCAAATACAATCTCCCAAATACAATCATACAATCACAATCATACAATCACAATCATACAATCACAATCATACAATCACAATCATACAATCACAATCATACTATCACAATCATACAATCACAATCATACAATCACAATCATACAATCACAATCATACAACCACAATCATACAATCGCAATCATACATTCAAAATCATGCAATCACAATCATACAATCACAATCATGCAATCACAATCATACAATCAGAATCATACAATCACAATCATTCAACAGCAATCGTACAATCACAATCGTACAATCACAATCGCACAACCACAACCAGACAATCACACTCATACAATCACAATCATACAATCGCAATCATACAATTACAATCTCCCAAATACAATCTCCCAAATACAATCACCCAAATACAATCATACAATCACAATCATACAATCATAATCATACAATCACAATCATACAATCACAATCAAACAATCACAATCATACAATCACAATCATGCAATCACAATCATACACTCAAAATCATGCAATCACAATCATACAATCACAATCATGCAATCACAATCATACAATCATAGTCATACAATCACAATCCTACAATCACAATCGTACAATCACAATCGTACAATCACAATTGCACAACCACAATCAGTCAATCACAATCATACAATCACAATCATACAATCACTATCATACAATCACAATCATACAATCACAATCATACTTTCACAATCATACAATAACAATCTTACAATCACAATCATACAATTACAATCATACATCACACTCATACAATCACAATCATACAATCGGAATCATACAATTACAATCATACAATCATAATCATACAATTACAATCATACAATCACAATCATACAATCGCAATCATACAATCGCAATCATACAATTACAATCTCCCAAATAAATCTCCCAAATACAATCTCCCAAATACAATCTCCCAAATACAATCATACAATCACAATCATACAATCACAATCATACAATCACAATCATACAATCACAATCATACAATCACAATCATACTATCACAATCATACAATCACAATCATGCAATCACAATCATACAATCACAATCATGCAATCACAATCATACAATCATAATCATGCAATCACAATCATACAATCACAATCGTACAATCACAATCGCACAACCACAATCATACAATCATAATCATACAATCGCAAGCATACAATCACAATCATACGATCTCAATCATACAATCACAATCATACAATCACAATCATACAATCATAATCATACAATTACAATCATACATCACAATCATACAATCACAATCATACGATCGCAATCATACAATTACAATATCCCAAATACAATCTCCCAAATACAATCTTCCAAATACAATCAAACAATCACAATCATACAATCACAATCATACAATCACAATCATACAATCACAATCATGCTATCACAATCGTACAATCACAATCGTGCAATCACAATCGCACAACCACAATCAGACAATCACAATCATACAATCACAATCATTCAATCAAAATCATACAATCACAATCATACAATCACAATCATACCATCACAATCATACTTTCACAATCATACAATCACAATCATACAATCACAATCATACAATCACAGTCATACAATCACAATCATACAATCACAATCATACTATCACAATCATACAATCACAATCATACAATCTCAATCATACAATCACAATCATACAATCATAATCATACAATTACAGTCATACATCACAATCATACATTCAAAATCATGCAATCACAATCATACAATCACAATCATGCAATCACAATCATACAATCATAATCATGCAATCACAATCATACAATCACAATCGTACAATCACAATCGCACAACCACAATCATACAATCATAATCATACAATCACAATCATACTTTCACAATCATACAATCACAATCATACAATCACAATCATACAATCACAATCATACAATCACAATCATACAATCACAATCATACCATCACAATCATACTTTCACAATCATACAATCACAATCATACAATCACAATCATACAATCACAGTCATACAATCACAATCATACAATCACAATCATACTATCACAATCATACAATCACAATCATACAATCACAATCATACAATCACAATCATACAATCATAATCATACAATCACAATCATACAATCACAATCATACAATCACAATCACACAATCGCAAGCATACAATCACAATCATACAATCTCAATCATACAATCACAATCATACAATCATAATCATACAATTACAGTCATACATCACAATCATACAATCACCATCATACAATCGCAATCATACAATCACAATCATACAATCGCAATCATACAATTACAATCTCCCAAATACAATCTCCCAAATACAATCTTCCAAATACAATCAAACAATCACAATCATACAATCACAATCATACAATCAAAATCATACAATCACAATCATGCTATCACAATCGTACAATCACAATCGTGCAATCACAATCGCACAACCACAATCAGACAGTCACAATCATACAATCACAATCATTCAATCACAATCATACAATCACAATCATACTTTCACAATCATACAATCACAATCATACAATCGCAAGCATACAATCACAATCATACAATCTCAATCATACAATCACAATCATACAATCACAATCATACAATCATAATCATACAATTACAATCATACATCACAATCATACAATCACAATCATACGATCGCAATCATACAATTACAATATCCCAAATACAATCTCCCAAATACAATCACCCAAATACAATCATACAATCACAATCATACAATCATAATCATACAATTACAATCATACATCACAATCATACAATCACAATCATACAATCGCAATCATACAATCGCAATCATACAATTACAATCTCCCAAATAAATCTCCCAAATACAATCTCCCAAATACAATCTCCCAAATACAATCATACAATCACAATCATACAATCACAATCATACAATCACAATCATACTATCACAATCATACAATCACAATCGTACAATCACAATCATACAATCATAATCATACAATTACAATCATACATCACAATCATACAATCACAATCAGACATCACAATCATACAATCACAATCATACAATCGCAATCATACAATCACAATCATACAATCGCAATCATACAATCACAATTATGCAATCACAATCATACAATCGCATTCATACAATCGCAATCATACAATCACAATCATACAATCACAATCATACAATCGCAATCATACAATTACAATATCCCAAATACAATCTCCCAAATACAATCATACAATCACAATCATACAATCACAATCATACAATCATAATCATACAATTACAATCAGACATCACAATCATACAATCACAATCATACAATCGCAATCATACAATCACAATCATACAGTCGCAATCATACAATCACAATTATGCAATCACAATCATACAATCGCATTCATACAATCGCAATCATGCAATCACAATCATACAATCACAATCATACAATCACAATCATAAAATCACAAAAATACAAACTTAATCATACAATCACAATCATACAGTCACAATCATACAATCACAATCATACAATCATAATCATACAATCACAATCATACGATCGCAATCATACAATCACAATCATACCATCACAATCATACAATCACAATCATACAATCATAATCATACAATTACAATCATACATCACAATCATACAATCACAATCATACAATCGCAATCATACAATCACAATATCCCAAATACAATCTCCCAAGTACAATCATACAATCACAATCATACATACACAATCATACAATCACAATCATACAATCGCAATCATACAATCGCAATCCTACAATCGCAATCATACAATTACAGTATCCCAAATACAATCTCGCAAATACAATCATACAATCACAATCATACAATCACAATCATACAATCACAATCATACAATCGCAATCATACAATTACAATATCCCAAATACAATCTCCCAAATACAATCATACAATCACAATCATACAATCATAATCAAACAATCACAATCATACAATCACAATCATACAATCACAATCATACAATCACAATCACACAATCACAATCGTACATTCACAATCATACAATCACAATTATACAATCATAATCATACAATTACAATCATACATCACAATCATACAATCACAATCATACAATCGCAATCATACAATTACAATATCCCAAATACAATCTCCCAAATACAATCATACAATCACAATCATACAATCACAATCATACAATCACAATCATACAATCACAATCGTACAATCGCATTCATACAATCGCAATCATACAATCACAATCATACAATCGCAATCATACAATTACAATCTCCCAAATACAATCTCCCAGATACCATCATACAATCACATTCATACAATCACAATCATACAATCATAATCATACAATTACAATCATACATCACAATCATACAATCACAATCATACAATCGCAATCATACAATCGCAATCATACAATTACAATCTCCCAAATAAATCTCCCAAATACAATCTCCCAAATACAATCTCCCAAATACAATCATACAATCACAATCATACAATCACAATCATACAATCACAATCATACTATCACAATCATACAATCACAATCATACAATCACAATCATACAATCACAATCATACAACCACAATCATACAATCGCAATCATACATTCAAAATCATGCAATCACAATCATACAATCACAATCATGCAATCACAATCATACAATCAGAATCATACAATCACAATCATTCAACAGCAATCGTACAATCACAATCGTACAATCACAATCGCACAACCACAACCAGACAATCATACAATCGCAATCATACAATTACAATCTCCCAAATACAATCTCCCAAATACAATCACCCAAATACAATCATACAATCACAATCATACAATCATAATCATACAATCACAATCATACAATCACAATCAAACAATCACAATCATACAATCACAATCATGCAATCACAATCATACACTCAAAATCATGCAATCACAATCATACAATCACAATCATGCAATCACAATCATACAATCATAGTCATACAATCACAATCCTACAATCACAATCGTACAATCACAATCGTACAATCACAATTGCACAACCACAATCAGTCAATCACAATCATACAATCACAATCATACAATCACTATCATACAATCACAATCATACAATCACAATCATACTTTCACAATCATACAATAACAATCTTACAATCACAATCATACAATTACAATCATACATCACACTCATACAATCACAATCATACAATCGGAATCATACAACTACAATCATACAATCATAATCATACAATTACAATCATACAATCACAATCATACAATCGCAATCATACAATCACAATCATACAATCACAATCATGCTATCACAATCGTACAATCACAATCGTGCAATCACAATCGCACAACCACAATCAGACAATCACAATCATACAATCACAATCATTCAATCACAATCATACAATCACAATCATACAATCACAATCATACCATCACAATCATACTTTCACAATCATACAATCACAATCATACAATCACAATCATACAATCACAGTCATACAATCACAATCATACAATCACAATCATACTATCACAATCATACAATCACAATCATACAATCTCAATCATACAATCACAATCATACAATCATAATCATACAATTACAGTCATACATCACAATCATACATTCAAAATCATGCAATCACAATCATACAATCACAATCATGCAATCACAATCATACAATCATAATCATGCAATCACAATCATACAATCACAATCGTACAATCACAATCGCACAACCACAATCATACAATCATAATCATACAATCACAATCATACTTTCACAATCATACAATCACAATCATACAATCACAATCATACAATCACAATCATACAATCACAATCATACAATCACAATCATACCATCACAATCATACTTTCACAATCATACAATCATAATCATACAATTACAATCATACAATCACAATCATACAATCGCAATCATACAATCGCAATCATACAATTACAATCTCCCAAATAAATCTCCCAAATACAATCTCCCAAATACAATCTCCCAAGTACAATCATACAATCACAATCATACAATCACAATCATACAATCACAATCATACAATCACAATCATACAATCACAATCATACTATCACAATCATACAATCACAATCATGCAATCACAATCATACAATCACAATCATGCAATCACAATCATACAATCATAATCATGCAATCACAATCATACAATCACAATCGTACAATCACAATCGCACAACCACAATCATACAATCATAATCATACAATCGCAAGCATACAATCACAATCATACGATCTCAATCATACAATCACAATCATACAATCACAATCATACAATCATAATCATACAATTACAATCATACATCACAATCATACAATCACAATCATACGATCGCAATCATACAATTACAATATCCCAAATACAATCTCCCAAATACAATCTTCCAAATACAATCAAACAATCACAATCATACAATCACAATCATACAATCACAATCATACAATCACAATCATGCTATCACAATCGTACAATCACAATCGTGCAATCACAATCGCACAACCACAATCAGACAATCACAATCATACAATCACAATCATTCAATCACAATCATACAATCACAATCATACAATCACAATCATACCATCACAATCATACTTTCACAATCATACAATCACAATCATACAATCACAATCATACAATCACAGTCATACAATCACAATCATACAATCACAATCATACTATCACAATCATACAATCACAATCATACAATCTCAATCATACAATCACAATCATACAATCATAATCATACAATTACAGTCATACATCACAATCATACATTCAAAATCATGCAATCACAATCATACAATCACAATCATGCAATCACAATCATACAATCATAATCATGCAATCACAATCATACAATCACAATCGTACAATCACAATCGCACAACCACAATCATACAATCATAATCATACAATCACAATCATACTTTCACAATCATACAATCACAATCATACAATCACAATCATACAATCACAATCATACAATCGCAATCATACAATCACAATCATACAATCACAATCATACAATCACAATCATACAATCACAATCATACAATCGCAATCATACAATTACAATCTCCCAAATACAATCTCCCAAATACAATCTTCCAAATACAATCAAACAATCACAATCATACAATCACAATCATACAATCAAAATCATACAATCACAATCATGCTATCACAATCGTACAATCACAATCGTGCAATCACAATCGCACAACCACAATCAGACAGTCACAATCATACAATCACAATCATTCAATCACAATCATACAATCACAATCATACTTTCACAATCATACAATCACAATCATACAATCGCAAGCATACAATCACAATCATACAATCTCAATCATACAATCACAATCATACAATCACAATCATACAATCATAATCATACAATTACAATCATACATCACAATCATACAATCACAATCATACGATCGCAATCATACAATTACAATATCCCAAATACAATCTCCCAAATACAATCACCCAAATACAATCATACAATCACAATCATACAATCATAATCATACAATCACAATCATACAATCACAATCATACAATCACAATCATACAATCACAATCATACAATCACAATCATACAATCACAATCATACAATCACAATCATACATTCACAATCATACAATCGCATTCATACAATCGCAATCATACAATCACAATCATACAATCGCAATCATACAATCATAATCATACAATTACAATCATACATCACAATCATACAATCACAATCATACAATCGCAATCATACAATCACAATATCCCAAATACAATCTCCCAAGTACAATCATACAATCACAATCATACATACACAATCATACAATCACAATCATACAATCGCAATCATACAATCGCAATCATACAATCGCAATCATACAATTACAGTATCCCAAATACAATCTCGCAAATACAATCATACAATCACAATCATACAATCACAATCATACAATCACAATCATACAATCGCAATCATACAATTACAATATCCCAAATACAATCTCCCAAATACAATCATACAATCACAATCATACAATCATAATCAAACAATCACAATCATACAATCACAATCATACAATCACAATCATACAATCACAATCACACAATCACAATCGTACATTCACAATCATACAATCACAATTATACAATCATAACCATACAATTACAATCATACATCACAATCATACAATCACAATCATACAATCGCAATCATACAATTACAATATCCCAAATACAATCTCCCAAATACAATCATACAATCACAATCATACAATCACAATCATACAATCACAATCATACAATCACAATCGTACAATCGCATTCATACAATCGCAATCATACAATCACAATCATACAATCGCAATCATACAATTACAATCTCCCAAATACAATCTCCCAAATACAATCTCCCAGATACCATCATACAATCACATTCATACAATCACAATCATACAATCATAATCATACAATTACAATCATACATCACAATCATACAATCACAATCATACAATCGCAATCATACAATCGCAATCATACAATTACAATCTCCCAAATAAATCTCCCAAATACAATCTCCCAAATACAATCTCCCAAATACAATCATACAATCACAATCATACAATCACAATCATACAATCACAATCATACAATCACAATCATACTATCACAATCATACAATCACAATCATACAATCACAATCATACAATCACAATCATACAACCACAATCATACAATCGCAATCATACATTCAAAATCATGCAATCACAATCATACAATCACAATCATGCAATCACAATCATACAATCAGAATCATACAATCACAATCATTCAACAGCAATCGTACAATCACAATCGTACAATCACAATCGCACAACCACAACCAGACAATCACACTCATACAATCACAATCATACAATCGCAATCATACAATTACAATCTCCCAAATACAATCTCCCAAATACAATCACCCAAATACAATCATACAATCACAATCATACAATCATAATCATACAATCACAATCATACAATCACAATCAAACAATCACAATCATACAATCACAATCATGCAATCACAATCATACACTCAAAATCATGCAATCACAATCATACAATCACAATCATGCAATCACAATCATACAATCATAGTCATACAATCACAATCCTACAATCACAATCGTACAATCACAATCGTACAATCACAATTGCACAACCACAATCAGTCAATCACAATCATACAATCACAATCATACAATCACTATCATACAATCACAATCATACAATCACAATCATACTTTCACAATCATACAATAACAATCTTACAATCACAATCATACAATTACAATCATACATCACACTCATACAATCACAATCATACAATCGGAATCATACAATTACAATCATACAATCATAATCATACAATTACAATCATACAATCACAATCATACAATCGCAATCATACAATCGCAATCATACAATTACAATCTCCCAAATAAATCTCCCAAATACAATCTCCCAAATACAATCTCCCAAATACAATCATACAATCACAATCATACAATCACAATCATACAATCACAATCATACAATCACAATCATACAATCACAATCATACTATCACAATCATACAATCACAATCATGCAATCACAATCATACAATCACAATCATGCAATCACAATCATACAATCATAATCATGCAATCACAATCATACAATCACAATCGTACAATCACAATCGCACAACCACAATCATACAATCATAATCATACAATCGCAAGCATACAATCACAATCATACGATCTCAATCATACAATCACAATCATACAATCACAATCATACAATCATAATCATACAATTACAATCATACATCACAATCATACAATCACAATCATACGATCGCAATCATACAATTACAATATCCCAAATACAATCTCCCAAATACAATCTTCCAAATACAATCAAACAATCACAATCATACAATCACAATCATACAATCACAATCATACAATCACAATCATGCTATCACAATCGTACAATCACAATCGTGCAATCACAATCGCACAACCACAATCAGACAATCACAATCATACAATCACAATCATTCAATCAAAATCATACAATCACAATCATACAATCACAATCATACCATCACAATCATACTTTCACAATCATACAATCACAATCATACAATCACAATCATACAATCACAGTCATGCAATCACAATCATACAATCACAATCGTACAATCACAATCGCACAACCACAATCATACAATCATAATCATACAATCACAATCATACTTTCACAATCATACAATCACAATCATACAATCACAATCATACAATCACAATCATACAATCACAATCATACAATCACAATCATACCATCACAATCATACTTTCACAATCATACAATCACAATCATACAATCACAATCATACAATCACAGTCATACAATCACAATCATACAATCACAATCATACTATCACAATCATACAATCACAATCATACAATCACAATCATACAATCACAATCATACAATCATAATCATACAATCACAATCATACAATCACAATCATACAATCACAATCACACAATCGCAAGCATACAATCACAATCATACAATCTCAATCATACAATCACAATCATACAATCATAATCATACAATTACAGTCATACATCACAATCATACAATCACCATCATACAATCGCAATCATACAATCACAATCATACAATCGCAATCATACAATTACAATCTCCCAAATACAATCTCCCAAATACAATCTTCCAAATACAATCAAACAATCACAATCATACAATCACAATCATACAATCAAAATCATACAATCACAATCATGCTATCACAATCGTACAATCACAATCGTGCAATTACAATCGCACAACCACAATCAGACAGTCACAATCATACAATCACAATCATTCAATCACAATCATACAATCACAATCATACTTTCACAATCATACAATCACAATCATACAATCGCAAGCATACAATCACAATCATACAATCTCAATCATACAATCACAATCATACAATCACAATCATACAATCATAATCATACAATTACAATCATACATCACAATCATACAATCACAATCATACGATCGCAATCATACAATTACAATATCCCAAATACAATCTCCCAAATACAATCACCCAAATACAATCATACAATCACAATCATACAATCATAATCATACAATCACAATCATACAATCACAATCATACAATCACAATCATACAATCACAATCATACAATCACAATCATACAATCACAATCATACAATCACAATCATACATTCACAATCATACAATCGCATTCATACAATCGCAATCATACAATCACAATCATACAATCGCAATCATACAATTACAATCTCCCAAATACAATCTCCCAAATACAATCACCCAAATACAATCATACAATCACAATCATACAATCATAATCATACAATCACAATCATACAATCACAATCATACAATCACAATCATACAATCACAATCATACAACCACAATCATACATTCAAAATCATGCAATCACAATCATACAATCACAATCATGCAATCACAATCATACAATCATAATCATGCAATCACAATCATACAATCACAATCGTACAATCACAATCGCACAACCACAATCATACAATCATAATCATACAATCACAATCATACTTTCACAATCATACAATCACAATCATACAATCACAATCATACAATCACAATCATACAATCACAATCATACAATCACAATCATACAATCACAATCATACAACCGCAATCATACAATCGCAATCATACAATCACAATCATACAATCACAATCATACTATCACAATCATACAATCACAATCATACAATCACAATCATACAATCACAATCATACAATCATAATCATACAATCACAATCATACAATCACAATCATACAATCACAATCATACTATCACAATCATACAGTCACAATCATACAATCACAATCATACAATCACAATCATACAATCACAATCATACAATCACAATCATACATTCAAAATCATGCAATCACAATCATACAATCACAATCATGCAACCACAATCATACAACCATAATCATGCAATCACAATCATACAATCACAATCGTACAATCACAATCGTACAATCACAATTGCACAACCACAATCATACAATCATAATCATACAATCACAATCATACTTTCACAATCATACAATCACAATCATACAATCACAATCATACAATCACAATCATACAATCACAATCATACAATCACAATCATACAATCACAATCATACAATCACAATCATACAATCGCAATCATACAATCGCAATCATACAATCGCAATCATACAATCACAATCATACAATCTCAATCATACAATCACAATCATACAATCACAATCATTAAATCATAATCATACAATTACAATCATACATCACAATCATACAATCACAATCATACAATCGCAATCATACAATCACAATCATACAGTCGCAATCATACAATTACAATCTCCCAAATACAATCTCCCAAATACAATCTCCCAAATACAATCATACAATCACAATCATACTATCACAATCATACAATCACAATCATACAATCACAATCATATAATCACAATCATACAATCACAATCATACAATCACAATCATACAATCACAATCGTACAATCACAATCATACATTCAAAATCATGCAATCACAATCATACAATCACAATCATGCAATCGCAATCATACAATCACAATCATACAATCACAATCATACAATCACAATCATACAATCACAATCATACAATCACAATCAGACAATCACAATCATACAATCACAATCATACAATCACAATCATACAATCACAATCATACAATCACAATCATGCAATCACAATCATACACTCAAAATCATGCAATCACAATCATACAATCACAATCATGCAATCACAATCATACAATCATAGTCATACAATCACAATCCTACAATCACAATCGTACAATCACAATCGTACAATCACAATTGCACAACCACAATCAGTCAATCACAATCATACAATCACAATCATACAATCACTATCATACAATCACAATCATACAATCACAATCATACTTTCACAATCATACAATCACAATCATACAATCACAATCATACAATCACAGTCATACAATCACAATCATGCAATCACAATCATACTATCACAATCATACAATCACAATCATACAATCACAATCATACAATCACAATCATACAATCGCAATCATACAATTACAATATCCCGAATACAATCTCCCAAATACAATCATACAATCACAATCATACAATCACAATCATACAATCATAATCATACAATTACAATCAGACATCACAATCATACAATCACAATCATACAATCGCAATCATACAATCACAATCATACAATCGCAATCATACAATCACAATTATGCAATCACAATCATACAATCGCATTCATACAATCGCAATCATACAATCACAATCATACAATCACAATCATACAATCACAAACATAAAATCACAAAAATACAAACTTAATCATACAATCACAATCATACAGTCACAATCATACAATCACAATCATACAATCATAATCATACAACCACAATCATACGATCGCAATCATACAATCACAATCATACCATCACAATCATACAATCACAATCATACAATCATAATCATACAATTACAATCATACATCACAATCATACAATCACAATCATACAATCGCAATCATACAATCACAATATCCCAAATACAATCTCCCAAATACAATCATACAATCACAATCATACATACACAATCATACAATCACAATCATACAGTCGCAATCATACAATCGCAATCATACAATCGCAATCATACAATTACAGTATCCCAAATACAATCTCGCAAATACAATCATACAATCACAATCATACAATCACAATCATACAATCACAATCATACAATCGCAATCATACAATTACAATATCCCAAATACAATCTCCCAAATACAATCATACAATCACAATCATACAATCATAATCAAACAATCACAATCATACAATCACAATCATACAATCACAATCATACAATCACAATCACACAATCACAATCGTACATTCACAATCATACAATCACAATTATACAATCATAATCATACAATCACAATCATACATTCACAATCATACAATCGCATTCATACAATCGCAATCATACAATCACAATCATACAATCGCAATCATACAATTACAATCTCCCAAATACAATCTCCCAAATACAATCACCCAAATACAATCATACAATCACAATCATACAATCATAATCATACAATCACAATCATACAATCACAATCATACAATCACAATCATACAATCACAATCATACAACCACAATCATACATTCAAAATCATGCAATCACAATCATACAATCACAATCATGCAATCACAATCATACAATCATAATCATGCAATCACAATCATACAATCACAATCGTACAATCACAATCGCACAACCACAATCATACAATCATAATCATACAATCACAATCATACTTTCACAATCATACAATCACAATCATACAATCACAATCATACAATCACAATCATACAATCACAATCATACAATCACAATCATACAATCACAATCATACAACCGCAATCATACAATCGCAATCATACAATCACAATCATACAATCACAATCATACTATCACAATCATACAATCACAATCATACAATCACAATCATACAATCACAATCATACAATCATAATCATACAATCACAATCATACAATCACAATCATACAATCACAATCATACTATCACAATCATACAGTCACAATCATACAATCACAATCATACAATCACAATCATACAATCACAATCATACAATCACAATCATACATTCAAAATCATGCAATCACAATCATACAATCACAATCATGCAACCACAATCATACAACCATAATCATGCAATCACAATCATACAATCACAATCGTACAATCACAATCGTACAATCGCAATCGCACAACCACAATCATACAATCATAATCATACAATCACAATCATACTTTCACAATCATACAATCACAATCATACAATCACAATCATACCATCACAATCATACAATCACAATCATACAATCACAATCATACAATCACAATCATACAATCACAATCATACAATCCCAATCATACAATCGCAATCATACAATCGCAATCATACAATCGCAATCATACAATCACAATCATACAATCTCAATCATACAATCACAATCATACAATCACAATCATACAATCATAATCATACAATTACAATCATACATCACAATCATACAATCACAATCATACAATCGCAATCATACAATCACAATCATACAGTCGCAATCATACAATTACAATCTCCCAAATACAATCTCCCAAATACAATCTCCCAAATACAATCATACAATCACAATCATACAATCACAATCATACAATCACAATCATACAATCACAATCATACTATCACAATCATACAATCACAATCATACAATCACAATCATACAATCACAATCATACAATCACAATCATACAATCACAATCATACAATCACAATCGTACAATCACAATCATACATTCAAAATCATGCAATCACAATCATACAATCACAATCATGCAATCGCAATCATACAATCACAATCATACAATCACAATCATACAATCACAATCATACAATCACAATCATACAATCACAATCAGACAATCACAATCATACAATCACAATCATACAATCACAATCATACAATCACAATCATACAATCACAATCATGCAATCACAATCATACACTCAAAATCATGCAATCACAATCATACAATCACAATCATGCAATCACAATCATACAATCATAGTCATACAATCACAATCCTACAATCACAATCGTACAATCACAATCGTACAATCACAATTGCACAACCACAATCAGTCAATCACAATCATACAATCACAATCATACAATCACTATCATACAATCACAATCATACAATCACAATCATACTTTCACAATCATACAATCACAATCATACAATCACAATCATACAATCACAGTCATACAATCACAATCATGCAATCACAATCATACTATCACAATCATACAATCACAATCATACAATCACAATCATACAATCACAATCATACAATCGCAATCATACAATTACAATATCCCGAATACAATCTCCCAAATACAATCATACAATCACAATCATACAATCACAATCATACAATCATAATCATACAATTACAATCAGACATCACAATCATACAATCACAATCATACAATCGCAATCATACAATCACAATCATACAATCGCAATCATACAATCACAATTATGCAATCACAATCATACAATCGCATTCATACAATCGCAATCATACAATCACAATCATACAATCACAATCATACAATCACAATCATAAAATCACAAAAATACAAACTTAATCATACAATCACAATCATACAGTCACAATCATACAATCACAATCATACAATCATAATCATACAACCACAATCATACGATCGCAATCATACAATCACAATCATACCATCACAATCATACAATCACAATCATACAATCATAATCATACAATTACAATCATACATCACAATCATACAATCACAGTCATACAATCGCAATCATACAATCACAATATCCCAAATACAATCTCCCAAATACAATCATACAATCAAAATCATACATACACAATCATACAATCACAATCATACAGTCGCAATCATACAATCGCAATCATACAATCGCAATCATACAATTACAGTATCCCAAATACAATCTCGCAAATACAATCATACAATCACAATCATACAATCACAATCATACAATCACAATCATACAATCGCAATCATACAATTACAATATCCCAAATACAATCTCCCAAATACAATCATACAATCACAATCATACAATCATAATCATACAATCACAATCATACAATCACAATCATACAATCACAATCATACAATCACAATCACACAATCACAATCGTACATTCACAATCATACAATCACAATCATACAATCACAATCATACAATCACAATCATACAATCTCAATCATACAATCACAATCATACAATCATAATCATACAATTACAATCATACATCACAATCATACAATCACAATCATACAATCGCAATCACACAATTACAATATCCCAAATACAATCTCCCAAATACAATCATACAATCACAATCATACAATCACAATCATACAATCACAATCGTACAACCGCATTCATACAATCGCAATCATACAATCACAATCATACAATCGCAATCATACAATTACAATCTCCCAAATACAATCTCCCAAATACAATCACCCAAATACAATCATACAATCACAATCATACAATCATCATCATACAATCACAATCATACAATCACAATCATACAATCACAATCATACTATCACAATCATACAATCACAATCATACAATCACAATCATACTATCACAATCATACATTCAAAATCATGCAATGACAATCATACAATCACAATCATGCAATCACAATCATACAATCATAATCATGCAATCACAATCATATAATCACAATCGTACAATCACAATCGTACAATCACAATCGCACAACCACAATCAGACAATTACAATCATACAATCACAATCATACAATCACAATCATACAATCACAATCATACAATCACAATCATACAATCACAATCATACAATCACAATCATACAATCACAAAAATACAATCATAATCATACAATCACAATCATACAATCACAATCATACAATCATAATCATGCAATCACAATCATACAATCAGAATCATACAATCATAATCATACAATTACAATCATACATCACAATCATACAATCACAATCATACAATCGCAATCATACAATCACAATCATACAATCGCAATCATACAATTACAATCTCCCAAATACAATCTCCCAAATACAATCTCCCAGATACCATCATACAATCACATTCATACAATCACAATCATACAATCATAATCATACAATTACAATCATACATCACAATCATACAATCACAATCATACAATCGCAATCATACAATCGCAATCATACAATTACAATCTCCCAAATAAATCTCCCAAATACAATCTCCCAAATACAATCTCCCAAATACAATCATACAATCACAATCATACAATCACAATCATACAATCACAATCATACTATCACAATCATACAATCACAATCGTACAATCACAATCATACAATCATAATCATACAATTACAATCATACATCACAATCATACAATCACAATCAGACATCACAATCATACAATCACAATCATACAATCGCAATCATACAATCACAATCATACAATCGCAATCATACAATCACAATTATGCAATCACAATCATACAATCGCATTCATACAATCGCAATCATACAATCACAATCATACAATCACAATCATACAATCGCAATCATACAATTACAATATCCCAAATACAATCTCCCAAATACAATCATACAATCACAATCATACAATCACAATCATACAATCATAATCATACAATTACAATCAGACATCACAATCATACAATCACAATCATACAATCGCAATCATACAATCACAATCATACAGTCGCAATCATACAATCACAATTATGCAATCACAATCATACAATCGCATTCATACCATCGCAATCATGCAATCACAATCATACAATCACAATCATACAATCACAATCATAAAATCACAAAAATACAAACTTTATCATACAATCACAATCATACAGTCACAATCATACAATCACAATCATACAATCATAATCATACAATCACAATCATACGATCGCAATCATACAATCACAATCATACCATCACAATCATACAATCACAATCATACAATCATAATCATACAATTACAATCATACATCACAATCATACAATCACAATCATACAATCGCAATCATACAATCACAATATCCCAAATACAATCTCCCAAGTACAATCATACAATCACAATCATACATACACAATCATACAATCACAATCATACAATCGCAATCATACAATCGCAATCCTACAATCGCAATCATACAATTACAGTATCCCAAATACAATCTCGCAAATACAATCATACAATCACAATCATACAATCACAATCATACAATCGCAATCATACAATTACAATATCCCAAATACAATCTCCCAAATACAATCATACAATCACAATCATACAATCATAATCAAACAATCACAATCATACAATCACAATCATACAATCACAATCATACAATCACAATCACACAATCACAATCGTACATTCACAATCATACAATCACAATTATACAATCATAATCATACAATTACAATCATACATCACAATCATACAATCACAATCATACAATCGCAATCATACAATTACAATATCCCAAATACAATCTCCCAAATACAATCATACAATCACAATCATACAATCACAATCATACAATCACAATCATACAATCACAATCGTACAATCGCATTCATACAATCGCAATCATACAATCACAATCATACAATCGCAATCATACAATTACAATCTCCCAAATACAATCTCCCAGATACCATCATACAATCACATTCATACAATCACAATCATACAATCATAATCATACAATTACAATCATACATCACAATCATACAATCACAATCATACAATCGCAATCATACAATCGCAATCATACAATTACAATCTCCCAAATAAATCTCCCAAATACAATCTCCCAAATACAATCTCCCAAATACAATCATACAATCACAATCATACAATCACAATCATACAATCACAATCATACTATCACAATCATACAATCACAATCATACAATCACAATCATACAATCACAATCATACAACCACAATCATACAATCGCAATAATACATTCAAAATCATGCAATCACAATCATACAATCACAATCATGCAATCACAATCATACAATCAGAATCATACAATCACAATCATTCAACAGCAATCGTACAATCACAATCGTACAATCACAATCGCACAACCACAACCAGACAATCATACAATCGCAATCATACAATTACAATCTCCCAAATACAATCTCCCAAATACAATCACCCAAATACAATCATACAATCACAATCATACAATCATAATCATACAATCACAATCATACAATCACAATCAAACAATCACAATCATACAATCACAATCATGCAATCACAATCATACACTCAAAATCATGCAATCACAATCATACAATCACAATCATGCAATCACAATCATACAATCATAGTCATACAATCACAATCCTACAATCACAATCGTACAATCACAATCGTACAATCACAATTGCACAACCACAATCAGTCAATCACAATCATACAATCACAATCATACAATCACTATCATACAATCACAATCATACAATCACAATCATACTTTCACAATCATACAATAACAATCTTACAATCACAATCATACAATTACAATCATACATCACACTCATACAATCACAATCATACAATCGGAATCATACAATTACAATCATACAATCATAATCATACAATTACAATCATACAATCACAATCATACAATCGCAATCATACAATCGCAATCATACAATTACAATCTCCCAAATAAATCTCCCAAATACAATCTCCCAAATACAATCTCCCAAATACAATCATACAATCACAATCATACAATCACAATCATACAATCACAATCATACAATCACAATCATACAATCACAATCATACTATCACAATCATACAATCACAATCATGCAATCACAATCATACAATCACAATCATGCAATCACAATCATACAATCATAATCATGCAATCACAATCATACAATCACAATCGTACAATCACAATCGCACAACCACAATCATACAATCATAATCATACAATCGCAAGCATACAATCACAATCATACGATCTCAATCATACAATCACAATCATACAATCACAATCATACAATCATAATCATACAATTACAATCATACATCACAATCATACAATCACAATCATACGATCGCAATCATACAATTACAATATCCCAAATACAATCTCCCAAATACAATCTTCCAAATACAATCAAACAATCACAATCATACAATCACAATCATACAATCACAATCATACAATCACAATCATGCTATCACAATCGTACAATCACAATCGTGCAATCACAATCGCACAACCACAATCAGACAATCACAATCATACAATCACAATCATTCAATCACAATCATACAATCACAATCATACAATCACAATCATACCATCACAATCATACTTTCACAATCATACAATCACAATCATACAATCACAATCATACAATCACAGTCATACAATCACAATCATACAATCACAATCATACTATCACAATCATACAATCACAATCATACAATCTCAATCATACAATCACAATCATACAATCATAATCATACAATTACAGTCATACATCACAATCATACATTCAAAATCATGCAATCACAATCATACAATCACAATCATGCAATCACAATCATACAATCATAATCATGCAATCACAATCATACAATCACAATCGTACAATCACAATCGCACAACCACAATCATACAATCATAATCATACAATCACAATCATACTTTCACAATCATACAATCACAATCATACAATCACAATCATACAATCACAGTCATACAATCACAATCATACAATCACAATCATACTATCACAATCATACAATCACAATCATACAATCACAATCATACAATCACAATCATACAATCATAATCATACAATCACAATCATACAATCACAATCATACAATCACAATCACACAATCGCAAGCATACAATCACAATCATACAATCTCAATCATACAATCACAATCATACAATCATAATCATACAATTACAGTCATACATCACAATCATACAATCACCATCATACAATCGCAATCATACAATCACAATCATACAATCGCAATCATACAATTACAATCTCCCAAATACAATCTCCCAAATACAATCTTCCAAATACAATCAAACAATCACAATCATACAATCACAATCATACAATCAAAATCATACAATCACAATCATGCTATCACAATCGTACAATCACAATCGTGCAATCACAATCGCACAACCACAATCAGACAGTCACAATCATACAATCACAATCATTCAATCACAATCATACAATCACAATCATACTTTCACAATCATACAATCACAATCATACAATCGCAAGCATACAATCACAATCATACAATCTCAATCATACAATCACAATCATACAATCACAATCATACAATCATAATCATACAATTACAATCATACATCACAATCATACAATCACAATCATACGATCGCAATCATACAATTACAATATCCCAAATACAATCTCCCAAATACAATCACCCAAATACAATCATACAATCACAATCATACAATCATAATCATACAATCACAATCATACAATCACAATCATACAATCACAATCATACAATCACAATCATACAATCACAATCATACAATCACAATCATACAATCACAATCATACATTCACAATCATACAATCGCATTCATACAATCGCAATCATACAATCACAATCATACAATCGCAATCATACAATCATAATCATACAATTACAATCATACATCACAATCATACAATCACAATCATACAATCGCAATCATACAATCACAATATCCCAAATACAATCTCCCAAGTACAATCATACAATCACAATCATACATACACAATCATACAATCACAATCATACAATCGCAATCATACAATCGCAATCATACAATCGCAAACATACAATTACAGTATCCCAAATACAATCTCGCAAATACAATCATACAATCACAATCATACAATCACAATCATACAATCACAATCATACAATCGCAATCATACAATTACAATATCCCAAATACAATCTCCCAAATACAATCATACAATCACAATCATACAATCATAATCAAACAATCACAATCATACAATCACAATCATACAATCACAATCATACAATCACAATCACACAATCACAATCGTACATTCACAATCATACAATCACAATTATACAATCATAACCATACAATTACAATCATACATCACAATCATACAATCACAATCATACAATCGCAATCATACAATTACAATATCCCAAATACAATCTCCCAAATACAATCATACAATCACAATCATACAATCACAATCATACAATCACAATCATACAATCACAATCGTACAATCGCATTCATACAATCGCAATCATACAATCACAATCATACAATCGCAATCATACAATTACAATCTCCCAAATACAATCTCCCAAATACAATCTCCCAGATACCATCATACAATCACATTCATACAATCACAATCATACAATCATAATCATACAATTACAATCATACATCACAATCATACAATCACAATCATACAATCGCAATCATACAATCGCAATCATACAATTACAATCTCCCAAATAAATCTCCCAAATACAATCTCCCAAATACAATCTCCCAAATACAATCATACAATCACAATCATACAATCACAATCATACAATCACAATCATACAATCACAATCATACTATCACAATCATACAATCACAATCATACAATCACAATCATACAATCACAATCATACAACCACAATCATACAATCGCAATCATACATTCAAAATCATGCAATCACAATCATACAATCACAATCATGCAATCACAATCATACAATCAGAATCATACAATCACAATCATTCAACAGCAATCGTACAATCACAATCGTACAATCACAATCGCACAACCACAACCAGACAATCACACTCATACAATCACAATCATACAAACGCAATCATACAATTACAATCTCCCAAATACAATCTCCCAAATACAATCACCCAAATACAATCATACAATCACAATCATACAATCATAATCATACAATCACAATCATACAATCACAATCAAACAATCACAATCATACAATCACAATCATGCAATCACAATCATACACTCAAAATCATGCAATCACAATCATACAATCACAATCATGCAATCACAATCATACAATCATAGTCATACAATCACAATCCTACAATCACAATCGTACAATCACAATCGTACAATCACAATTGCACAACCACAATCAGTCAATCACAATCATACAATCACAATCATACAATCACTATCATACAATCACAATCATACAATCACAATCATACTTTCACAATCATACAATAACAATCTTACAATCACAATCATACAATTACAATCATACATCACACTCATACAATCACAATCATACAATCGGAATCATACAATTACAATCATACAATCATAATCATACAATTACAATCATACAATCACAATCATACAATCGCAATCATACAATCGCAATCATACAATTACAATCTCCCAAATAAATCTCCCAAATACAATCTCCCAAATACAATCTCCCAAATACAATCATACAATCACAATCATACAATCACAATCATACAATCACAATCATACAATCACAATCATACAATCACAATCATACTATCACAATCATACAATCACAATCATGCAATCACAATCATACAATCACAATCATGCAATCACAATCATACAATCATAATCATGCAATCACAATCATACAATCACAATCGTACAATCACAATCGCACAACCACAATCATACAATCATAATCATACAATCGCAAGCATACAATCACAATCATACGATCTCAATCATACAATCACAATCATACAATCACAATCATACAATCATAATCATACAATTACAATCATACATCACAATCATACAATCACAATCATACGATCGCAATCATACAATTACAATATCCCAAATACAATCTCCCAAATACAATCTTCCAAATACAATCAAACAATCACAATCATACAATCACAATCATACAATCACAATCATACAATCACAATCATGCTATCACAATCGTACAATCACAATCGTGCAATCACAATCGCACAACCACAATCAGACAATCACAATCATACAATCACAATCATTCAATCAAAATCATACAATCACAATCATACAATCACAATCATACCATCACAATCATACTTTCACAATCATACAATCACAATCATACAATCACAATCATACAATCACAGTCATACAATCACAATCATACAATCACAATCATACTATCACAATCATACAATCACAATCATACAATCTCAATCATACAATCACAATCATACAATCATAATCATACAATTACAGTCATACATCACAATCATACATTCAAAATCATGCAATCACAATCATACAATCACAATCATGCAATCACAATCATACAATCATAATCATGCAATCACAATCATACAATCACAATCGTACAATCACAATCGCACAACCACAATCATACAATCATAATCATACAATCACAATCATACTTTCACAATCATACAATCACAATCATACAATCACAATCATACAATCACAATCATACAATCACAATCATACAATCACAATCATACCATCACAATCATACTTTCACAATCATACAATCACAATCATACAATCACAATCATACAATCACAGTCATACAATCACAATCATACAATCACAATCATACTATCACAATCATACAATCACAATCATACAATCACAATCATACAATCACAATCATACAATCATAATCATACAATCACAATCATACAATCACAATCATACAATCACAATCACACAATCGCAAGCATACAATCACAATCATACAATCTCAATCATACAATCACAATCATACAATCATAATCATACAATTACAGTCATACATCACAATCATACAATCACCATCATACAATCGCAATCATACAATCACAATCATACAATCGCAATCATACAATTACAATCTCCCAAATACAATCTCCCAAATACAATCTTCCAAATACAATCAAACAATCACAATCATACAATCACAATCATACAATCAAAATCATACAATCACAATCATGCTATCACAATCGTACAATCACAATCGTGCAATCACAATCGCACAACCACAATCAGACAGTCACAATCATACAATCACAATCATTCAATCACAATCATACAATCACAATCATACTTTCACAATCATACAATCACAATCATACAATCACAATCATACAATCACAATCATGCAATCACAATCATACACTCAAAATCATGCAATCACAATCATACAATCACAATCATGCAATCACAATCATACAATCATAGTCATACAATCACAATCCTACAATCACAATCGTACAATCACAATCGTACAATCACAATTGCACAACCACAATCAGTCAATCACAATCATACAATCACAATCATACAATCACTATCATACAATCACAATCATACAATCACAATCATACTTTCACAATCATACAATCACAATCATACAATCACAATCATACAATCACAGTCATACAATCACAATCATGCAATCACAATCATACTATCACAATCATACAATCACAATCATACAATCACAATCATACAATCACAATCATACAATCGCAATCATACAATTACAATATCCCGAATACAATCTCCCAAATACAATCATACAATCACAATCATACAATCACAATCATACAATCATAATCATACAATTACAATCAGACATCACAATCATACAATCACAATCATACAATCGCAATCATACAATCACAATCATACAATCGCAATCATACAATCACAATTATGCAATCACAATCATACAATCGCATTCATACAATCGCAATCATACAATCACAATCATACAATCACAATCATACAATCACAAACATAAAATCACAAAAATACAAACTTAATCATACAATCACAATCATACAGTCACAATCATACAATCACAATCATACAATCATAATCATACAACCACAATCATACGATCGCAATCATACAATCACAATCATACCATCACAATCATACAATCACAATCATACAATCATAATCATACAATTACAATCATACATCACAATCATACAATCACAATCATACAATCGCAATCATACAATCACAATATCCCAAATACAATCTCCCAAATACAATCATACAATCACAATCATACATACACAATCATACAATCACAATCATACAGTCGCAATCATACAATCGCAATCATACAATCGCAATCATACAATTACAGTATCCCAAATACAATCTCGCAAATACAATCATACAATCACAATCATACAATCACAATCATACAATCACAATCATACAATCACAATCGTACAATCGCATTCATACAATCGCAATCATACAATCACAATCATACAATCGCAATCATACAATTACAATCTCCCAAATACAATCTCCCAAATACAATCACCCAAATACAATCATACAATCACAATCATACAATCATCATCATACAATCACAATCATACAATCACAATCATACAATCACAATCATACTATCACAATCATACAATCACAATCATACAATCACAATCATACTATCACAATCATACATTCAAAATCATGCAATGACAATCATACAATCACAATCATGCAATCACAATCATACAATCATAATCATGCAATCACAATCATATAATCACAATCGTACAATCAGAATCGTACAATCACAATCGCACAACCACAATCAGACAATTACAATCATACAATCACAATCATACAATCACAATCATACAATCACAATCATACAATCACAATCATACAATCACAATCATACAATCACAATCATACAATCACAAAAATACAATCATAATCATACAATCACAATCATACAATCACAATCATACAATCACAATCATACAATCATAATCATGCAATCACAATCATACAATCAGAATCATACAATCATAATCATACAATTACAATCATACATCACAATCATACAATCACAATCATACAATCGCAATCATACAATCACAATCATACAATCGCAATCATACAATTACAATCTCCCAAATACAATATCCCAAATACAATCTCCCAAATACAATCATACAATCACAATCATACAATCACAATCATACAATCATAATCATACAATTACAATCAGACATCACAATCATACAATCACAATCATACAATCGCAATCATACAATCACAATCATACAGTCGCAATCATACAATCACAATTATGCAATCACAATCATACAATCGCATTCATACAATCGCAATCATGCAATCACAATCATACAATCACAATCATACAATCACAATCATAAAATCACAAAAATACAAACTTAATCATACAATCACAATCATACAGTCACAATCATACAATCACAATCATACAATCATAATCATACAATCACAATCATACGATCGCAATCATACAATCACAATCATACCATCACAATCATACAATCACAATCATACAATCATAATCATACAATTACAATCATACATCACAATCATACAATCACAATCATACAATCGCAATCATACAATCACAATATCCCAAATACAATCTCCCAAGTACAATCATACAATCACAATCATACATACACAATCATACAATCACAATCATACAATCGCAATCATACAATCGCAATCATACAATCGCAATCATACAATTACAGTATCCCAAATACAATCTCGCAAATACAATCATACAATCACAATCATACAATCACAATCATACAATCACAATCATACAATCGCAATCATACAATTACAATATCCCAAATACAATCTCCCAAATACAATCATACAATCACAATCATACAATCATAATCAAACAATCACAATCATACAATCACAATCATACAATCACAATCATACAATCACAATCACACAATCACAATCGTACATTCACAATCATACAATCACAATTATACAATCATAATCATACAATTACAATCATACATCACAATCATACAATCACAATCATACAATCGCAATCATACAATTACAATATCCCAAATACAATCTCCCAAATACAATCATACAATCACAATCATACAATCACAATCATACAATCACAATCATACAATCACAATCGTACAATCGCATTCATACAATCGCAATCATACAATCACAATCATACAATCGCAATCATACAATTACAATCTCCCAAATACAATCTCCCAAATACAATCTCCCAGATACCATCATACAATCACATTCATACAATCACAATCATACAATCATAATCATACAATTACAATCATACATCACAATCATACAATCACAATCATACAATCGCAATCATACAATCGCAATCATACAATTACAATCTCCCAAATAAATCTCCCAAATACAATCTCCCAAATACAATCTCCCAAATACAATCATACAATCACAATCATACAATCACAATCATACAATCACAATCATACAATCACAATCATACTATCACAATCATACAATCACAATCATACAATCACAATCATACAATCACAATCATACAACCACAATCATACAATCGCAATCATACATTCAAAATCATGCAATCACAATCATACAATCACAATCATGCAATCACAATCATACAATCAGAATCATACAATCACAATCATTCAACAGCAATCGTACAATCACAATCGTACAATCACAATCGCACAACCGCAACCAGACAATCACACTCATACAATCACAATCATACAATCGCAATCATACAATTACAATCTCCCAAATACAATCTCCCAAATACAATCACCCAAATACAATCATACAATCACAATCATACAATCATAATCATACAATCACAATCATACAATCACAATCAAACAATCACAATCATACAATCACAATCATGCAATCACAATCATACACTCAAAATCATGCAATCACAATCATACAATCACAATCATGCAATCACAATCATACAATCATAGACATACAATCACAATCCTACAATCACAATCGTACAATCACAATCGTACAACCACAATTGCACAACCACAATCAGTCAATCACAATCATACAATCACAATCATTCAATCACTATCATACAATCACAATCATACAATCACAATCATACTTTCACAATCATACAATAACAATCTTACAATCACAATCATACAATTACAATCATACATCACACTCATACAATCACAATCATACAATCGCAATCATACAATTACAATCATACAATCATAATCATACAATTACAATCATACAATCACAATCATACAATCGCAATCATACAATCGCAATCATACAATTACAATCTCCCAAATAAATCTCCCAAATACAATCTCCCAAATACAATCTCCCAAATACAATCATACAATCACAATCATACAATCACAATCATACAATCACAATCATACAATCACAATCATACAATCACAATCATACTATCACAATCATACAATCACAATCATGCAATCACAATCATACAATCACAATCATGCAATCACAATCATACAATCATAATCATGCAATCACAATCATACAATCACAATCGTACAATCACAATCGCACAACCACAATCATACAATCATAATCATACAATCGCAAGCATACAATCACAATCATACGATCTCAATCATACAATCACAATCATACAATCACAATCATACAATCATAATCATACAATTACAATCATACATCACAATCATACAATCACAATCATACGATCGCAATCATACAATTACAATATCCCAAATACAATCTCCCAAATACAATCACCCAAATACAATCATACAATCACAATCATACAATCATAATCATACAATCACAATCATACAATCACAATCATACAATCACAATCATACAATCACAATCATACAATCACAATCATACAATCACAATCATACATTCACAATCATACAATCGCATTCATACAATCGCAATCATACAATCACAATCATACAATCGCAATCATACAATTACAATCTCCCAAATACAATCTCCCAAATACAATCACCCAAATACAATCATACAATCACAATCATACAATCATAATCATACAATCACAATCATACAATCACAATCATACAATCACAATCATACAATCACAATCATACAACCACAATCATACATTCAAAATCATGCAATCACAATCATACAATCACAATCATGCAATCACAATCATACAATCATAATCATGCAATCACAATCATACAATCACAATCGTACAATCACAATCGCACAACCACAATCATACAATCATAATCATACAATCACAATCATACTTTCACAATCATACAATCACAATCATACAATCACAATCATACAATCACAATCATACAATCACAATCATACAATCACAATCATACAATCGCAATCATACAATCGCAATCATACAATCACAATCATACAATCACAATCATACTATCACAATCATACAATCACAATCATACAATCACAATCATACAATCACAATCATACAATCATAATCATACAATCACAATCATACAATCACAATCATACAATCACAATCATACTATCACAATCATACAATCGCAATCATACAATCACAATCATACAATCACAATCATACAATCACAATCATACAATCACAATCATACAATCACAATCATACATTCAAAATCATGCAATCACAATCATACAATCACAATCATGCAATCACAATCATACAACCATAATCATGCAATCACAATCATACAATCACAATCGTACAATCACAATCGTACAATCACAATCGCACAACCACAATCATACAATCATAATCATACAATCACAATCATACTTTCACAATCATACAATCACAATCATACAATCACAATCATACAATCACAATCATACAATCACAATCATACAATCGCAATCATACAATCGCAATCATACAATCGCAATCATACAATCGCAATCATACAATCGCAATCATACAATCACAATCATACAATCCCAATCATACAATCACAATCATACAATCACAATCATACAATCATAATCATACAATTACAATCATACATCACAATCATACAATCACAATCATACAATCGCAATCATACAATCGCAATCATACAATCACAATATCCCAAATACAATCTCCCAAGTACAATCATACAATCACAATCATACATACACAATCATACAATCACAATCATACAATCGCAATCATACAATCGCAATCATACAATCGCAATCATACAATTACAGTATCCCAAATACAATCTCGCAAATACAATCATACAATCACAATCATACAATCACAATCATACAATCACAATCATACAATCGCAATCATACAATTACAATATCCCGAATACAATCTCCCAAATACAATCATACAATCACAATCATACAATCACAATCATACAATCATAATCATACAATTACAATCAGACATCACAATCATACAATCACAATCATACAATCGCAATCATACAATCACAATCATACAATCGCAATCATACAATCACAATTATGCAATCACAATCATACAATCGCATTCATACAATCGCAATCATACAATCACAATCATACAATCACAATCATACAATCACAATCATACAATCACAATCATAAAATCACAAAAATACAAACTTAATCATACAATCACAATCATACAGTCACAATCATACAATCACAATCATACAATCATAATCATACAACCACAATCATACGATCGCAATCATACAATCACAATCATACCATCACAATCATACAATCACAATCTTACAATCATAATCATACAATTACAATCATACATCACAATCATACAATCACAATCATACAATCGCAATCATACAATCACAATATCCCAAATACAATCTCCCAAATACAATCATACAATCACAATCATACATACACAATCATACAATCACAATCATACAGTCGCAATCATACAATCGCAATCATACAATCGCAATCATACAATTACAGTATCCCAAATACAATCTCGCAAATACAATCATACAATCACAATCATACAATCACAATCATACAATCACAATCATACAATCGCAATCATACAATTACAATATCCCAAATACAATCTCCCAAATACAATCATACAATCACAATCATACAATCATAATCATACAATCACAATCATACAATCACAATCATACAATCACAATCATACAATCACAATCACACAATCACAATCGTACATTCACAATCATACAATCACAATCATACAATCACAATCATACAATCACAATCATACAATCTCAATCATACAATCACAATCATACAATCATAATCATACAATTACAATCATACATCACAATCATACAATCACAATCATACAATCGCAATCACACAATTACAATATCCCAAATACAATCTCCCAAATACAATCATACAATCACAATCATACAATCACAATCATACAATCACAATCATACAATCACAATCGTACAATCGCATTCATACAATCGCAATCATACAATCACAATCATACAATCGCAATCATACAATTACAATCTCCCAAATACAATCTCCCAAATACAATCACCCAAATACAATCATACAATCACAATCATACAATCATCATCATACAATCACAATCATACAATCACAATCATACAATCACAATCATACTATCACAATCATACAATCACAATCATACAATCACAATCATACTATCACAATCATACATTCAAAATCATGCAATGACAATCATACAATCACAATCATGCAATCACAATCATACAATCATAATCATGCAATCACAATCATATAATCACAATCGTACAATCACAATCGTACAATCACAATCGCACAACCACAATCAGACAATTACAATCATACAATCACAATCATACAATCACAATCATACAATCACAATCATACAATCACAATCATACAATCACAATCATACAATCACAATCATACAATCACAAAAATACAATCATAATCATACAATCACAATCATACAATCACAATCATACAATCATAATCATGCAATCACAATCATACAATCAGAATCATACAATCATAATCATACAATTACAATCATACATCACAATCATACAATCACAATCATACAATCGCAATCATACAATCACAATCATACAATCGCAATCATACAATTACAATCTCCCAAATACAATCTCCCAAATACAATCTCCCAGATACCATCATACAATCACATTCATACAATCACAATCATACAATCATAATCATACAATTACAATCATACATCACAATCATACAATCACAATCATACAATCGCAATCATACAATCGCAATCATACAATTACAATCTCCCAAATAAATCTCCCAAATACAATCTCCCAAATACAATCTCCCAAATACAATCATACAATCACAATCATACAATCACAATCATACAATCACAATCATACAATCACAATCATACTATCACAATCATACAATCACAATCGTACAATCACAATCATACAATCATAATCATACAATTACAATCATACATCACAATCATACAATCACAATCAGACATCACAATCATACAATCACAATCATACAATCGCAATCATACAATCACAATCATACAATCGCAATCATACAATCACAATTATGCAATCACAATCATACAATCGCATTCATACAATCGCAATCATACAATCACAATCATACAATCACAATCATACAATCGCAATCATACAATTACAATATCCCAAATACAATCTCCCAAATACAATCATACAATCACAATCATACAATCACACTCATACAATCATAATCATACAATTACAATCAGACATCACAATCATACAATCACAATCATACAATCGCAATCATACAATCACAATCATACAGTCGCAATCATACAATCACAATTATGCAACCACAATCATACAATCGCATTCATACAATCGCAATCATGCAATCACAATCATACAATCACAATCATACAATCACAATCATAAAATCACAAAAATACAAACTTAATCATACAATCACAATCATACAGTCACAATCATACAATCACAATCATACAATCATAATCATACAATCACAATCATACGATCGCAATCATACAATCACAATCATACCATCACAATCATACAATCACAATCATACAATCATAATCATACAATTACAATCATACATCACAATCATACAATCACAATCATACAATCGCAATCATACAATCACAATATCCCAAATACAATCTCCCAAGTACAATCATACAATCACAATCATACATACACAATCATACAATCACAATCATACAATCGCAATCATACAATCGCAATCATACAATCGCAATCATACAATTACAGTATCCCAAATACAATCTCGCAAATACAATCATACAATCACAATCATACAATCACAATCATACAATCACAATCATACAATCGCAATCATACAATTACAATATCCCAAATACAATCTCCCAAATACAATCATACAATCACAATCATACAATCATAATCAAACAATCACAATCATACAATCACAATCATACAATCACAATCATACAATCACAATCACACAATCACAATCGTACATTCACAATCATACAATCACAATTATACAATCATAATCATACAATTACAATCATACATCACAATCATACAATCACAATCATACAATCGCAATCATACAATTACAATATCCCAAATAAATCTCCCAAATACAATCTCCCAAATACAATCTCCCAAATACAATCATACAATCACAATCATACAATCACAATCATACAATCACAATCATACAATCACAATCATACTATCACAATCATACAATCACAATCATACAATCACAATCATACAATCACAATCATACAACCACAATCATACAATCGCAATCATACATTCAAAATCATGCAATCACAATCATACAATCACAATCATGCAATCACAATCATACAATCAGAATCATACAATCACAATCATTCAACAGCAATCGTACAATCACAATCGTACAATCACAATCGCACAACCACAACCAGACAATCACACTCATACAATCACAATCATACAATCGCAATCATACAATTACAATCTCCCAAATACAATCTCCCAAATACAATCACCCAAATACAATCATACAATCACAATCATACAATCATAATCATACAATCACAATCATACAATCACAATCAAACAATCACAATCATACAATCACAATCATGCAATCACAATCATACACTCAAAATCATGCAATCACAATCATACAATCACAATCATGCAATCACAATCATACAATCATAGTCATACAATCACAATCCTACAATCACAATCGTACAATCACAATCGTACAATCACAATTGCACAACCACAATCAGTCAATCACAATCATACAATCACAATCATACAATCACTATCATACAATCACAATCATACAATCACAATCATACTTTCACAATCATACAATAACAATCTTACAATCACAATCATACAATTACAATCATACATCACACTCATACAATCACAATCATACAATCGCAATCATACAATTACAATCATACAATCATAATCATACAATTACAATCATACAATCACAATCATACAATCGCAATCATACAATCGCAATCATACAATTACAATCTCCCAAATAAATCTCCCAAATACAATCTCCCAAATACAATCTCCCAAATACAATCATACAATCACAATCATACAATCACAATCATACAATCACAATCATACAATCACAATCATACAATCACAATCATACTATCACAATCATACAATCACAATCATGCAATCACAATCATACAATCACAATCATGCAATCACAATCATACAATCATAATCATGCAATCACAATCATACAATCACAATCGTACAATCACAATCGCACAACCACAATCATACAATCATAATCATACAATCGCAAGCATACAATCACAATCATACGATCTCAATCATACAATCACAATCATACAATCACAATCATACAATCATAATCATACAATTACAATCATACATCACAATCATACAATCACAATCATACGATCGCAATCATACAATTACAATATCCCAAATACAATCTCCCAAATACAATCACCCAAATACAATCATACAATCACAATCATACAATCATAATCATACAATCACAATCATACAATCACAATCATACAATCACAATCATACAATCACAATCATACAATCACAATCATACAATCACAATCATACAATCACAATCATACATTCACAATCATACAATCGCATTCATACAATCGCAATCATACAATCACAATCATACAATCGCAATCATACAATTACAATCTCCCAAATACAATCTCCCAAATACAATCACCCAAATACAATCATACAATCACAATCATACAATCATAATCATACAATCACAATCATACAATCACAATCATACAATCACAATCATACAATCACAATCATACAACCACAATCATACATTCAAAATCATGCAATCACAATCATACAATCACAATCATGCAATCACAATCATACAATCATAATCATGCAATCACAATCATACAATCACAATCGTACAATCACAATCGCACAACCACAATCATACAATCATAATCATACAATCACAATCATACTTTCACAATCATACAATCACAATCATACAATCACAATCATACAATCACAATCATACAATCACAATCATACAATCACAATCATACAATCGCAATCATACAATCGCAATCATACAATCACAATCATACAATCACAATCATACTATCACAATCATACAATCACAATCATACAATCACAATCATACAATCACAATCATACAATCATAATCATACAATCACAATCATACAATCACAATCATACAATCACAATCATACTATCACAATCATACAATCACAATCATACAATCACAATCATACAATCACAATCATACAATCACAATCATACAATCACAATCATACATTCAAAATCATGCAATCACAATCATACAATCACAATCATGCAATCACAATCATACAACCATAATCATGCAATCACAATCATACAATCACAATCGTACAATCACAATCGTACAATCACAATCGCACAACCACAATCATACAATCATAATCATACAATCACAATCATACTTTCACAATCATACAATCACAATCATACAATCACAATCATACAATCACAATCATACAATCACAATCATACAATCACAATCATACAATCACAATCATACAATCGCAATCATACAATCGCAATCATACAATCGCAATCATACAATCGCAATCATACAATCACAATCATACAATCTCAATCATACAATCACAATCATACAATCACAATCATACAATCATAATCATACAATTACAATCATACATCACAATCATACAATCACAATCATACAATCGCAATCATACAATCACAATCATACAGTCGCAATCATTCAATTACAATCTCCCAAATACAATCTCCCAAATACAATCTCCCAAATACAATCATACAATCACAATCATACAATCACAATCATACAATCACAATCATACTATCGCAATCATACAATCACAATCATACAATCACAATCTTACAATCACAATCATACAATCACAATCATACAATCACAATCATACAATCACAATCGTACAATCACAATCATACATTCAAAATCATGCAATCACAATCATACAATCACAATCATGCAATCGCAATCATACAATCACAATCATACAATCACAATCATACAATCACAATCATACAATCACAATCATACAATCACAATCAGACAATCACAATCATACAATCACAATCATACAATCACAATCATACAATCACAATCATACAATCACAATCATACAATCACAATCATGCAATCACAATCATACACTCAAAATCATGCAATCACAATCATACAATCACAATCATGCAATCACAATCATACAATCATAGTCATACAATCACAATCCTACAATCACAATCGTACAATCACAATCGTACAATCACAATTGCACAACCACAATCAGTCAATCACAATCATACAATCACAATCATACAATCACTATCATACAATCACAATCATACAATCACAATCATACTTTCACAATCATACAATCACAATCATACAATCACAATCATACAATCACAGTCATACAATCACAATCATGCAATCACAATCATACTATCACAATCATACAATCACAATCATACAATCACAATCATACAATCACAATCATACAATCGCATTCATACAATTACAATATCCCAAATACAATATCCCAAATACAATCTCCCAAATACAATCACACAATCACAATCATACAATCACAATCATACAATCATAATCATACAATTACAATCAGACATCACAATCATACAATCACAATCATACAATCGCAATCATACAATCACAATCATACAATCGCAATCATACAATCACAATTATGCAATCACAATCATACAATCGCATTCATACAATCGCAATCATACAATCACAATCATACAATCACAATCATACAATCACAATCATAAAATCACAAAAATACAAACTTAATCATACAATCACAATCATACAGTCACAATCATACAATCACAATCGTACAATCATAATCATACAACCACAATCATACGATCGCAATCATACAATCACAATCATACCATCACAATCATACAATCACAATCATACATTCAAAATCATGCAATCACAATCATACAATCACAATCATGCAATCACAATCATACAATCATAATCGTGCAATCACAATCATACAATCACAATCGTACAATCACAATCGTACAATCACAATCGCACAACCACAATCAGACAATTACAATCATACAATCACAATCATACAATCACAATCATACAATCACAATCATACAATCACAATCATACAATCACAAAAATACAATCATAATCATACAATCACAATCATACAATCGCAATCATACAATCACAATCATACAATCATAATCATGCAATCACAATCATACGATCGCAATCATACAATCACAATCATACCATCACAATCATACAATCAGAATCATACAATCATAATCATACAATTACAATCATACATCACAATCATACAATCACAATCATACAATCGCAATCATACAATCACAATCATACAATCGCAATCATACAATTACAATCTCCCAAATACAATCTCCCAAATACAATCTCCCAGATACAATCATACAATCACATTCATACAATCACAATCATACAATCATAATCATACAATTACAATCATACATCACAATCATACAATCACAATCATACAATCGCAATCATACAATCGCAATCATACAATTACAATCTCCCAAATAAATCTCCCAAATACAATCTCCCAAATACAATCATACAATCACAATCATACAATCACAATCATACAATCACAATCATACAATCATAATCATACTATCACAATCATACTATCACAATCATACAATCACAATCATACAATCACAATCATACAACCACAATCATACAATCGCAATCATACATTCAAAATCATGCAATCACAATCATACAATCACAATCATGCAATCACAATCATACAATCAGAATCATACAATCACAATCATTTAATAGCAATCGTACAATCACAATCGTACAATCGCAATCGCACAACCACAACCAGACAATCACACTCATACAATCACAATCATACAATCACAATCATACAATCACAATCATACCATCACAATCAAACTTTCACAATCATACAATCACAATCATACAATCACAATCATACAATCACAGTCATACAATCACAATCATACTTTCACAATCATACAATCGCAATCATACAATCACAATCATACAATCTCAATCATACAATCACAATCATACAATCACAATCATACAATCATAATCATACAATTACAATCATACATCACAATCATACAATCACAATCATACGATCGCAATCATACAATTACAATATCCCAAATACAATCTCCCAAATACAATCACCCAAATACAATCATACAATCACAATCATACAATCATAATCATACAATCACAATCATACTTTCACAATCATACAATCACAATCATACAATCACAATCATACAATCACAATCATACAATCACAATCATACAATCACAATCATACAATCACAATCATACCATCACAATCATACTTTCACAATCATACAATCACAATCATACAATCACAATCATACAATCACAGTCATACAATCACAATCATACAATCACAATCATACTATCACAATCATACAATCACAATCATACAATCACAATCATACAATCACAATCATACAATCATAATCATACAATCACAATCATACAATCACAATCATACAATCACAATCACACAATCGCAAGCATACAATCACAATCATACAATCTCAATCATACAATCACAATCATACAATCATAATCATACAATTACAGTCATACATCACAATCATACAATCACCATCATACAATCGCAATCATACAATCACAATCATACAATCGCAATCATACAATTACAATCTCCCAAATACAATCTCCCAAATACAATCTTCCAAATACAATCAAACAATCACAATCATACAATCACAATCATACAATCACAATCATACAATCACAATCATACAATCACAATCATGCTATCACAATCGTACAATCACAATCGTGCAATCACAATCGCACAACCACAATCAGACAGTCACAATCATACAATCACAATCATTCAATCACAATCATACAATCACAATCATACTTTCACAATCATACAATCACAATCATACAATCGCAAGCATACAATCACAATCATACAATCTCAATCATACAATCACAATCATACAATCACAATCATACAATCATAATCATACAATTACAATCATACATCACAATCATACAATCACAATCATACGATCGCAATCATACAATTACAATATCCCAAATACAATCTCCCAAATACAATCACCCAAATACAATCATACAATCACAATCATACAATCATAATCATACAATCACAATCATACAATCACAATCATACAATCACAATCATACAATCACAATCATACAATCACAATCATACAATCACAATCATACAATCACAATCATACATTCACAATCATACAATCGCATTCATACAATCGCAATCATACAATCACAATCATACAATCGCAATCATACAATTACAATCTCCCAAATACAATCTCCCAAATACAATCACCCAAATACAATCATACAATCACAATCATACAATCATAATCATACAATCACAATCATACAATCACAATCATACAATCACAATCATACAATCACAATCATACAACCACAATCATACATTCAAAATCATGCAATCACAATCATACAATCACAATCATGCAATCACAATCATACAATCATAATCATGCAATCACAATCATACAATCACAATCGTACAATCACAATCGCACAACCACAATCATACAATCATAATCATACAATCACAATCATACTTTCACAATCATACAATCACAATCATACAATCACAATCATACAATCACAATCATACAATCACAATCATACAATCACAATCATACAATCACAATCATACAACCGCAATCATACAATCGCAATCATACAATCACAATCATACAATCACAATCATACTATCACAATCATACAATCACAATCATACAATCACAATCATACAATCACAATCATACAATCATAATCATACAATCACAATCATACAATCACAATCATACAATCACAATCATACTATCACAATCATACAGTCACAATCATACAATCACAATCATACAATCACAATCATACAATCGCAATCATACAATCACAATCATACAGTCGCAATCATACAATTACAATCTCCCAAATACAATCTCCCAAATACAATCTCCCGAATACAATCATACAATCACAATCATACAATCACAATCATACAATCACAATCATACAATCACAATCATACTATCACAATCATACAATCACAATCATACAATCACAATCATACAATCACAATCATACAATCACAATCATACAATCACAATCATACAATCACAATCGTACAATCACAATCATACGTTCAAAATCATGCAATCACAATCATACAATCACAATCATGCAATCGCAATCATACAATCACAATCATACAATCACAATCATACAATCACAATCATACAATCACAATCATACAATCACAATCAGACAATCACAATCATACAATCACAATCATACAATCACAATCATACAATCACAATCATACAATGACAATCATGCAATCACAATCATACACTCAAAATCATGCAATCACAATCATACAATCACAATCATGCAATCACAATCATACAATCATAGTCATACAATCACAATCCTACAATCACAATCGTACAATCACAATCGTACAATCACAATTGCACAACCACAATCAGTCAATCACAATCATACAATCACAATCATACAATCACTATCATACAATCACAATCATACAATCACAATCATACTTTCACAATCATACAATCACAATCATACAATCACAATCATACAATCACAGTCATACAATCACAATCATGCAATCACAATCATACTATCACAATCATACAATCACAATCATACAATCACAATCATACAATCACAATCATACAATCGCAATCATACAATTACAATATCCCGAATACAATCTCCCAAATACAATCATACAATCACAATCATACAATCACAATCATACAATCATAATCATACAATTACAATCAGACATCACAATCATACAATCACAATCATACAATCGCAATCATACAATCACAATCATACAATCGCAATCATACAATCACAATTATGCAATCACAATCATACAATCGCATTCATACAATCGCAATCATACAATCACAATCATACAATCACAATCATACAATCACAATCATAAAATCACAAAAATACAAACTTAATCATACAATCACAATCATACAGTCACAATCATACAATCACAATCATACAATCATAATCATACAACCACAATCATACGATCGCAATCATACAATCACAATCATACCATCACAATCATACAATCACAATCATACAATCATAATCATACAATTACAATCATACATCACAATCATACAATCACAATCATACAATCGCAATCATACAGTCACAATATCCCAAATACAATCTCCCAAATACAATCATACAATCACAATCATACATACACAATCATACAATCTCAATCATACAGTCGCAATCATACAATCGCAATCATACAATCGCAATCATACAATTACAGTATCCCAAATACAATCTCGCAAATACAATCATACAATCACAATCATACAATCACAATCATACAATCACAATCATACAATCGCAATCATACAATTACAATATCCCAAATACAATCTCCCAAATACAATCATACAATCACAATCATACAATCATAATCATACAATCACAATCATACAATCACAATCATACAATCACAATCATACAATCACAATCACACAATCACAATCGTACATTCACAATCATACAATCACAATCATACAATCACAATCATACAATCACAATCATACAATCTCAATCATACAATCACAATCATACAATCATAATCATACAATTACAATCATACATCACAATCATACAATCACAATCATACAATCGCAATCACACAATTACAATATCCCAAATACAATCTCCCAAATACAATCATACAATCACAATCATACAATCACAATCATACAATCACAATCATACAATCACAATCGTACAATCGCATTCATACAATCGCAATCATACAATCACAATCATACAATCGCAATCATACAATTACAATCTCCCAAATACAATCTCCCAAATACAATCACCCAAATACAATCATACAATCACAATCATACAATCATCATCATACAATCACAATCATACAATCACAATCATACAATCACAATCATACTATCACAATCATACAATCACAATCATACAATCACAATCAGACTATCACAATCATACATTCAAAATCATGCAATGACAATCATACAATCACAATCATGCAATCACAATCATACAATCATAATCATGCAATCACAATCATATAATCACAATCGTACAATCACAATCGTACAATCACAATCGCACAACCACAATCAGACAATTACAATCATACAATCACAATCATACAATCACAATCATACAATCACAATCATACAATCACAATCATACAATCACAATCATACAATCACAATCATACAATCACAATCATACAATCACAATTATACAATCATAATCATACAATTACAATCATACATCACAATCATACAATCACAATCATACAATCGCAATCATACAATTACAATATCCCAAATACAATCTCCCAAATACAATCATACAATCACAATCATACAATCACAATCATACAATCACAATCATACAATCACAATCGTACAATCGCATTCATACAATCGCAATCATACAATCACAATCATACAATCGCAATCATACAATTACAATCTCCCAAATACAATCTCCCAAATACAATCTCCCAGATACCATCATACAATCACATTCATACAATCACAATCATACAATCATAATCATACAATTACAATCATACATCACAATCATACAATCACAATCATACAATCGCAATCATACAATCGCAATCATACAATTACAATCTCCCAAATAAATCTCCCAAATACAATCATACAATCACAATCATACAATCACAATCATACAATCACAATCATACAATCACAATCACACAATCACAATCGTACATTCACAATCATACAATCACAATTATACAATCATAATCATACAATTACAATCATACATCACAATCATACAATCACAATCATACAATCGCAATCATACAATTACAATATCCCAAATACAATCTCCCAAATACAATCATACAATCACAATCATACAATCACAATCATACAATCACAATCATACAATCACAATCGTACAATCGCATTCATACAATCGCAATCATACAATCACATTCATACAATCACAATCATACAATCATAATCATACAATTACAATCATACATCACAATCATACAATCACAATCATACAATCGCAATCATACAATCGCAATCATACAATTACAAACTCCCAAATAAATCTCCCAAATACAATCTCCCAAATACAATCTCCCAAATACAATCATACAATCACAATCATACAATCACAATCATACAATCACAATCATACAATCACAATCATACTATCACAATCATACAATCACAATCATACAATCACAATCATACAATCACAATCATACAACCACAATCATACAATCGCAATCATACATTCAAAATCATGCAATCACAATCATACAATCACAATCATGCAATCACAATCATACAATCAGAATCATACAATAACAATCATTCAACAGCAATCGTACAATCACAATCGTACAATCACAATCGCACAACCACAACCAGACAATCACACTCATACAATCACAATCATACAATCGCAATCATACAATTACAATCTCCCAAATACAATCTCCCAAATACAATCACCCAAATACAATCATACAATCACAATCATACAATCATAATCATACAATCACAATCATACAATCACAATCAAACAATCACAATCATACAATCACAATCATGCAATCACAATCATACACTCAAAATCATGCAATCACAATCATACAATCACAATCATGCAATCACAATCATACAATCATAGTCATACAATCACAATCCTACAATCACAATCGTACAATCACAATCGTACAATCACAATTGCACAACCACAATCAGTCAATCACAATCATACAATCACAATCATACAATCACTATCATACAATCACAATCATACAATCACAATCATACTTTCACAATCATACAATAACAATCTTACAATCACAATCATACAATTACAATCATACATCACACTCATACAATCACAATCATACAATCGCAATCATACAATTACAATCATACAATCATAATCATACAATTACAATCATACAATCACAATCATACAATCGCAATCATACAATCGCAATCATACAATTACAATCTCCCAAATAAATCTCCCAAATACAATCTCCCAAATACAATCTCCCAAATACAATCATACAATCACAATCATACAATCACAATCATACAATCACAATCATACAATCACAATCATACAATCACAATCATACTATCACAATCATACAATCACAATCATGCAATCACAATCATACAATCACAATCATGCAATCACAATCATACAATCATAATCATGCAATCACAATCATACAATCACAATCGTACAATCACAATCGCACAACCACAATCATACAATCATAATCATACAATCGCAAGCATACAATCACAATCATACGATCTCAATCATACAATCACAATCATACAATCACAATCATACAATCATAATCATACAATTACAATCATACATCACAATCATACAATCACAATCATACGATCGCAATCATACAATTACAATATCCCAAATACAATCTCCCAAATACAACCACCCAAATACAATCATACAATCACAATCATACAATCATAATCATACAATCACAATCATACAATCACAATCATACAATCACAATCATACAATCACAATCATACAATCACAATCATACAATCACAATCATACAATCACAATCATACATTCACAATCATACAATCGCATTCATACAATCGCAATCATACAATCACAATCATACAATCGCAATCATACAATTACAATCTCCCAAATGCAATCTCCCAAATACAATCACCCAAATACAATCATACAATCACAATCATACAATCATAATCATACAATCACAATCATACAATCACAATCATACAATCACAATCATACAATCACAATCATACAACCAGAATCATACATTCAAAATCATGCAATCACAATCATACAATCACAATCATGCAATCACAATCATACAATCATAATCTTGCAATCACAATCATACAATCACAATCGTACAATCACAATCGCACAACCACAATCATACAATCATAATCATACAATCACAATCATACTTTCACAATCATACAATCACAATCATACAATCACAATCATACAATCACAATCATACAATCACAATCATACAATCACAATCATACAATCGCAATCATACAATCGCAATCATACAATCACAATCATACAATCACAATCATACTATCACAATCATACAATCACAATCATACAATCACAATCATACAATCACAATCATACAATCATAATCATACAATCACAATCATACAATCACAATCATACAATCACAATCATACTATCACAATCATACAATCACAATCATACAATCACAATCATACAATCACAATCATACAATCACAATCATACAAATACAATCATACAATCACAATCATACATTCAAAATCATGCAATCACAATCATACAATCACAATCATGCAATCACAATCATACAACCATAATCATGCAATCACAATCATACAATCACAATCGTACAATCACAATCATACAATCACAATCATACAATCACAATCATACAATCACAATCATACAATCACAATCATACAATCACAATCGTACAATCACAATCATACATTCAAAATCATGCAATCACAATCATACAATCACAATCATGCAATCGCAATCATACAATCACAATCATACAATCACAATCATACAATCACAATCATACAATCACAATCATACAATCACAATCAGACAATCACAATCATACAATCACAATCATACAATCACAATCATACAATCACAATCATACAATCACAATCATGCAATCACAATCATACACTCAAAATCATGCAATCACAATCATACAATCACAATCATGCAATCACAATCATACAATCATAGTCATACAATCACAATCCTACAATCACAATCGTACAATCACAATCGTACAATCACAATTGCACAACCACAATCAGTCAATCACAATCATACAATCACAATCATACAATCACTATCATACAATCACAATCATACAATCACAATCATACTTTCACAATCATACAATCACAATCATACAATCACAATCATACAATCACAGTCATACAATCACAATCATGCAATCACAATCATACTATCACAATCATACAATCACAATCATACAATCACAATCATACAATCACAATCATACAATCGCAATCATACAATTACAATATCCCAAATACAATCTCCCAAATACAATCACACAATCACAATCATACAATCACAATCATACAATCATAATCATACAATTACAATCAGACATCACAATCATACAATCACAATCATACAATCGCAATCATACAATCACAATCATACAATCGCAATCATACAATCACAATTATGCAATCACAATCATACAATCGCATTCATACAATCGCAATCATACAATCACAATCATACGATCACAATCATACAATCACAATCATAAAATCACAAAAATACAAACTTAATCATACAATCACAATCATACAGTCACAATCATACAATCACAATCGTACAATCATAATCATACAACCACAATCATACGATCGCAATCATACAATCACAATCATACCATCACAATCATACAATCACAATCATACAATCATAATCATACAATTACAATCATACATCACAATCATACAATCACAATCATACAATCGCAATCATACAATCACAATATCCCAAATACAATCTCCCAAATACAATCATACAATCACAATCATACATACACAATCATACAATCACAATCATACAATCGCAATCATACAATCGCAATCATACAATCGCAATCATACAATTACAATATCCCAAATACAATCTCCCAAATACAATCATACAATCACAATCATACAATCATAATCATACAATCACAATCATACAATCACAATCATACAATCACAATCATACAATCACAATCACACAATCACAATCGTACATTCACAATCATACAATCACAATCATACAATCACAATCATACAATCACAATCATACAATCACAATCATACAATCTCAATCATACAATCACAATCATACAATCATAATCATACAATTACAATCATACATCACAATCATACAATCACAATCATACAATCGCAATCATACAATTACAATATCCCAAATACAATCTCCCAAATACAATCATACAATCACAATCATACAATCACAATCATACAATCACAATCATACAATCACAATCGTACAATCGCATTCATACAATCGCAATCATACAATCACAATCATACAATCGCAATCATACAATTACAATCTCCCAAATACAATCTCCCAAATACAATCACCCAAATACACTCATACAATCACAATCATACAATCATCATCATACAATCACAATCATACAATCACAATCATACAATCACAATCATACTATCACAATCATACAATCACAATCATACAATCACAATCATACTATCACAATCATACATTCAAAATCATGCAATCACAATCATACAATCACAATCATGCAATCACAATCATACAATCATAATCATGCAATCACAATCATATAATCACAATCGTACAATCACAATCGTACAATCACAATCGCACAACCACAATCAGACAATTACAATCATACAATCACAATCATACAATCACAATCATACAATCACAATCATACAATCACAATCATACAATCACAATCATACAATCACAATCATACAATCACAATCATACAATCACAATCATACAATCACAATCATACTATCACAATCATACAATCACAATCATACAATCACAATCATACAATCATAATCATACAATTACAATCATACATCACAATCATACAATCACAATCAGACATCACAATCATACAATCACAATCATACAATCGCAATCATACAATCACAATCATACAATCGCAATCATACAATCACAATTACGCAATCACAATCATACAATCGCATTCATACAATCGCAATCATACAATCACAATCATACAATCACAATCATACAATCACAATCATACAATCACAATCATACAATCACAATCATACAATCACAATCATACAGTCACAATCACACAATCACAATCGTACATTCACAATCATACAATCACAATCATACAATCACAATCATACAATCACAATCATACAATCTCAATCATACAATCACAATCATACAATCATAATCATACAATTACAATCATACATCACAATCGTACAATCACAATCATACAATCGCAATCATACAATTACAATATCCCAAATACAATCTCCCAAATACAATCATACAATCACAATCATACAATCACAATCATACAATCACAATCATACAATCACAATCATACTATCACAATCATACAATCACAATCATACAATTACAATCATACATCACAATCATACAATCACAATCATACAATCGCAATCATACAATCACAATCATACAGTCGCAATCATACAATTACAATCTCCCAAATACAATCTCCCAAATACAATCTCCCAAATACAATCATACAATCACAATCATACAATCACAATCATACAATCACAATCATGCAATCACAATCATACAATCACAATCGTACAATCACAATCGTACAATCACAATCGCACAACCACAATCAGACAATTACAATCATACAATCACAATCATACAATCACAATCATACAATCACAATCATACAATCACAATCATACAATCACAATCATACAATCACAATCATACAATCACAATCATACAATCACAAAAATACAATCATAATCATACAATCTCAATCATACAATCACAATCATACAATCATAATCATGCAATCACAATCATACGATCGCAATCATACAATCACAATCATACCATCACAATCATACAATCAGAATCATACAATCATAATCATACAATTACAATCATACATCACAATCATACAATCACAATCATACAATCGCAATCATACAATCACAATCATACAATCGCAATCATACAATTACAATCTCCCAAATACAATCTCCCAAATACAATCTCCCAGATACCATCATACAATCACATTCATACAATCACAAGCATACAATCATAATCATACAATTACAATCATACATCACAATCATACAATCACAATCATACAATCGCAATCATACAATCGCAATCATACAATTACAATCTCCCAAATAAATCTCCCAAATACAATCTCCCAAATACAATCTCCCAAATACAATCATACAATCACAATCATACAATCACAATCATACAATCACAATCATACAATCACAATCATACTATCACAATCATACAATCACAATCATACAATCACAATCATACAATCACAATCATACAATCACAATCATACAACCACAATCATACAATCGCAATCATACATTCAAAATCATGCAATCACAATCATACAATCACAATCATGCAATCACAATCATACAATCAGAATCATACAATCACAATCATTCAATAGCAATCGTACAATCACAATCGTACAATCACAATCGCACAACCACAACCAGACAATCACACTCATACAATCACAATCATACAATCACAATCATACAATCACAATCATACCATCACAATCATACTTTCACAATCATACAATCACAATCATACAATCACAATCATACAATCACAGTCATACAATCACAATCATACAATCACAATCATACTATCACAATCATACAATCACAATCATACAATCACAATCATACAATCACAATCATACAATCACAATCATACAATCACAATCATACAATCGCAAGCATACAATCACAATCATACAATCTCAATCATACAATCACAATCATACAATCATAATCATACAATTACAGTCATACATCACAATCATACAATCACCATCATACAATCGCAATCATACAATCACAATCATACAATCGCAATCATACAATTACAATCTCCCAAATACAATCTCCCAAATACAATCTTCCAAATACAATCAAACAATCACAATCATACAATCACAATCATACAATCATAATCATACAATCACAATCATACATTCAAAATCATGCAATCACAATCATACAATCACAATCATGCAATCACAATCATACAATCATAATCATGCAATCACAATCATACAATCACAATCGTACAATCACAATCGCACAACCACAATCATACAATCATAATCATACAATCACAATCATACTTTCACAATCATACAATCACAATCATACAATCACAATCATACAATCACAATCATACAATCACAATCATACAATCACAATCATACAATCACAATCATACAATCACAATCATACAATCACAATCATACAATCACAATCATACAATCACAATCATACAATCGCATTCATACAATCGCAATCATACAATCACAATCATACAATCGGAATCATACTATTACAATCTCCCAAATACAATCACCCAAATACAATCATACAATCACAATCATACTATCATAATCATACAATCACAATCATACAATCACAATCATACAATCACAATCATACAATCACAATCATACAATCACAATCATACAATCACAATCACACAATCACAATCGTACATTCACAATCATACAATCACAATCATACAATCACAATCATACAATCACAATCATACAATCTCAATCATACAATCACAATCATACAATCATAATCATACAATTACAATCATACATCACAATCATACAATCACAATCATACAATCGCAATCATACAATTACAATATCCCAAATACAATCTCCCAAATACAATCATACAATCACAATCATACAATCGCAATCATACAATCACAATCATACCATCACAATCATACAATCACAATCATACAATCACAATCATACAATCACAATCATACAATCACAATCATACAATCACAATCATACAATCGCATTCATACAATCGCAATCATACAATCACAATCATACAATCGCAATCATACAATTACAATCTCCCAAATACAATCTCCCAAATACAATCACCCAAATACAATCATACAATCACAATCATACAATCATAATCATACAATCACAATCATACAATCACAATCATACAATCGCAATCATACTACCACAATCATACAATCACAATCATACAATCACAATCATACAATCACAATCATACAATCACAATCATACAATCACAATCATACATTCAAAATCATGCAATCACAATCATACAATCACAATCATGCAATCACAATCATACAATCATAATCATGCAATCACAATCATACAATCACAATCATACAATCACAATCATACAATCACAATCATACAATCACAAAAATACAATCATAATCATACAATCACAATCATACAATCGCAATCATACAATCACAATCATACAATCATAATCATGCAATCACAATCATACGATCGCAATCGAACAATCACAATCATACCATCACAATCATACAATCACAATCATACAATCATAATCATACAATTACAATCATACATCACAATCATACAATCACAATCATACAATCGCAATCATACAATCACAATCATACAATCGCAATCATACAATTACAATCTCCCAAATACAATCTCCCAAATACAATCTCCCAGATACAATCATACAATCACAATCATACAATCATAATCAGACAATTACAATCATACATCACAATCATACAATCACAATCATACAATCGCAATCACACAATTACAATATCCCAAATACAATCTCCCAAATACAATCATACAATCACAATCATACAATCACAATCATACAATCACAATCATACAATCACAATCATACAATCACAATCATACAATCACAATCATACAATCACAATCATACAATCACAATCATACAATCGCATTCATACAATCGCAATCATACAATCACAATCATACAATCGCAATCATACAATTACAATCTCCCAAATACAATCTCCCAAATACAATCACCCAAATACAATCATACAATCACAATCATACAATCATAATCATACAATCACAATCATACAATCACAATCATACAATCACAATCATACAATCACAATCATACAATCACAATCATACAATCACAATCATACAATCACAATCATACAATCACAATCATACAATCACAATTATGCAATCACAATCATACAATCGCGTTCATACAATCGCATTCATACAATCGCAATCATACAATCATAATCGTACAATCACAATCGTACAATCACAATCATACAATCACAATCATACATTCAAAATCATGCAATCACAATCATACAATCACAATCATGCAATCACAATCATACAATCAGAATCATACAATCACAATCATACAATCGCAATCATACAATTACAATCTCCCAAATACAATCTCCCAAATACAATCTCCCAACTACAATCTCCCAAATACAATCATACAATCACAATCATAAAATCACAATCATACAATCATAATCACACAATTACAATCATACATCACAATCATACAATCACAATCATACAATCGCAATCATACAATCACAATCATACAATCGCAATCATACAATTACAATCTCCCAAATACAATCTCCCATATACAATCTCCCACATACAATCATACAATCACAATCATACAATCACAATCATACAATCACAATCATACAATCACAATCATACAATCGCAATCATACAATTACAATATCCCAAATACAATCATACAATCACAATCATACAATCACAATCATACAATCACATTCATACAATCACAATCATACAATCACAATCATGCAGTCACAATCATACAATCACAATCATACTTTCACAATCATACAATCACAATCATACAATCACAATCATACAATCACAGTCATACAATCGCAGTCATACAATCACAATCATACAATCACAGTCATACAATCACAATCATACAATCACAATCATACTATCACAATCATACAATCACAATCATACAATCACAATCATACAATCACAATCATGCAATCATAATCATACAATCACAATCATACAATCACAATCATACAACCACAATCATACAATCGCAATCATACATTCAAAATCATGCAATCACAATCATACAATCACAATCATGCAATCACAATCATACAATCAGAATCATAAAATCACAATCATTCTATAACAATCGTACAATCACAATCGTACGATCACAATCGCACAACCACAACCAGACAATCGCACTCATACAATCACAATCATACAATCACAATCATACAATCACAATCATACCATCACAATCATACTTTCACAATCATACAATCACAATCATACAATCACAATCATACAATCACAATCATACAATCACAGTCATACAATCACAATCATACAATCACAATCATACTATCACAATCATACAATCACAATCATACTATCACAATCGTACAATCACAATCGTGCAATCACAATCGCACAACCACAATCAGACAATCACAATCATACAATCACAATCATACAATCACAATCATACAATCACAATCATACAATCACAATCATACTTTCACCATCATACTATCACAATCATACAACCACAATCATACAATCACAGTCATACAATAACAATCATATAATCACAATCATACTATCACAATCATACAATCACAATCATACAATCACAATCATATAATCACAATCATACAATCACAATCATACAATCACAATCATACAATCACAATCAAAGAATCACAATCATACAATCACAATCATACAATCGCAAGCATACAATCACAATCGTACAATCTCAATCATACAATCACAATCATACGATCACAATAATACAATCATAATCATACAATTACAATCATACATCACAATCATACAATCACAATCATACAATCACAATCATACGTTCACAATCATACTATCACAATCATACAATCACAATCATACAATCACAATCATACAATCGCAATCATACAATCGCAATCATACAATTACAATATCCCAAATACAATCATACAATCACAATCATACAATCACAATCATACAATCACAATCATACAATCACAATCATACAATCACAATCATACAATCACAATCATACTTTCACAATCATAAAATCACAATCATACAATCACAATCATACAATCACAGTCATACAATCACAGTCATACAATCACAATCATACTATCACAATCATACAATCACAATCATACAATCACAATCGTACATTCACAATCATACAATCACAATCATACAATCACATTCATACAATCGCAAGCATACAATCACAATCATACAATCTCAATCATACAATCACAATCATACAATCATAATCATACAATTACAATCATACATCACAATCATACAATCACAATCATACAATCGCAATCATACAATTACAATATCCCAAATACAATCTCCCAAATACAATCATACAATCACAATCATACAATCACAATCATACAATCACAATCATACAATCACAATCATACAATCGCATTCATACAATCGCAATCATACAATCACAATCATACAATCGCAATCATACAATTACAATCTCCCAAATACAATCTCCCAAATTCAATCACCCAAATACAATCATACAATCACAATCATACAATCATAATCATACAATCACAATCATACAATCACAATCATACAATCACAATCATACTATCACAATCATACAATCACAATCATACAATCACAATCATACAATCACAATCATACATTCAAAATCATGCAATCACAATCATACAATCACAATCATGCAATCACAATCATACAATCATAATCATGCAATCACAATCATACAATCACAATCGTACAATCACAATCGTACAATCACAATCGCACAACCACAATCAGACAATTACAATCATACAATCACAATCATACAATCACAATCATACAATCACAATCATACAATCACAATCATACAATCACAAAAATACAATCATAATCATACAATCACAATCATACAATCGCAATCATACAATCACAATCATGCAATCATAATCATGCAATCACAATCATACGATCGCAATCATACAATCACAATCATACCATCACAATCATACAATCAGAATCATACAATCATAATCATACAATTACAATCATACATCACAATCATACAATCACAATCATGCAATCGCAATCATACAATCACAATCATACAATCGCAATCATACAATTACAATCTCCCAAATACAATCTCCCAAATACAATCTCCCAGATACAATCATACAATCACATTCATACAATCACAATCATACAATCATAATCATACAATTACAATCATACATCACAATCATACAATCACAATCATACAATCGCAATCATACAATCGCAATCATACAATTACAATCTCCCAAATACAATCATACAATCACAATCATACAATCACAATCATACAATCACAATCATACAATCACAATCATACAATCATAATCATACTATCACAATCATAATATCACAATCATACAATCACAATCATACAATCACAATCATACAACCACAATCATACAATCGCAATCATACATTCAAAATCATGCAATCACAATCACACAATCACAATCATGCAATCACAATCATAAAATCAGAATCATACAATCACAATCATTTAATAGCAATCGTACAATCACAATCGTACAATCACAATCGCACAACCACAACCAGACAATCACACTCATACAATCACAATCATACAATCACAATCATACAATCACAATCATACCATCACAATCATACTTTCACAATCATACAATCACAATCATACAATCACAATCATACAATCACAGTCATACAATCACAATCATACAATCACAATCATACTATCACAATCATACAATCACAATCATGCAATCTCAATCATACAATCACAATCATACAATCATAATCATACAATTACAGTCATACATCACAATCATACAATCACCATCATACAATCGCAATCATACAATCACAATCATACAATCGCAATCATACAATTACAATCTCCCAAATACAATCTCCCAAATACAATCTTCCAAATACAATCAAACAATCACAATCATACAATCACAATCATACAATCACAATCATACAATCACAATCATGCTATCACAATCGTACAATCACAATCGTGCAATCACAATCGCACAACCACAATCAGACAATCACAATCATACAATCACAATCATTCAATCACAATCATACAATCACAATCATACTTTCACAATCATACAATCACAATCATACAATCGCAAGCATACAATCACAATCATACAATCTCAATCATACAATCACAATCATACAATCATAATCATACAATTACAATCATACATCACAATCATACAATCACAATCATACAATCGCAATCATACAATTACAATATCCCAAATACAATCTCCCAAATACAATCATACAATCACAATCATACAATCACAATCATACAATCACAATCATACAATCACAATCATACAATCGCATTCATACAATCGCAATCATACAATCACAATCATACAATCGCAATCATACAATTACAATCTCCCAAATACAATCTCCCAAATTCAATCACCCAAATACAATCATACAATCACAATCATACAATCATAATCATACAATCACAATCATACAATCACAATCATACAATCACAATCATACTATCACAATCATACAATCACAATCATACAATCACAATCATACAATCACAATCATACATTCAAAATCATGCAATCACAATCATACAATCACAATCATGCAATCACAATCATACAATCATAATCATGCAATCACAATCATACAATCACAATCGTACAATCACAATCGTACAATCACAATCGCACAACCACAATCAGACAATTACAATCATACAATCACAATCATACAATCACAATCATACAATCACAATCATACAATCACAATCATACAATCACAAAAATACAATCATAATCATACAATCACAATCATACAATCGCAATCATACAATCACAATCATGCAATCATAATCATGCAATCACAATCATACGATCGCAATCATACAATCACAATCATACCATCACAATCATACAATCAGAATCATACAATCATAATCATACAATTACAATCATACATCACAATCATACAATCACAATCATGCAATCGCAATCATACAATCACAATCATACAATCGCAATCATACAATTACAATCTCCCAAATACAATCTCCCAAATACAATCTCCCAGATACAATCATACAATCACATTCATACAATCACAATCATACAATCATAATCATACAATTACAATCATACATCACAATCATACAATCACAATCATACAATCGCAATCATACAATCGCAATCATACAATTACAATCTCCCAAATACAATCATACAATCACAATCATACAATCACAATCATACAATCACAATCATACAATCACAATCATACAATCATAATCATACTATCACAATCATAATATCACAATCATACAATCACAATCATACAATCACAATCATACAACCACAATCATACAATCGCAATCATACATTCAAAATCATGCAATCACAATCACACAATCACAATCATGCAATCACAATCATAAAATCAGAATCATACAATCACAATCATTTAATAGCAATCGTACAATCACAATCGTACAATCACAATCGCACAACCACAACCAGACAATCACACTCATACAATCACAATCATACAATCACAATCATACAATCACAATCATACCATCACAATCATACTTTCACAATCATACAATCACAATCATACAATCACAATCATACAATCACAGTCATACAATCACAATCATACAATCACAATCATACTATCACAATCATACAATCACAATCATGCAATCTCAATCATACAATCACAATCATACAATCATAATCATACAATTACAGTCATACATCACAATCATACAATCACCATCATACAATCGCAATCATACAATCACAATCATACAATCGCAATCATACAATTACAATCTCCCAAATACAATCTCCCAAATACAATCTTCCAAATACAATCAAACAATCACAATCATACAATCACAATCATACAATCACAATCATACAATCACAATCATACAATCACAATCATGCTATCACAATCGTACAATCACAATCGTGCAATCACAATCGCACAACCACAATCAGACAATCACAATCATACAATCACAATCATTCAATCACAATCATACAATCACAATCATACTTTCACAATCATACAATCACAATCATACAATCGCAAGCATACAATCACAATCATACAATCTCAATCATACAATCACAATCATACAATCACAATCATACAATCATAATCATACAATTACAATCATACATCACAATCATACAATCACAATCATACGATCGCAATCATGCAATTACAATATCCCAAATACAATCTCCCAAATACAATCACCCAAATACAATCATACAATCACAATCATACAATCATAATCATACAATCACAATCATACAATCACAATCATACAATCACAATCATACAATCACAATCATACAATCACAATCATACAATCACAATCATACAATCACAATCATACAATCACAATCATACATTCACAATCATACAATCGCATTCATACAATCGCAATCATACAATCACAATCATACAATCGCAATCATACAATTACAATCTCCCAAATACAATCATACAATCACAATCATACAATCACAATCATACAATCACAATCATACAATCACAATCATACAATCATAATCATACTATCACAATCATAATATCACAATCATACAATCACAATCATACAATCACAATCATACAACCACAATCATACAATCGCAATCATACATTCAAAATCATGCAATCACAATCACACAATCACAATCATGCAATCACAATCATAAAATCAGAATCATACAATCACAATCATTTAATAGCAATCGTACAATCACAATCGTACAATCACAATCGCACAACCACAACCAGACAATCACACTCATACAATCACAATCATACAATCACAATCATACAATCACAATCATACCATCACAATCATACTTTCACAATCATACAATCACAATCATACAATCACAATCATACAATCACAGTCATACAATCACAATCATACAATCACAATCATACTATCACAATCATACAATCACAATCATGCAATCTCAATCATACAATCACAATCATACAATCATAATCATACAATTACAGTCATACATCACAATCATACAATCACCATCATACAATCGCAATCATACAATCACAATCATACAATCGCAATCATACAATTACAATCTCCCAAATACAATCTCCCAAATACAATCTTCCAAATACAATCAAACAATCACAATCATACAATCACAATCATACAATCACAATCATACAATCACAATCATGCTATCACAATCGTACAATCACAATCGTGCAATCACAATCGCACAACCACAATCAGACAATCACAATCATACAATCACAATCATTCAATCACAATCATACAATCACAATCATACTTTCACAATCATACAATCACAATCATACAATCGCAAGCATACAATCACAATCATACAATCTCAATCATACAATCACAATCATACAATCATAATCATACAATTACAATCATACATCACAATCATACAATCACAATCATACAATCGCAATCATACAATTACAATATCCCAAATACAATCTCCCAAATACAATCATACAATCACAATCATACAATCACAATCATACAATCACAATCATACAATCACAATCATACAATCGCATTCATACAATCGCAATCATACAATCACAATCATACAATCGCAATCATACAATTACAATCTCCCAAATACAATCTCCCAAATTCAATCACCCAAATACAATCATACAATCACAATCATACAATCATAATCATACAATCACAATCATACAATCACAATCATACAATCACAATCATACTATCACAATCATACAATCACAATCATACAATCACAATCATACAATCACAATCATACATTCAAAATCATGCAATCACAATCATACAATCACAATCATGCAATCACAATCATACAATCATAATCATGCAATCACAATCATACAATCACAATCGTACAATCACAATCGTACAATCACAATCGCACAACCACAATCAGACAATTACAATCATACAATCACAATCATACAATCACAATCATACAATCACAATCATACAATCACAATCATACAATCACAAAAATACAATCATAATCATACAATCACAATCATACAATCGCAATCATACAATCACAATCATGCAATCATAATCATGCAATCACAATCATACGATCGCAATCATACAATCACAATCATACCATCACAATCATACAATCAGAATCATACAATCATAATCATACAATTACAATCATACATCACAATCATACAATCACAATCATGCAATCGCAATCATACAATCACAATCATACAATCGCAATCATACAATTACAATCTCCCAAATACAATCTCCCAAATACAATCTCCCAGATACAATCATACAATCACATTCATACAATCACAATCATACAATCATAATCATACAATTACAATCATACATCACAATCATACAATCACAATCATACAATCGCAATCATACAATCGCAATCATACAATTACAATCTCCCAAATACAATCATACAATCACAATCATACAATCACAATCATACAATCACAATCATACAATCACAATCATACAATCATAATCATACTATCACAATCATAATATCACAATCATACAATCACAATCATACAATCACAATCATACAACCACAATCATACAATCGCAATCATACATTCAAAATCATGCAATCACAATCACACAATCACAATCATGCAATCACAATCATAAAATCAGAATCATACAATCACAATCATTTAATAGCAATCGTACAATCACAATCGTACAATCACAATCGCACAACCACAACCAGACAATCACACTCATACAATCACAATCATACAATCACAATCATACAATCACAATCATACCATCACAATCATACTTTCACAATCATACAATCACAATCATACAATCACAATCATACAATCACAGTCATACAATCACAATCATACAATCACAATCATACTATCACAATCATACAATCACAATCATGCAATCTCAATCATACAATCACAATCATACAATCATAATCATACAATTACAGTCATACATCACAATCATACAATCACCATCATACAATCGCAATCATACAATCACAATCATACAATCGCAATCATACAATTACAATCTCCCAAATACAATCTCCCAAATACAATCTTCCAAATACAATCAAACAATCACAATCATACAATCACAATCATACAATCACAATCATACAATCACAATCATACAATCACAATCATGCTATCACAATCGTACAATCACAATCGTGCAATCACAATCGCACAACCACAATCAGACAATCACAATCATACAATCACAATCATTCAATCACAATCATACAATCACAATCATACTTTCACAATCATACAATCACAATCATACAATCGCAAGCATACAATCACAATCATACAATCTCAATCATACAATCACAATCATACAATCACAATCATACAATCATAATCATACAATTACAATCATACATCACAATCATACAATCACAATCATACGATCGCAATCATGCAATTACAATATCCCAAATACAATCTCCCAAATACAATCACCCAAATACAATCATACAATCACAATCATACAATCATAATCATACAATCACAATCATACAATCACAATCATACAATCACAATCATACAATCACAATCATACAATCACAATCATACAATCACAATCATACAATCACAATCATACATTCACAATCATACAATCGCATTCATACAATCGCAATCATACAATCACAATCATACAATCGCAATCATACAATTACAATCTCCCAAATACAATCTCCCAAATACAATCACCCAAATACAATCATACAATCACAATCATACAATCATAATCATACAATCACAATCATACAATCACAATCATACAATCACAATCATACAATCACAATCATACAACCACAATCATACATTCAAAATCATGCAATCACAATCATACAATCACAATCATGCAATCACAATCATACAATCATAATCATGCAATCACAATCATACAATCACAATCATACAATCACAATCGTACAATCACAATCGCACAACCACAATCATACAATCATAATCATACAATCACAATCATACTTTCACAATCATACAATCACAATCATACAATCACAATCATACAATCACAATCATACAATCACAATCATACAATCACAATCATACCATCACAATCATACTTTCACAATCATACAATCACAATCATACAATCACAATCATACAATCACAGTCATACAATCACAATCATACAATCACAATCATACTATCACAATCATACAATCACAATCATACAATCACAATCATACAATCACAATCATACAATCATAATCATACAATCACAATCATACAATCACAATCATACAATCACAATCATACAATCACAATCATACAATCACAATCACACAATCGCAAGCATACAATCACAATCATACAATCTCAATCATACAATCACAATCATACAATCATAATCATACAATTACAGTCATACATCACAATCATACAATCACCATCATACAATCGCAATCATACAATCACAATCATACAATCGCAATCATACAATTACAATCTCCCAAATACAATCTCCCAAATACAATCTTCCAAATACAATCAAACAATCACAATCATACAATCACAATCATACAATCACAATCATATAATCACAATCATGCTATCACAATCGTACAATCACAATCGTGCAATCACAATCGCACAACCACAATCAGACAGTCACAATCATACAATCACAATCATTCAATCACAATCATACAATCACAATCATACTTTCACAATCATACAATCACAATCATACAATCGCAATCATACAATCGCAATCATACAATCACAATCATACAATCACAATCATACTATCACAATCATACAATCACAATCATACAATCACAATCATACAATCACAATCATACAATCATAATCATACAATCACAATCATACAATCACAATCATACAATCACAATCATACTATCACAATCATACAGTCACAATCATACAATCACAATCATACAATCACAATCATACAATCACAATCATACAATCACAATCATACAATCACAATCATACATTCAAAATCATGCAATCACAATCATACAATCACAATCATGCAATCACAATCATACAACCATAATCATGCAATCACAATCATACAATCACAATCGTACAATCACAATCGTACAATCACAATCGCACAACCACAATCATACAATCATAATCATACAATCACAATCATACTTTCACAATCATACAATCACAATCATACAATCACAATCATACAATCACAATCATACAATCACAATCATACAATCACAATCATACAATCACAATCATACAATCACAATCATACAATCGCAATCATACAATCGCAATCATACAATCGCAATCATACAATCACAATCATACAATCTCAATCATACAATCACAATCATACAATCACAATCATACAATCATAATCATACAATTACAATCATACATCACAATCATACAATCACAATCATACAATCGCAATCATACAATCACAATCATACAGTCGCAATCATACAATTACAATCTCCCAAATACAATCTCCCAAATACAATCTCCCAAATACAATCATACAATCACAATCATACAATCACAATCATACAATCACAATCATACAATCACAATCATACTATCGCAATCATACAATCACAATCATACAATCACAATCATACAATCACAATCATACAATCACAATCATACAATCACAATCATACTATCGCAATCATACAATCACAATCATACAATCACAATCATACAATCACAATCATACAATCACAATCATACAATCACAATCGTACAATCACAATCATACATTCAAAATCATGCAATCACAATCATACAATCACAATCATGCAATCGCAATCATACAATCACAATCATACAATCACAATCATACAATCACAATCATACAATCACAATCATACAATCACAATCAGACAATCACAATCATACAATCACAATCATACAATCACAATCATACAATCACAATCATACAATCACAATCATGCAATCACAATCATACACTCAAAATCATGCAATCACAATCATACAATCACAATCATGCAATCACAATCATACAATCATAGTCATACAATCACAATCCTACAATCACAATCGTACAATCACAATCGTACAATCACAATTGCACAACCACAATCAGTCAATCACAATCATACAATCACAATCATACAATCACTATCATACAATCACAATCATACAATCACAATCATACTTTCACAATCATACAATCACAATCATACAATCACAATCATACAATCACAGTCATACAATCACAATCATGCAATCACAATCATACTATCACAATCATACAATCACAATCATACAATCACAATCATACAATCACAATCATACAATCGCAATCATACAATTACAATATCCCAAATACAATCTCCCAAATACAATCATACAATCACAATCATACAATCACAATCATACAATCACAATCATACAATCATAATCATACAATTACAATCAGACATCACAATCATACAATCACATTCATACAATCGCAATCATACAATCACAATCATACAATCGCAATCATACAATCACAATTATGCAATCACAATCATACAATCGCATTCATACAATCGCAATCATACAATCACAATCATACAATCACAATCATACAATCACAATCATACAACCACAATCATACATTCAAAATCATGCAATCACAATCATACAATCACAATCATGCAATCACAATCATACAATCATAATCATGCAATCACAATCATACAATCACAATCGTACAATCACAATCGCACAACCACAATCATACAATCATAATCATACAATCACAATCATACTTTCATAATCATACAATCACAATCATACAATCACAATCATACAATCACAATCATACAATCACAATCATACAATCACAATCATACAATCGCAATCATACAATCGCAATCATACAATCACAATCATACAATCACAATCATACTATCACAATCATACAATCACAATCATACAATCACAATCATACAATCACAATCATACAATCACAATCATACAATCACAATCATACAATCACAATCATACAATCACAATCATACAATCACAATCATACTATCACAATCATACAGTCACAATCATACAATCACAATCATACAATCACAATCATACAATCACAATCATACAATCACAATCATACATTCAAAATCATGCAATCACAATCATACAATCACAATCATGCAATCACAATCATACAACCATAATCATGCAATCACAATCATACAATCACAATCGTACAATCACAATCGTACAATCACAATCGCACAACCACAATCATACAATCATAATCATACAATCACAATCATACTTTCACAATCATACAATCACAATCATACAATCACAATCATACAATCACAATCATACAATCACAATCATACAATCACAATCATACAATCACAATCATACAATCACAATCATACAATCGCAATCATACAATCGCAATCATACAATCGCAATCATACAATCACAATCATACAATCTCAATCATACAATCACAATCATACAATCACAATCATACAATCATAATCATACAATTACAATCATACATCACAATCATACAATCACAATCATACAATCGCAATCATACAATCACAATCATACAGTCGCAATCATACAATTACAATCTCCCAAATACAATCTCCCAAATACAATCTCCCAAATACAATCATACAATCACAATCATACAATCACAATCATACAATCACAATCATACAATCACAATCATACTATCACAATCATACAATCACAATCATACAATCACAATCATACAATCACAATCATACAATCACAATCATACAATCACAATCATACAATCACAATCGTACAATCACAATCATACATTCAAAATCATGCAATCACAATCATACAATCACAATCATGCAATCGCAATCATACAATCACAATCATACAATCACAATCATACAATCACAATCATACAATCACAATCATACAATCACAATCAGACAATCACAATCATACAATCACAATCATACAATCACAATCATACAATCACAATCATACAATCACAATCATACAATCACAATCATGCAATCACAATCATACACTCAAAATCATGCAATCACAATCATACAATCACAATCATGCAATCACAATCATACAATCATAGTCATACAATCACAATCCTACAATCACAATCGTACAATCACAATCGTACAATCACAATTGCACAACCACAATCAGTCAATCACAATCATACAATCACAATCATACAATCACAATCATACAATCACAATCATACAATCACAATCATACAATCACAATCATACAATCGCAATCATACAATTACAATATCCCAAATACAATCTCCCAAATACAATCATACAATCACAATCATACAATCACAATCATACAATCATAATCATACAATTACAATCAGACATCACAATCATACAATCACAATCATACAATCGCAATCATACAATCACAATCATACAATCGCAATCATACAATCACAATTATGCAATCACAATCATACAATCGCATTCATACAATCGCAATCATACAATCACAATCATACAATCACAATCATACAATCACAATCATAAAATCACAAAAATACAAACTTAATCATACAATCACAATCATACAGTCACAATCATACAATCACAATCATACAATCATAATCATACAACCACAATCATACGATCGCAATCATACAATCACAATCATACCATCACAATCATACAATCACAATCATACAATCATAATCATACAATTACAATCATACATCACAATCATACAATCACAATCATACAATCGCAATCATACAATCACAATATCCCAAATACAATCTCCCAAATACAATCATACAATCACAATCATACATACACAATCATACAATCACAATCATACAATCGCAATCATACAATCGCAATCATACAATCGCAATCATACAATTACAGTATCCCAAATACAATCTCGCAAATACAATCATACAATCACAATCATACAATCACAATCATACAATCACAATCATACAATCGCAATCATACAATTACAATATCCCAAATACAATCTCCCAAATACAATCATACAATCACAATCATACAATCATAATCATACAATCACAATCATACAATCACAATCATACAATCACAATCATACAATCACAATCACACAATCACAATCGTACATTCACAATCATACAATCACAATCATACAATCACAATCATACAATCACAATCATACAATCTCAATCATACAATCACAATCATACAATCATAATCATACAATTACAATCATACATCACAATCATACAATCACAATCATACAATCGCAATCACACAATTACAATATCCCAAATACAATCTCCCAAATACAATCATACAATCACAATCATACAATCACAATCATACAATCACAATCATACAATCACAATCGTACAATCGCATTCATACAATCGCAATCATACAATCACAATCATACAATCGCAATCATACAATTACAATCTCCCAAATACAATCTCCCAAATACAATCACCCAAATACAATCATACAATCACAATCATACAATCATCATCATACAATCACAATCATACAATCACAATCATACAATCACAATCATACTATCACAATCATACAATCACAATCATACAATCACAATCATACTATCACAATCATACATTCAAAATCATGCAATCACAATCATACAATCACAATCATGCAATCACAATCATACAATCATAATCATGCAATCACAATCATATAATCACAATCGTACAATCACAATCGTACAATCACAATCGCACAACCACAATCAGACAATTACAATCATACAATCACAATCATACAATCACAATCATACAATCACAATCATACAATCACAATCATACAATCACAATCATACAATCACAATCATACAATCACAAAAATACAATCATAATCATACAATCACAATCATACAATCACAATCATACAATCATAATCATGCAATCACAATCATACAATCAGAATCATACAATCATAATCATAAAATTACAATCATACATCCAATCATACAATCATAATCATAAAATTACAATCATACATCACAATCATACAATCACAATCATACAATCGCAATCATACAATCACAATCATACAATCGCAATCATACAATTACAATCTCCCAAATACAATCTCCCAAATACAATCTCCCAGATACCATCATACAATCACATTCATACAATCACAATCATACAATCATAATCATACAATTACAATCATACATCACAATCATACAATCACAATCATACAATCGCAATCATACAATCGCAATCATACAATTACAATCTCCCAAATAAATCTCCCAAATACAATCTCCCAAATACAATCTCCCAAATACAATCATACAATCACAATCATACAATCACAATCATACAATCACAATCATACAATCACAATCATACTATCACAATCATACAATCACAATCGTACAATCACAATCATACAATCATAATCATACAATTACAATCATACATCACAATCATACAATCACAATCAGACATCACAATCATACAATCACAATCATACAATCGCAATCATACAATCACAATCATACAATCGCAATCATACAATCACAATTATGCAATCACAATCATACAATCGCATTCATACAATCGCAATCATACAATCACAATCATACAATCACAATCATACAATCGCAATCATACAATTACAATATCCCAAATACAATCTCCCAAATACAATCATACAATCACAATCATACAATCACAATCATACAATCATAATCATACAATTACAATCAGACATCACAATCATACAATCACAATCATACAATCGCAATCATGCAATCACAATCATACAGTCGCAATCATACAATCACAATTATGCAATCACAATCATACAATCGCATTCATACAATCGCAATCATGCAATCACAATCATACAATCACAATCATACAATCACAATCATAAAATCACAAAAATACAAACTTAATCATACAATCACAATCATACAGTCACAATCATACAATCACAATCATACAATCATAATCATACAATCACAATCATACGATCGCAATCATACAATCACAATCATACCATCACAATCATACAATCACAATCATACAATCATAATCATACAATTACAATCATACATCACAATCATACAATCACAATCATACAATCGCAATCATACAATCACAATATCCCAAATACAATCTCCCAAGTACAATCATACAATCACAATCATACATACACAATCATACAATCACAATCATACAATCGCAATCATACAATCGCAATCATACAATCGCAATCATACAATTACAGTATCCCAAATACAATCTCGCAAATACAATCATACAATCACAATCATACAATCACAATCATACAATCACAATCATACAATCGCAATCATACAATTACAATATCCCAAATACAATCTCCCAAATACAATCATACAATCACAATCATACAATCATAATCATACAATCACAGTCATACAATCACAATCATACAATCACAATCATACAATCACAATCACACAATCACAATCGTACATTCACAATCATACAATCACAATCATACAATCATAATCATACAATTACAATCATACATCACAATCATACAATCACAATCATACAATCGCAATCATACAATTACAATATCCCAAATACAATCTCCCAAATACAATCATACAATCACAATCATACAATCACAATCATACAATCACAATCATACAATCACAATCGTACAATCGCATTCATACAATCGCAATCATACAATCACAATCATACAATCACAATCATACAATCACAATCAGACATCACAATCATACAATCACAATCATACAATCGCAATCATACAATCACAATCATACAATCGCAATCATACAATCACAATTATGCAATCACAATCATACAATCGCATTCATACAATCGCAATCATACAATCACAATCATACAATCACAATCATACAATCGCAATCATACAATTACAATATCCCAAATACAATCTCCCAAATACAATCATACAATCACAATCATACAATCACAATCATACAATCATAATCATACAATTACAATCAGACATCACAATCATACAATCACAATCATACAATCGCAATCATACAATCACAATCATACAGTCGCAATCATACAATCACAATTATGCAATCACAATCATACAATCGCATTCATACAATCGCAATCATGCAATCACAATCATACAATCACAATCATACAATCACAATCATACAATCACAATCATAAAATCACAAAAATACAAACTTAATCATACAATCACAATCATACAGTCACAATCATACAATCACAATCATACAATCATAATCATACAATCACAATCATACGATCGCAATCATACAATCACAATCATACCATCACAATCATACAATCACAATCATACAATCATAATCATACAATTACAATCATACATCACAATCATACAATCACAATCATACAATCGCAATCATACAATCACAATATCCCAAATACAATCTCCCAAGTACAATCATACAATCACAATCATACATACACAATCATACAATCACAATCATACAATCGCAATCATACAATCGCAATCATACAATCGCAATCATACAATTACAGTATCCCAAATACAATCTCGCAAATACAATCATACAATCACAATCATACAATCACAATCATACAATCACAATCATACAATCGCAATCATACAATTACAATATCCCAAATACAATCTCCCAAATACAATCATACAATCACAATCATACAATCATAATCATACAATCACAGTCATACAATCACAATCATACAATCACAATCATACAATCACAATCACACAATCACAATCGTACATTCACAATCATACAATCACAATCATACAATCATAATCATACAATTACAATCATACATCACAATCATACAATCACAATCATACAATCGCAATCATACAATTACAATATCCCAAATACAATCTCCCAAATACAATCATACAATCACAATCATACAATCACAATCATACAATCACAATCATACAATCACAATCGTACAATCGCATTCATACAATCGCAATCATACAATCACAATCATACAATCGCAATCATACAATTACAATCTCCCAAGTACAATCTCCCAAATACAATCTCCCAGATACCATCATACAATCACATTCATACAATCACAATCATACAATCATAATCATACAATTACAATCATACATCACAATCATACAATCACAATCATACAATCGCAATCATACAATCGCAATCATACAATTACAATCTCCCAAATAAATCTCCCAAATACAATCTCCCAAATACAATCATACAATCACAATCATACAATCACAATCATACAATCACAATCATACAATCACAATCATACTATCACAATCATACAATCACAATCATACAATCACAATCATACAATCACAATCATACAACCACAATCATACAATCGTAATCATACATTCAAAATCATGCAATCACAATCATACAATCACAATCATGCAATCACAATCATACAATCAGAATCATACAATCACAATCATTCAATAGCAATCGTACAATCACAATCGTACAATCACAATCGCACAACCACAACCAGACAATCACACTCATACAATCACAATCATACAATCGCAATCATACAATTACAATCTCCCAAATACAATCTCCCAAATACAATCACCCAAATACAATCATACAATCACAATCATACAATCATAATCATACAATCACAATCATACAATCACAATCAAACAATCACAATCATACAATCACAATCATGCAATCACAATCATACACTCAAAATCATGCAATCACAATCATACAATCACAATCATGCAATCACAATCATACAATCATAGTCATACAATCACAATCCTACAATCACAATCGTACAATCACAATCGTACAATCAAAATTGCACAACCACAATCAGTCAATCACAATCATACAATCACAATCATACAATCACTATCATACAATCACAATCATACAATCACAATCATACTTTCACAATCATACAATCACAATCATACAATCACAATCATACAATTACAATCATACATCACACTCATACAATCACAATCATACAATCGCAATCATACAATTACAATCATACAATCATAATGATACAATTACAATCATACAATCACAATCATACAATCGCAATCATACAATCGCAATCATACAATTACAATCTCCCAAATAAATCTCCCAAATACAATCTCCCAAATACAATCTCCCAAATACAATCATACAATCACAATCATACAATCACAATCATACAATCACAATCATACAATCACAATCATACAATCACAATCATACAATCACAATCATACAATCACAATCATACTATCACAATCATACAATCACAATCATGCAATCATAATCATACAATCACAATCATGCAATCACAATCATACAATCATAATCATGCAATCACAATCATACAATCACAATCGTACAATCACAATCGCACAACCACAATCATACAATCATAATCATACAATCGCAAGCATACAATCACAATCATACAATCTCAATCATACAATCACAATCATACAATCACAATCATACAATCATAATCATACAATTACAATCATACATCACAATCATACAATCACAATCATACGATCGCAATCATACAATCACAATCATACAATCATAATCATACAATTACAATCAGACATCACAATCATACAATCACAATCATACAATCGCAATCATGCAATCACAATCATACAGTCGCAATCATACAATCACAATTATGCAATCACAATCATACAATCGCATTCATACAATCGCAATCATGCAATCACAATCATACAATCACAATCATACAATCACAATCATAAAATCACAAAAATACAAACTTAATCATACAATCACAATCATACAGTCACAATCATACAATCACAATCATACAATCATAATCATACAATCACAATCATACGATCGCAATCATACAATCACAATCATACCATCACAATCATACAATCACAATCATACAATCATAATCATACAATTACAATCATACATCACAATCATACAATCACAATCATACAATCGCAATCATACAATCACAATATCCCAAATACAATCTCCCAAGTACAATCATACAATCACAATCATACATACACAATCATACAATCACAATCATACAATCGCAATCATACAATCGCAATCATACAATCGCAATCATACAATTACAGTATCCCAAATACAATCTCGCAAATACAATCATACAATCACAATCATACAATCACAATCATACAATCACAATCATACAATCGCAATCATACAATTACAATATCCCAAATACAATCTCCCAAATACAATCATACAATCACAATCATACAATCATAATCATACAATCACAGTCATACAATCACAATCATACAATCACAATCATACAATCATAATCATACAATCACAATCATACGATCGCAATCATACAATCACAATCATACCATCACAATCATACAATCACAATCATACAATCATAATCATACAATTACAATCATACATCACAATCATACAATCACAATCATACAATCGCAATCATACAATCACAATATCCCAAATACAATCTCCCAAGTACAATCATACAATCACAATCATACATACACAATCATACAATCACAATCATACAATCGCAATCATACAATCGCAATCATACAATCGCAATCATACAATTACAGTATCCCAAATACAATCTCGCAAATACAATCATACAATCACAATCATACAATCACAATCATACAATCACAATCATACAATCGCAATCATACAATTACAATATCCCAAATACAATCTCCCAAATACAATCATACAATCACAATCATACAATCATAATCATACAATCACAGTCATACAATCACAATCATACAATCACAATCATACAATCACAATCACACAATCACAATCGTACATTCACAATCATACAATCACAATCATACAATCATAATCATACAATTACAATCATACATCACAATCATACAATCACAATCATACAATCGCAATCATACAATTACAATATCCCAAATACAATCTCCCAAATACAATCATACAATCACAATCATACAATCACAATCATACAATCACAATCATACAATCACAATCGTACAATCGCATTCATACAATCGCAATCATACAATCACAATCATACAATCACAATCATACAATCACAATCAGACATCACAATCATACAATCACAATCATACAATCGCAATCATACAATCACAATCATACAATCGCAATCATACAATCACAATTATGCAATCACAATCATACAATCGCATTCATACAATCGCAATCATACAATCACAATCATACAATCACAATCATACAATCGCAATCATACAATTACAATATCCCAAATACAATCTCCCAAATACAATCATACAATCACAATCATACAATCACAATCATACAATCATAATCATACAATTACAATCAGACATCACAATCATACAATCACAATCATACAATCGCAATCATACAATCACAATCATACAGTCGCAATCATACAATCACAATTATGCAATCACAATCATACAATCGCATTCATACAATCGCAATCATGCAATCACAATCATACAATCACAATCATACAATCACAATCATACAATCACAATCATAAAATCACAAAAATACAAACTTAATCATACAATCACAATCATACAGTCACAATCATACAATCACAATCATACAATCATAATCATACAATCACAATCATACGATCGCAATCATACAATCACAATCATACCATCACAATCATACAATCACAATCATACAATCATAATCATACAATTACAATCATACATCACAATCATACAATCACAATCATACAATCGCAATCATACAATCACAATATCCCAAATACAATCTCCCAAGTACAATCATACAATCACAATCATACATACACAATCATACAATCACAATCATACAATCGCAATCATACAATCGCAATCATACAATCGCAATCATACAATTACAGTATCCCAAATACAATCTCGCAAATACAATCATACAATCACAATCATACAATCACAATCATACAATCACAATCATACAATCGCAATCATACAATTACAATATCCCAAATACAATCTCCCAAATACAATCATACAATCACAATCATACAATCATAATCATACAATCACAGTCATACAATCACAATCATACAATCACAATCATACAATCACAATCACACAATCACAATCGTACATTCACAATCATACAATCACAATCATACAATCATAATCATACAATTACAATCATACATCACAATCATACAATCACAATCATACAATCGCAATCATACAATTACAATATCCCAAATACAATCTCCCAAATACAATCATACAATCACAATCATACAATCACAATCATACAATCACAATCATACAATCACAATCGTACAATCGCATTCATACAATCGCAATCATACAATCACAATCATACAATCGCAATCATACAATTACAATCTCCCAAGTACAATCTCCCAAATACAATCTCCCAGATACCATCATACAATCACATTCATACAATCACAATCATACAATCATAATCATACAATTACAATCATACATCACAATCATACAATCACAATCATACAATCGCAATCATACAATCGCAATCATACAATTACAATCTCCCAAATAAATCTCCCAAATACAATCTCCCAAATACAATCATACAATCACAATCATACAATCACAATCATACAATCACAATCATACAATCACAATCATACTATCACAATCATACAATCACAATCATACAATCACAATCATACAATCACAATCATACAACCACAATCATACAATCGTAATCATACATTCAAAATCATGCAATCACAATCATACAATCACAATCATGCAATCACAATCATACAATCAGAATCATACAATCACAATCATTCAATAGCAATCGTACAATCACAATCGTACAATCACAATCGCACAACCACAACCAGACAATCACACTCATACAATCACAATCATACAATCGCAATCATACAATTACAATCTCCCAAATACAATCTCCCAAATACAATCACCCAAATACAATCATACAATCACAATCATACAATCATAATCATACAATCACAATCATACAATCACAATCAAACAATCACAATCATACAATCACAATCATGCAATCACAATCATACACTCAAAATCATGCAATCACAATCATACAATCACAATCATGCAATCACAATCATACAATCATAGTCATACAATCACAATCCTACAATCACAATCGTACAATCACAATCGTACAATCACAATTGCACAACCACAATCAGTCAATCACAATCATACAATCACAATCATACAATCACTATCATACAATCACAATCATACAATCACAATCATACTTTCACAATCATACAATCACAATCATACAATCACAATCATACAATTACAATCATACATCACACTCATACAATCACAATCATACAATCGCAATCATACAATTACAATCATACAATCATAATGATACAATTACAATCATACAATCACAATCATACAATCGCAATCATACAATCGCAATCATACAATTACAATCTCCCAAATACAATCTCCCAAATACAATCTCCCAAATACAATCTCCCAAATACAATCATACAATCACAATCATACAATCACAATCATACAATCACAATCATACAATCACAATCATACAATCACAATCATACAATCACAATCATACAATCACAATCATACTATCACAATCATACAATCACAATCATGCAATCATAATCATACAATCACAATCATGCAATCACAATCATACAATCATAATCATGCAATCACAATCATACAATCACAATCGTACAATCACAATCGCACAACCACAATCATACAATCATAATCATACAATCGCAAGCATACAATCACAATCATACAATCTCAATCATACAATCACAATCATACAATCACAATCATACAATCATAATCATACAATTACAATCATACATCACAATCATACAATCACAATCATACGATCGCAATCATACAATTACAATATCCCAAATACAATCTCCCAAATAAAATCACCCAAATACAATCATACAATCACAATCATACAATCATAATCATACAATCACAATCATACAATCACAATCAAACAATCACAATCATACAATCACAATCATGCAATCACAATCATACACTCAAAATCATGCAATCACAATCATACAATCACAATCATGCAATCACAATCATACAATCATAGTCATACAATCACAATCCTACAATCACAATCGTACAATCACAATCGTACAATCACAATTGCACAACCACAATCAGTCAATCACAATCATACAATCACAATCATACAATCACTATCATACAATCACAATCATACAATCACAATCATACTTTCACAATCATACAATCACAATCATACAATCACAATCATACAATTACAATCATACATCACACTCATACAATCACAATCATACAATCGCAATCATACAATTACAATCATACAATCATAATCATACAATTACAATCAGACATCACAATCATACAATCACAATCATACAATCGCAATCATACAATCACAATCATACAATCGCAATCATACAATCACAATTATGCAATCACAATCATACAATCGCATTCATACAATCGCAATCATACAATCACAATCATACAATCACAATCATACAATCGCAATCATACAATTACAATATCCCAAATACAATCTCCCAAATACAATCGTACAATCACAATCATACAATCACAATCATACAATCATAATCATACAATTACAATCAGACATCACAATCATACAATCACAATCATACAATCGCAATCATACAATCACAATCATACAATCGCAATCATACAATCACAATTATGCAATCACAATCATACAATCGCATTCATACAATCGCAATCATACAATCACAATCATACAATCACAATCATACAATCACAATCATAAAATCACAAAAATACAAACTTAATCATACAATCACAATCATACAGTCACAATCATACAATCACAATCATACAATCATAATCATACAATGACAATCATACGATCGCTATCATACAATCGCAATCATACAACCGCAATCATACAATTACAGTATCCCAAATACAATCTCCCAAATACAATCATACAATCACAATCATACAATCATAATCATACAATCACAATCATACAATCACAATCATACAATCACAATCATACAATCACAATCACACAATCACAATCGTACATTCACAATCATACAATCACAATCATACAATCACAATCATACAATCACAATCATACAATCTCAATCATACAATCACAATCATACAATCATAATCATACAATTACAATCATACATCACAATCATACATCACAATCATACAATCACAATCATACAATCGCAATCATACAATTACAATATCCCAAATACAATCTCCCAAATACAATCATACAATCACAATCATACAATCACAATCATACAATCACAATCATACAATCACAATCATACATTCAAAATCATGCAATCACAATCATACAATCACAATCTTGCAATCACAATCATACAATCATAATCATCCAATCACAATCATATAATCACAATCGTACAATCACAATCGTACAATCACAATCGCACAACCACAATCAGACAATTACAATCATACAATCACAATCATACAATCACAATCATACAATCACAATCATACAATCACAATCATACAATCACAATCATACAATCACAATCACACAATCACAATCGTACATTCACAATCATACAATCACAATCATACAATCACAATCATACAATCACAATCATACAATCTCAATCATACAATCACAATCATACAATCATAATCATACAATGACAATCATACAATCACAATCATACAATCACAATCATACAATCGCAATCATACAATTACAATATCCCAAATACAATCTCCCAAATACAATCATACAATCACAATCATACAATCATAATCATACAATCACAATCATACAATCACAATCATACAATCACAATCATACAATCACAATCACACAATCACAATCGTACATTCACAATCATACAATCACAATCATACAATCACAATCATACAATCACAATCATACAATCTCAATCATACAATCACAATCATACAATCATAATCATACAATTACAATCATACATCACAATCATACAATCACAATCATACAATCGCAATCATACAATTACAATATCCCAAATACAATCTCCCAAATACAATCATACAATCACAATCATACAATCACAATCATACAATCACAATCATACAATCACAATCGTACAATCGCATTCATACAATCGCAATCATACAATCACAATCATACAATCGCAATCATACAATTACAATCTCCCAAATACAATCTCCCAAATACAATCACCCAAATACAATCATACAATCACAATCATACAATCATAATCATACAATCACAATCATACAATCACAATCATACAATCACAATCATACTATCACAATCATACAATCACAATCATACAATCACAATCATACAATCACAATCATGCTATCACAATCATACATTCAAAATCATGCAATCACAATCATACAATCACAATCATGCAATCACAATCATACAATCATAATCATCCAATCACAATCATATAATCACAATCGTACAATCACAATCGTACAATCACAATCGCACAACCACAATCAGACAATTACAATCATACAATCACAATCATACAATCACAATCATACAATCACAATCATACAATCACAATCATACAATCACAATCATACAATCACAAAAATACAATCATAATCATACAATCACAATCATACAATCACAATCATACAATCATAATCATGCAATCACAATCATACGATCGCAATCATACAATCACAATCATACCATCACAATCATACAATCAGAATCATACAATCATAATCATACAATTACAATCATACATCACAATCATACAATCACAATCATACAATCGCAATCATACAATCACAATCATACAATCGTAATCATACAATTACAATCTCCCAAATACAATCTCCCAAATACAATCTCCCAGATACCATCATACAATCACATTCATACAATCACAATCATACAATCATAATCATACAATTACAATCATACATCACAATCATACAATCACAATCATACAATCGCAATCATACAATCGCAATCATACAATTACAATCTCCCAAATAAATCTCCCAAATACAATCTCCCAAATACAATCTCCCAAATACAATCATACAATCACAATCATACAATCACAATCATACTATCACAATCATACAATCACAATCATACAATCACAATCATACAACCACAATCATACAACCACAATCATACAATCGCAATCATACATTCAAAATCATGCAATCACAATCATACAATCACAATCATGCAATCACAATCATACAATCAGAATCATACAATCACAATCATGCAATAGCAATCGTACAATCACAATCGTACAATCACAATCGCACAACCACAACCAGACTATCACACTCATACAATCACAATGATACAATCGCAATCATACAATTACAATCTCCCAAATACAATCTCCAAAATACAATCACCCAAATACAATCATACAATCACAATCATACAATCATAATCATACAATCACAATCATACAATCACAATCGTACAATCACAATCGTACAATCACAATTGCACAACCACAATCAGTCAATCACAATCATACAATCACAATCATACAATCACTATCATACAATCACAATCATACAATCACAATCATACTTTCACAATCATACAATCACAATCATACAATCACAATCATACAATTACAATCATACATCACACTCATACAATCACAATCATACAATCGCAATCATACAATTACAATCATACAATCATAATCATACAATTACAATCAGACATCACAATCATACAATCACAATCATACAATCGCAATCATACAATCACAATCATACAATCGCAATCATACAATCACAATTATGCAATCACAATCATACAATCGCATTCATACAATCGCAATCATACAATCACAATCATACAATCACAATCATACAATCGCAATCATACAATTACAATATCCCAAATACAATCTCCCAAATACAATCATACAATCACAATCATACAATCACAATCATACAATCATAATCATGCAATTACAATCAGACATCACAATCATACAATCACAATCATACAATCGCAATCATACAATCGCATTCATACAATCGCAATCATACAATCACAATCATACAATCACAATCATACAATCACAATCATAAAATCACAAAAATACAAACTTAATCATACAATCACAATCATACAGTCACAATCATACAATCACAATCATACAATCATAATCATACAATCACAATCATACGATCGCTATCATACAATCGCAATCATACAACCGCAATCATACAATTACAGTATCCCAAATACAATCTCGCAAATACAATCATACAATCACAATCATACAATCACAATCATACAATCACAATCATACAATTACAATATCCCAAATACAATCTCCCAAATACAATCATACAATCACAATCATACAATCATAATCATACAATCACAATCATACAATCACAATCATACAATCACAATCATACAATCACAATCACACAATCACAATCGTACATTCACAATCATACAATCACAATCATACAATCACAATCATACAATCACAATCATACAATCTCAATCATACAATCACAATCATACAATCATAATCATACAATTACAATCATACATCACAATCATACAATCACAATCATACAATCGCAATCATACAATTACAATATCCCAAATACAATCTCCCAAATACAATCATACAATCACAATCATACAATCACAATCATACAATCACAATCATACAATCACAATCGTACAATCGCATTCATACAATCGCAATCATACAATCACAATCATACAATCGCAATCATACAATTACAATCTCCCAAATACAATCTCCCAAATACAATCACCCAAATACAATCATACAATCACAATCATACAATCATAATCATACAATCACAATCATACAATCACAATCATACAATCACAATCATACTATCACAATCATACAATCGCAATCATACAATCACAATCATACAATCTCAATCATACAATCATAATCATACAATTACAATCATACATCACAATCATACAATCACAATCATACAATCGCAATCATACAATCGCAATCATACAATTACAATCTCCCAAATAAATCTCCCAAATACAATCTCCCAAATACAATCTCCCAAATACAATCATACAATCACAATCATACAATCACAATCATACTATCACAATCATACAATCACAATCATACAATCACAATCATACAACCACAATCATACAACCACAATCATACAATCGCAATCATACATTCAAAATCATGCAATCACAATCATACAATCACAATCATGCAATCACAATCATACAATCAGAATCATACAATCACAATCATGCAATAGCAATCGTACAATCACAATCGTACAATCACAATCGCACAACCACAACCAGACTATCACACTCATACAATCACAATGATACAATCGCAATCATACAATTACAATCTCCCAAATACAATCTCCAAAATACAATCACCCAAATACAATCATACAATCACAATCATACAATCATAATCATACAATCACAATCATACAATCACAATCGTACAATCACAATCGTACAATCACAATTGCACAACCACAATCAGTCAATCACAATCATACAATCACAATCATACAATCACTATCATACAATCACAATCATACAATCACAATCATACTTTCACAATCATACAATCACAATCATACAATCACAATCATACAATTACAATCATACATCACACTCATACAATCACAATCATACAATCGCAATCATACAATTACAATCATACAATCATAATCATACAATTACAATCAGACATCACAATCATACAATCACAATCATACAATCGCAATCATACAATCACAATCATACAATCGCAATCATACAATCACAATTATGCAATCACAATCATACAATCGCATTCATACAATCGCAATCATACAATCACAATCATACAATCACAATCATACAATCGCAATCATACAATTACAATATCCCAAATACAATCTCCCAAATACAATCATACAATCACAATCATACAATCACAATCATACAATCATAATCATGCAATTACAATCAGACATCACAATCATACAATCACAATCATACAATCGCAATCATACAATCGCATTCATACAATCGCAATCATACAATCACAATCATACAATCACAATCATACAATCACAATCATAAAATCACAAAAATACAAACTTAATCATACAATCACAATCATACAGTCACAATCATACAATCACAATCATACAATCATAATCATACAATCACAATCATACGATCGCTATCATACAATCGCAATCATACAACCGCAATCATACAATTACAGTATCCCAAATACAATCTCGCAAATACAATCATACAATCACAATCATACAATCACAATCATACAATCACAATCATACAATTACAATATCCCAAATACAATCTCCCAAATACAATCATACAATCACAATCATACAATCATAATCATACAATCACAATCATACAATCACAATCATACAATCACAATCATACAATCACAATCACACAATCACAATCGTACATTCACAATCATACAATCACAATCATACAATCACAATCATACAATCACAATCATACAATCTCAATCATACAATCACAATCATACAATCATAATCATACAATTACAATCATACATCACAATCATACAATCACAATCATACAATCGCAATCATACAATTACAATATCCCAAATACAATCTCCCAAATACAATCATACAATCACAATCATACAATCACAATCATACAATCACAATCATACAATCACAATCGTACAATCGCATTCATACAATCGCAATCATACAATCACAATCATACAATCGCAATCATACAATTACAATCTCCCAAATACAATCTCCCAAATACAATCACCCAAATACAATCATACAATCACAATCATACAATCATAATCATACAATCACAATCATACAATCACAATCATACAATCACAATCATACTATCACAATCATACAATCGCAATCATACAATCACAATCATACAATCTCAATCATACAATCACAATCATACAACCACAATCAGACAATCACAATCATACAATCACAATCATACAATCACAATCATACAATCACAATTATGCAATCACAATCATACAATCGCATTCATACAATCGCATTCATACAATCGCAATCATACAATCATACTCATGCAATCACAATCATACAATCACAATCATGCAATCACAATCATACAATCATAGTCATACAATCACAATCCTACAATCGCAATCGTACAATCACAATCGTACAATCACAATTGCACAACCACAATCAGTCAATCACAATCATACAATCACAATCATACAATCACTATCATACAATCACAATCATACAATCACAATCATACTTTCACAATCATACAATCACAATCATACAATCACAATCATACAATTACAATCATACATCACACTCATACAATCACAATCATACAATCGCAATCATACAATCACAATCATACAATCATAATCATACAATCACAATCATACGATCGCTATCATACAATCGCAATCATACAACCGCAATCATACAATTACAGTATCCCAAATACAATCTCGCAAATACAATCATACAATCACAATCATACAATCACAATCATACAATCACAATCATACAATCGCAATCATACAATTACAATATCCCAAATACAATCTCCCAAATACAATCATACAATCACAATCATACAATCATAATCATACAATCACAATCATACAATCACAATCATACAATCACAATCATACAATCACAATCACACAATCACAATCGTACATTCACAATCATACAATCACAATCATACAATCACAATCATACAATCACAATCATACAATCTCAATCATACAATCACAATCATACAATCATAATCATACAATTACAATCATACATCACAATCATACAATCACAATCATACAATCGCAATCATACAATTACAATATCCCAAATACAATCTCCCAAATACAATCATACAATCACAATCATGCAATCACAATCATACAATCACAATCATACAATCGCATTCATACAACCGCAATCATACCATCACAATCATACAATCGCAATCATACAGTTACAATCTCCCAAATACAATCTCCCAAACACAATCACCCAAATACAATCATACAATCACAATCATACAATCACAATCATACAATCACAATCATGCAATCACAATCATACAATCACAATCATACAATCACAATCATACAATCAGAATCATACAATCACAATCATACAATCACAATCATACAATCACAATCATACAATCGCAATCATACAATCACAATCATACAATCTCAATCATACAATCACAATCATACAACCACAATCAGACAATCACAATCATACAATCACAATCATACAATCACAATCATACAATCACAATTATGCAATCACAATCATACAATCGCATTCATACAATCGCATTCATACAATCGCAATCATACAATCATAATCATACAATCACAATCGTACAATCACAATCATACAATCACAATCATACGTTCAAAATCATGCAATCACAATCATACAATCATAATCATACAATTACAATCAAGGAATCACAATCATACAATCACAATCATACAATCACAATCAAGGAATCACAATCATACAATCACAATCATACAATCACAATCATACAATCACAATCATACAATCACAATCCTACAATCACAATCGTACAATGACAATCGTACAATCACAATCGCACAACCACAATCAGACAATCACAATCATACAATCACAATCATACAATCACAATCATACAATCACAATCATACAATCACAATCATACTTTCACAATCATACTATCACAATCATACAATCACAATCATACAATCACAGTCATACAATAACAATCATACAATAACAATCATATAATCACAATCATACTATCACAATCATACAATCACAATCATACAATCACAATCATACAATCACAATCATACAACCACAATCATACAATCGCAATCATACATTCAAAATCATGCAATCACAATCATACAATCACAATCATGCAATCACAATCATACAATCAGAATCATACCATCACAATCATTCAATAGCAATCGTACAATCACAATCGTACAATCACAATCGCACAACCACAACCAGACCATCACACTCATACAATCACAATCATACAATCGCAATCATACAATTACAATCTCCCAAATACAATCTCCCAAATACAATCACCCAAATACAATCATACAATCACAATCATACAATCATAATCATACAATCACAATCATACAATCACAATCAAACAATCACAATCATACAATCACAATCATGCAATCACAATCATACACTCAAAATCATGCAATCACAATCATACAATCACAATCATGCAATCACAATCATACAATCATAGTCATACAATCACAATCCTACAATCACAATCGTACAATCACAATCGTACAATCACAATTGCACAACCACAATCAGTCAATCACAATCATACAATCACAATCATACAATCACTATCATACAATCACAATCATACAATCACAATCATACTTTCACAATCATACAATCACAATCATACAATCACAATCATACAATTACAATCATACATCACACTCATACAATCACAATCATACAATCGCAATCATACAATTACAATCATACAATCATAATCATACAATTACAATCATACAATCACAATCATACAATCGCAATCATACAATCGCAATCATACAATTACAATCTCCCAAATAAATCTCCCAAATACAATCTCCCAAATACAATCTCCCAAATACAATCATACAATCACAATCATACAATCACAATCATACAATCACAATCATACAATCACAATCATACAATCACAATCATACGATCGCAATCATACAATCACAATCATACCATCACAATCATACAATCACAATCATACAATCATAATCATACAATTACAATCATACATCACAATCATACAATCACAATCATACAATCGCAATCATACAATCACAATATCCCAAATACAATCTCCCAAATACAATCATACAATCACAATCATACATACACAATCATACAATCACAATCATACAATCGCAATCATACAATCGCAATCATACAATCGCAATCATACAATTACAGTATCCCAAATACAATCTCGCAAATACAATCATACAATCACAATCATACAATCACAATCATACAATCACAATCATACAATCGCAATCATACAATTACAATATCCCAAATACAATCTCCCAAATACAATCATACAATCACAATCATACAATCATAATCATACAATCACAATCATACAATCACAATCATACAATCACAATCATACAATCACAATCACACAATCACAATCGTACATTCACAATCATACAATCACAATCATACAATCACAATCATACAATCACAATCATACAATCTCAATCATACAATCACAATCATACAATCATAATCATACAATTACAATCATACATCACAATCATACAATCACAATCATACAATCGCAATCATACAATTACAATATCCCAAATACAATCTCCCAAATACAATCATACAATCACAATCATACAATCACAATCATACAATCACAATCATACAATCACAATCGTACAATCGCATTCATACAATCGCAATCATGCAATCACAATCATACAATCGCAATCATACAATCGCAATCATACAATTACAATCTCCCAAATACAATCTCCCAAATACAATCTCCCAGATACCATCATACAATCACATTCATACAATCACAATCATACAATCATAATCATACAATTACAATCATACATCACAATCATACAATCACAATCATACAATCGCAATCATACAATCGCAATCATACAATTACAATCTCCCAAATAAATCTCCCAAATACAATCTCCCAAATACAATCTCCCAAATACAATCATACAATCACAATCATACAATCACAATCATACTATCACAATCATACAATCACAATCATACAATCACAATCATACAATCACAATCATACAACCACAATCATACAATCGCAATCATACATTCAAAATCATGCAATCACAATCATACAATCACAATCATGCAATCACAATCATACAATCAGAATCATACAATCACAATCATTCAATAGCAATCGTACAATCACAATCGTACAATCACAATCGCACAACCACAACCAGACTATCACACTCATACAATCACAATGATACAATCGCAATCATACAATTACAATCTCCCAAATACAATCTCCAAAATACAATCACCCAAATACAATCATACAATCACAATCATACAATCATAATCATACAATCACAATCATACAATCACAATCAAACAATCACAATCATACAATCACAATCATGCAATCACAATCATACACTCAAAATCATGCAATTACAATCATACAATCACAATCATGCAATCACAATCATACAATCATAGTCATACAATCACAATCCTACAATCACAATCGTACAATCACAATCGTACAATCACAATTGCACAACCACAATCAGTCAATCACAATCATACAATCACAATCATACAATCACTATCATACAATCACAATCATACAATCACAATCATACTTTCACAATCATACAATCACAATCATACAATCACAATCATACAATTACAATCATACATCACACTCATACAATCACAATCATACAATCGCAATCATACAATTACAATCATACAATCATCATCATACAATTACAATCAGACATCACAATCATACAATCACAATCATACAATCGCAATCATACAATCACAATCATACAATCGCAATCATACAATCACAATTATGCAATCACAATCATACAATCGCATTCATACAATCGCAATCATACAATCACAATCATACAATCACAATCATACAATCGCAATCATACAATTACAATATCCCAAATACAATCTCCCAAATACAATCATACAATCACAATCATACAATCACAATCATACAATCATAATCATACAATTACAATCAGACATCACAATCATACAATCACAATCATACAATCGCAATCATACAATCACAATCATACAATCGCAATCATACAATCACAATTATGCAATCACAATCATACAATCGCATTCATACAATCGCAATCATACAATCACAATCATACAATCACAATCATACAATCACAATCATAAAATCACAAAAATACAAACTTAATCATACAATCACAATCATACAGTCACAATCATACAATCACAATCATACAATCATAATCATACAATCACAATCATACGATCGCTATCATACAATCGCAATCATACAACCGCAATCATACAATTACAGTATCCCAAATACAATCTCGCAAATACAATCATACAATCACAATCATACAATCACAATCATACAATCACAATCATACAATCGCAATCATACAATTACAATATCCCAAATACAATCTCCCAAATACAATCATACAATCACAATCATACAATCATAATCATACAATCACAATCATACAATCACAATCATACAATCACAATCATACAATCACAATCACACAATCACAATCGTACATTCACAATCATACAATCACAATCATACAATCACAATCATACAATCACAATCATACAATCTCAATCATACAATCACAATCATACAATCATAATCATACAATTACAATCATACATCACAATCATACAATCACAATCATACAATCGCAATCATACAATTACAATATCCCAAATACAATCTCCCAAATACAATCATACAATCACAATCATACAATCACAATCATACAATCACAATCATACAATCACAATCATACTATCACAATCATACAATCGCAATCATACAATCACAATCATACAATCACAATCATACAATCGTAATCATACAATTACAATCTCCCAAATACAATCTCCCAAATACAATCACCCAAATACAATCATACAATCACAATCATACAATCACAATCATACAATCACAAAAATACAATCATAATCATACAATCACAATCATACAATCACAATCATACAATCATAATCATGCAATCACAATCATACGATCGCAATCATACAATCACAATCATACCATCACAATCATACAATCAGAATCATACAATCATAATCATACAATTACAATCATACATCACAATCATACAATCACAATCATACAATCGCAATCATACAATCACAATCATACAGTCGTAATCATACAATTACAATCTCCCAAATACAATCTCCCAAATACAATCTCCCAGATACCATCATACAATCACATTCATACAATCACAATCATACAATCACAATCATACAATCACAATCATACAATCACAATTATGCAATCACGATCATACAATCGCATTCATACAATCGCATTCATACAATCGCAATCATACAATCATAATCATACAATCACAATCGTACAATCACAATCATACAATCACAATCATACGTTCAAAATCATGCAATCACAATCATACAATCATAATCATACAATTACAATCAAGGAATCACAATCATACAATCACAATCATACAATCACAATCAAGGAATCACAATCATACAATCACAATCATACAATCACAATCATACAATCACAATCATACAATCACAATCCTACAATCACAATCGTACAATGACAATCGTACAATCACAATCGCACAACCACAATCAGACAATCACAATCATACAATCACAATCATACAATCACAATCATACAATCACAATCATACAATCACAATCATACTTTCACAATCATACTATCACAATCATACAATCACAATCATACAATCACAGTCATACAATAACAATCATACAATAACAATCATATAATCACAATCATACTATCACAATCATACAATCACAATCATACAATCACAATCATACAATCACAATCAAGGAATCACAATCATACAATCAGAATCAAGGAATCACAGTCATACAATCACAATCATACAATCGCAAGCATACAATCACAATCATACAATCTCAATCATACAATCACAATCATACAATCATAATCATAGAATTAGAATCATACATCACAATCATACAATCACAATCATACAATCGCAATCATACAATTACAATATCCCAAATACAATCTCCCAAATACAATCATACAATCACAATCATACAATCGCAAGCATACAATCACAATCATACAATCTCAATCATACAATCACAATCATACAATCATAATCATACAATTACAATCATACATCACAATCATACAATCACAATCATACTATCGCAATCATACAATCACAATCACACAATCACAATCGTACATTCACAATCATACAATCACAATCATACAATCACAATCATACAATCACAATCATACAATCTCAATCATACAATCACAATCATACAATCATAATCATACAATCACAATCATACAATCACAATCATACAATTGCAATCATACTACCACAATCATACAATCACAATCATACAATCACAATCATACAATCGCAATCATACAATCACAATCATACAATCACAATCATACAATCACAATCATACAATCACAATCATACAATCGCATTCATACAATCGCAATCATACAATCACAATCATACAATCGCAATCATACAATTACAATCATACAATCACAATCATACAATCGCAATCATACAATCGCAATCATAAAATCACAATCATACAATCTCAATCATACAATCGCATTCATACAATCGCAATCATACAATCACAATCATACAATCGCAATCATACAATTACAATCTCCCAAATACAATCTCCCAGATACCATCATACAATCACATTCATACAATCACAATCGTACAATCATAATCATACAATTACAATCATACATCACAATCATACAATCACAATCATACAATCGCAATCATACAATCGCAATCATACAATTATAATCTCCCAAATAAATCTCCCAAATACAATCTCCCAAATACAATCTCCCAAATACAATCATACAATCACAATCATACAATCACAATCATACAATCACAATCATACAATCACAATCATACTATCACAATCATACAATCACAATCATACAATCACAATCATACAATCACAATCATACAACCACAATCATACAATCGCAATCATACATTCAAAATCATGCAATCACAATCATACAATCACAATCATGCAATCACAATCATACAATCAGAATCATACAATCACAATCATTCAATAGCAATCGTACAATCACAATCGTACAATCACAATCGCACAACCACAACCAGACAATCACACTCATACAATCACAATCATACAATCGCAATCATACAATTACAATCTCCCAAATACAATCTCCCAAATACAATCACCCAAATACAATCATACAATCACAATCATACAATCATAATCATACAATCACAATCATACAATCACAATCAAACAATCACAATCATACAATCACAATCATGCAATCACAATCATACACTCAAAATCATGCAATCACAATCATACAATCACAATCATGCAATCACAATCATACAATCATAGTCATACAATCACAATCCTACAATCACAATCGTACAATCACAATCGTACAATCACAATTGCACAACCACAATCAGTCAATCACAATCATACAATCACAATCATACAATCACTATCATACAATCACAATCATACAATCACAATCATACTTTCACAATCATACAATCACAATCATACAATCACAATCATACAATTACAATCATACATCACACTCATACAATCACAATCATACAATCGCAATCATACAATTACAATCATACAATCATAATCATACAATTACAATCATACAATCACAATCATACAATCGCAATCATACAATTACAATCATACAATCATAATCATACAATTACAATCATACAATCACAATCATACAATCGCAATCATACAATCGCAATCATACAATTACAATCTCCCAAATAAATCTCCCAAATACAATCTCCCAAATACAATCTCCCAAATACAATCATACAATCACAATCATACAATCACAATCATACAATCACAATCATACAATCACAATCATACAATCACAATCATACTATCACAATCATACAATCACAATCATACAATCACAATCATACAATCATAATCATACAATTACAATCATACATCACAATCATACAATCACAATCAGACATCACAATCATACAATCACAATCATACAATCGCAATCATACAATCACAATCATACAATCGCAATCATACAATCACAATTATGCAATCACAATCATACAATCGCATTCATACAATCGCAATCATACAATCACAATCATACAATCACAATCATACAATCGCAATCATACAATTACAATATCCCAAATACAATCTCCCAAATACAATCATACAATCACAATCATACAATCACAATCATACAATCACAATCATACAATCATAATCATACAATTACAATCACACATCACAATCATACAATCACAATCATACAATCGCAATCATACAATCACAATCATACAATCACAATCATACAATCGCAATCATACAATCACAATTATGCAATCACAATCATACAATCGCATTCATACAATCGCAATCATACAATCACAATCATACAATCACAATCATACAATCGCAATCATACAATTACAATATCCCAAATACAATCTCCCAAATACAATCGTACAATCACAATCATACAATCACAATCATACAATCATAATCATACAATTACAATCAGACATCACAATCATACAATCACAATCATACAATCGCAATCATACAATCACAATCATACAATCGCAATCATACAATCACAATTATGCAATCACAATCATACAATCGCATTCATACAATCGCAATCATACAATCACAATCATACAATCACAATCATACAATCACAATCATAAAATCACAAAAATACAAACTTAATCATACAATCACAATCATACAGTCACAATCATACAATCACAATCATACAATCATAATCATACAATGACAATCATACGATCGCTATCATACAATCGCAATCATACAACCGCAATCATACAATTACAGTATCCCAAATACAATCTCCCAAATACAATCATACAATCACAATCATACAATCATAATCATACAATCACAATCATACAATCACAATCATACAATCACAATCACACAATCACAATCGTACATTCACAATCATACAATCACAATCATACAATCACAATCATACAATCACAATCATACAATCTCAATCATACAATCACAATCATACAATCATAATCATACAATTACAATCATACATCACAATCATACATCACAATCATACAATCACAATCATACAATCGCAATCATACAATTACAATATCCCAAATACAATCTCCCAAATACAATCATACAATCACAATCATACAATCACAATCATACAATCACAATCATACAATCACAATCATACATTCAAAATCATGCAATCACAATCATACAATCACAATCATGCAATCACAATCATACAATCATAATCATCCAATCACAATCATATAATCACAATCGTACAATCACAATCGTACAATCACAATCGCACAACCACAATCAGACAATTACAATCATACAATCACAATCATACAATCACAATCATACAATCACAATCATACAATCACAATCATACAATCACAATCATACAATCACAATCACACAATCACAATCGTACATTCACAATCATACAATCACAATCATACAATCACAATCATACAATCACAATCATACAATCTCAAACATACAATCACAATCATACAATCATAATCATACAATGACAATCATACAATCACAATCATACAATCATAATCATACAATCACAATCATACAATCACAATCATACAATCACAATCATACAATCACAATCACACAATCACAATCGTACATTCACAATCATACAATCATAGTCATACAATCACAATCCTACAATCACAATCGTACAATCACAATCGTACAATCACAATTGCACAACCACAATCAGTCAATCACAATCATACAATCACAATCATACAATCACTATCATACAATCACAATCATACAATCACAATCATACTTTCACAATCATACAATCACAATCATACAATCACAATCATACAATTACAATCATACATCACACTCATACAATCACAATCATACAATCGCAATCATACAATTACAATCATACAATCATAATCATACAATTACAATCATACAATCACAATCATACAATCGCAATCATACAATTACAATCATACAATCATAATCATACAATTACAATCATACAATCACAATCATACAATCGCAATCATACAATTACAATCTCCCAAATAAATCTCCCAAATACAATCTCCCAAATACAATCTCCCAAATACAATCATACAATCACAATCATACAATCACAATCATACAATCACAATCATACAATCACAATCATACAATCACAATCATACTATCACAATCATACAATCACAATCATACAATCACAATCATACAATCATAATCATACAATTACAATCATACATCACAATCATACAATCACAATCAGACATCACAATCATACAATCACAATCATACAATCGCAATCATACAATCACAATCATACAATCGCAATCATACAATCACAATTATGCAATCACAATCATACAATCGCATTCATACAATCGCAATCATACAATCACAATCATACAATCACAATCATACAATCGCAATCATACAATTACAATATCCCAAATACAATCTCCCAAATACAATCATACAATCACAATCATACAATCACAATCATACAGTCACAATCATACAATCATAATCATACAATTACAATCAGACATCACAATCATACAATCACAATCATACAATCGCAATCATACAATCACAATCATACAATCGCAATCATACAATCACAATTATGCAATCACAATCATACAATCGCATTCATACAATCGCAATCATACAATCACAATCATACAATCACAATCATACAATCGCAATCATACAATTACAATATCCCAAATACAATCTCCCAAATACAATCGTACAATCACAATCATACAATCACAATCATACAATCATAATCATACAATTACAATCAGACATCACAATCATACAATCACAATCATACAATCGCAATCATACAATCACAATCATACAATCGCAATCATACAATCACAATTATGCAATCACAATCATACAATCGCATTCATACAATCGCAATCATACAATCACAATCATACAATCACAATCATACAATCACAATCATAAAATCACAAAAATACAAACTTAATCATACAATCACAATCATACAGTCACAATCATACAATCACAATCATACAATCATAATCATACAATGACAATCATACGATCGCTATCATACAATCGCAATCATACAACCGCAATCATACAATTACAGTATCCCAAATACAATCTCCCAAATACAATCATACAATCACAATCATACAATCATAATCATACAATCACAATCATACAATCACAATCATACAATCACAATCATACAATCACAATCACACAATCACAATCGTACATTCACAATCATACAATCACAATCATACAATCACAATCATACAATCACAATCATACAATCTCAATCATACAATCACAATCATACAATCATAATCATACAATTACAATCATACATCACAATCATACATCACAATCATACAATCACAATCATACAATCGCAATCATACAATTACAATATCCCAAATACAATCTCCCAAATACAATCATACAATCACAATCATACAATCACAATCATACAATCACAATCATACAATCACAATCATACATTCAAAATCATGCAATCACAATCATACAATCACAATCATGCAATCACAATCATACAATCATAATCATCCAATCACAATCATATAATCACAATCGTACAATCACAATCGTACAATCACAATCGCACAACCACAATCAGACAATTACAATCATACAATCACAATCATACAATCACAATCATACAATCACAATCATACAATCACAATCATACAATCACAATCATACAATCACAATCACACAATCACAATCGTACATTCACAATCATACAATCACAATCATACAATCACAATCATACAATCACAATCATACAATCTCAATCATACAATCACAATCATACAATCATAATCATACAATGACAATCATACAATCACAATCATACAATCACAATCATACAATCGCAATCATACAATTACAATATCCCAAATACAATCTCCCAAATACAATCATACAATCACAATCATACAATCATAATCATACAATCACAATCATACAATCACAATCATACAATCACAATCATACAATCACAATCACACAATCACAATCGTACATTCACAATCATACAATCACAATCATACAATCACAATCATACAATCACAATCATACAATCTCAATCATACAATCACAATCATACAATCATAATCATACAATTACAATCATACATCACAATCATACAATCACAATCATACAATCGCAATCATACAATTACAATATCCCAAATACAATCTCCCAAATACAATCATACAATCACAATCATACAATCACAATCATACAATCACAATCATACAATCACAATCGTACAATCGCATTCATACAATCGCAATCATACAATCACAATCATACAATCGCAATCATACAATTACAATCTCCCAAATACAATCTCCCAAATACAATCACCCAAATACAATCATACAATCAGAATCATACAATCATAATCATACAATTACAATCATACATCACAATCATACAATCACAATCATACAATCGCAATCATACAATCACAATCATACAATCGTAATCATACAATTACAATCTCCCAAATACAATCTCCCAAATACAATCTCCCAGATACCATCATACAATCACATTCATACAATCACAATCATACAATCATAATCATACAATTACAATCATACATCACAATCATACAATCACAATCATACAATCGCAATCATACAATCACAATCATGCAATCACAATCATACAATCACAATCATACAATCGCATTCATACAACCGCAATCATACCATCACAATCATACAATCGCAATCATACAGTTACAATCTCCCAAATACAATCTCCCAAACACAATCACCCAAATACAATCATACAATCACAATCATACAATCACAATCATACAATCACAATCATGCAATCACAATCATACAATCACAATCATACAATCACAATCATACAATCACAATCATACAATCACAATCATACAATCACAATCATACAATCACAATCATACAATCGCAATCATACAATCGCAATCATACAATCGCAATCATACAATCACAATCATACAATCTCAATCATACAATCACAATCATACAACCACAATCAGACAATCACAATCATACAATCACAATCATACAATCACAATCATACAATCACAATTATGCAATCACAATCATACAATCGCATTCATACAATCGCATTCATACAATCGCAATCATACAATCATAATCATACAATCACAATCGTACAATCACAATCATACAATCACAATCATACGTTCAAAATCATGCAATCACAATCATACAATCATAATCATACAATTACAATCAAGGAATCACAATCATATAATCACAATCAAGGAATCACAATGATACAATCACAATCAAGGAATCACAATCATACAATCACAATCATACAATCACAATCATACAATCACAATCATACAATCACAATCCTACAATCACAATCATACAATCACAATCATACAATCACAATCACACAATCACAATCGTACATTCACAATCATACAATCACAATCATACAATCACAATCATACAATCACAATCATACAATCTCAATCATACAATCACAATCATACAATCATAATCATACAATTACAATCATACAATCACAATCATACAATCGCAATCATACAATTACAATATCCCAAATACAATCTCCCAAATACAATCATACAATCACAATCATACAATCACAATCATACAATCACAATCATACAATCACAATCATACAATCACAATCATACAATCACAATCATACGATCGCAATCATACAATCACAATCATACCATCACAATCATACAATCACAATCATACAATCATAATCATACAATTACAATCATACATCACAATCATACAATCACAATCATACAATCGCAATCATACAATCACAATATCCCAAATACAATCTCCCAAATACAATCATACAATCACAATCATACATACACAATCATACAATCACAATCATACAATCGCAATCATACAATCGCAATCATACAATCGCAATCATACAATTACAGTATCCCAAATACAATCTCGCAAATACAATCATACAATCACAATCATACAATCACAATCATACAATCACAATCATACAATCGCAATCATACAATTACAATATCCCAAATACAATCTCCCAAATACAATCATACAATCACAATCATACAATCATAATCATACAATCACAATCATACAATCACAATCATACAATCACAATCATACAATCACAATCACACAATCACAATCGTACATTCACAATCATACAATCACAATCATACAATCACAATCATACAATCACAATCATACAATCTCAATCATACAATCACAATCATACAATCATAATCATACAATTACAATCATACATCACAATCATACAATCACAATCATACAATCGCAATCATACAATTACAATATCCCAAATACAATCTCCCAAATACAATCATACAATCACAATCATACAATCACAATCATACAATCACAATCATACAATCACAATCATACAATCACAATCGTACAATCGCATTCATACAATCGCAATCATGCAATCACAATCATACAATCGCAATCATACAATCGCAATCATACAATTACAATCTCCCAAATACAATCTCCCAAATACAATCTCCCAGATACCATCATACAATCACATTCATACAATCACAATCATACAATCATAATCATACAATTACAATCATACATCACAATCATACAATCACAATCATACAATCGCAATCATACAATCGCAATCATACAATTACAATCTCCCAAATAAATCTCCCAAATACAATCTCCCAAATACAATCTCCCAAATACAATCATACAATCACAATCATACAATCACAATCATACTATCACAATCATACAATCACAATCATACAATCACAATCATACAACCACAATCATACAACCACAATCATACAATCGCAATCATACATTCAAAATCATGCAATCACAATCATACAATCACAATCATGCAATCACAATCATACAATCAGAATCATACAATCACAATCATGCAATAGCAATCGTACAATCACAATCGTACAATCACAATCGCACAACCACAACCAGACTATCACACTCATACAATCACAATGATACAATCGCAATCATACAATTACAATCTCCCAAATACAATCTCCAAAATACAATCACCCAAATACAATCATACAATCACAATCATACAATCATAATCATACAATCACAATCATACAATCACAATCGTACAATCACAATCGTACAATCACAATTGCACAACCACAATCAGTCAATCACAATCATACAATCACAATCATACAATCACTATCATACAATCACAATCATACAATCACAATCATACTTTCACAATCATACAATCACAATCATACAATCACAATCATACAATTACAATCATACATCACACTCATACAATCACAATCATACAATCGCAATCATACAATTACAATCATACAATCATAATCATACAATTACAATCAGACATCACAATCATACAATCACAATCATACAATCGCAATCATACAATCACAATCATACAATCGCAATCATACAATCACAATTATGCAATCACAATCATACAATCGCATTCATACAATCGCAATCATACAATCACAATCATACAATCACAATCATACAATCGCAATCATACAATTACAATATCCCAAATACAATCTCCCAAATACAATCATACAATCACAATCATACAATCACAATCATACAATCATAATCATGCAATTACAATCAGACATCACAATCATACAATCACAATCATACAATCGCAATCATACAATCGCATTCATACAATCGCAATCATACAATCACAATCATACAATCACAATCATACAATCACAATCATAAAATCACAAAAATACAAACTTAATCATACAATCACAATCATACAGTCACAATCATACAATCACAATCATACAATCATAATCATACAATCACAATCATACGATCGCTATCATACAATCGCAATCATACAACCGCAATCATACAATTACAGTATCCCAAATACAATCTCGCAAATACAATCATACAATCACAATCATACAATCACAATCATACAATCACAATCATACAATTACAATATCCCAAATACAATCTCCCAAATACAATCATACAATCACAATCATACAATCATAATCATACAATCACAATCATACAATCACAATCATACAATCACAATCATACAATCACAATCACACAATCACAATCGTACATTCACAATCATACAATCACAATCATACAATCACAATCATACAATCACAATCATACAATCTCAATCATACAATCACAATCATACAATCATAATCATACAATTACAATCATACATCACAATCATACAATCACAATCATACAATCGCAATCATACAATTACAATATCCCAAATACAATCTCCCAAATACAATCATACAATCACAATCATACAATCACAATCATACAATCACAATCATACAATCACAATCGTACAATCGCATTCATACAATCGCAATCATACAATCACAATCATACAATCGCAATCATACAATTACAATCTCCCAAATACAATCTCCCAAATACAATCACCCAAATACAATCATACAATCACAATCATACAATCATAATCATACAATCACAATCATACAATCACAATCATACAATCACAATCATACTATCACAATCATACAATCGCAATCATACAATCACAATCATACAATCTCAATCATACAATCACAATCATACAACCACAATCAGACAATCACAATCATACAATCACAATCATACAATCACAATCATACAATCACAATTATGCAATCACAATCATACAATCGCATTCATACAATCGCATTCATACAATCGCAATCATACAATCATACTCATGCAATCACAATCATACAATCACAATCATGCAATCACAATCATACAATCATAGTCATACAATCACAATCCTACAATCACAATCGTACAATCACAATCGTACAATCACAATTGCACAACCACAATCAGTCAATCACAATCATACAATCACAATCATACAATCACTATCATACAATCACAATCATACAATCACAATCATACTTTCACAATCATACAATCACAATCATACAATCACAATCATACAATTACAATCATACATCACACTCATACAATCACAATCATACAATCGCAATCATACAATTACAATCATACAATCATAATCATACAATTACAATCAGACATCACAATCATACAATCACAATCATACAATCGCAATCATACAATCACAATCATACAATCGCAATCATACAATCACAATTATGCAATCACAATCATACAATCGCATTCATACAATCGCAATCATACAATCACAATCATACAATCACAATCATACAATCGCAATCATACAATTACAATATCCTAAATACAATCTCCCAAATACAATCATACAATCACAATCATACAATCACAATCATACAATCATAATCATACAATTACAATCAGACATCACAATCATACAATCACAATCATACAATCGCAATCATACAATCACAATCATACAATCGCAATCATACAATCACAATTATGCAATCACAATCATACAATCGCATTCATACAATCGCAATCATACAATCACAATCATACAATCACAATCATACAATCACAATCATACAATCACAATCATAAAATCACAAAAATACAAACTTAATCATACAATCACAATCATACAGTCACAATCATACAATCACAATCATACAATCATAATCATACAATCACAATCATACGATCGCTATCATACAATCGCAATCATACAACCGCAATCATACAATTACAGTATCCCAAATACAATCTCGCAAATACAATCATACAATCACAATCATACAATCACAATCATACAATCACAATCATACAATCGCAATCATACAATTACAATATCCCAAATACAATCTCCCAAATACAATCATACAATCACAATCATACAATCATAATCATACAATCACAATCATACAATCACAATCATACAATCACAATCATACAATCACAATCACACAATCACAATCGTACATTCACAATCATACAATCACAATCATACAATCACAATCATACAATCACAATCATACAATCTCAATCATACAATCACAATCATACAATCATAATCATACAATTACAATCATACATCACAATCATACAATCACAATCATACAATCGCAATCATACAATTACAATATCCCAAATACAATCTCCCAAATACAATCATACAATCACAATCATGCAATCACAATCATACAATCACAATCATACAATCGCATTCATACAACCGCAATCATACCATCACAATCATACAATCGCAATCATACAGTTACAATCTCCCAAATACAATCTCCCAAACACAATCACCCAAATACAATCATACAATCACAATCATACAATCACAATCATACAATCACAATCATGCAATCACAATCATACAATCACAATCATACAATCACAATCATACAATCACAATCATACAATCACAATCATACAATCACAATCATACAATCACAATCATACAATCGCAATCATACAATCACAATCATACAATCTCAATCATACAATCACAATCATACAACCACAATCAGACAATCACAATCATACAATCACAATCATACAATCACAATCATACAATCACAATTATGCAATCACAATCATACAATCGCATTCATACAATCGCATTCATACAATCGCAATCATACAATCATAATCATACAATCACAATCGTACAATCACAATCATACAATCACAATCATACGTTCAAAATCATGCAATCACAATCATACAATCATAATCATACAATTACAATCAAGGAATCACAATCATACAATCACAATCATACAATCACAATCAAGGAATCACAATCATACAATCACAATCATACAATCACAATCATACAATCACAATCATACAATCACAATCCTACAATCACAATCGTACAATGACAATCGTACAATCACAATCGCACAACCACAATCAGACAATCACAATCATACAATCACAATCATACAATCACAATCATACAATCACAATCATACAATCACAATCATACTTTCACAATCATACTATCACAATCATACAATCACAATCATACAATCACAGTCATACAATAACAATCATACAATAACAATCATATAATCACAATCATACTATCACTATCATACAATCACAATCATACAATCACAATCATACAATCACAATCATACAACCACAATCATACAATCGCAATCATACATTCAAAATCATGCAATCACAATCATACAATCACAATCATGCAATCACAATCATACAATCAGAATCATACAATCACAATCATTCAATAGCAATCGTACAATCACAATCGTACAATCACAATCGCACAACCACAACCAGACAATCACACTCATACAATCACAATCATACAATCGCAATCATACAATTACAATCTCCCAAATACAATCTCCCAAATACAATCACCCAAATACAATCATACAATCACAATCATACAATCATAATCATACAATCACAATCATACAATCACAATCAAACAATCACAATCATACAATCACAATCATGCAATCACAATCATACACTCAAAATCATGCAATCACAATCATACAATCACAATCATGCAATCACAATCATACAATCATAGTCATACAATCACAATCCTACAATCACAATCGTACAATCACAATCGTACAATCACAATTGCACAACCACAATCAGTCAATCACAATCATACAATCACAATCATACAATCACAATCATACAATCGCAATCATACAATTACAATATCCCAAATACAATCTCCCAAATACAATCATACAATCACAATCATACAATCACAATCATACAATCACAATCATACAATCACAATCGTACAATCGCATTCATACAATCGCAATCATGCAATCACAATCATACAATCGCAATCATACAATCGCAATCATACAATTACAATCTCCCAAATACAATCTCCCAAATACAATCTCCCAGATACCATCATACAATCACATTCATACAATCACAATCATACAATCATAATCATACAATTACAATCATACATCACAATCATACAATCACAATCATACAATCGCAATCATACAATCGCAATCATACAATTACAATCTCCCAAATAAATCTCCCAAATACAATCTCCCAAATACAATCTCCCAAATACAATCATACAATCACAATCATACAATCACAATCATACTATCACAATCATACAATCACAATCATACAATCACAATCATACAATCACAATCATACAACCACAATCATACAATCGCAATCATACATTCAAAATCATGCAATCACAATCATACAATCACAATCATGCAATCACAATCATACAATCAGAATCATACAATCACAATCATTCAATAGCAATCGTACAATCACAATCGTACAATCACAATCGCACAACCACAACCAGACTATCACACTCATACAATCACAATGATACAATCGCAATCATACAATTACAATCTCCCAAATACAATCTCCAAAATACAATCACCCAAATACAATCATACAATCACAATCATACAATCATAATCATACAATCACAATCATACAATCACAATCAAACAATCACAATCATACAATCACAATCATGCAATCACAATCATACACTCAAAATCATGCAATCACAATCATACAATCACAATCATGCAATCACAATCATACAATCATAGTCATACAATCACAATCCTACAATCACAATCGTACAATCACAATCGTACAATCACAATTGCACAACCACAATCAGTCAATCACAATCATACAATCACAATCATACAATCACTATCATACAATCACAATCATACAATCACAATCATACTTTCACAATCATACAATCACAATCATACAATCACAATCATACAATTACAATCATACATCACACTCATACAATCACAATCATACAATCGCAATCATACAATTACAATCATACAATCATCATCATACAATTACAATCAGACATCACAATCATACAATCACAATCATACAATCGCAATCATACAATCACAATCATACAATCGCAATCATACAATCACAATTATGCAATCACAATCATACAATCGCATTCATACAGTCGCAATCATACAATCACAATCATACAATCACAATCATACAATCGCAATCATACAATTACAATATCCCAAATACAATCTCCCAAATACAATCATACAATCACAATCATACAATCACAATCATACAATCATAATCATACAATTACAATCAGACATCACAATCATACAATCACAATCATACAATCGCAATCATACAATCACAATCATACAATCGCAATCATACAATCACAATTATGCAATCACAATCATACAATCGCATTCATACAATCGCAATCATACAATCACAATCATACAATCACAATCATACAATCACAATCATAAAATCACAAAAATACAAACTTAATCATACAATCACAATCATACAGTCACAATCATACAATCACAATCATACAATCATAATCATACAATCACAATCATACGATCGCTATCATACAATCGCAATCATACAACCGCAATCATACAATTACAGTATCCCAAATACAATCTCGCAAATACAATCATACAATCACAATCATACAATCACAATCATACAATCACAATCATACAATCGCAATCATACAATTACAATATCCCAAATACAATCTCCCAAATACAATCATACAATCACAATCATACAATCATAATCATACAATCACAATCATACAATCACAATCATACAATCACAATCATACAATCACAATCACACAATCACAATCGTACATTCACAATCATACAATCACAATCATACAATCACAATCATACAATCACAATCATACAATCTCAATCATACAATCACAATCATACAATCATAATCATACAATTACAATCATACATCACAATCATACAATCACAATCATACAATCGCAATCATACAATTACAATATCCCAAATACAATCTCCCAAATACAATCATACAATCACAATCATACAATCACAATCATACAATCACAATCATACAATCACAATCATACTATCACAATCATACAATCGCAATCATACAATCACAATCATACAATCACAATCATACAATCGTAATCATACAATTACAATCTCCCAAATACAATCTCCCAAATACAATCACCCAAATACAATCATACAATCACAATCATACAATCACAATCATACAATCACAAAAATACAATCATAATCATACAATCACAATCATACAATCACAATCATACAATCATAATCATGCAATCACAATCATACGATCGCAATCATACAATCACAATCATACCATCACAATCATACAATCAGAATCATACAATCATAATCATACAATTACAATCATACATCACAATCATACAATCACAATCATACAATCGCAATCATACAATCACAATCATACAGTCGTAATCATACAATTACAATCTCCCAAATACAATCTCCCAAATACAATCTCCCAGATACCATCATACAATCACATTCATACAATCACAATCATACAATCACAATCATACAATCACAATCATACAATCACAATTATGCAATCACGATCATACAATCGCATTCATACAATCGCATTCATACAATCGCAATCATACAATCATAATCATACAATCACAATCGTACAATCACAATCATACAATCACAATCATACGTTCAAAATCATGCAATCACAATCATACAATCATAATCATACAATTACAATCAAGGAATCACAATCATACAATCACAATCATACAATCACAATCAAGGAATCACAATCATACAATCACAATCATACAATCACAATCATACAATCACAATCATACAATCACAATCCTACAATCACAATCGTACAATGACAATCGTACAATCACAATCGCACAACCACAATCAGACAATCACAATCATACAATCACAATCATACAATCACAATCATACAATCACAATCATACAATCACAATCATACTTTCACAATCATACTATCACAATCATACAATCACAATCATACAATCACAGTCATACAATAACAATCATACAATAACAATCATATAATCACAATCATACTATCACAATCATACAATCACAATCATATAATCACAATCATACAATCACAATCAAGGAATCACAATCATACAATCAGAATCAAGGAATCACAGTCATACAATCACAATCATACAATCGCAAGCATACAATCACAATCATACAATCTCAATCATACAATCACAATCATACAATCATAATCATAGAATTAGAATCATACATCACAATCATACAATCACAATCATACAATCGCAATCATACAATTACAATATCCCAAATACAATCTCCCAAATACAATCATACAATCACAATCATACAATCGCAAGCATACAATCACAATCATACAATCTCAATCATACAATCACAATCATACAATCATAATCATACAATTACAATCATACATCACAATCATACAATCACAATCATACTATCGCAATCATACAATCACAATCACACAATCACAATCGTACATTCACAATCATACAATCACAATCATACAATCACAATCATACAATCACAATCATACAATCTCAATCATACAATCACAATCATACAATCATAATCATACAATCACAATCATACAATCACAATCATACAATTGCAATCATACTACCACAATCATACAATCACAATCATACAATCACAATCATACAATCGCAATCATACAATCACAATCATACAATCACAATCATACAATCACAATCATACAATCACAATCATACAATCGCATTCATACAATCGCAATCATACAATCACAATCATACAATCGCAATCATACAATTACAATCATACAATCACAATCATACAATCGCAATCATACAATCGCAATCATAAAATCACAATCATACAATCGCAATCATACAATTACAATCTCCCAAATACAATCTCCCAAATACAATCTCCCAGATACCATCATACAATCACATTCATACAATCACAATCATACAATCATAATCATACAATTACAATCATACATCACAATCATACAATCACAATCATACAATCGCAATCATACAATCGCAATCATACAATTATAATCTCCCAAATAAATCTCCCAAATACAATCTCCCAAATACAATCTCCCAAATACAATCATACAATCACAATCATACAATCACAATCATACAATCACAATCATACAATCACAATCATACTATCACAATCATACAATCACAATCATACAATCACAATCATACAATCACAATCATACAACCACAATCATACAATCGCAATCATACATTCAAAATCATGCAATCACAATCATACAATCACAATCATGCAATCACAACCATACAATCAGAATCATACAATCACAATCATTCAATAGCAATCGTACAATCACAATCGTACAATCACAATCGCACAACCACAACCAGACAATCACACTCATACAATCACAATCATACAATCGCAATCATACAATTACAATCTCCCAAATACAATCTCCCAAATACAATCACCCAAATACAATCATACAATCACAATCATACAATCATAATCATACAATCACAATCATACAATCACAATCAAACAATCACAATCATACAATCACAATCATGCAATCACAATCATACACTCAAAATCATGCAATCACAATCATACAATCACAATCATGCAATCACAATCATACAATCATAGTCATACAATCACAATCCTACAATCACAATCGTACAATCACAATCGTACAATCACAATTGCACAACCACAATCAGTCAATCACAATCATACAATCACAATCATACAATCACTATCATACAATCACAATCATACAATCACAATCATACTTTCACAATCATACAATCACAATCATACAATCACAATCATACAATTACAATCATACATCACACTCATACAATCACAATCATACAATCGCAATCATACAATTACAATCATACAATCATAATCATACAATTACAATCATACAATCACAATCATACAATCGCAATCATACAATTACAATCATACAATCATAATCATACAATTACAATCATACAATCACAATCATACAATCGCAATCATACAATCGCAATCATACAATTACAATCTCCCAAATAAATCTCCCAAATACAATCTCCCAAATACAATCTCCCAAATACAATCATACAATCACAATCATACAATCACAATCATACAATCACAATCATACAATCACAATCATACAATCACAATCATACTATCACAATCATACAATCACAATCATACAATCACAATCATACAATCATAATCATACAATTACAATCATACATCACAATCATACAATCACAATCAGACATCACAATCATACAATCACAATCATACAATCGCAATCATACAATCACAATCATACAATCGCAATCATACAATCACAATTATGCAATCACAATCATACAATCGCATTCATACAATCGCAATCATACAATCACAATCATACAATCACAATCATACAATCGCAATCATACAATTACAATATCCCAAATACAATCTCCCAAATACAATCATACAATCACAATCATACAATCACAATCATACAATCATAATCATACAATTACAATCAGACATCACAATCATACAATCACAATCATACAATCGCAATCATACAATCACAATCATACAATCGCAATCATACAATCACAATTATGCAATCACAATCATACAATCGCATTCATACAATCGCAATCATACAATCACAATCATACAATCGCAATCATACAATCACAATCATAAAATCACAAAAATACAAACTTAATCATACGATCACAATCATACAGTCACAATCATACAATCACAATCATACAATCATAATCATACAATCACAATCATACGATCGCAATCATACAATCACAATCATACCATCACAATCATACAATCACAATCATACAATCATAATCATACAATTACAATCATACATCACAATCATACAATCACAATCATACAATCGCAATCATACAATCACAATATCCCAAATACAATCTCCCAAATACAATCATACAATCACAATCATACATACACAATCATACAATCACAATCATACAATCGCAATCATACAATCGCAATCATACAATCGCAACATACAATTACAGTATCCCAAATACAATCTCGCAAATACAATCATACAATCACAATCATACAATCACAATCATACAATCACAATCATACAATCACAATCATACAATCGCAATCATACAATTACAATATCCCAAATACAATCTCCCAAATACAATCATACAATCACAATCATACAATCATAATCATACAATCACAATCATACAATCACAATCATACAATCACAATCATACAATCACAATCACACAATCACAATCGTACATTCACAATCATACAATCACAATCATACAATCACAATCATACATTCACAATCATACAATCACAATCATACAATCACAATCATACAATCACAATCATACAATCTCAATCATACAATCACAATCATACAATCATAATCATACAATTACAATCATACATCGCAATCATACAATCACAATCATACAATCGCAATCATACAATTACAATATCCCAAATACAATCTCCCAAATACAATCATACAATCACAATCATACAATCACAATCATACAATCACAATCATACAATCACAATCGTACAATCGCATTCATACAATCGCAATCATGCAATCACAATCATACAATCGCAATCATACAATTACAATCTCCCAAATACAATCTCCCAAATACAATCTCCCAGATACCATCATACAATCACATTCATACAATCACAATCATACAATCATAATCATACAATTACAATCATACATCACAATCATACAATCACAATCATACAATCGCAATCATACAATCGCTATCATACAATTACAATCTCCCAAATAAATCTCCCAAATACAATCTCCCAAATACAATCTCCCAAATACAATCATACAATCACAATCATACAATCACAATCATACTACCACAATCATACAATCACAATCATACAATCACAATCATACAATCACAATCATACAACCACAATCATACAATCGCAATCATACATTCAAAATCATGCAATCACAATCATACAATCACAATCATGCAATCACAATCATACAATCAGAATCATACAATCACAATCATTCAATAGCAATCGTACAATCACAATCGTACAATCACAATCGCACAACCACAACCAGACTATCACACTCATACAATCACAATGATACAATCGCAATCATACAATTACAATCTCCCAAATACAATCTCCCAAATACAATCACCCAAATACAATCATACAATCACAATCATACAATCATAATCATACAATCACAATCATACAATCACAATCAAACAATCACAATCATACAATCACAATCATGCAATCACAATCATACACTCAAAATCATGCAATCACAATCATACAATCACAATCATGCAATCACAATCATACAATTATAGTCATACAATCACAATCCTACAATCACAATCGTACAATCACAATCGTACAATCACAATTGCACAACCACAATCAGTCAATCACAATCATACAATCACAATCATACAATCACTATCATACAATCACAATCATACAATCACAATCATGCTTTCACAATCATACAATCACAATCATACAATCACAATCATACAATTACAATCATACATCACACTCATACAATCACAATCATACAATCGCAATCATACAATTACAATCATACAATCATAATCATACAATTACAATCAGACATCACAATCATACAATCACAATCATACAATCGCAATCATACAATCACAATCATACAATCGCAATCATACAATCACAATTATGCCATCACAATCATACAATCGCATTCATACAATCGCAATCATACAATCACAATCATACAATCACAATCATACAATCGCAATCATACAATTACAATATCCCAAATACAATCTCCCAAATACAATCATACAATCACAATCATACAATCACAATCATACAATCATAATCATACAATTACAATCAGACATCACAATCATACAATCACAATCATACAATCGCAATCATACAATCACAATCATACAATCGCAATCATACAATCACGATTATGCAATCACAATCATACAATCGCATTCATACAATCGCAATCATACAATCACAATCATACAATCACAATCATACAATCACAATCATAAAATCACAAAAATACAAACTTAATCATACAATCACAATCATACAGTCACAATCATACAATCACAATCATACAATCATAATCATACAATCACAATCATACGATCGCTATCATACAATCACAATCATACCATCACAATCATACAATCACAATCATACAATCATAATCATACAATTACAATCATACAATCACAATCATACAATCGCAATCATACAATCACAATATCCCAAATACAATCTCCCAAATACAATCATACAATCACAATCATACAATCATAATCATACAATCACAATCATACAATCACAATCATACAATCACAATCATACAATCACAATCACACAATCACAATCGTACATTCACAATCATACAATCACAATCATACAATCACAATCATACAATCACAATCATACAATCTCAATCATACAATCACAATCATACAATCATAATCATACAATTACAATCATACATCACAATCATACAATCACAATCATACAATCGCAATCATACAATTACAATATCCCAAATACAATCTCCCAAATACAATCATACAATCACAATCATACAATCACAATCATACAATCACAATCATACAATCACAATCGTACAATCGCATTCATACAATCGCAATCATACAATCACAATCATACAATCGCAATCATACAATTACAATCTCCCAAATACAATCTCCCAAATACAATCACCCAAATACAATCATACAATCACAATCATACAATCATAATCATACAATCACAATCATACAATCACAATCATACAATCACAATCATACAATCACAATCATACTATCACAATCATACAATCACAATCATACAATCACAATCATACAATCACAATCATACAATCATAATCATGCAATCACAATCATACGATCGCAATCATACAATCACAATCATACCATCACAATCATACAATCAGAATCATACAATCATAATCATACAATTACAATCATACATCACAATCATACAATCACAATCATACAATCGCAATCATACAATCACAATCATACAATCGTAATCATACAATTACAATCTCCCAAATACAATCTCCCAAATACAATCTCCCAGATACCATCATACAATCACATTCATACAATCACAATCATACAATCATAATCATACAATTACAATCATACATCACAATCATACAATCACAATCATACAATCGCAATCATACAATCACAATCATGCAATCACAATCATACAATCACAATCATACAATCGCATTCATACAACCGCAATCATACCATCACAATCATACAATCGCAATCATACAGTTACAATCTCCCAAATACAATCTCCCAAAAACAATCACCCAAATACAATCATACAATCACAATCATACAATCACAATCATACAATCACAATCATGCAATCACAATCATACAATCACAATCATACAATCACAATCATACAATCACAATCATACAATCACAATCATACAATCACAATCATACAATCACAATCATACAATCGCAATCATACAATCGCAATCATACAATCGCAATCATACAATCACAATCATACAATCTCAATCATACAATCACAATCATACAACCACAATCAGACAATCACAATCATACAATCACAATCATACAATCACAATCATACAATCACAATTATGCAATCACGATCATACAATCGCATTCATACAATCGCATTCATACAATCGCAATCATACAATCATAATCATACAATCACAATCGTACAATCACAATCATACAATCACAATCATACGTTCAAAATCATGCAATCACAATCATACAATCATAATCATACAATTACAATCAAGGAATCACAATCATACAATCACAATCATACAATCACAATCAAGGAATCACAATCATACAATCACAATCATACAATCACAATCATACAATCACAATCCTACAATCACAATCGTACAATGACAATCGTACAATCACAATCGCACAACCACAATCAGACAATCACAATCATACAATCACAATCATACAATCACAATCATACAATCACAATCATACAATCACAATCATACTTTCACAATCATACTATCACAATCATACAATCACAATCATACAATCACAGTCATACAATAACAATCATACAATAACAATCATATAATCACAATCATACTATCACAATCATACAATCACAATCATACAATCACAATCATACAATCACAATCAAGGAATCACAATCATACAATCAGAATCAAGGAATCACAGTCATACAATCACAATCATACAATCGCAAGCATACAATCACAATCATACAATCTCAATCATACAATCACAATCATACAATCATAATCATAGAATTAGAATCATACATCACAATCATACAATCACAATCATACAATCGCAATCATACAATTACAATATCCCAAATACAATCTCCCAAATACAATCATACAATCACAATCATACAATCGCAAGCATACAATCACAATCATACAATCTCAATCATACAATCACAATCATACAATCATAATCATACAATTACAATCATACATCACAATCATACAATCACAATCATACTATCGCAATCATACAATCACAATCACACAATCACAATCGTACATTCACAATCATACAATCACAATCATACAATCACAATCATACAATCACAATCATACAATCTCAATCATACAATCACAATCATACAATCATAATCATACAATCACAATCATACAATCACAATCATACAATTGCAATCATACTACCACAATCATACAATCACAATCATACAATCACAATCATACAATCGCAATCATACAATCACAATCATACAATCACAATCATACAATCACAATCATACAATCACAATCATACAATCGCATTCATACAATCGCAATCATACAATCACAATCATACAATCGCAATCATACAATTACAATCATACAATCACAATCATACAATCGCAATCATACAATCGCAATCATAAAATCACAATCATACAATCTCAATCATACAATCGCATTCATACAATCGCAATCATACAATCACAATCATACAATCGCAATCATACAATTACAATCTCCCAAATACAATCTCCCAAATACAATCTCCCAGATACCATCATACAATCACATTCATACAATCACAATCATACAATCATAATCATACAATTACAATCATACATCACAATCATACAATCACAATCATACAATCGCAATCATACAATCGCAATCATACAATTATAATCTCCCAAATAAATCTCCCAAATACAATCTCCCAAATACAATCTCCCAAATACAATCATACAATCACAATCATACAATCACAATCATACAATCACAATCATACAATCACAATCATACTATCACAATCATACAATCACAATCATACAATCACAATCATACAATCACAATCATACAACCACAATCATACAATCGCAATCATACATTCAAAATCATGCAATCACAATCATACAATCACAATCATGCAATCACAATCATACAATCAGAATCATACAATCACAATCATTCAATAGCAATCGTACAATCACAATCGTACAATCACAATCGCACAACCACAACCAGACAATCACACTCATACAATCACAATCATACAATCGCAATCATACAATTACAATCTCCCAAATACAATCTCCCAAATACAATCACCCAAATACAATCATACAATCACAATCATACAATCATAATCATACAATCACAATCATACAATCACAATCAAACAATCACAATCATACAATCACAATCATGCAATCACAATCATACACTCAAAATCATGCAATCACAATCATACAATCACAATCATGCAATCACAATCATACAATCATAGTCATACAATCACAATCCTACAATCACAATCGTACAATCACAATCGTACAATCACAATTGCACAACCACAATCAGTCAATCACAATCATACAATCACAATCATACAATCACTATCATACAATCACAATCATACAATCACAATCATACTTTCACAATCATACAATCACAATCATACAATCACAATCATACAATTACAATCATACATCACACTCATACAATCACAATCATACAATCGCAATCATACAATTACAATCATACAATCATAATCATACAATTACAATCATACAATCACAATCATACAATCGCAATCATACAATCGCAATCATACAATTACAAACTCCCAAATAAATCTCCCAAATACAATCTCCCAAATACAATCTCCCAAATACAATCATACAATCACAATCATACAATCACAATCATACAATCACAATCATACAATCACAATCATACAATCACAATCATACTATCACAATCATACAATCACAATCATACAATCACAATCATACAATCATAATCATACAATTACAATCATACATCACAATCATACAATCACAATCAGACATCACAATCATACAATCACAATCATACAATCGCAATCATACAATCACAATCATACAATCGCAATCATACAATCACAATTATGCAATCACAATCATACAATCGCATTCATACAATCGCAATCATACAATCACAATCATACAATCACAATCATACAATCGCAATCATACAATCACAATCATACAATCGCAATCATACAATCACAATTATGCAATCACAATCATACAATCGCATTCATACAATCGCAATCATACAATCACAATCATACAATCACAATCATACAATCACAATCATAAAATCACAAAAATACAAACTTAATCATACAATCACAATCATACAGTCACAATCATACAATCACAATCATACAATCATAATCATACAATCACAATCATACGATCGCAATCATACAATCACAATCATACCATCACAATCATACAATCACAATCATACAATCATAATCATACAATTACAATCATACATCACAATCATACAATCACAATCATACAATCGCAATCATACAATCACAATATCCCAAATACAATCTCCCAAATACAATCATACAATCACAATCATACATACACAATCATACAATCACAATCATACAATCGCAATCATACAATCGCAATCATACAATCGCAATCATACAATTACAGTATCCCAAATACAATCTCGCAAATACAATCATACAATCACAATCATACAATCACAATCATACAATCACAATCATACAATCACAATCATACAATCACAATCATACAATCGCAATCATACAATTACAATATCCCAAATACAATCTCCCAAATACAATCATACAATCACAATCATACAATCATAATCATACAATCACAATCATACAATCACAATCATACAATCACAATCATACAATCACAATCACACAATCACAATCGTACATTCACAATCATACAATCACAATCATACAATCACAATCATACAATCACAATCATACAATCTCAATCATACAATCACAATTATACAATCATAATCATACAATTACAATCATACATCACAATCATACAATCACAATCATACAATCGCAATCATACAATTACAATATCCCAAATACAATCTCCCAAATACAATCATACAATCACAATCATACAATCACAATCATACAATCACAATCATACAATCACAATCGTACAATCGCATTCATACAATCGCAATCATGCAATCACAATCATACAATCGCAATCATACAATTACAATCTCCCAAATACAATCTCCCAAATACAATCTCCCAGATACCATCATACAATCACATTCATACAATCACAATCATACAATCATAATCATACAATTACAATCATACATCACAATCATACAATCACAATCATACAATCGCAATCATACAATCACAATCATGCAATCACAATCATACAATCACAATCATACAATCGCATTCATACAACCGCAATCATACCATCACAATCATACAATCGCAATCATACAGTTACAATCTCCCAAATACAATCTCCCAAAAACAATCACCCAAATACAATCATACAATCACAATCATACAATCACAATCATACAATCACAATCATGCAATCACAATCATACAATCACAATCATACAATCACAATCATACAATCACAATCATACAATCACAATCATACAATCACAATCATACAATCACAATCATACAATCGCAATCATACAATCGCAATCATACAATCGCAATCATACAATCACAATCATACAATCTCAATCATACAATCACAATCATACAACCACAATCAGACAATCACAATCATACAATCACAATCATACAATCACAATCATACAATCACAATTATGCAATCACGATCATACAATCGCATTCATACAATCGCATTCATACAATCGCAATCATACAATCATAATCATACAATCACAATCGTACAATCACAATCATACAATCACAATCATACGTTCAAAATCATGCAATCACAATCATACAATCATAATCATACAATTACAATCAAGGAATCACAATCATACAATCACAATCATACAATCACAATCAAGGAATCACAATCATACAATCACAATCATACAATCACAATCATACAATCACAATCCTACAATCACAATCGTACAATGACAATCGTACAATCACAATCGCACAACCACAATCAGACAATCACAATCATACAATCACAATCATACAATCACAATCATACAATCACAATCATACAATCACAATCATACTTTCACAATCATACTATCACAATCATACAATCACAATCATACAATCACAGTCATACAATAACAATCATACAATAACAATCATATAATCACAATCATACTATCACAATCATACAATCACAATCATACAATCACAATCATACAATCACAATCAAGGAATCACAATCATACAATCAGAATCAAGGAATCACAGTCATACAATCACAATCATACAATCGCAAGCATACAATCACAATCATACAATCTCAATCATACAATCACAATCATACAATCATAATCATAGAATTAGAATCATACATCACAATCATACAATCACAATCATACAATCGCAATCATACAATTACAATATCCCAAATACAATCTCCCAAATACAATCATACAATCACAATCATACAATCGCAAGCATACAATCACAATCATACAATCTCAATCATACAATCACAATCATACAATCATAATCATACAATTACAATCATACATCACAATCATACAATCACAATCATACTATCGCAATCATACAATCACAATCACACAATCACAATCGTACATTCACAATCATACAATCACAATCATACAATCACAATCATACAATCACAATCATACAATCTCAATCATACAATCACAATCATACAATCATAATCATACAATCACAATCATACAATCACAATCATACAATTGCAATCATACTACCACAATCATACAATCACAATCATACAATCACAATCATACAATCGCAATCATACAATCACAATCATACAATCACAATCATACAATCACAATCATACAATCACAATCATACAATCGCATTCATACAATCGCAATCATACAATCACAATCATACAATCGCAATCATACAATTACAATCATACAATCACAATCATACAATCGCAATCATACAATCGCAATCATAAAATCACAATCATACAATCTCAATCATACAATCGCATTCATACAATCGCAATCATACAATCACAATCATACAATCGCAATCATACAATTACAATCTCCCAAATACAATCTCCCAAATACAATCTCCCAGATACCATCATACAATCACATTCATACAATCACAATCATACAATCATAATCATACAATTACAATCATACATCACAATCATACAATCACAATCATACAATCGCAATCATACAATCGCAATCATACAATTATAATCTCCCAAATAAATCTCCCAAATACAATCTCCCAAATACAATCTCCCAAATACAATCATACAATCACAATCATACAATCACAATCATACAATCACAATCATACAATCACAATCATACTATCACAATCATACAATCACAATCATACAATCACAATCATACAATCACAATCATACAACCACAATCATACAATCGCAATCATACATTCAAAATCATGCAATCACAATCATACAATCACAATCATGCAATCACAATCATACAATCAGAATCATACAATCACAATCATTCAATAGCAATCGTACAATCACAATCGTACAATCACAATCGCACAACCACAACCAGACAATCACACTCATACAATCACAATCATACAATCGCAATCATACAATTACAATCTCCCAAATACAATCTCCCAAATACAATCACCCAAATACAATCATACAATCACAATCATACAATCATAATCATACAATCACAATCATACAATCACAATCAAACAATCACAATCATACAATCACAATCATGCAATCACAATCATACACTCAAAATCATGCAATCACAATCATACAATCACAATCATGCAATCACAATCATACAATCATAGTCATACAATCACAATCCTACAATCACAATCGTACAATCACAATCGTACAATCACAATTGCACAACCACAATCAGTCAATCACAATCATACAATCACAATCATACAATCACTATCATACAATCACAATCATACAATCACAATCATACTTTCACAATCATACAATCACAATCATACAATCACAATCATACAATTACAATCATACATCACACTCATACAATCACAATCATACAATCGCAATCATACAATTACAATCATACAATCATAATCATACAATTACAATCATACAATCACAATCATACAATCGCAATCATACAATCGCAATCATACAATTACAAACTCCCAAATAAATCTCCCAAATACAATCTCCCAAATACAATCTCCCAAATACAATCATACAATCACAATCATACAATCACAATCATACAATCACAATCATACAATCACAATCATACAATCACAATCATACTATCACAATCATACAATCACAATCATACAATCACAATCATACAATCATAATCATACAATTACAATCATACATCACAATCATACAATCACAATCAGACATCACAATCATACAATCACAATCATACAATCGCAATCATACAATCACAATCATACAATCGCAATCATACAATCACAATTATGCAATCACAATCATACAATCGCATTCATACAATCGCAATCATACAATCACAATCATACAATCACAATCATACAATCGCAATCATACAATCACAATCATACAATCGCAATCATACAATCACAATTATGCAATCACAATCATACAATCGCATTCATACAATCGCAATCATACAATCACAATCATACAATCACAATCATACAATCACAATCATAAAATCACAAAAATACAAACTTAATCATACAATCACAATCATACAGTCACAATCATACAATCACAATCATACAATCATAATCATACAATCACAATCATACGATCGCAATCATACAATCACAATCATACCATCACAATCATACAATCACAATCATACAATCATAATCATACAATTACAATCATACATCACAATCATACAATCACAATCATACAATCGCAATCATACAATCACAATATCCCAAATACAATCTCCCAAATACAATCATACAATCACAATCATACATACACAATCATACAATCACAATCATACAATCGCAATCATACAATCGCAATCATACAATCGCAATCATACAATTACAGTATCCCAAATACAATCTCGCAAATACAATCATACAATCACAATCATACAATCACAATCATACAATCACAATCATACAATCACAATCATACAATCACAATCATACAATCGCAATCATACAATTACAATATCCCAAATACAATCTCCCAAATACAATCATACAATCACAATCATACAATCATAATCATACAATCACAATCATACAATCACAATCATACAATCACAATCATACAATCACAATCACACAATCACAATCGTACATTCACAATCATACAATCACAATCATACAATCACAATCATACAATCACAATCATACAATCTCAATCATACAATCACAATTATACAATCATAATCATACAATTACAATCATACATCACAATCATACAATCACAATCATACAATCGCAATCATACAATTACAATATCCCAAATACAATCTCCCAAATACAATCATACAATCACAATCATACAATCACAATCATACAATCACAATCATACAATCACAATCGTACAATCGCATTCATACAATCGCAATCATGCAATCACAATCATACAATCGCAATCATACAATTACAATCTCCCAAATACAATCTCCCAAATACAATCTCCCAGATACCATCATACAATCACATTCATACAATCACAATCATACAATCATAATCATACAATTACAATCATACATCACAATCATACAATCACAATCATACAATCGCAATCATACAATCGCAATCATACAATTACAATCTCCCAAATAAATCTCCCAAATACAATCTCCCAAATACAATCTCCCAAATACAATCATACAATCACAATCATACAATCACAATCATACAATCACAATCATACTATCACAATCATACAATCACAATCATACAATCACAATCATACAATCACAATCATACAACCACAATCATACAATCGCAATCATACATTCAAAATCATGCAATCACAATCATACAATCACAATCATGCAATCACAATCATACAATCAGAATCATACAATCACAATCATTCAATAGCAATCGTACAATCACAATCGTACAATCACAATCGCACAACCACAACCAGACTATCACACTCATACAATCACAATGATACAATCGCAATCATACAATTACAATCTCCCAAATACAATCTCCCAAATACAATCACCCAAATACAATCATACAATCACAATCATACAATCATAATCATACAATCACAATCATACAATCACAATCAAACAATCACAATCATACAATCACAATCATGCAATCACAATCATACACTCAAAATCATGCAATCACAATCATACAATCACAATCATGCAATCACAATCATACAATCATAGTCATACAATCACAATCCTACAATCACAATCGTACAATCACAATCGTACAATCACAATTGCACAACCACAATCAGTCAATCACAATCATACAATCACAATCATACAATCACTATCATACAATCACAATCATACAATCACAATCACACTTTCACAATCATACAATCACAATCATACAATCACAATCATACAATTACAATCATACATCACACTCATACAATCACAATCATACAATCGCAATCATACAATTACAATCATACAATCATAATCATACAATTACAATCAGACATCACAATCATACAATCACAATCATACAATCGCAATCATACAATCACAATCATACAATCGCAATCATACAATCACAATTATGCCATCACAATCATACAATCGCATTCATACAATCGCAATCATACAATCACAATCATACAATCACAATCATACAATCGCAATCATACAATTACAATATCCCAAATACAATCTCCCAAATACAATCATACAATCACAATCATACAATCACAATCATACAATCATAATCATACAATTACAATCAGACATCACAATCATACAATCACAATCATACAATCGCAATCATACAATCACAATCATACAATCGCAATCATACAATCACAATTATGCAATCACAATCATACAATCGCATTCATACAATCGCAATCATATAATCACAATCATACAATCACAATCATACAATCACAATCATAAAATCACAAAAATACAAACTTAATCATACAATCACAATCATACAGTCACAATCATACAATCACAATCATACAATCATAATCATACAATCACAATCATACGACCGCTATCATACAATCACAATCATACCATCACAATCATACAATCACAATCATACAATCATAATCATACAATTACAATCATACATCACAATCATACAATCACAATCATGCAATCGCAATCATACAATCACAATATCCCAAATACAATCTCCCAAATACAATCATACAATCACAATCATACATACACAATCATACAATCACAATCATACAATCGCAATCATACAATCGCAATCATACAATCGCAATCATACAATTACAGTATCCCAAATACAATCTCGCAAATACAATCATACAATCACAATCATACAATCACAATCATACAATCACAATCATACAATCACAATCATACAATCACAATCATACAATCGCAATCATACAATTACAATATCCCAAATACAATCTCCCAAATACAATCATACAATCACAATCATACAATCATAATCATACAATCACAATCATACAATCACAATCATACAATCACAATCATACAATCACAATCACACAATCACAATCGTACATTCACAATCATACAATCACAATCATACAATCACAATCATACAATCACAATCATACAATCTCAATCATACAATCACAATCATACAATCATAATCATACAATTACAATCATACATCACAATCATACAATCACAATCATACAATCGCAATCATACAATTACAATATCCCAAATACAATCTCCCAAATACAATCATACAATCACAATCATACAATCACAATCATACAATCACAATCATACAATCACAATCATACAATCACAATCGTACAATCGCATTCATACAATCGCAATCATACAATCACAATCATACAATCGCAGTCATACAATTACAATCTCCCAAATACAATCTCCCAAATACAATCACCCAAATACAATCATACAATCACAATCATACAATCATAATCATACAATCACAATCATACAATCACAATCATACAATCACAATCATACTATCACAATCATACAATCACAATCATACAATCACAATCATACTATCACAATCATACATTCAAAATCATGCAATCACAATCATACAATCACAATCATGCAATCACAATCATACAATCATAATCATCCAATCACAATCATATAATCACAATCGTACAATCACAATCGTACAATCACAATCGCACAACCACAATCAGACAATTACAATCATACAATCACAATCATACAGTCACAATCATACAATCACAATCATACAATCACAATCATACAATCACAATCATACAATCACAATCATACAATCACAAAAATACAATCATAATCATACAATCACAATCATACAATCACAATCATACAATCATAATCATGCAATCACAATCATACGATCGCAATCATACAATCACAATCATACCATCACAATCATACAATCAGAATCATACAATCATAATCATACAATTACAATCATACATCACAATCATACAATCACAATCATACAATCGCAATCATACAATCACAATCATACAATCGTAATCATACAATTACAATCTCCCAAATACAATCTCCCAAATACAATCTCCCAGATACCATCATACAATCACATTCATACAATCACAATCATACAATCATAATCATACAATTACAATCATACATCACAATCATACAATCACAATCATACAATCGCAATCATACAATCACAATCATGCAATCACAATCATACAATCACAATCATACAATCGCATTCATACAACCGCAATCATACCATCACAATCATACAATCGCAATCATACAGTTACAATCTCCCAAATACAATCTCCCAAACACAATCACCCAAATACAATCATACAATCACAATCATACAATCACAATCATACAATCACAATCATGCAATCACAATCATACAATCACAATCATACAATCACAATCATACAATCACAATCATACAATCACAATCATACAATCACAATCATACAATCGCAATCATACAATCGCAATCATACAATCGCAATCATACAATCGCAATCATACAATCACAATCATACAATCTCAATCATACAATCACAATCATACAACGACAATCAGACAATCACAATCATACAATCACAATCATACAATCACAATCATACAATCACAATTATGCAATCACAATCATACAATCGCATTCATACAATCGCATTCATACAATCGCAATCATACAATCATAATCATACAATCACAATCGTACAATCACAATCATACAATCACAATCATACGTTCAAAATCATGCAATCACAATCATACAATCATAATCATACAATTACAATCAAGGAATCACAATCATACAATCACAATCATACAATCACAATCAAGGAATCACAATCATACAATCACAATCATACAATCACAATCATACAATCACAATCATACAATCACAATCCTACAATCACAATCGTACAATGACAATCGTACAATCACAATCGCACAACCACAATCAGACAATCACAATCATACAATCACAATCATACAATCACAATCATACAATCACAATCATACAATCACAATCATACTTTCACAATCATACTATCACAATCATACAATCACAATCATACAATCACAGTCATACAATGACAATCATACAATAACAATCATATAATCACAATCATACTATCACAATCATACAATCACAATCATACAATCACAATCATACAATCACAATCAAGGAATCACAATCATACAATCACAATCAAGGAATCACAGTCATACAATCACAATCATACAATCGCAAGCATACAATCACAATCATACAATCTCAATCATACAATCACAATCATACAATCATAATCATAGAATTAGAATCATACATCACAATCATACAATCACAATCATACAATCGCAATCATACAATTACAATATCCCAAATACAATCTCCCAAATACAATCATACAATCACAATCATACAATCGCAATCATACAATCGCTATCATACAATTACAATCTCCCAAATAAATCTCCCAAATACAATCTCCCAAATACAATCTCCCAAATACAATCATATAATCACAATCATACAATCACAATCATACTACCACAATCATACAATCACAATCATACAATCACAATCATACAATCACAATCATACAACCACAATCATACAATCGCAATCATACATTCAAAATCATGCAATCACAATCATACAATCACAATCATGCAATCACAATCATACAATCAGAATCATACAATCACAATCATTCAATAGCAATCGTACAATCACAATCGTACAATCACAATCGCACAACCACAACCAGACTATCACACTCATACAATCACAATGATACAATCGCAATCATACAATTACAATCTCCCAAATACAATCTCCCAAATACAATCACCCAAATACAATCATACAATCACAATCATACAATCATAATCATACAATCACAATCATACAATCACAATCAAACAATCACAATCATACAATCACAATCATGCAATCACAATCATACACTCAAAATCATGCAATCACAATCATACAATCACAATCATGCAATCACAATCATACAATTATAGTCATACAATCACAATCCTACAATCACAATCGTACAATCACAATCGTACAATCACAATTGCACAACCACAATCAGTCAATCACAATCATACAATCACAATCATACAATCACTATCATACAATCACAATCATACAATCACAATCATGCTTTCACAATCATACAATCACAATCATACAATCACAATCATACAATTACAATCATACATCACACTCATACAATCACAATCATACAATCGCAATCATACAATTACAATCATACAATCATAATCATACAATTACAATCAGACATCACAATCATACAATCACAATCATACAATCGCAATCATACAATCACAATCATACAATCGCAATCATACAATCACAATTATGCCATCACAATCATACAATCGCATTCATACAATCGCAATCATACAATCACAATCATACAATCACAATCATACAATCGCAATCATACAATTACAATATCCCAAATACAATCTCCCAAATACAATCATACAATCACAATCATACAATCACAATCATACAATCATAATCATACAATTACAATCAGACATCACAATCATACAATCACAATCATACAATCGCAATCATACAATCACAATCATACAATCGCAATCATACAATCACGATTATGCAATCACAATCATACAATCGCATTCATACAATCGCAATCATACAATCACAATCATACAATCACAATCATACAATCACAATCATAAAATCACAAAAATACAAACTTAATCATACAATCACAATCATACAGTCACAATCATACAATCACAATCATACAATCATAATCATACAATCACAATCATACGATCGCTATCATACAATCACAATCATACCATCACAATCATACAATCACAATCATACAATCATAATCATACAATTACAATCATACAATCACAATCATACAATCGCAATCATACAATCACAATATCCCAAATACAATCTCCCAAATACAATCATACAATCACAATCATACAATCATAATCATACAATCACAATCATACAATCACAATCATACAATCACAATCATACAATCACAATCACACAATCACAATCGTACATTCACAATCATACAATCACAATCATACAATCACAATCATACAATCACAATCATACAATCTCAATCATACAATCACAATCATACAATCATAATCATACAATTACAATCATACATCACAATCATACAATCACAATCATACAATCGCAATCATACAATTACAATATCCCAAATACAATCTCCCAAATACAATCATACAATCACAATCATACAATCACAATCATACAATCACAATCATACAATCACAATCGTACAATCGCATTCATACAATCGCAATCATACAATCACAATCATACAATCGCAATCATACAATTACAATCTCCCAAATACAATCTCCCAAATACAATCACCCAAATACAATCATACAATCACAATCATACAATCATAATCATACAATCACAATCATACAATCACAATCATACAATCACAATCATACAATCACAATCATACTATCACAATCATACAATCACAATCATACAATCACAATCATACAATCACAATCATACAATCATAATCATGCAATCACAATCATACGATCGCAATCATACAATCACAATCATACCATCACAATCATACAATCAGAATCATACAATCATAATCATACAATTACAATCATACATCACAATCATACAATCACAATCATACAATCGCAATCATACAATCACAATCATACAATCGTAATCATACAATTACAATCTCCCAAATACAATCTCCCAAATACAATCTCCCAGATACCATCATACAATCACATTCATACAATCACAATCATACAATCATAATCATACAATTACAATCATACATCACAATCATACAATCACAATCATACAATCACAATCGTACAATCGCATTCATACAATCGCAATCATACAATCACAATCATACAATCGCAATCATACAATTACAATCTCCCAAATACAATCTCCCAAATACAATCACCCAAATACAATCATACAATCACAATCATACAATCATAATCATACAATCACAATCATACAATCACAATCATACAATCACAATCATACAATCACAATCATACAATCACAATCATACAATCGCAATCATACAATCACAATCATACAATCGCAATCATACAATCACAATTATGCCATCACAATCATACAATCGCATTCATACAATCGCAATCATACAATCACAATCATACAATCACAATCATACAATCGCAATCATACAATTACAATATCCCAAATACAATCTCCCAAATACAATCATACAATCACAATCATACAATCACAATCATACAATCATAATCATACAATTACAATCAGACATCACAATCATACAATCACAATCATACAATCGCAATCATACAATCACAATCATACAATCGCAATCATACAATCACGATTATGCAATCACAATCATACAATCGCATTCATACAATCGCAATCATACAATCACAATCATACAATCACAATCATACAATCACAATCATAAAATCACAAAAATACAAACTTAATCATACAATCACAATCATACAGTCACAATCATACAATCACAATCATACAATCATAATCATACAATCACAATCATACGATCGCTATCATACAATCACAATCATACCATCACAATCATACAATCACAATCATACAATCATAATCATACAATTACAATCATACAATCACAATCATACAATCGCAATCATACAATCACAATATCCCAAATACAATCTCCCAAATACAATCATACAATCACAATCATACAATCATAATCATACAATCACAATCATACAATCACAATCATACAATCACAATCATACAATCACAATCACACAATCACAATCGTACATTCACAATCATACAATCACAATCATACAATCACAATCATACAATCACAATCATACAATCTCAATCATACAATCACAATCATACAATCATAATCATACAATTACAATCATACATCACAATCATACAATCACAATCATACAATCGCAATCATACAATTACAATATCCCAAATACAATCTCCCAAATACAATCATACAATCACAATCATACAATCACAATCATACAATCACAATCATACAATCACAATCGTACAATCGCATTCATACAATCGCAATCATACAATCACAATCATACAATCGCAATCATACAATTACAATCTCCCAAATACAATCTCCCAAATACAATCACCCAAATACAATCATACAATCACAATCATACAATCATAATCATACAATCACAATCATACAATCACAATCATACAATCACAATCATACAATCACAATCATACTATCACAATCATACAATCACAATCATACAATCACAATCATACAATCACAATCATACAATCATAATCATGCAATCACAATCATACGATCGCAATCATACAATCACAATCATACCATCACAATCATACAATCAGAATCATACAATCATAATCATACAATTACAATCATACATCACAATCATACAATCACAATCATACAATCGCAATCATACAATCACAATCATACAATCGTAATCATACAATTACAATCTCCCAAATACAATCTCCCAAATACAATCTCCCAGATACCATCATACAATCACATTCATACAATCACAATCATACAATCATAATCATACAATTACAATCATACATCACAATCATACAATCACAATCATACAATCGCAATCATACAATCACAATCATGCAATCACAATCATACAATCACAATCATACAATCGCATTCATACAACCGCAATCATACCATCACAATCATACAATCGCAATCATACAGTTACAATCTCCCAAATACAATCTCCCAAAAACAATCACCCAAATACAATCATACAATCACAATCATACAATCACAATCATACAATCACAATCATGCAATCACAATCATACAATCACAATCATACAATCACAATCATACAATCACAATCATACAATCACAATCATACAATCACAATCATACAATCACAATCATACAATCGCAATCATACAATCGCAATCATACAATCGCAATCATACAATCACAATCATACAATCTCAATCATACAATCACAATCATACAACCACAATCAGACAATCACAATCATACAATCACAATCATACAATCACAATCATACAATCACAATTATGCAATCACGATCATACAATCGCATTCATACAATCGCATTCATACAATCGCAATCATACAATCATAATCATACAATCACAATCGTACAATCACAATCATACAATCACAATCATACGTTCAAAATCATGCAATCACAATCATACAATCATAATCATACAATTACAATCAAGGAATCACAATCATACAATCACAATCATACAATCACAATCAAGGAATCACAATCATACAATCACAATCATACAATCACAATCATACAATCACAATCCTACAATCACAATCGTACAATGACAATCGTACAATCACAATCGCACAACCACAATCAGACAATCACAATCATACAATCACAATCATACAATCACAATCATACAATCACAATCATACAATCACAATCATACAATCACAATCATACTTTCACAATCATACTATCACAATCATACAATCACAATCATACAATCACAGTCATACAATAACAATCATACAATAACAATCATATAATCACAATCATACTATCACAATCATACAATCACAATCATACAATCACAATCATACAATCACAATCAAGGAATCACAATCATACAATCAGAATCAAGGAATCACAGTCATACAATCACAATCATACAATCGCAAGCATACAATCACAATCATACAATCTCAATCATACAATCACAATCATACAATCATAATCATAGAATTAGAATCATACATCACAATCATACAATCACAATCATACAATCGCAATCATACAATTACAATATCCCAAATACAATCTCCCAAATACAATCATACAATCACAATCATACAATCGCAAGCATACAATCACAATCATACAATCTCAATCATACAATCACAATCATACAATCATAATCATACAATTACAATCATACATCACAATCATACAATCACAATCATACTATCGCAATCATACAATCACAATCACACAATCACAATCGTACATTCACAATCATACAATCACAATCATACAATCACAATCATACAATCACAATCATACAATCTCAATCATACAATCACAATCATACAATCATAATCATACAATCACAATCATACAATCACAATCATACAATTGCAATCATACTACCACAATCATACAATCACAATCATACAATCACAATCATACAATCGCAATCATACAATCACAATCATACAATCACAATCATACAATCACAATCATACAATCACAATCATACAATCGCATTCATACAATCGCAATCATACAATCACAATCATACAATCGCAATCATACAATTACAATCATACAATCACAATCATACAATCGCAATCATACAATCGCAATCATAAAATCACAATCATACAATCTCAATCATACAATCGCATTCATACAATCGCAATCATACAATCACAATCATACAATCGCAATCATACAATTACAATCTCCCAAATACAATCTCCCAAATACAATCTCCCAGATACCATCATACAATCACATTCATACAATCACAATCATACAATCATAATCATACAATTACAATCATACATCACAATCATACAATCACAATCATACAATCGCAATCATACAATCGCAATCATACAATTATAATCTCCCAAATAAATCTCCCAAATACAATCTCCCAAATACAATCTCCCAAATACAATCATACAATCACAATCATACAATCACAATCATACAATCACAATCATACAATCACAATCATACTATCACAATCATACAATCACAATCATACAATCACAATCATACAATCACAATCATACAACCACAATCATACAATCGCAATCATACATTCAAAATCATGCAATCACAATCATACAATCACAATCATGCAATCACAATCATACAATCAGAATCATACAATCACAATCATTCAATAGCAATCGTACAATCACAATCGTACAATCACAATCGCACAACCACAACCAGACAATCACACTCATACAATCACAATCATACAATCGCAATCATACAATTACAATCTCCCAAATACAATCTCCCAAATACAATCACCCAAATACAATCATACAATCACAATCATACAATCATAATCATACAATCACAATCATACAATCACAATCAAACAATCACAATCATACAATCACAATCATGCAATCACAATCATACACTCAAAATCATGCAATCACAATCATACAATCACAATCATGCAATCACAATCATACAATCATAGTCATACAATCACAATCCTACAATCACAATCGTACAATCACAATCGTACAATCACAATTGCACAACCACAATCAGTCAATCACAATCATACAATCACAATCATACAATCACTATCATACAATCACAATCATACAATCACAATCATACTTTCACAATCATACAATCACAATCATACAATCACAATCATACAATTACAATCATACATCACACTCATACAATCACAATCATACAATCGCAATCATACAATTACAATCATACAATCATAATCATACAATTACAATCATACAATCACAATCATACAATCGCAATCATACAATCGCAATCATACAATTACAAACTCCCAAATAAATCTCCCAAATACAATCTCCCAAATACAATCTCCCAAATACAATCATACAATCACAATCATACAATCACAATCATACAATCACAATCATACAATCACAATCATACAATCACAATCATACTATCACAATCATACAATCACAATCATACAATCACAATCATACAATCATAATCATACAATTACAATCATACATCACAATCATACAATCACAATCAGACATCACAATCATACAATCACAATCATACAATCGCAATCATACAATCACAATCATACAATCGCAATCATACAATCACAATTATGCAATCACAATCATACAATCGCATTCATACAATCGCAATCATACAATCACAATCATACAATCACAATCATACAATCGCAATCATACAATCACAATCATACAATCGCAATCATACAATCACAATTATGCAATCACAATCATACAATCGCATTCATACAATCGCAATCATACAATCACAATCATACAATCACAATCATACAATCACAATCATAAAATCACAAAAATACAAACTTAATCATACAATCACAATCATACAGTCACAATCATACAATCACAATCATACAATCATAATCATACAATCACAATCATACGATCGCAATCATACAATCACAATCATACCATCACAATCATACAATCACAATCATACAATCATAATCATACAATTACAATCATACATCACAATCATACAATCACAATCATACAATCGCAATCATACAATCACAATATCCCAAATACAATCTCCCAAATACAATCATACAATCACAATCATACATACACAATCATACAATCACAATCATACAATCGCAATCATACAATCGCAATCATACAATCGCAATCATACAATTACAGTATCCCAAATACAATCTCGCAAATACAATCATACAATCACAATCATACAATCACAATCATACAATCACAATCATACAATCACAATCATACAATCACAATCATACAATCGCAATCATACAATTACAATATCCCAAATACAATCTCCCAAATACAATCATACAATCACAATCATACAATCATAATCATACAATCACAATCATACAATCACAATCATACAATCACAATCATACAATCACAATCACACAATCACAATCGTACATTCACAATCATACAATCACAATCATACAATCACAATCATACAATCACAATCATACAATCTCAATCATACAATCACAATTATACAATCATAATCATACAATTACAATCATACATCACAATCATACAATCACAATCATACAATCGCAATCATACAATTACAATATCCCAAATACAATCTCCCAAATACAATCATACAATCACAATCATACAATCACAATCATACAATCACAATCATACAATCACAATCGTACAATCGCATTCATACAATCGCAATCATGCAATCACAATCATACAATCGCAATCATACAATTACAATCTCCCAAATACAATCTCCCAAATACAATCTCCCAGATACCATCATACAATCACATTCATACAATCACAATCATACAATCATAATCATACAATTACAATCATACATCACAATCATACAATCACAATCATACAATCGCAATCATACAATCGCAATCATACAATTACAATCTCCCAAATAAATCTCCCAAATACAATCTCCCAAATACAATCTCCCAAATACAATCATACAATCACTATCATACAATCACAATCATACAATCACAATCATACTATCACAATCATACAATCACAATCATACAATCACAATCATACAATCACAATCATACAACCACAATCATACAATCGCAATCATACATTCAAAATCATGCAATCACAATCATACAATCACAATCATGCAATCACAATCATACAATCAGAATCATACAATCACAATCATTCAATAGCAATCGTACAATCACAATCGTACAATCACAATCGCACAACCACAACCAGACTATCACACTCATACAATCACAATGATACAATCGCAATCATACAATTACAATCTCCCAAATACAATCTCCCAAATACAATCACCCAAATACAATCATACAATCACAATCATACAATCATAATCATACAATCACAATCATACAATCACAATCAAACAATCACAATCATACAATCACAATCATGCAATCACAATCATACACTCAAAATCATGCAATCACAATCATACAATCACAATCATGCAATCACAATCATACAATCATAGTCATACAATCACAATCCTACAATCACAATCGTACAATCACAATCGTACAATCACAATTGCACAACCACAATCAGTCAATCACAATCATACAATCACAATCATACAATCACTATCATACAATCACAATCATACAATCACAATCACACTTTCACAATCATACAATCACAATCATACAATCACAATCATACAATTACAATCATACATCACACTCATACAATCACAATCATACAATCGCAATCATACAATTACAATCATACAATCATAATCATACAATTACAATCAGACATCACAATCATACAATCACAATCATACAATCGCAATCATACAATCACAATCATACAATCGCAATCATACAATCACAATTATGCCATCACAATCATACAATCGCATTCATACAATCGCAATCATACAATCACAATCATACAATCACAATCATACAATCGCAATCATACAATTACAATATCCCAAATACAATCTCCCAAATACAATCATACAATCACAATCATACAATCACAATCATACAATCATAATCATACAATTACAATCAGACATCACAATCATACAATCACAATCATACAATCGCAATCATACAATCACAATCATACAATCGCAATCATACAATCACAATTATGCAATCACAATCATACAATCGCATTCATACAATCGCAATCATATAATCACAATCATACAATCACAATCATACAATCACAATCATAAAATCACAAAAATACAAACTTAATCATACAATCACAATCATACAGTCACAATCATACAATCACAATCATACAATCATAATCATACAATCACAATCATACGACCGCTATCATACAATCACAATCATACCATCACAATCATACAATCACAATCATACAATCATAATCATACAATTACAATCATACATCACAATCATACAATCACAATCATGCAATCGCAATCATACAATCACAATATCCCAAATACAATCTCCCAAATACAATCATACAATCACAATCATACATACACAATCATACAATCACAATCATACAATCGCAATCATACAATCGCAATCATACAATCGCAATCATACAATTACAGTATCCCAAATACAATCTCGCAAATACAATCATACAATCACAATCATACAATCACAATCATACAATCACAATCATACAATCACAATCATACAATCACAATCATACAATCGCAATCATACAATTACAATATCCCAAATACAATCTCCCAAATACAATCATACAATCACAATCATACAATCATAATCATACAATCACAATCATACAATCACAATCATACAATCACAATCATACAATCACAATCACACAATCACAATCGTACATTCACAATCATACAATCACAATCATACAATCACAATCATACAATCACAATCATACAATCTCAATCATACAATCACAATCATACAATCATAATCATACAATTACAATCATACATCACAATCATACAATCACAATCATACAATCGCAATCATACAATTACAATATCCCAAATACAATCTCCCAAATACAATCATACAATCACAATCATACAATCACAATCATACAATCACAATCATACAATCACAATCATACAATCACAATCGTACAATCGCATTCATACAATCGCAATCATACAATCACAATCATACAATCGCAGTCATACAATTACAATCTCCCAAATACAATCTCCCAAATACAATCACCCAAATACAATCATACAATCACAATCATACAATCATAATCATACAATCACAATCATACAATCACAATCATACAATCACAATCATACTATCACAATCATACAATCACAATCATACAATCACAATCATACTATCACAATCATACATTCAAAATCATGCAATCACAATCATACAATCACAATCATGCAATCACAATCATACAATCATAATCATCCAATCACAATCATATAATCACAATCGTACAATCACAATCGTACAATCACAATCGCACAACCACAATCAGACAATTACAATCATACAATCACAATCATACAGTCACAATCATACAATCACAATCATACAATCACAATCATACAATCACAATCATACAATCACAATCATACAATCACAAAAATACAATCATAATCATACAATCACAATCATACAATCACAATCATACAATCATAATCATGCAATCACAATCATACGATCGCAATCATACAATCACAATCATACCATCACAATCATACAATCAGAATCATACAATCATAATCATACAATTACAATCATACATCACAATCATACAATCACAATCATACAATCGCAATCATACAATCACAATCATACAATCGTAATCATACAATTACAATCTCCCAAATACAATCTCCCAAATACAATCTCCCAGATACCATCATACAATCACATTCATACAATCACAATCATACAATCATAATCATACAATTACAATCATACATCACAATCATACAATCACAATCATACAATCGCAATCATACAATCACAATCATGCAATCACAATCATACAATCACAATCATACAATCGCATTCATACAACCGCAATCATACCATCACAATCATACAATCGCAATCATACAGTTACAATCTCCCAAATACAATCTCCCAAACACAATCACCCAAATACAATCATACAATCACAATCATACAATCACAATCATACAATCACAATCATGCAATCACAATCATACAATCACAATCATACAATCACAATCATACAATCACAATCATACAATCACAATCATACAATCACAATCATACAATCGCAATCATACAATCGCAATCATACAATCGCAATCATACAATCGCAATCATACAATCACAATCATACAATCTCAATCATACAATCACAATCATACAACGACAATCAGACAATCACAATCATACAATCACAATCATACAATCACAATCATACAATCACAATTATGCAATCACAATCATACAATCGCATTCATACAATCGCATTCATACAATCGCAATCATACAATCATAATCATACAATCACAATCGTACAATCACAATCATACAATCACAATCATACGTTCAAAATCATGCAATCACAATCATACAATCATAATCATACAATTACAATCAAGGAATCACAATCATACAATCACAATCATACAATCACAATCAAGGAATCACAATCATACAATCACAATCATACAATCACAATCATACAATCACAATCATACAATCACAATCCTACAATCACAATCGTACAATGACAATCGTACAATCACAATCGCACAACCACAATCAGACAATCACAATCATACAATCACAATCATACAATCACAATCATACAATCACAATCATACAATCACAATCATACTTTCACAATCATACTATCACAATCATACAATCACAATCATACAATCACAGTCATACAATGACAATCATACAATAACAATCATATAATCACAATCATACTATCACAATCATACAATCACAATCATACAATCACAATCATACAATCACAATCAAGGAATCACAATCATACAATCACAATCAAGGAATCACAGTCATACAATCACAATCATACAATCGCAAGCATACAATCACAATCATACAATCTCAATCATACAATCACAATCATACAATCATAATCATAGAATTAGAATCATACATCACAATCATACAATCACAATCATACAATCGCAATCATACAATTACAATATCCCAAATACAATCTCCCAAATACAATCATACAATCACAATCATACAATCGCAAGCATACAATCACAATCATACAATCTCAATCATACAATCACAATCATACAATCATAATCATACAATTACAATCATACATCACAATCATACAATCACAATCATACTATCGCAATCATACAATCACAATCACACAATCACAATCGTACATTCACAATCATACAATCACAATCATACAATCACAATCATACAATCACAATCATACAATCTCAATCATACAATCACAATCATACAATCATAATCATACAATCACAATCATACAATCACAATCATACAATTGCAATCATACTACCACAATCATACAATCACAATCATACAATCACAATCATACAATCGCAATCATACAATCACAATCATACAATCACAATCATACAATCACAATCATACAATCACAATCATACAATCGCATTCATACAATCGCAATCATACAATCACAATCATACAATCGCAATCATACAATTACAATCATACAATCACAATCATACAATCGCAATCATACAATCGCAATCATAAAATCACAATCATACAATCTCAATCATACAATCACAATCATACAACCACAATCAGACAATCACAATCATACAATCACAATCATACAATCACAATCATACAATCACAATTATGCAATCACAATCATACAATCGCATTCATACAATCGCATTCATACAATCGCAATCATACAATCATAATCATACAATCACAATCGTACAATCACAATCATACAATCACAATCATGCAATCACAATCATACAATCACAATCATGCAATCACAATCATACAATCAGAATCATACAATCACAATCATACAATCGCAATCATACAATCACAATCATACAATCGCAATCATACAATTACAATCTCCCAAATACAATCTCCCAAATACAATCTCCCAGATACAATCATACAATCACAATCATACAATCACAATCATACAATCATAATCATACAATTACAATCATACATCACAATCATACAATCACAATCATACAATCGCAATCATACAATTACAATATCCCAAATACAATCTCCCAAATACAATCTCCCAAATACAATCATACAATCACAATCATACAATCACAATCATACAATCACAATCATACAATCACAATCATGCAATCACAATCATACAATCACAATCATGCAATCGCATTCATACAACCGCAATCATACAATCACAATCATACAATCGCAATCATACAATTACAATCTCCCAAATACAATCTCCCAAATACAATCACCCAAATACAATCATACAATCACAATCATACAATCATAATCATACAATCACAATCATACAATCACAATCATACAATCACAATCATGCAATCACAATCATACAATCACAATCATACAATCACAATCATACAATCACAATCATACAATCACAATCATACAATCACAATCATACAATCGCAATCATACAATCGCAATCATACAATCGCAATCATACAATCACAATCATACAATCTCAATCATACAATCACAATCATACAACCACAATCAGACAATCACAATCATACAATCACAATCATACAATCACAATCATACAATCACAATTATGCAGTCACAATCATACAATCGCATTCATACAATCGCATTCATACAATCGCAATCATACAATCATAATCATACAATCACAATCGTACAATCACAATCATACAATCACAATCATACATTCAAAATCATGCAATCACAATCATACAATCACAATCATGCAATCACAATCATACAATCAGAATCATACAATCACAATCATACAATCGCAATCATACAATTACAATCTCCCAAATACAATCTCCCAAATACAATCTCCCAAATACAATCTCCCAACTACAATCTCCCAAATACAATCATACAATCACAATCATAAAATCACAATCATACAATCATAATCACACAATTACAATCATACATCACAATCATACAATCACAATCATACAATCGCAATCATACAATCACAATCATACAATCGCAATCATACAATTACAATCTCCCAAATACAATCTCCCAAATACAATCTCCCACATACAATCATACAATCACAATCATACAATCACAATCATACAATCACAATCATACAATCACAATCATACAATCACAATCATGCAATCATAATCATACAATCACAATCATACAATCACAATCATACAACCACAATCATACAATCGCAATCATACATTCAAAATCATGCAATCACAATCATACAATCACAATCATGCAATCACAATCATACAATCAGAATCATAAAATCACAATCATTCAATAACAATCGTACAATCACAATCGTACGATCACAATCGCACAACCACAATCAGACAATCACACTCATACAATCACAATCATACAACCACAATCATACAATCACAATCATACTATCACAATCATACAATCACAATCATACTATCACAATCGTACAATCACAATCGTGCACTCACAATCGCACAACCACAATCAGACAATCACAATCATACAATCACAATCATACAATCACAATCATACAATCACAATCATACTTTCACAATCATACTATCACAATCATACAATCACAATCATACAATCACAGTCATACAATAACAATCATATAATCACAATCATACTATCACAATCATACAATCACAATCATACAATCACAATCATATAATCACAATCATACAATCACAATCATACAATCACAATCATACAATCACAATCAAAGAATCACAATCATACAATCACAATCATACAATCGCAAGCATACAATCACAATCGTACAATCTCAATCATACAATCACAATCATACAATCACAATAATACAATCATAATCATACAATTACAATCATACATCACAATCATACAATCACAATCATACAATCACAATCATACGTTCACAATCATACTATCACAATCATACAATCACAATCATACAATCACAATCATACAATCGCAATCATACAATTACAATATCCCAAATACAATCATACAATCACAATCATACAATCACAATCATACAATCACAATCATACTTTCACAATCATAAAATCACAATCATACAATCACAATCATACTTTCACAATCATACAATCACAATCATACAATCACAATCATACAATTACAATCATACATCACACTCATACAATCACAATCATACAATCGCAATCATACAATTACAATCATACAATCATAATCATACAATTACAATCATACAATCACAATCATACAATCGCAATCATACAATCGCAATCATACAATTACAATCTCCCAAATAAATCTCCCAAATACAATCTCCCAAATACAATCTCCCAAATACAATCATACAATCACAATCATACAATCACAATCATACAATCACAATCATACAATCACAATCATACAATCACAATCATACGATCGCAATCATACAATCACAATCATACCATCACAATCATACAATCACAATCATACAATCATAATCATACAATTACAATCATACATCACAATCATACAATCACAATCATACAATCGCAATCATACAATCACAATATCCCAAATACAATCTCCCAAATACAATCATACAATCACAATCATACATACACAATCATACAATCACAATCATACAATCGCAATCATACAATCGCAATCATACAATCGCAATCATACAATTACAGTATCCCAAATACAATCTCGCAAATACAATCATACAATCACAATCATACAATCACAATCATACAATCACAATCATACAATCGCAATCATACAATTACAATATCCCAAATACAATCTCCCAAATACAATCATACAATCACAATCATACAATCATAATCATACAATCACAATCATACAATCACAATCATACAATCACAATCATACAATCACAATCACACAATCACAATCGTACATTCACAATCATACAATCACAATCATACAATCACAATCATACAATCACAATCATACAAACTCAATCATACAATCACAATCATACAATCATAATCATACAATTACAATCATACATCACAATCATACAATCACAATCATACAATCGCAATCATACAATTACAATATCCCAAATACAATCTCCCAAATACAATCATACAATCACAATCATACAATCACAATCATACAATCACAATCATACAATCACAATCATACAATCACAATCATACAATCACAATCGTACAATCGCATTCATACAATCGCAATCATGCAATCACAATCATACAATCGCAATCATACAATCGCAATCATACAATTACAATCTCCCAAATACAATCTCCCAAATACAATCTCCCAGATACCATCATACAATCACATTCATACAATCACAATCATACAATCATAATCATACAATTACAATCATACATCACAATCATACAATCACAATCATACAATCGCAATCATACAATCGCAATCATACAATTACAATCTCCCAAATAAATCTCCCAAATACAATCTCCCAAATACAATCATACAATCACAATCATACAATCACAATCATACTATCACAATCATACAATCACAATCATACAATCACAATCATACAATCACAATCATACAAACACAATCATACAATCGCAATCATACATTCAAAATCATGCAATCACAATCATACAATCACAATCATGCAATCACAATCATACAATCAGAATCATACAATCACAATCATTCAATAGCAATCGTACAATCACAATCGTACAATCACAATCGCACAACCACAACCAGACTATCACACTCATACAATCACAATGATACAATCGCAATCATACAATTACAATCTCCCAAATACAATCTCCAAAATACAATCACCCAAATACAATCATACAATCACAATCATACAATCATAATCATACAATCACAATCATACAATCACAATCAAACAATCACAATCATACAATCACAATCATGCAATCACAATCATACACTCAAAATCATGCAATCACAATCATACAATCACAATCATGCAATCACAATCATACAATCATAGTCATACAATCACAATCCTACAATCACAATCGTACAATCACAATCGTACAATCACAATTGCACAACCACAATCAGTCAATCACAATCATACAATCACAATCATACAATCACTATCATACAATCACAATCATACAATCACAATCATACTTTCACAATCATACAATCACAATCATACAATCACAATCATACAATTACAATCATACATCACACTCATACAATCACAATCATACAATCGCAATCATACAATTACAATCATACAATCATAATCATACAATTACAATCAGACATCACAATCATACAATCACAATCATACAATCGCAATCATACAATCACAATCATACAATCGCAATCATACAATCACAATTATGCAATCACAATCATACAATCGCATTCATACAATCGCAATCATACAATCACAATCATACAATCACAATCATACAATCGCAATCATACAATTACAATATCCCAAATACAATCTCCCAAATACAATCATACAATCACAATCATACAATCACAATCATACAATCACAATCATACAATCACAATCATACAATCATAATCATACAATTACAATCAGACATCACAATCATACAATCACAATCATACAATCGCAATCATACAATCACAATCATACAATCGCAATCATACAATCACAATTATGCAATCACAATCATACAATCGCATTCATACAATCGCAATCATACAATCACAATCATACAATCACAATCATACAATCACAATCATAAAATCACAAAAATACAAACTTAATCATACAATCACAATCATACAGTCACAATCATACAATCACAATCATACAATCATAATCATACAATCACAATCATACGATCGCTATCATACAATCGCAATCATACAACCGCAATCATACAATTACAGTATCCCAAATACAATCTCGCAAATACAATCATACAATCACAATCATACAATCACAATCATACAATCACAATCATACAATCGCAATCATACAATTACAATATCCCAAATACAATCTCCCAAATACAATCATACAATCACAATCATACCATCATAATCATACAATCACAATCATACAATCACAATCATACAATCACAATCATACAATCACAATCACACAATCACAATCGTACATTCACAATCATACAATCACAATCATACAATCACAATCATACAATCACAATCATACAATCACAATCATACAATCTCAATCATACAATCACAATCATACAATCATAATCATACATTTACAATCATACATCACAATCATACAATCACAATCATACAATCGCAATCATACAATTACAATATCCCAAATACAATCTCCCAAATACAATCATACAATCACAATCATACAATCACAATCATACAATCACAATCATACAATCACAATCGTACAATCGCATTCATACAATCGCAATCATACAATCACAATCATACAATCGCAATCATACAATTACAATCTCCCAAATACAATCTCCCAAATACAATCACCCAAATACAATCATACAATCACAATCATACAATCATAATCATACAATCACAATCATACAATCACAATCATACAATCACAATCATACTATCACAATCATACAATCGCAATCATACAATCACAATCATACAATCGTAATCATACAATTACAATCTCCCAAATACAATCTCCCAAATACAATCTCCCAGATACCATCATACAATCACATTCATACAATCACAATCATACAATCATAATCATACAATTACAATCATACATCACAATCATACAATCACAATCATACAATCACAATCATACAATCACAATCATACAATCACAAAAATACAATCATAATCATACAATCACAATCATACAATCACAATCATACAATCATAATCATGCAATCACAATCATACGATCGCAATCATACAATCACAATCATACCATCACAATCATACAATCAGAATCATACAATCATAATCATACAATTACAATCATACATCACAATCATACAATCACAATCATACAATCGCAATCATACAATCACAATCATACAATCGTAATCATACAATTACAATCTCCCAAATACAATCTCCCAAATACAATCTCCCAGATACCATCATACAATCACATTCATACAGTCACAATCATACAATCATAATCATACAATTACAATCATACATCACAATCATACAATCACAATCATACAATCGCAATCATACAATCACAATCATGCAATCACAATCATACAATCACAATCATACAATCGCATTTATACAACCGCAATCATACCATCACAATCATACAATCGCAATCATACAGTTACAATCTCCCAAATACAATCTCCCAAAAACAATCACCCAAATACAATCATACAATCACAATCATACAATCACAATCATACAATCACAATCATGCAATCACAATCATGCAATCACAATCATACAATCACAATCATACAATCACAATCATACAATCACAATCATACAATCACAATCATACAATCACAATCATACAATCACAATCATACAATCGCAATCATACAATCGCAATCATACAATCGCAATCATACAATCACAATCATACAATCTCAATCATACAATCACAATCATACAACCACAATCAGACAATCACAATCATACAATCACAATCATACAATCACAATCATACAATCACAATTATGCAATCACGATCATACAATCGCATTCATACAATCGCATTCATACAATCGCAATCATACAATCATAATCATACAATCACAATCGTACAATCACAATCATACAATCACAATCATACGTTCAAAATCATGCAATCACAATCATACAATCATAATCATACAATTACAATCAAGGAATCACAATCATACAATCACAATCATACAATCACAATCAAGGAATCACAATCATACAATCACAATCATACAATCACAATCATACAATCACAATCATACAATCACAATCCTACAATCACAATCGTACAATGACAATCGTACAATCACAATCGCACAACCACAATCAGACAATCACAATCATACAATCACAATCATACAATCACAATCATACAATCACAATCATACAATCACAATCATACTTTCACAATCATACTATCACAATCATACAATCACAATCATACAATCACAGTCATACAATAACAATCATACAATGACAATCATATAATCACAATCATACTATCACAATCATACAATCACAATCATACAATCACAATCATACAATCACAATCAAGGAATCACAATCATACAATCACAATCAAGGAATCACAGTCATACAATCACAATCATACAATCGCAAGCATACAATCACAATCATACAATCTCAATCATACAATCACAATCATACAATCATAATCATAGAATTAGAATCATACATCACAATCATACAATCACAATCATACAATCGCAATCATACAATTACAATATCCCAAATACAATCTCCCAAATACAATCATACAATCACAATCATACAATCGCAAGCATACAATCACAATCATACAATCTCAATCATACAATCACAATCATACAATCATAATCATACAATTACAATCATACATCACAATCATACAATCACAATCATACTATCGCAATCATACAATCACAATCACACAATCACAATCGTACATTCACAATCATACAATCACAATCATACAATCACAATCATACAATCACAATCATACAATCTCAATCATACAATCACAATCATACAATCATAATCATACAATCACAATCATACAATCACAATCATACAATTGCAATCATACTACCACAATCATACAATCACAATCATACAATCACAATCATACAATCGCAATCATACAATCACAATCATACAATCACAATCATACAATCACAATCATACAATCACAATCATACAATCGCATTCATACAATCGCAATCATACAATCACAATCATCCAATCGCAATCATACAATTACAATCATACAATCACAATCATACAATCGCAATCATACAATCGCAATCATAAAATCACAATCATACAATCTCAATCATACAATCACAATCATACAACCACAATCAGACAATCACAATCATACAATCACAATCATACAATCACAATCATACAATCACAATTATGCAATCACAATCATACAATCGCATTCATACAATCGCATTCATACAATCGCAATCATACAATCATAATCATACAATCACAATCGTACAATCACAATCATACAATCACAATCATACATTCAAAATCATGCAATCACAATCATACAATCACAATCATGCAATCACAATCATACAATCAGAATCATACAATCACAATCATACAATCGCAATCATACAATCACAATCATACAATCGCAATCATACAATTACAATCTCCCAAATACAATCTCCCAAATACAATCTCCCAGATACAATCATACAATCACAATCATACAATCACAATCATACAATCATAATCATACAATTACAATCATACATCACAATCATACAATCACAATCATACAATCGCAATCATACAATTACAATATCCCAAATACAATCTCCCAAATACAATCATACAATCACAATCATACAATCACAATCATACAATCACAATCATACAATCACAATCATGCAATCACAATCATACAATCACAATCATACAATCGCATTCATACAACCGCAATCATACAATCACAATCATACAATCGCAATCATACAATTACAATCTCCCAAATACAATCTCCCAAATACAATCACCCAAATACAATCATACAATCACAATCATACAATCATAATCATACAATCACAATCATACAATCACAATCATACAATCACAATCATGCAATCACAATCATACAATCACAATCATACAATCACAATCATACAATCGCAATCATACAATCGCAATCATACAATCGCAATCATACAATCACAATCATACAATCTCAATCATACAATCACAATCATACAACCACAATCAGACAATCACAATCATACAATCACAATCATACAATCACAATCATACAATCACAATTATGCAATCACAATCATACAATCGCATTCATACAATCGCATTCATACAATCGCAATCATACAATCATAATCATACAATCACAATCGTACAATCACAATCATACAATCACAATCATACATTCAAAATCATGCAATCACAATCATACAATCACAATCATGCAATCACAATCATACAATCAGAATCATACAATCACAATCATACAATCGCAATCATACAATTACAATCTCCCAAATACAATCTCCCAAATACAATCTCCCAAATACAATCTCCCAACTACAATCTCCCAAATACAATCATACAATCACAATCATAAAATCACAATCATACAATCATAATCACACAATTACAATCATACATCACAATCATACAATCACAATCATACAATCGCAATCATACAATCACAATCATACAATCGCAATCATACAATTACAATCTCCCAAATACAATCTCCCAAATACAATCTCCCACATACAATCATACAATCACAATCATACAATCACAATCATACAATCACAATCATACAATCACAATCATACAATCACAATCATGCAATCATAATCATACAATCACAATCATACAATCACAATCATACAACCACAATCATACAATCGCAATCATACATTCAAAATCATGCAATCACAATCATACAATCACAATCATGCAATCACAATCATACAATCAGAATCATAAAATCACAATCATTCAATAACAATCGTACAATCACAATCGTACGATCACAATCGCACAACCACAATCAGACAATCACACTCATACAATCACAATCATACAACCACAATCATACAATCACAATCATACTATCACAATCATACAATCACAATCATACTATCACAATCGTACAATCACAATCGTGCAATCACAATCGCACAACCACAATCAGACAATCACAATCATACAATCACAATCATACAATCACAATCATACAATCACAATCATACTTTCACAATCATACTATCACAATCATACAATCACAATCATACAATCACAGTCATACAATAACAATCATATAATCACAATCATACTATCACAATCATACAATCACAATCATACAATCACAATCATATAATCACAATCATACAATCACAATCATACAATCACAATCATACAATCACAATCAAAGAATCACAATCATACAATCACAATCATACAATCGCAAGCATACAATCACAATCGTACAATCTCAATCATACAATCACAATCATACAATCACAATAATACAATCATAATCATACAATTACAATCATACATCACAATCATACAATCACAATCATACAATCACAATCATACGTTCACAATCATACTATCACAATCATACAATCACAATCATACAATCACAATCATACAATCGCAATCATACAATTACAATATCCCAAATACAATCATACAATCACAATCATACAATCACAATCATACAATCACAATCATACTTTCACAATCATAAAATCACAATCATACAATCACAATCATACTTTCACAATCATACAATCACAATCATACAATCACAATCATACAATTACAATCATACATCACACTCATACAATCACAATCATACAATCGCAATCATACAATTACAATCATACAATCATAATCATACAATTACAATCATACAATCACAATCATACAATCGCAATCATACAATCGCAATCATACAATTACAATCTCCCAAATAAATCTCCCAAATACAATCTCCCAAATACAATCATACAATCACAATCATACAATCACAATCATACAATCACAATCATACAATCACAATCATACAATCACAATCATACGATCGCAATCATACAATCACAATCATACCATCACAATCATACAATCACAATCATACAATCATAATCATACAATTACAATCATACATCACAATCATACAATCACAATCATACAATCGCAATCATACAATCACAATATCCCAAATACAATCTCCCAAATACAATCATACAATCACAATCATACATACACAATCATACAATCACAATCATACAATCGCAATCATACAATCGCAATCATACAATCGCAATCATACAATTACAGTATCCCAAATACAATCTCGCAAATACAATCATACAATCACAATCATACAATCACAATCATACAATCACAATCATACAATCGCAATCATACAATTACAATATCCCAAATACAATCTCCCAAATACAATCATACAATCACAATCATACAATCATAATCATACAATCACAATCATACAATCACAATCATACAATCACAATCATACAATCACAATCACACAATCACAATCGTACATTCACAATCATACAATCACAATCATACAATCACAATCATACAATCACAATCATACAATCTCAATCATACAATCACAATCATACAATCATAATCATACAATTACAATCATACATCACAATCATACAATCACAATCATACAATCGCAATCATACAATTACAATATCCCAAATACAATCTCCCAAATACAATCATACAATCACAATCATACAATCACAATCATACAATCACAATCATACAATCACAATCGTACAATCGCATTCATACAATCGCAATCATGCAATCACAATCATACAATCGCAATCATACAATCGCAATCATACAATTACAATATCCCAAATACAATCTCCCAAATACAATCATACAATCACAATCATACAATCATAATCATACAATCACAATCATACAATCACAATCATACAATCACAATCATACAATCACAATCACACAATCACAATCGTACATTCACAATCATACAATCACAATCATACAATCACAATCATACAATCACAATCATACAATCTCAATCATACAATCACAATTATACAATCATAATCATACAATTACAATCATACATCACAATCATACAATCACAATCATACAATCGCAATCATACAATTACAATATCCCAAATACAATCTCCCAAATACAATCATACAATCACAATCATACAATCACAATCATACAATCACAATCATACAATCACAATCGTACAATCGCATTCATACAATCGCAATCATGCAATCACAATCATACAATCGCATTCATACAATTACAATCTCCCAAATACAATCTCCCAAATACAATCTCCCAGATACCATCATACAATCACATTCATACAATCACAATCATACAATCATAATCATACAATTACAATCATACATCACAATCATACAATCACAATCATACAATCGCAATCATACAATCGCAATCATACAATTACAATCTCCCAAATAAATCTCCCAAATACAATCTCCCAAATACAATCTCCCAAATACAATCATACAATCACAATCATACAATCACAATCATACTATCACAATCATACAATCACAATCATACAATCACAATCATACAATAACAATCATACAACCACAATCATACAATCGCAATCATACATTCAAAATCATGCAATCACAATCATACAATCACAATCATGCAATCACAATCATACAATCAGAATCATACAATCACAATCATTCAATAGCAATCGTACAATCACAATCGTACAATCACAATCGCACAACCACAACCAGACAATCACACTCATACAATCACAATCATACAATCGCAATCATACAATTACAATCTCCCAAATACAATCTCCCAAATACAATCACCCAAATACAATCATACAATCACAATCATACAATCATAATCATACAATCACAATCATACAATCACAATCAAACAATCACAATCATACAATCACAATCATGCAATCACAATCATACACTCAAAATCATGCAATCACAATCATACAATCACAATCATGCAATCACAATCATACAATCATAGTCATACAATCACAATCCTACAATCACAATCGTACAATCACAATCGTACAATCACAATTGCACAACCACAATCAGTCAATCACAATCATACAATCACAATCATACAATCACTATCATACAATCACAATCATACAATCACAATCATACTTTCACAATCATACAATCACAATCATACAATCACAATCATACAATCATAATCATACAATTACAATCAGACATCACAATCATACAATCACAATCATACAATCGCAATCATACAATCACAATCATACAATCGCAATCATACAATCACAATTATGCAATCACAATCATACAATCGCATTCATACAATCGCAATCATACAATCACAATCATACAATCACAATCATACAATCACAATCATAAAATCACAAAAATACAAACTTAATCATACAATCACAATCATACAGTCACAATCATACAATCACAATCATACAATCATAATCATACAATCACAATCATACGATCGCAATCATACAATCACAATCATACCATCACAATCATACAATCACAATCATACAATCATAATCATACAATTACAATCATACATCACAATCATACAATCACAATCATACAATCGCAATCATACAATCACAATATCCCAAATACAATCTCCCAAATACAATCATACAATCACAATCATACATACACAATCATACAATCACAATCATACAATCGCAATCATACAATCGCAATCATACAATCGCAATCATACAATTACAGTATCCCAAATACAATCTCGCAAATACAATCATACAATCACAATCATACAATCACAATCATACAATCACAATCATACAATCACAATCATACAATCGCAATCATACAATTACAATATCCCAAATACAATCTCCCAAATACAATCATACAATCACAATCATACAATCATAATCATACAATCACAATCATACAATCACAATCATACAATCACAATCACACAATCACAATCACACAATCACAATCGTACATTCACAATCATACAATCACAATCATACAATCACAATCATACAATCACAATCATACAATCTCAATCATACAATCACAATTATACAATCATAATCATACAATTACAATCATACATCACAATCATACAATCACAATCATACAATCGCAATCATACAATTACAATATCCCAAATACAATCTCCCAAATACAATCATACAATCACAATCATACAATCACAATCATACAATCACAATCATACAATCACAATCGTACAATCGCATTCATACAATCGCAATCATGCAATCACAATCATACAATCGCATTCATACAATTACAATCTCCCAAATACAATCTCCCAAATACAATCTCCCAGATACCATCATACAATCACATTCATACAATCACAATCATACAATCATAATCATACAATTACAATCATACATCACAATCATACAATCACAATCATACAATCGCAATCATACAATCGCAATCATACAATTACAATCTCCCAAATAAATCTCCCAAATACAATCTCCCAAATACAATCTCCCAAATACAATCATACAATCACAATCATACAATCACAATCATACTATCACAATCATACAATCACAATCATACAATCACAATCATACAATCACAATCATACAACCACAATCATACAATCGCAATCATACATTCAAAATCATGCAATCACAATCATACAATCACAATCATGCAATCACAATCATACAATCAGAATCATACAATCACAATCATTCAATAGCAATCGTACAATCACAATCGTACAATCACAATCGCACAACCACAACCAGACTATCACACTCATACAATCACAATGATACAATCGCAATCATACAATTACAATCTCCCAAATACAATCTCCCAAATACAATCACCCAAATACAATCATACAATCACAATCATACAATCATAATCATACAATCACAATCATACAATCACAATCAAACAATCACAATCATACAATCACAATCATGCAATCACAATCATACACTCAAAATCATGCAATCACAATCATACAATCACAATCATGCAATCACAATCATACAATCATAGTCATACAATCACAATCCTACAATCACAATCGTACAATCACAATCGTACAATCACAATCGTACAATCACAATTGCACAACCACAATCAGTCAATCACAATCATACAATCACAATCATACAATCACTATCATACAATCACAATCATACAATCACAATCATACTTTCACAATCATACAATCACAATCATACAATCACAATCATACAATTACAATCATACATCACACTCATACAATCACAATCATACAATCGCAATCATACAATTACAATCATACAATCATAATCATACAATTACAATCAGACATCACAATCATACAATCACAATCATACAATCGCAATCATACAATCACAATCATACAATCGCAATCATACAATCACAATTATGCCATCACAATCATACAATCGCATTCATACAATCGCAATCATACAATCACAATCATACAATCACAATCATACAATCGCAATCATACAATTACAATATCCCAAATACAATCTCCCAAATACAATCATACAATCACAATCATACATACACAATCATACAATCACAATCATACAATCGCAATCATACAATCGCAATCATACAATCGCAATCATACAATTACAGTATCCCAAATACAATCTCGCAAATACAATCATACAATCACAATCATACAATCACAATCATACAATCACAATCATACAATCACAATCATACAATCACAATCATACAATCGCAATCATACAATTACAATATCCCAAATACAATCTCCCAAATACAATCATACAATCACAATCATACAATCATAATCATACAATCACAATCATACAATCACAATCATACAATCACAATCACACAATCACAATCACACAATCACAATCGTACATTCACAATCATACAATCACAATCATACAATCACAATCATACAATCACAATCATACAATCTCAATCATACAATCACAATTATACAATCATAATCATACAATTACAATCATACATCACAATCATACAATCACAATCATACAATCGCAATCATACAATTACAATATCCCAAATACAATCTCCCAAATACAATCATACAATCACAATCATACAATCACAATCATACAATCACAATCATACAATCACAATCGTACAATCGCATTCATACAATCGCAATCATGCAATCACAATCATACAATCGCATTCATACAATTACAATCTCCCAAATACAATCTCCCAAATACAATCTCCCAGATACCATCATACAATCACATTCATACAATCACAATCATACAATCATAATCATACAATTACAATCATACATCACAATCATACAATCACAATCATACAATCGCAATCATACAATCGCAATCATACAATTACAATCTCCCAAATAAATCTCCCAAATACAATCTCCCAAATACAATCTCCCAAATACAATCATACAATCACAATCATACAATCACAATCATACTATCACAATCATACAATCACAATCATACAATCACAATCATACAATCACAATCATACAACCACAATCATACAATCGCAATCATACATTCAAAATCATGCAATCACAATCATACAATCACAATCATGCAATCACAATCATACAATCAGAATCATACAATCACAATCATTCAATAGCAATCGTACAATCACAATCGTACAATCACAATCGCACAACCACAACCAGACTATCACACTCATACAATCACAATGATACAATCGCAATCATACAATTACAATCTCCCAAATACAATCTCCCAAATACAATCACCCAAATACAATCATACAATCACAATCATACAATCATAATCATACAATCACAATCATACAATCACAATCAAACAATCACAATCATACAATCACAATCATGCAATCACAATCATACACTCAAAATCATGCAATCACAATCATACAATCACAATCATGCAATCACAATCATACAATCATAGTCATACAATCACAATCCTACAATCACAATCGTACAATCACAATCGTACAATCACAATCGTACAATCACAATTGCACAACCACAATCAGTCAATCACAATCATACAATCACAATCATACAATCACTATCATACAATCACAATCATACAATCACAATCATACTTTCACAATCATACAATCACAATCATACAATCACAATCATACAATTACAATCATACATCACACTCATACAATCACAATCATACAATCGCAATCATACAATTACAATCATACAATCATAATCATACAATTACAATCAGACATCACAATCATACAATCACAATCATACAATCGCAATCATACAATCACAATCATACAATCGCAATCATACAATCACAATTATGCCATCACAATCATACAATCGCATTCATACAATCGCAATCATACAATCACAATCATACAATCACAATCATACAATCGCAATCATACAATTACAATATCCCAAATACAATCTCCCAAATACAATCATACAATCACAATCATACAATCACAATCATACAATCACAATCATACAATCACAATCATACAATCACAATCACACAATCACAATCACACAATCACAATCGTACATTCACAATCATACAATCACAATCATACAATCACAATCATACAATCACAATCATACAATCTCAATCATACAATCACAATTATACAATCATAATCATACAATTACAATCATACATCACAATCATACAATCACAATCATACAATCGCAATCATACAATTACAATATCCCAAATACAATCTCCCAAATACAATCATACAATCACAATCATACAATCACAATCATACAATCACAATCATACAATCACAATCGTACAATCGCATTCATACAATCGCAATCATGCAATCACAATCATACAATCGCATTCATACAATTACAATCTCCCAAATACAATCTCCCAAATACAATCTCCCAAATACAATCTCCCAGATACCATCATACAATCACATTCATACAATCACAATCATACAATCATAATCATACAATTACAATCATACATCACAATCATACAATCACAATCATACAATCGCAATCATACAATCGCAATCATACAATTACAATCTCCCAAATAAATCTCCCAAATACAATCTCCCAAATACAATCTCCCAAATACAATCATACAATCACAATCATACAATCACAATCATACTATCACAATCATACAATCACAATCATACAATCACAATCATACAATCACAATCATACAACCACAATCATACAATCGCAATCATACATTCAAAATCATGCAATCACAATCATACAATCACAATCATGCAATCACAATCATACAATCAGAATCATACAATCACAATCATTCAATAGCAATCGTACAATCACAATCGTACAATCACAATCGCACAACCACAACCAGACTATCACACTCATACAATCACAATGATACAATCGCAATCATACAATTACAATCTCCCAAATACAATCTCCCAAATACAATCACCCAAATACAATCATACAATCACAATCATACAATCATAATCATACAATCACAATCATACAATCACAATCAAACAATCACAATCATACAATCACAATCATGCAATCACAATCATACACTCAAAATCATGCAATCACAATCATACAATCACAATCATGCAATCACAATCATACAATCATAGTCATACAATCACAATCCTACAATCACAATCGTACAATCACAATCGTACAATCACAATCGTACAATCACAATTGCACAACCACAATCAGTCAATCACAATCATACAATCACAATCATACAATCACTATCATACAATCACAATCATACAATCACAATCATACTTTCACAATCATACAATCACAATCATACAATCACAATCATACAATTACAATCATACATCACACTCATACAATCACAATCATACAATCGCAATCATACAATTACAATCATACAATCATAATCATACAATTACAATCAGACATCACAATCATACAATCACAATCATACAATCGCAATCATACAATCACAATCATACAATCGCAATCATACAATCACAATTATGCCATCACAATCATACAATCGCATTCATACAATCGCAATCATACAATCACAATCATACAATCACAATCATACAATCGCAATCATACAATTACAATATCCCAAATACAATCTCCCAAATACAATCATACAATCACAATCATACAATCACAATCATACAATCATAATCATACAATTACAATCAGACATCACAATCATACAATCACAATCATACAATCGCAATCATACAATCACAATCATACAATCGCAATCATACAATCACAATTATGCAATCACAATCATACAATCGCATTCATACAATCGCAATCATACAATCACAATCATACAATCACAATCATACAATCACAATCATAAAATCACAAAAATACAAACTTAATCATACAATCACAATCATACAGTCACAATCATACAATCACAATCATACAATCATAATCATACAATCACAATCATACGATCGCTATCATACAATCACAATCATACCATCACAATCATACAATCACAATCATACAATCATAATCATACAATTACAATCATACATCACAATCATACAATCACAATCATACAATCGCAATCATACAATCACAATATCCCAAATACAATCTCCCAAATACAATCATACAATCACAATCATACATACACAATCATACAATCACAATCATACAATCGCAATCATACAATCGCAATCATACAATCGCAATCATACAATTACAGTATCCCAAATACAATCTCGCAAATACAATCATACAATCACAATCATACAATCACAATCATACAATCACAATCATACAATCGCAATCATACAATTACAATATCCCAAATACAATCTCCCAAATACAATCATACAATCACAATCATACAATCATAATCATACAATCACAATCATACAATCACAATCATACAATCACAATCATACAATCACAATCACACAATCACAATCGTACATTCACAATCATACAATCACAATCATACAATCACAATCATACAATCACAATCATACAATCTCAATCATACAATCACAATCATACAATCATAATCATACAATTACAATCATACATCACAATCATACAATCACAATCATACAATCGCAATCATACAATTACAATATCCCAAATACAATCTCCCAAATACAATCATACAATCACAATCATACAATCACAATCATACAATCACAATCATACAATCACAATCGTACAATCGCATTCATACAATCGCAATCATACAATCACAATCATACAATCGCAATCATACAATTACAATCTCCCAAATACAATCTCCCAAATACAATCACCCAAATACAATCATACAATCACAATCATACAATCATAATCATACAATCACAATCATACAATCACAATCATACAATCACAATCATACTATCACAATCATACAATCACAATCGCACAACCACAATCAGACAATTACAATCATACAATCACAATCATACGATCGCAATCATACAATCACAATCATACCATCACAATCATACAATCAGAATCATACAATCATAATCATACAATTACAATCATACATCACAATCATACAATCACAATCATACAATCGCAATCATACAATCACAATCATACAATCGTAATCATACAATTACAATCTCCCAAATACAATCTCCCAAATACAATCTCCCAGATACCATCATACAATCACATTCATACAATCACAATCATACAATCATAATCATACAATTACAATCATACATGACAATCATACAATCACAATCATACAATCGCAATCATACAATCACAATCATGCAATCACAATCATACAATCACAATCATACAATCGCATTCATACAACCGCAATCATACCATCACAATCATACAATCGCAATCATACAGTTACAATCTCCCAAATACAATCTCCCAAACACAATCACCCAAATACAATCATACAATCACAATCATACAATCACAATCATACAATCACAATCATGCAATCACAATCATACAATCACAATCATACAATCACAATCATACAATCACAATCATACAATCACAATCATACAATCGCAATCATACAATCGCAATCATACAATCGCAATCATACAATCGCAATCATACAATCACAATCATACAATCTCAATCATACAATCACAATCATACAACCACAATCATACAATCTCAATCATACAATCGCATTCATACAATCGCAATCATACAATCACAATCATACAATCGCAATCATACAATTACAATCTCCCAAATACAATCTCCCAAATACAATCTCCCAGATACCATCATACAATCACATTCATACAATCACAATCATACAATCATAATCATATAATTACAATCATACATCACAATCATACAATCACAATCATACAATCGCAATCATACAATCGCAATCATACAATTATAATCTCCCAAATAAATCTCCCAAATACAATCTCCCAAATACAATCTCCCAAATACAATCATACAATCACAATCATACAATCACAATCATACAATCACAATCATACAATCACAATCATACAATCACAATCATACTATCACAATCATACAATCACAATCATACAATCACAATCATACAATCACAATCATACAACCACAATCATACAATCGCAATCATACATTCAAAATCATGCAATCACAATCATACAATCACAATCATGCAATCACAATCATACAATCAGAATCATACAATCACAATCATTCAATAGCAATCGTACAATCACAATCGTACAATCACAATCGCACAACCACAACCAGACAATCACACTCATACAATCACAATCATACAATCGCAATCATACAATTACACTCTCCCAAATACAATCTCCCAAATACAATCACCCAAATACAATCATACAATCACAATCATACAATCATAATCATACAATCACAATCATACAATCACAATCAAACAATCACAATCATACAATCACAATCATGCAATCACAATCATACACTCAAAATCATGCAATCACAATCATACAATCACAATCATGCAATCACAATCATACAATCATAGTCATACAATCACAATCCTACAATCACAATCGTACAATCACAATCGTACAATCACAATTGCACAACCACAATCAGTCAATCACAATCATACAATCACAATCATACAATCACTATCATACAATCACAATCATACAATCACAATCATACTTTCACAATCATACAATCACAATCATACAATCACAATCATACAATTACAATCATACATCACACTCATACAATCACAATCATACAATCGCAATCATACAATTACAATCATACAATCATAATCATACAATTACAATCATACAATCACAATCATACAATCGCAATCATACAATCGCAATCATACAATTACAATCTCCCAAATAAATCTCCCAAATACAATCTCCCAAATACAATCTCCCAAATACAATCATACAATCACAATCATACAATCACAATCATACAATCACAATCATACAATCACAATCATACAATCACAATCATACTATCACAATCATACAATCACAATCATACAATCACAATCATACAATCATAATCATACAATTACAATCATACATCACAATCATACAATCACAATCAGACATCACAATCATACAATCACAATCATACAATCGCAATCATACAATCACAATCATACAATCGCAATCATACAATCACAATTATGCAATCACAATCATACAATCGCATTCATACAATCGCAATCATACAATCACAATCATACAATCACAATCATACAATCGCAATCATACAATTACAATATCCCAAATACAATCTCCCAAATACAATCATACAATCACAATCATACAATCACAATCATACAATCGCATTCATACAATCGCAATCATACAATCACAATCATACAATCGCAATCATACAATCACAATTATGCAATCACAATCATACAATCGCATTCATACAATCGCAATCATACAATCACAATCATACAATCACAATCATACAATCACAATCATAAAATCACAAAAATACAAACTTAATCATACAATCACAATCATACAGTCACAATCATACAATCACAATCATACAATCATAATCATACAATCACAATCATACGATCGCAATCATACAATCACAATCATACCATCACAATCATACAATCACAATCATACAATCATAATCATACAATTACAATCATACATCACAATCATACAATCACAATCATACAATCGCAATCATACAATCACAATATCCCAAATACAATCTCCCAAATACAATCATACAATCACAATCATACATACACAATCATACAATCACAATCATACAATCGCAATCATACAATCGCAATCATACAATCGCAATCATACAATTACAGTATCCCAAATACAATCTCGCAAATACAATCATACAATCACAATCATACAATCACAATCATACAATCACAATCATACAATCACAATCATACAATCGCAATCATACAATTACAATATCCCAAATACAATCTCCCAAATACAATCATACAATCACAATCATACAATCATAATCATACAATCACAATCATACAATCACAATCATACAATCACAATCATACAATCACAATCACACAATCACAATCGTACATTCACAATCATACAATCACAATCATACAATCACAATCATACAATCACAATCATACAATCTCAATCATACAATCACAATTATACAATCATAATCATACAATTACAATCATACATCACAATCATACAATCACAATCATACAATCGCAATCATACAATTACAATATCCCAAATACAATCTCCCAAATACAATCATACAATCACAATCATACAATCACAATCATACAATCACAATCATACAATCACAATCGTACAATCGCATTCATACAATCGCAAACATGCAATCACAATCATACAATCGCAATCATACAATTACAATCTCCCAAATACAATCTCCCAAATACAATCTCCCAGATACCATCATACAATCACATTCATACAATCACAATCATACAATCATAATCATACAATTACAATCATACATCACAATCATACAATCACAATCATACAATCGCAATCATACAATCGCAATCATACAATTACAATCTCCCAAATAAATCTCCCAAATACAATCTCCCAAATACAATCTCCCAAATACAATCATACAATCACAATCATACAATCACAATCATACTATCACAATCATACAATCACAATCATACAATCACAATCATACAATCACAATCATACAACCACAATCATACAATCGCAATCATACATTCAAAATCATGCAATCACAATCATACAATCACAATCATGCAATCACAATCATACAATCAGAATCATACAATCACAATCATTCAATAGCAATCGTACAATCACAATCGTACAATCACAATCGCACAACCACAACCAGACTATCACACACATACAATCACAATGATACAATCGCAATCATACAATTACAATCTCCCAAATACAATCTCCCAAATACAATCACCCAAATACAATCATACAATCACAATCATACAATCATAATCATACAATCACAATCATACAATCACAATCAAACAATCACAATCATACAATCACAATCATGCAATCACAATCATACACTCAAAATCATGCAATCACAATCATACAATCACAATCATGCAATCACAATCATACAATCATAGTCATACAATCACAATCCTACAATCACAATCGTACAATCACAATCGTACAATCACAATTGCACAACCACAATCAGTCAATCACAATCATACAATCACAATCATACAATCACTATCATACAATCACAATCATACAATCACAATCATACTTTCACAATCATACAATCACAATCATACAATCACAATCATACAATTACAATCATACATCACACTCATACAATCACAATCATACAATCGCAATCATACAATTACAATCATACAATCATAATCATACAATTACAATCAGACATCACAATCATACAATCACAATCATACAATCGCAATCATACAATCACAATCATACAATCGCAATCATACAATCACAATTATGCCATCACAATCATACAATCGCATTCATACAATCGCAATCATACAATCACAATCATAATATCACAATCATACAATCGCAATCATACAATTACAATATCCCAAATACAATCTCCCAAATACAATCATACAATCACAATCATACAATCACAATCATACAATCATAATCATACAATTACAATCAGACATCACAATCATACAATCACAATCATACAATCGCAATCATACAATCACAATCATACAATCGCAATCATACAATCACAATTATGCAATCACAATCATACAATCGCATTCATACAATCGCAATCATACAATCACAATCATACAATCACAATCATACAATCACAATCATACAATCACAATCATAAAATCACAAAAATACAAACTTAATCATACAATCACAATCATACAGTCACAATCATACAATCACAATCATACAATCATAATCATACAATCACAATCATACGATCGCTATCATACAATCACAATCATACCATCACAATCATACAATCACAATCATACAATCATAATCATACAATTACAATCATACATCACAATCATACAATCACAATCATACAATCGCAATCATACAATCACAATATCCCAAATACAATCTCCCAAATACAATCATACAATCACAATCATACATACACAATCATACAATCACAATCATACAATCGCAATCATACAATCGCAATCATACAATCGCAATCATACAATCGCAATCATACAATTACAGTATCCCAAATACAATCTCGCAAATACAATCATACAATCACAATCATACAATCACAATCATACAATCACAATCATACAATCGCAATCATACAATTACAATATCCCAAATACAATCTCCCAAATACAATCATACAATCACAATCATACAATCATAATCATACAATCACAATCATACAATCACAATCATACAATCACAATCATACAATCACAATCACACAATCACAATCGTACATTCACAATCATACAATCACAATCATACAATCACAATCATACAATCACAATCATACAATCTCAATCATACAATCACAATCATACAATCATAATCATACAATTACAATCATACATCACAATCATACAATCACAATCATACAATCGCAATCATACAATTACAATATCCCAAATACAATCTCCCAAATACAATCATACAATCACAATCATACAATCACAATCATACAATCACAATCATACAATCACAATCGTACAATCGCATTCATACAATCGCAATCATACAATCACAATCATACAATCGCAATCATACAATTACAATCTCCCAAATACAATCTCCCAAATACAATCACCCAAATACAATCATACAATCACAATCATACAATCATAATCATACAATCACAATCATACAATCACAATCATACAATCACAATCATACTATCACAATCATACAATCACAATCGCACAACCACAATCAGACAATTACAATCATACAATCACAATCATACGATCGCAATCATACAATCACAATCATACCATCACAATCATACAATCAGAATCATACAATCATAATCATACAATTACAATCATACATCACAATCATACAATCACAATCATACAATCGCAATCATACAATCACAATCATACAATCGTAATCATACAATTACAATCTCCCAAATACAATCTCCCAAATACAATCTCCCAGATACCATCATACAATCACATTCATACAATCACAATCATACAATCATAATCATACAATTACAATCATACATCACAATCATACAATCACAATCATACAATCGCAATCATACAATCACAATCATGCAATCACAATCATACAATCACAATCATACAATCGCAATCATACAATCACAATCATACAATCGTAATCATACAATTACAATCTCCCAAATACAATCTCCCAAATACAATCTCCCAGATACCATCATACAATCACATTCATACAATCACAATCATACAATCATAATCATACAATTACAATCATACATCACAATCATACAATCACAATCATACAATCGCAATCATACAATCACAATCATGCAATCACAATCATACAATCACAATCATACAATCGCATTCATACAACCGCAATCATACCATCACAATCATACAATCGCAATCATACAGTTACAATCTCCCAAATACAATCTCCCAAACACAATCACCCAAATACAATCATACAATCACAATCATACAATCACAATCATACAATCACAATTATGCAATCACAATCATACAATCGCATTCATACAATCGCATTCATACAATCGCAATCATACAATCATAATCATACAATCACAATCGTACAATCACAATCATACAATCACAATCATACGTTCAAAATCATGCAATCACAATCATACAATCATAATCATACAATTACAATCAAGGAATCACAATCATACAATCACAATCATACAATCACAATCAAGGAATCACAATCATACAATCACAATCATACAATCACAATCATACAATCACAATCATACAATCACAATCCTACAATCACAATCGTACAATGACAATCGTACAATCACAATCGCACAACCACAATCAGACAATCACAATCATACAATCACAATCATACAATCACAATCATACAATCACAATCATACTTTCACAATCATACTATCACAATCATACAATCACAATCATACAATCACAGTCATACAATAACAATCATACAATAACAATCATATAATCACAATCATACTATCACAATCATACAATCACAATCATACAATCACAATCATACAATCACAATCAAGGAATCACAATCATACAATCACAATCAAGGAATCACAGTCATACAATCACAATCATACAATCGCAAGCATACAATCACAATCATACAATCTCAATCATACAATCACAATCATACAATCATAATCATAGAATTAGAATCATACATCACAATCATACAATCACAATCATACAATCGCAATCATACAATTACAATATCCCAAATACAATCTCCCAAATACAATCATACAATCACAATCATACAATCGCAAGCATACAATCACAATCATACAATCTCAATCATACAATCACAATCATACAATCATAATCATACAATTACAATCATACATCACAATCATACAATCACAATCATACTATCGCAATCATACAATCACAATCACACAATCACAATCGTACATTCACAATCATACAATCACAATCATACAATCACAATCATACAATCACAATCATACAATCTCAATCATACAATCACAATCATACAATCATAATCATACAATCACAATCATACAATCACAATCATACAATCACAATCATACAATTGCAATCATACTACCACAATCATACAATCACAATCATACAATCACAATCATACAATCGCAATCATACAATCACAATCATACAATCACAATCATACAATCACAATCATACAATCACAATCATACAATCGCATTCATACAATCGCAATCATACAATCACAATCATACAATCGCAATCATACAATTACAATCATACAATCACAATCATACAATCGCAATCATACAATCGCAATCATAAAATCACAATCATACAATCTCAATCATACAATCACAATCACACAACCACAATCAGACAATCACAATCATACAATCACAATCATACAATCACAATCATACAATCACAATTATGCAATCACAATCATACAATCGCATTCATACAATCGCATTCATACAATCGCAATCATACAATCATAATCATACAATCACAATCGTACAATCACAATCATACAATCACAATCATACATTCAAAATCATGCAATCACAATCATACAATCACAATCATGCAATCACAATCATACAATCAGAATCATACAATCACAATCATACAATCGCAATCATACAATCACAATCATACAATCGCAATCATACAATTACAATCTCCCAAATACAATCTCCCAAATACAATCTCCCAGATACAATCATACAATCACAATCATACAATCACAATCATACAATCATAATCATACAATTACAATCATACATCACAATCATACAATCACAGTCATACAATCGCAATCATACAATTACAATATCCCAAATACAATCTCCCAAATACAATCATACAATCACAATCATACAATCACAATCATACAATCACAATCATACAATCACAATCATGCAATCACAATCATACAATCACAATCATACAATCGCATTCATACAACCGCAATCATACAATCACAATCATACAATCGCAATCATACAATTACAATCTCCCAAATACAATCTCCCAAATACAATCACCCAAATACAATCATACAATCACAATCATACAATCATAATCATACAATCACAATCATACAATCACAATCATACAATCACAATCATGCAATCACAATCATACAATCACAATCATACAATCACAATCATACAATCACAATCATACAATCACAATCATACAATCACAATCATACAATCACAATCATACAATCGCAATCATACAATCGCAATCATACAATCGCAATCATACAATCACAATCATACAATCTCAATCATACAATCACAATCATACAACCACAATCAGACAATCACAATCATACAATCACAATCATACAATCACAATCATACAATCACAATCATACAATCACGATTATGCAATCACAATCATACAATCGCATTCATACAATCGCATTCATACAATCGCAATCATACAATCATAATCATACAATCACAATCGTACAATCACAATCATACAACCACAATCATACATTCAAAATCATGCAATCACAATCATACAATCACAATCATGCAATCACAATCATACAATCAGAATCATACAATCACAATCATACAATCGCAATCATACAATTACAATCTCCCAAATACAATCTCCCAAATACAATCTCCCAAATACAATCTCCCAAATACAATCTCCCAACTACAATCTCCCAAATACAATCATACAATCACAATCATAAAATCACAATCATACAATCATAATCACACAATTACAATCATACATCACAATCATACAATCACAATCATACAATCGCAATCATACAATCACAATCATACAATCGCAATCATACAATTACAATCTCCCAAATACAATCTCCCAAATACAATCTCCCACATACAATCATACAATCACAATCATACAATCACAATCATACAATCACAATCATACAATCACAATCATGCAATCATAATCATACAATCACAATCATACAATCACAATCATACAACCACAATCATACAATCGCAATCATACATTCAAAATCATGCAATCACAATCATACAATCACAATCATGCAATCACAATCATACAATCAGAATCATAAAATCACAATCATTCAATAACAATCGTACAATCACAATCGTACGATCACAATCGCACAACCACAATCAGACAATCACACTCATACAATCACAATCATACAACCACAATCATACAATCACAATCATACTATCACAATCATACAATCACAATCATACTATCACAATCGTACAATCACAATCGTGCAATCACAATCGCACAACCACAATCAGACAATCACAATCATACAATCACAATCATACAATCACAATCATACTTTCACAATCATACTATCACAATCATACAATCACAATCATACAATCACAGTCATACAATAACAATCATATAATCACAATCATACTATCACAATCATACAATCACAATCATACAATCACAATCATATAATCACAATCATACAATCACAATCATACAATCACAATCATACAATCACAATCAAAGAATCACAATCATACAATCACAATCATACAATCGCAAGCATACAATCACAATCGTACAATCTCAATCATACAATCACAATCATACAATCACAATAATACAATCATAATCATACAATTACAATCATACATCACAATCATACAATCACAATCATACAATCACAATCATACGTTCACAATCATACTATCACAATCATACAATCACAATCATACAATCACAATCATACAATTACAATTTCCCAAATACAATCATACAATCACAATCATACAATCACAATCATACAATCACAATCATACAATCACAATCATACTTTCACAATCATAAAATCACAATCATACAATCACAATCATACAATCACAGTCATACAATCACAGTCATACAATCACAATCATACTATCACAATCATACAATCACAGTCATAAAATCACAATCATACAATCACAATCATACTATCACAATCATACAATCACAATCATACAATCACAATCATGCAATCATAATCATACAATCACAATCATACAATCACAATCATTAAATCACAATCATGCAATCACAATCATACAATCACAATCATACAATCACAATCATACAATCACAGTCATACAATCACAATCATACAATCACAATCATACTATCACAATCATACAATCACAATCATACTATCACAATCGTACAATCACAATCGTGCAATCACAATCGCACAACCACAATCAGACAATCACAATCATACAATCACAATCATACAATCACAATCATACAATCACAATCATACTTTCACAATCATACTATCACAATCATACAATCACAATCATACAATCACAGTCATACAATAACAATCATATAATCACAATCATACAATCGCAATCATACAATTACAATATCCCAAATACAATCTCCCAAATACAATCATACAATCACAATCATACAATCATAATCATACAATCACAATCATACAATCACAATCATACAATCACAATCATACAATCACAATCACACAATCACAATCGTACATTCACAATCATACAATCACAATCATACAATCACAATCATACAATCACAATCATACAATCTCAATCATACAATCACAATTATACAATCATAATCATACAATTACAATCATACATCACAATCATACAATCACAATCATACAATCGCAATCATACAATTACAATATCCCAAATACAATCTCCCAAATACAATCATACAATCACAATCATACAATCACAATCATACAATCACAATCATACAATCACAATCGTACAATCGCATTCATACAATCGCAATCATGCAATCACAATCATACAATCGCAATCATACAATTACAATCTCCCAAATACAATCTCCCAAATACAATCTCCCAGATACCATCATACAATCACATTCATACAATCACAATCATACAATCATAATCATACAATTACAATCATACATCACAATCATACAATCACAATCATACAATCGCAATCATACAATCGCAATCATACAATTACAATCTCCCAAATAAATCTCCCAAATACAATCTCCCAAATACAATCTCCCAAATACAATCATACAATCACAATCATACAATCACAATCATACTATCACAATCATACAATCACAATCATACAATCACAATCATACAATCACAATCATACAACCACAATCATACAATCGCAATCATACATTCAAAATCATGCAATCACAATCATACAATCACAATCATGCAATCACAATCATACAATCAGAATCATACAATCACAATCATTCAATAGCAATCGTACAATCACAATCGTACAATCACAATCGCACAACCACAACCAGACTATCACACACATACAATCACAATGATACAATCGCAATCATACAATTACAATCTCCCAAATACAATCTCCCAAATACAATCACCCAAATACAATCATACAATCACAATCATACAATCATAATCATACAATCACAATCATACAATCACAATCAAACAATCACAATCATACAATCACAATCATGCAATCACAATCATACACTCAAAATCATGCAATCACAATCATACAATCACAATCATGCAATCACAATCATACAATCATAGTCATACAATCACAATCCTACAATCACAATCGTACAATCACAATCGTACAATCACAATTGCACAACCACAATCAGTCAATCACAATCATACAATCACAATCATACAATCACTATCATACAATCACAATCATACAATCACAATCATACTTTCACAATCATACAATCACAATCATACAATCACAATCATACAATTACAATCATACATCACACTCATACAATCACAATCATACAATCGCAATCATACAATTACAATCATACAATCATAATCATACAATTACAATCAGACATCACAATCATACAATCACAATCATACAATCGCAATCATACAATCACAATCATACAATCGCAATCATACAATCACAATTATGCCATCACAATCATACAATCGCATTCATACAATCGCAATCATACAATCACAATCATAATATCACAATCATACAATCGCAATCATACAATTACAATATCCCAAATACAATCTCCCAAATACAATCATACAATCACAATCATACAATCACAATCATACAATCATAATCATACAATTACAATCAGACATCACAATCATACAATCACAATCATACAATCGCAATCATACAATCACAATCATACAATCGCAATCATACAATCACAATTATGCAATCACAATCATACAATCGCATTCATACAATCGCAATCATACAATCACAATCATACAATCACAATCATACAATCACAATCATAAAATCACAAAAATACAAACTTAATCATACAATCACAATCATACAGTCACAATCATACAATCACAATCATACAATCATAATCATACAATCACAATCATACGATCGCTATCATACAATCACAATCATACCATCACAATCATACAATCACAATCATACAATCATAATCATACAATTACAATCATACATCACAATCATACAATCACAATCATACAATCGCAATCATACAATCACAATATCCCAAATACAATCTCCCAAATACAATCATACAATCACAATCATACATACACAATCATACAATCACAATCATACAATCGCAATCATACAATCGCAATCATACAATCGCAATCATACAATCGCAATCATACAATTACAGTATCCCAAATACAATCTCGCAAATACAATCATACAATCACAATCATACAATCACAATCATACAATCACAATCATACAATCGCAATCATACAATTACAATATCCCAAATACAATCTCCCAAATACAATCATACAATCACAATCATACAATCATAATCATACAATCACAATCATACAATCACAATCATACAATCACAATCATACAATCACAATCACACAATCACAATCGTACATTCACAATCATACAATCACAATCATACAATCACAATCATACAATCACAATCATACAATCTCAATCATACAATCACAATCATACAATCATAATCATACAATTACAATCATACATCACAATCATACAATCACAATCATACAATCGCAATCATACAATTACAATATCCCAAATACAATCTCCCAAATACAATCATACAATCACAATCATACAATCACAATCATACAATCACAATCATACAATCACAATCGTACAATCGCATTCATACAATCGCAATCATACAATCACAATCATACAATCGCAATCATACAATTACAATCTCCCAAATACAATCTCCCAAATACAATCACCCAAATACAATCATACAATCACAATCATACAATCATAATCATACAATCACAATCATACAATCACAATCATACAATCACAATCATACTATCACAATCATACAATCACAATCGCACAACCACAATCAGACAATTACAATCATACAATCACAATCATACGATCGCAATCATACAATCACAATCATACCATCACAATCATACAATCAGAATCATACAATCATAATCATACAATTACAATCATACATCACAATCATACAATCACAATCATACAATCGCAATCATACAATCACAATCATACAATCGTAATCATACAATTACAATCTCCCAAATACAATCTCCCAAATACAATCTCCCAGATACCATCATACAATCACATTCATACAATCACAATCATACAATCATAATCATACAATTACAATCATACATCACAATCATACAATCACAATCATACAATCGCAATCATACAATCACAATCATGCAATCACAATCATACAATCACAATCATACAATCGCAATCATACAATCACAATCATACAATCGTAATCATACAATTACAATCTCCCAAATACAATCTCCCAAATACAATCTCCCAGATACCATCATACAATCACATTCATACAATCACAATCATACAATCATAATCATACAATTACAATCATACATCACAATCATACAATCACAATCATACAATCGCAATCATACAATCACAATCATGCAATCACAATCATACAATCACAATCATACAATCGCATTCATACAACCGCAATCATACCATCACAATCATACAATCGCAATCATACAGTTACAATCTCCCAAATACAATCTCCCAAACACAATCACCCAAATACAATCATACAATCACAATCATACAATCACAATCATACAATCACAATTATGCAATCACAATCATACAATCGCATTCATACAATCGCATTCATACAATCGCAATCATACAATCATAATCATACAATCACAATCGTACAATCACAATCATACAATCACAATCATACGTTCAAAATCATGCAATCACAATCATACAATCATAATCATACAATTACAATCAAGGAATCACAATCATACAATCACAATCATACAATCACAATCAAGGAATCACAATCATACAATCACAATCATACAATCACAATCATACAATCACAATCATACAATCACAATCCTACAATCACAATCGTACAATGACAATCGTACAATCACAATCGCACAACCACAATCAGACAATCACAATCATAAAATCACAATCATACAATCACAATCATACAATCACAATCATACTTTCACAATCATACTATCACAATCATACAATCACAATCATACAATCACAGTCATACAATAACAATCATACAATAACAATCATATAATCACAATCATACTATCACAATCATACAATCACAATCATACAATAACAATCATACAATCACAATCAAGGAATCACAATCATACAATCACAATCAAGGAATCACAGTCATACAATCACAATCATACAATCGCAAGCATACAATCACAATCATACAATCTCAATCATACAATCACAATCATACAATCATAATCATAGAATTAGAATCATACATCACAATCATACAATCACAATCATACAATCGCAATCATACAATTACAATATCCCAAATACAATCTCCCAAATACAATCATACAATCACAATCATACAATCGCAAGCATACAATCACAATCATACAATCTCAATCATACAATCACAATCATACAATCATAATCATACAATTACAATCATACATCACAATCATACAATCACAATCATACTATCGCAATCATACAATCACAATCACACAATCACAATCGTACATTCACAATCATACAATCACAATCATACAATCACAATCATACAATCACAATCATACAATCTCAATCATACAATCACAATCATACAATCATAATCATACAATCACAATCATACAATCACAATCATACAATCACAATCATACAATTGCAATCATACTACCACAATCATACAATCACAATCATACAATCACAATCATACAATCGCAATCATACAATCACAATCATACAATCACAATCATACAATCACAATCATACAATCACAATCATACAATCGCATTCATACAATCGCAATCATACAATCACAATCATACAATCGCAATCATACAATTACAATCATACAATCACAATCATACAATCGCAATCATACAATCGCAATCATAAAATCACAATCATACAATCTCAATCATACAATCACAATCATACAACCACAATCAGACAATCACAATCATACAATCACAATCATACAATCACAATCATACAATCACAATTATGCAATCACAATCATACAATCGCATTCATACAATCGCATTCATACAATCGCAATCATACAATCATAATCATACAATCACAATCGTACAATCACAATCATACAATCACAATCATACATTCAAAATCATGCAATCACAATCATACAATCACAATCATGCAATCACAATCATACAATCAGAATCATACAATCACAATCATACAATCGCAATCATACAATCACAATCATACAATCGCAATCATACAATTACAATCTCCCAAATACAATCTCCCAAATACAATCTCCCAGATACAATCATACAATCACAATCATACAATCACAATCATACAATCATAATCATACAATTACAATCATACATCACAATCATACAATCACAATCATACAATCGCAATCATACAATTACAATATCCCAAATACAATCTCCCAAATACAATCATACAATCACAATCATACAATCACAATCATACAATCACAATCATACAATCACAATCATGCAATCACAATCATACAATCACAATCATACAATCGCATTCATACAACCGCAATCATACAATCACAATCATACAATCGCAATCATACAATTACAATCTCCCAAATACAATCTCCCAAATACAATCACCCAAATACAATCATACAATCACAATCATACAATCATAATCATACAATCACAATCATACAATCACAATCATACAATCACAATCATGCAATCACAATCATACAATCACAATCATACAATCACAATCATACAATCACAATCATACAATCACAATCATACAATCACAATCATACAATCACAATCATACAATCGCAATCATACAATCGCAATCATACAATCGCAATCATACAATCACAATCATACAATCTCAATCATACAATCACAATCATACAACCACAATCAGACAATCACAATCATACAATCACAATCATACAATCACAATCATACAATCACAATCATACAATCACAATCATACAATCACGATTATGCAATCACAATCATACAATCGCATTCATACAATCGCATTCATACAATCGCAATCATACAATCATAATCATACAATCACAATCGTACAATCACAATCATACAATCACAATCATACATTCAAAATCATGCAATCACAATCATACAATCACAATCATGCAATCACAATCATACAATCAGAATCATACAATCACAATCATACAATCGCAATCATACAATTACAATCTCCCAAATACAATCTCCCAAATACAATCTCCCAAATACAATCTCCCAACTACAATCTCCCAAATACAATCATACAATCACAATCATAAAATCACAATCATACAATCATAATCACACAATTACAATCATACATCACAATCATACAATCACAATCATACAATCGCAATCATACAATCACAATCATACAATCGCAATCATACAATTACAATCTCCCAAATACAATCTCCCAAATACAATCTCCCACATACAATCATACAATCACAATCATACAATCACAATCATACAATCACAATCATACAATCACAATCATGCAATCATAATCATACAATCACAATCATACAATCACAATCATACAACCACAATCATACAATCGCAATCATACATTCAAAATCATGCAATCACAATCATACAATCACAATCATGCAATCACAATCATACAATCAGAATCATAAAATCACAATCATTCAATAACAATCGTACAATCACAATCGTACGATCACAATCGCACAACCACAATCAGACAATCACACTCATACAATCACAATCATACAACCACAATCATACAATCACAATCATACTATCACAATCATACAATCACAATCATACTATCACAATCGTACAATCACAATCGTGCAATCACAATCGCACAACCACAATCAGACAATCACAATCATACAATCACAATCATACAATCACAATCATACAATCACAATCATACTTTCACAATCATACTATCACAATCATACAATCACAATCATACAATCACAGTCATACAATAACAATCATATAATCACAATCATACTATCACAATCATACAATCACAATCATACAATCACAATCATATAATCACAATCATACAATCACAATCATACAATCACAATCATACAATCACAATCAAAGAATCACAATCATACAATCACAATCATACAATCGCAAGCATACAATCACAATCGTACAATCTCAATCATACAATCACAATCATACAATCACAATAATACAATCATAATCATACAATTACAATCATACATCACAATCATACAATCACAATCATACAATCACAATCATACGTTCACAATCATACTATCACAATCATACAATCACAATCATACAATCACAATCATACAATTACAATTTCCCAAATACAATCATACAATCACAATCATACAATCACAATCATACAATCACAATCATACTTTCACAATCATAAAATCACAATCATACAATCACAATCATACAATCACAGTCATACAATCACAGTCATACAATCACAATCATACTATCTCAATCATACAATCACAATCATACAATCACAGTCATAAAATCACAATCATACAATCACAATCATACTATCACAATCATACAATCACAATCATACAATCACAATCATGCAATCACAATCATACAATCACAATCATACAATCGCAATCATACAATCATAATCATACAATCACAATCATACAATCACAATCATTAAATCACAATCATGCAATCACAATCATACAATCACAATCATACAATCACAATCATACAATCACAGTCATACAATCACAATCATACAATCACAATCATACTATCACAATCATACAATCACAATCATACTATCACAATCGTACAATCACAATCGTGCAATCACAATCGCACAACCACAATCAGACAATCACAATCATACAATCACAATCATACAATCACAATCATACAATCACAATCATACTTTCACAATCATACTATCACAATCATACAATCACAATCATACAATCACAGTCATACAATAACAATCATATAATCACAATCATACTATCACAATCATACAATCACAATCATACAATCACAATCATACAATCATAATCATACAATCACAATCATACAATCACAATCATACAATCACAATCATACAATCACAATCACACAATCACAATCGTACATTCACAATCATACAATCACAATCATACAATCACAATCATACAATCACAATCATACAATCACAATCATACAATCTCAATCATACAATCACAATCATACAATCATAATCATACAATTACAATCATACATCACAATCATACAATCACAATCATACAATCGCAATCATACAATTACAATATCCCAAATACAATCTTCAAATACAATCATACAATCACAATCATACAATCACTATCATACAATCACAATCATACAATCACAATCGTACAATCGCATTCATACAATCGCAATCATACAATCACAATCATACAATCGCAATCATACAATTACAATCTCCCAAATACAATCTCCCAAATACAATCTCCCAGATACAATCTCCCAAATACAATCATACAATCACAATCATACAATCACAATCATACAATCACAATCATACAATCACAATCATACTATCACAATCATACAATCACAATCATACAATCACAATCATACAATCACAATCATACAACCACAATCATACAATCGCAATCATACATTCAAAATCATGCAATCACAATCATACAATCACAATCATGCAATCACAATCATACAATCAGAATCATACAATCACAATCATTCAATAGCAATCGTACAATCACAATCGTACAATCACAATCGCACAACCACAACCAGACAATCACACTCATACAATCACAATCATACAATCGCAATCATACAATTACAATCTCCCAAATACAATCTCCCAAATACAATCACCCAAATACAATCATACAATCACAATCATACAATCATAATCATACAATCACAATCATACAATCACAATCAAACAATCACAATCATACAATCATAGTCATACAATCACAATCCTACAATCACAATCGTACAATCACAATCGTACAATCACAATTGCACAACCACAATCAGTCAATCACAATCATACAATCACAATCATACAATCACTATCATACAATCACAATCATACAATCACAATCATACTTTCACAATCATACAATCACAATCATACAATCACAATCATACAATTACAATCATACATCACACTCATACAATCACAATCATACAATCGCAATCATTCAATTACAATCATACAATCATAATCATACAATTACAATCATACAATCACAATCATACAATCGCAATCATACAATCGCAATCATACAATTACAATCTCCCAAATAAATCTCCCAAATACAATCTCCCAAATACAATCTCCCAAATACAATCATACAATCACAATCATACAATCACAATCATACAATCACAATCATACAATCACAATCATACAATCACAATCATACTATCACAATCATACAATCACAATCATACAATCACAATCATACAATCATAATCATACAATTACAATCATACATCACAATCATACAATCACAATCAGACATCACAATCATACAATCACAATCATACAATCGCAATCATACAATCACAATCATACAATCGCAATCATACAATCACAATTATGCAATCACAATCATACAATCGCATTCATACAATCGCAATCATACAATCACAATCATACAATCACAATCATACAATCGCAATCATACAATTACAATATCCCAAATACAATCTCCCAAATACAATCATACAATCACAATCATACAATCACAATCATACAATCATAATCATACAATTACAATCAGACATCACAATCATACAATCACAATCATACAATCGCAATCATACAATCACAATCATACAATCGCAATCATACAATCACAATTATGCAATCACAATCATACAATCGCATTCATACAATCGCAATCATACAATCACAATCATACAATCACAATCATACAATCACAATCATAAAATCACAAAAATACAAACTGAATCATACAATCACAATCATACAGTCACAATCATACAATCACAATCATACAATCATAATCATACAATCACAATCATACGATCGCAATCATACAATCACAATCATACCATCACAATCATACAATCACAATCATACAATCATAATCATACAATTACAATCATACATCACAATCATACAATCACAATCATACAATCGCAATCATACAATCACAATATCCCAAATACAATCTCCCAAATACAATCATACAATCACAATCATACATACACAATCATACAATCACAATCATACAATCGCAATCATACAATCGCAATCATACAATCGCAATCATACAATCGCAATCATACAATTACAGTATCCCAAATACAATCTCGCAAATACAATCATACAATCACAATCATACAATCACAATCATACAATCACAATCATACAATCGCAATCATACAATTACAATATCCCAAATACAATCTCCCAAATACAATCATACAATCACAATCATACAATCATAATCATACAATCACAATCATACAATCACAATCATACAATCACAATCATACAATCACAATCACACAATCACAATCGTACATTCACAATCATACAATCACAATCATACAATCACAATCATACAATCACAATCATACAATCTCAATCATACAATCACAATCATACAATCATAATCATACAATTACAATCATACATCACAATCATACAATCACAATCATACAATCGCAATCATACAATTACAATATCCCAAATACAATCTCCCAAATACAATCATACAATCACAATCATACAATCACAATCATACAATCACAATCATACAATCACAATCATACAATCACAATCATACAATCACAATCGTACAATCGCATTCATACAATCGCAATCATGCAATCACAATCATACAATCGCAATCATACAATTACAATCTCCCAAATACAATCTCCCAAATACAATCTCCCAGATACCATCATACAATCACATTCATACAATCACAATCATACAATCATAATCATACTATTACAATCATACATCACAATCATACAATCACAATCATACAATCGCAATCATACAATTGCAATCATACAATTACAATCTCCCAAATAAATCTCCCAAATACAATCTCCCAAATACAATCTCCCAAATACAATCATACAATCACAATCATACAATCACAATCATACTATCACAATCATACAATCACAATCATACAATCACAATCATACAATCACAATCATACAACCACAATCATACAATCGCAATCATACATTCAAAATCATGCAATCACAATCATACAATCACAATCATGCAATCACAATCATACAATCAGAATCATACAATCACAATCATTCAATAGCAATCGTACAATCACAATCGTACAATCACAATCGCACAACCACAACCAGACTATCACACTCATACAATCACAATGATACAATCGCAATCATACAATTACAATCTCCCAAATACAATCTCCCAAATACAATCACCCAAATACAATCATACAATCACAATCATACAATCATAATCATACAATCACAATCATACAATCACAATCAAACAATCACAATCATACAATCACAATCATGCAATCACAATCATACACTCAAAATCATGCAATCACAATCATACAATCACAATCATGCAATCACAATCATACAATCATAGTCATACAATCACAATCCTACAATCACAATCGTACAATCACAATCATACAATCACAATAATACAATCACAATCATGCAATCACAATCATACAATCACAATCATACAATCACAATCATACAATCACAATCATACAATCACAATCATACAATCACAATCATACTATCACAATCATACAATCACAATCATACTATCACAATCGTACAATCACAATCGTGCAATCACAATCGCACAACCACAATCAGACAATCACAATCATACAATCACAATCATACAATCACAATCATACAATCACAATCATACTTTCACAATCATACTATCACAATCATACAATCACAATCATACAATCACAGTCATACAATAACAATCATATAATCACAATCATACTATCACAATCATACAATCACAATCATACAATCACAATCATACAATCATAATCATACAATCACAATCATACAATCACAATCATACAATCACAATCATACAATCACAATCACACAATCACAATCGTACATTCACAATCATACAATCACAATCATACAATCACAATCATACAATCACAATCATACAATCTCAATCATACAATCACAATCATACAATCATAATCATACAATTACAATCATACATCACAATCATACAATCACAATCATACAATCGCAATCATACAATTACAATATCCCAGATACAATCTCCGAAATACAATCATACAATCACAATCATACAATCACAATCATACAATCACAATCATACAATCACAATCGTACAATCGCATTCATACAATCGCAATCATACAATCACAATCATACAATCGCAATCATACAATTACAATCTCCCAAATACAATCTCCCAAATACAATCTCCCAGATACAATCTCCCAAATACAATCATACAATCACAATCATACAATCACAATCATACAATCACAATCATACAATCACAATCATACTCTCACAATCATACAATCACAATCATACAATCACAATCATACAATCACAATCATACAATCACAATCATACAACCACAATTATACAATCGCAATCATACATTCAAAATCATGCAATCACAATCATACAATCACAATCATGCAATCACAATCATACAATCAGAATCATACAATCACAATCATTCAATAGCAATCGTACAATCACAATCGTACAATCACAATCGCACAACCACAACCAGACAATCACACTCATACAATCACAATCATACAATCGCAATCATACAATTACAATCTCCCAAATACAATCTCCCAAATACAATCACCCAAATACAATCATACAATCACAATCATACAATCATAATCATACAGTCACAATCATACAATCACAATCAAACAATCACAATCATACAATCATAGTCATACAATCACAATCCTACAATCACAATCGTACAATCACAATCGTACAATCACAATTGCACAACCACAATCAGTCAATCACAATCATACAATCACAATCATACAATCACTATCATACAATCACAATCATACAATCACAATCATACTTTCACAATCATACAATCACAATCATACAATCACAATCATACAATTACAATCATACATCACACTCATACAATCACAATCATACAATCGCAATCATACAATTACAATCATACAATCATAATCATACAATTACAATCATACAATCACAATCATACAATCGCAATCATACAATCGCAATCATTAAATTACAATCTCCCAAATAAATCTCCCAAATACAATCTCCCAAATACAATCATACAATCACAATCATACAATCACAATCATACAATCATAATCATACAATTACAATCATACATCACAATCATACAATCACAATCAGACATCACAATCATACAATCACAATCATACAATCGCAATCATACAATCACAATCATACAATCGCAATCATACAATCACAATTATGCCATCACAATCATACAATCGCATTCATACAATCGCAATCATACAATCACAATCGTACAATCACAATCATACAATCGCAATCATACAATTACAATATCCCAAATACAATCTCCCAAATACAATCATACAATCACAATCATACAATCATAATCATACAATTACAATCAGACATCACAATCATACAATCACAATCATACAATCGCAATCATACAATCACAATCATACAATCGCAATCATACAATCACAATTATGCAATCACAATCATACAATCGCATTCATACAATCGCAATCATACAATCACAATCATACAATCACAATCATACAATCACAATCATAAAATCACAAAAATACAAACTTAATCATACAATCACAATCATACAGTCACAATCATACAATCACAATCATACAATCATAATCATACAATCACAATCATACGATCGCAATCATACAATCACAATCATACCATCACAATCATACAATCACAATCATACAATCATAATCATACAATTACAATCATACATCACAATCATACAATCACAATCATACAATCGCAATCATACAATCACAATATCCCAAATACAATCTCCCAAATACAATCATACAATCACAATCATACATACACAATCATACAATCACAATCATACAATCGCAATCATACAATCGCAATCATACAATCGCAATCATACAATTACAGTATCCCAAATACAATCTCGCAAATACAATCATACAATCACAATCATACAATCACAATCATACAATCACAATCATACAATCGCAATCATACAATTACAATATCCCAAATACAATCTCCCAAATACAATCATACAATCACAATCATACAATCATAATCATACAATCACAATCATACAATCACAATCATACAATCACAATCATACAATCACAATCACACAATCACAATCGTACATTCACAATCATACAATCACAATCATACAATCACAATCATACAATCACAATCATACAATCTCAATCATACAATCACAATCATACAATCATAATCATACAATTACAATCATACATCACAATCATACAATCACAATCATACAATCGCAATCATACAATTACAATATCCCAAATACAATCTCCCAAATACAATCATACAATCACAATCATACAATCACAATCATACAATCACAATCATACAATCACAATCGTACAATCGCATTCATACAATCATAATCATACAATTACAATCATACATCACAATCATACAATCACAATCATACAATCGCAATCATACAATCGCAATCATACAATTACAATCTCCCAAATAAATCTCCCAAATACAATCTCCCAAATACAATCTCCCAAATACAATCATACAATCACAATCATACAATCACAATCATACTATCACAATCATACAATCACAATCATACAATCACAATCATACAATCACAATCATACAACCACAATCATACAATCGCAATCATACATTCAAAATCATGCAATCACAATCATACAATCACAATCATGCAATCACAATCATACAATCAGAATCATACAATCACAATCATTCAATAGCAATCGTACAATCACAATCGTACAATCACAATCGCACAACCACAACCAGACTATCACACTCATACAATCACAATGATACAATCGCAATCATACAATTACAATCTCCCAAATACAATCTCCCAAATACAATCACCCAAATACAATCATACAATCACAATCATACAATCATAATCATACAATCACAATCATACAATCACAATCAAACAATCACAATCATACAATCACAATCATGCAATCACAATCATACACTCAAAATCATGCAATCACAATCATACAATCACAATCATGCAATCACAATCATACAATCATAGTCATACAATCACAATCCTACAATCACAATCGTACAATCACAATCGTACAATCACAATTGCACAACCACAATCAGTCAATCACAATCATACAATCACAATCATACAATCACTATCATACAATCACAATCATACAATCACAATCATACTTTCACAATCATACAATCACAATCATACAATCACAATCATACAATTACAATCATACATCACACTCATACAATCACAATCATACAATCGCAATCATACAATTACAATCATACAATCATAATCATACAATTACAATCAGACATCACAATTATACAATCACAATCATACAATCGCAATCATACAATCACAATCATACAATCGCAATCATACAATCACAATTATGCAATCACAATCATACAATCGCATTCATACAATCGCAATCATACAATCACAATCATACAATCACAATCATACAATCGCAATCATACAATTACAATATCCCAAATACAATCTCCCAAATACAATCATACAATCACAATCATACAATCGCAATCATACCATTACAATCTCCCAAATACAATCTCCCAAATACAATCACCCAAATACAATCATACAATCACAATCATACAATCATAATCATACAATCACAATCATACAATCACAATCATACAATCACAATCATACTATCTCAATCATACAATCACAATCATACAATCACAATCATACTATCACAATCATACATTCAAAATCATGCAATCACAATCATACAATCACAATCATGCAATCACAATCATACAATCATAATCATCCAATCACAATCATATAATCACAATCGTACAATCACAATCGTACAATCACAATCGCACAACCACAATCAGACAATTACAATCATACAATCACAATCATACAATCACAATCATACAATCACAATCATACAATCACAATCATACAATCACAATCATACAATCACAATCATACAATCACAATCATACAATCACAATCATACAATCACAAAAATACAATCATAATCATACAATCACAATCATACAATCACAATCATACAATCATAATCATGCAATCACAATCATACGATCGCAATCATACAATCACAATCATACCATCACAATCATACAATCAGAATCATACAATCATAATCATACAATTACAATCATACATCACAATCATACAATCACAATCATACAATCGCAATCATACAATCACAATCATACAATCGTAATCATACAATTACAATCTCCCAAATACAATCTCCCAAATACAATCTCCCAGATACCATCATACAATCACATTCATACAATCACAATCATACAATCATAATCGTACAATCACAATCGCACAACCACAATCAGACAATTACAATCATACAATCACAATCATACAATCACAATCATACAATCACAATCATACAATCACAATCATACAATCACAATCATACAATCACAATCATACAATCACAATCATACAATCACAAAAATACAATCACAATCATACAATCACAATCATACAATCACAATCATACAATCGCAATCATACAATCGCAATCATACAATCGCAATCATACAATCACAATCATACAATCTCAATCATACAATCACAATCATACAACCACAATCAGACAATCACAATCATACAATCACAATCATACAATCACAATCATACAATCACAATTATGCAATCACAATCATACAATCGCATTCATACAATCGCATTCATACAATCGCAATCATACAATCATAATCATACAATCACAATCGTACAATCACAATCATACAATCACAATCATACATTCAAAATCATGCAATCACAATCATACAATCATAATCATACAATTACAATCAAGGAATCACAATCATACAATCACAATCATACAATCGCAAGCATACAATCACAATCATACAATCTCAATCATACAATCACAATCATACAATCATAATCATACAATTAGAATCATACATCACAATCATACAATCACAATCATACAATCGCAATCATACAATTACAATATCCCAAATACAATCTCCCAAATACAATCATACAATCACAATCATACAATCGCAAGCATACAATCACAATCATACAATCTCAATCATACAATCACAATCATACAATCATAATCATACAATTACAATCATACATCACAATCATACAATCACAATCATACTATCGCAATCATACAATCACAATCACACAATCACAATCGTACATTCACAATCATACAATCACAATCATACAATCACAATCATACAATCACAATCATACAATCTCAATCATACAATCACAATCATACAATCATAATCATACAATCACAATCATACAATCACAATCATACAATTGCAATCATACTACCACAATCATACAATCACAATCATACAATCACAATCATACAATCGCAATCATACAATCACAATCATAAAATCACAATCACACAATCTCAATCATACAATCACAATCATACAACCACAATCAGACAATCACAATCATACAATCACAATCATACAATCACAATCAGACAATCACAATTATGCAATCACAATCATACAATCGCATTCATACAATCGCATTCATACAATCGCAATCATACAATCATAATCATACAATCACAATCGTAGAATCACAATCATACAATCACAATCATACATTCAAAATCATGCAATCACAATCATACAATCACAATCATGCAATCACAATCATACAATCAGAATCATACAATCACAATCATACAATCGCAATCATACAATCACAATCATACAATCGCAATCAGACAATTACAATCTCCCAAATACAATCTCCCAGATACAATCATACAATCACAATCATACAATCACAATCATACAATCATAATCATACAATTACAATCATACATCACAATCATACAATCACAATCATACAATCGCAATCATACAATTACAATATCCCAAATACAATCTCCCAAATACAATCATACAATCACAATCATACAATCACAATCATACAATCACAATCATACAATCACAATCATGCAATCACAATCATACAATCACAATCATACAATCGCATTCATACAACCGCAATCATACAATCACAATCATACAATCGCAATCATACAATTACAATCTCCCAAATACAATCTCCCAAATACAATCACCCAAATACAATCATACAATCACAATCATACAATCATAATCATACAATCACAATCATACAATCACAATCATACAATCACAATCATGCAATCACAATCATACAATCACAATCATACAATCACAATCATACAATCACAATCATACAATCACAATCATACAATCACAATCATACAATCACAATCATACAATCGCAATCATACAATCGCAATCATACAATCACAATCATACAATCTCAATCATACAATCACAATCATACAACCACAATCAGACAATCACAATCATACAATCACAATCATACAATCACAATCATACAATCACAATCATACAATCACAATTATGCAATCACAATCATACAATCGCATTCATACAATCGCAATCATACAATCACAATCATACAATCACAATCATACAATCACAATCATAAAATCACAAAAATACAAACTTAATCATACAATCACAATCATACAGTCACAATCATACAATCACAATCATACAACCATAATCATACAATCACAATCATACGATCGCTATCATACAATCACAATCATACCATCACAATCATACAATCACAATCATACAATCATAATCATACAATTACAATCATACATCACAATCATACAATCACAATCATACAATCGCAATCATACAATCACAATATCCCAAATACAATCTCCCAAATACAATCATACAATCACAATCATACATACACAATCATACAATCACAATCATACAATCGCAATCATACAATCGCAATCATACAATCGCAATCATACAATTACAGTATCCCAAATACAATCTCGCAAATACAATCATACAATCACAATCATACAATCACAATCATACAATCGCAATCATACAATTACAATATCCCAAATACAATCTCCCAAATACAATCATACAATCACAATCATACAATCATAATCATACAATCACAATCATACCATCACAATCATACAATCACAATCATACAATCACAATCACACAATCACAATCGTACATTCACAATCATACAATCACAATCATACAATCACAATCATACAATCACAATCATACAATCTCAATCATACAATCACAATCATACAATCATAATCATACAATTACAATCATACATCACAATCATACAATCACAATCATACAATCGCAATCATACAATTACAATATCCCAAATACAATCTCCCAAATACAATCATACAATCACAATCATACAATCACAATCATACAATCACAATCATACAATCACAATCGTACAATCGCATTCATACAATCGCAATCATACAATCACAATCATACAATCGCAATCATACAATTACAATCTCCCAAATACAATCTCCCAAATACAATCACCCAAATACAATCATACAATCACAATCATACAATCATAATCATACAATCACAATCATACAATCACAATCATACAATCACAATCATACTATCACAATCATACAATCACAATCATACAATCACAATCATACTATCACAATCATACATTCAAAATCATGCAATCACAATCATACAATCACAATCATGCAATCACAATCATACAATCATAATCATCCAATCACAATCAAGGAATCACAATCATACAATCACAATCATACATTCAAAATCATGCAATCACAATCATACAATCATAATCATACAATTACAATCAAGGAATCACAATCATACAATCACAATCATACAATCACAATCAAGGAATCACAATCATACAATCACAATCATACAATCGCAAGCATACAATCACAATCATACAATCTCAATCATACAATCACAATCATACAATCATAATCATACAATTAGAATCATACATCACAATCATACAATCACAATCATACAATCGCAATCATACAATTACAATATCCCAAATACAATCTCCCAAATACAATCATACAATCACAATCATACAATCGCAAGCATACAATCACAATCATACAATCTCAATCATACAATCACAATCATACAATCATAATCATACAATTACAATCATACATCACAATCATACAATCACAATCATACTATCGCAATCATACAATCACAATCACACAATCACAATCGTACATTCACAATCATACAATCACAATCATACAATCACAATCATACAATCACAATCATACAATCTCAATCATACAATCACAATCATACAATCATAATCATACAATCACAATCATACAATCACAATCATACAATTGCAATCATACTACCACAATCATACAATCACAATCATACAATCACAATCATACAATCGCAATCATACAATCACAATCATACAATCACAATCATACAATCACAATCATACAATCACAATCATACAATCGCATTCATACAATCGCAATCATACAATCACAATCATACAATCGCAATCATACAATTACAATCATACAATCACAATCATACAATCGCAATCATACAATCGCAATCATAAAATCACAATCATACAATCTCAATCATACAATCACAATCATACAACCACAATCAGACAATCACAATCATACAATCACAATCATACAATCACAATCATACAATCACAATCATACAATCACAATCATACAATCACAATCATACAATCGCATTCATACAATCGCAATCATACAATCACAATCATACAATCGCAATCATACAATTACAATCATACAATCACAATCATACAATCGCAATCATACAATCGCAATCATAAAATCACAATCATACAATCTCAATCATACAATCACAATCATACAACCACAATCAGACAATCACAATCATACAATCACAATCATACAATCACAATCATACAATCACAATTATGCAATCACAATCATACAATCGCATTCATACAATCGCATTCATACAACCGCAATCATACAATCATAATCATACAATCACAATCGTACAATCACAATCATACAATCACAATCATACATTCAAAATCATGCAATCACAATCATACAATCACAATCATGCAATCACAATCATACAATCAGAATCATACAATCACAATCATACAATCGCAATCATACAATCACAATCATACAATCGCAATCATACAATTACAATCTCCCAAATACAATCTCCCAAATACAATCTCCCAGATACAATCATACAATCACAATCATACAATCACAATCATACAATCATAATCATACAATTACAATCATACATCACAATCATACAATCACAATCATACAATCGCAATCATACAATTACAATATCCCAAATACAATCTCCCAAATACAATCATACAATCACAATCATACAATCACAATCATACAATCACAATCATACAATCACAATCATGCAATCACAATCATACAATCGCATTCATACAACCGCAATCATACAATCACAATCATACAATCGCAATCATACAATTACAATCTCCCAAATACAATCTCCCAAATACAATCACCCAAATACAATCATACAATCACAATCATACAATCATAATCATACAATCACAATCATACAATCACAATCATACAATCACAATCATGCAATCACAATCATACAATCACAATCATACAATCACAATCATACAATCACAATCATACAATCACAATCATACAATCACAATCATACAATCACAATCATACAATCACAATCATACAATCGCAATCATACAATCGCAATCATACAATCGCAATCATACAATCACAATCATACAATCTCAATCATACAATCACAATCATACAACCACAATCAGACAATCACAATCATACAATCACAATCATACAATCACAATCATACAATCACAATTATGCAATCACAATCATACAATCGCATTCATACAATCGCATTCATACAATCGCAATCATACAATCATAATCATACAATCACAATCGTACAATCACAATCATACAATCACAATCATACATTCAAAATCATGCAATCACAATCATACAATCACAATCATGCAATCACAATCATACAATCAGAATCATACAATCACAATCATACAATCGCAATCATACAATTACAATCTCCCAAATACAATCTCCCAAATACAATCTCCCAACTACAATCTCCCAAATACAATCATACAATCACAATCATAAAATCACAATCATACAATCATAATCACACAATTACAATCATACATCACAATCATACAATCACAATCATACAATCGCAATCATACAATCACAATCATACAATCGCAATCATACAATTACAATCTCCCAAATACAATCTCCCAAATACAATCTCCCACATACAATCATACAATCACAATCATACAATCACAATCATACAATCACAATCATACAATCACAATCATGCAATCATAATCATACAATCACAATCATACAATCACAATCATACAACCACAATCATACAATCGCAATCATACATTCAAAATCATGCAATTACAATCATACAATCACAATCATGCAATCACAATCATACAATCAGAATCATAAAATCACAATCATTCAATAACAATCGTACAATCACAATCGTACGATCACAATCGCACAACCACAATCAGACAATCACACTCATACAATCACAATCATACAACCACAATCATACAATCACAATCATACTATCACAATCATACAATCACAATCATACTATCACAATCATACAATCACAATCATACAATCACAATCGTACAATCGCATTCATACAATCGCAATCATACAATCACAATCATACAATCGCAATCATACCATTACAATCTCCCAAATACAATCTCCCAAATACAATCACCCAAATACAATCATACAATCACAATCATACAATCATAATCATACAATCACAATCATACAATCACAATCATACAATCACAATCATACTATCACAATCATACAATCACAATCATACAATCACAATCATACTATCACAATCATACATTCAAAATCATGCAATCACAATCATACAATCACAATCATGCAATCACAATCATACAATCATAATCATCCAATCACAATCATATAATCACAATCGTACAATCACAATCGTACAATCACAATCGCACAACCACAATCAGACAATTACAATCATACAATCACAATCATACAATCACAATCATACAATCACAATCATACAATCACAATCATACAATCACAATCATACAATCACAATCATACAATCACAATCATACAATCACAATCATACAATCACAAAAATACAATCATAATCATACAATCACAATCATACAATCACAATCATACAATCATAATCATGCAATCACAATCATACGATCGCAATCATACAATCACAATCATACCATCACAATCATACAATCAGAATCATACAATCATAATCATACAATTACAATCATACATCACAATCATACAATCACAATCATACAATCGCAATCATACAATCACAATCATACAATCGTAATCATACAATTACAATCTCCCAAATACAATCTCCCAAATACAATCTCCCAGATACCATCATACAATCACATTCATACAATCACAATCATACAATCATAATCATACAATTACAATCATACATCACAATCATACAATCACAATCATACAATCGCAATCATACAATCGCATTCATACAATCGCAATCATACAATCATAATCATACAATCACAATCGTACAATCACAATCATACAATCACAATCATACATTCAAAATCATGCAATCACAATCATGCAATCACAATCATACAATCACAATCATACAAACGCATTCATACAACCGCAATCATACCATCACAATCATACAATCGCAATCATACAGTTACAATCTCCCAAATACAATCTCCCAAACACAATCACCCAAATACAATCATACAATCACAATCATACAATCACAATCATACAATCACAATCATGCAATCACAATCATACAATCACAATCATACAATCACAATCATACAATCGCAATCATACAATCACAATCATACAACCACAATCAGACAATCACAATCATACAATCACAATCATACAATCACAATCATACAATCACAATTATGCAATCACAATCATACAATCGCATTCATACAATCGCATTCATACAATCGCAATCATACAATCATAATCATACAATCACAATCGTACAATCACAATCATACAATCACAATCATACATTCAAAATCATGCAATCACAATCATACAATCATAATCATACAATTACAATCAAGGAATCACAATCATACAATCACAATCATACAATCACAATCAAGGAATCACAATCATACAATCACAATCATACAATCACAATCATACAATCACAATCATACAATCACAATCCTACAATCACAATCGTACAATGACAATCGTACAATCACAATCGCACAACCACAATCAGACAATCACAATCATACAATCACAATCATACAATCACAATCATACAATCACAATCATACAATCACAATCATACTTTCACAATCATACTATCACAATCATACAATCACAATCATACAATCACAGTCATACAATAACAATCATACAATAACAATCATATAATCACAATCATACTATCACAATCATACAATCACAATCATACAATCACAATCATACAATCACAATCAAGGAATCACAATCATACAATCACAATCATACAATCACAATCAAGGAATCACAATCATACAATCACAATCATACAATCGCAAGCATACAATCACAATCATACAATCTCAATCATACAATCACAATCATACAATCATAATCATACAATTAGAATCATACATCACAATCATACAATCACAATCATACAATCGCAACCATACAATTACAATATCCCAAATACAATCTCCCAAATACAATCATACAATCACAATCATACAATCACAATCATACAATCTCAATCATACAATCACAATCATACAATCATAATCATACAATCACAATCATACAATCACAATCATACAATTGCAATCATACAATCACAATCATACAATCACAATCATACAATCACAATCATACAATCGCAATCATACAATCACAATCATACAATCACAATCATACAATCACAATCATACAATCACAATCATACAATCGCATTCATACAATCGCAATCATACAATCACAAACATACAATCGCAATCATACAATTACAATCATACAATCACAATCATACAATCGCAATCATACAATCGCAATCATAAAATCACAATCATACAATCTCAATCATACAATCACAATCATACAACCACAATCAGACAATCACAATCATACAATCACAATCATACAATCACAATCATACAATCACAATTATGCAATCACAATCATACAATCGCATTCATACAATCGCATTCATACAATCGCAATCATACAATCATAATCATACAATCACAATCGTACAATCACAATCATACAATCACAATCATACATTCAAAATCATGCAATCACAATCATACAATCACAATCATGCAATCACAATCATACAATCAGAATCATACAATCACAATCATACAATCGCAATCATACAATCACAATCATACAATCGCAATCATACAATTACAATCTCCCAAATACAATCTCCCAAATACAATCTTCCAGATACAATCATACAATCACAATCATACAATCACAATCATACAATCACAATCATACAATTACAATCATACATCACATTCATACAATCACAATCATACAATCGCAATCATACAATTACAATATCCCAAATACAATCTCCCAAATACAATCATACAATCACAATCATACAATCACAATCATACAATCACAATCATACAATCACAATCATGCAATCACAATCATACAATCACAATCATACAATCGCATTCATACAACCGCAATCATACAATCACAATCATACAATCGCAATCATACAATTACAATCTCCCAAATACAATCTCCCAAATACAATCACCCAAATACAATCATACAATCACAATCATACAATCATAATCATACAATCACAATCGTACAATCACAATCATACAATCACAATCATACATTCAAAATCATGCAATCACAATCATACAATCACAATCATGCAATCACAATCATACAATCAGAATCATACAATCACAATCATACAATCACAATCATACAATTACAATCTCCCAAATACAATCTCCCAAATACAATCTCCCAAATACAATCTCCCAACTACAATCTCCCAAATACAATCATACAATCACAATCATAAAATCACAATCATACAATCATAATCACACAATTACAATCATACATCACAATCATACAATCACAATCATACAATCGCAATCATACAATCACAATCATACAATCGCAATCATACAATTACAATCTCCCAAATACAATCTCCCAAATACAATCTCCCACATACAATCATACAATCACAATCATACAATCACAATCATACAATCACAATCATACAATCACAATCATACAATCACAATCATGCAATCATAATCATACAATCACAATCATACAACCACAATCATACAACCACAATCATACAATCGCAATCATACATTCAAAATCATGCAATTACAATCATACAATCACAATCATGCAATCACAATCATACAATCAGAATCATAAAATCACAATCATTCAATAACAATCGTACAATCACAATCGTACGATCACAATCGCACAACCACAATCAGACAATCACACTCATACAATCACAATCATACAACCACAATCATACAATCACAATCATACTATCACAATCATACAATCACAATCATACTATCACAATCGTACAATCACAATCGTGCAATCACAATCGCACAACCACAATCAGACAATCACAATCATACAATCACAATCATACAATCACAATCATACAATCACAATCATACTTTCACAATCATACTATCACAATCATACAATCACAATCATACAATCACAGTCATACAATAACAATCATATAATCACAATCATACTATCGCAATCATACAATCACAATCATACAATCACAATCATATAATCACAATCATACAATCACAATCATACAATCACAATCATACAATCACAATCATACAATCACAATCAAAGAATCACAATCATACAATCACAATCATACAATCGCAAGCATACAATCACAATCGTACAATCTCAATCATACAATCACAATCATACAATCACAATAATACAATCATAATCATACAATTACAATCATACATCACAATCATACAATCACAATCATACAATCACAATCATACGTTCACAATCATACTATCACAATCATACAATCACAATCATACAATCACAATCATACAATCGCAATCATACAATTACAATATCCCAAATACAATCATACAATCACAATCATACAATCACAATCATACAATCACAATCATACAATCACAATCATACTTTCACAATCATAAAATCACAATCATACAATCAGAATCATACAATCACAGTCATACAATCACAGTCATACAATCACAATCATACTATCAGAATCATACAATCACAGTCATACAATCACAATCATACAATCACAATCATACTATCACAATCATACAATCACAATCATACAATCACAATCATGCAATCACAATCATACAATCACAATCATACAATCGCAATCATACAATCATAATCATACAATCACAATCATACAATCACAATCATACAATCACAATCATGCAATCACAATCATACAATCACAATCATACAATCACAATCATACAATCACAGTCATACAATCACAATCATACAATCACAATCATACTATCACAATCATACAATCACAATCATACTATCACAATCGTACAATCACAATCGTGCAATCACAATCGCACAACCACAATCAGACAATCACAATCATACAATCACAATCATACAATCACAATCATACAATCACAATCATACTTTCACAATCATACTATCACAATCATACAATCACAATCATACAATCACAGTCATACAATAACAATCATATAATCACAATCATACTATCACAATCATACAATCACAATCATACAATCACAATCATATAATCACAATCATACAATCACAATCATACAATCACAATCATACAATCACAATCAAAGAATCACAATCATACAATCACAATCATACAATCGCAAGCATACAATCACAATCGTACAATCTCAATCCTACAATCACAATCGTACAATGACAATCGTACAATCACAATCGCACAACCACAATCAGACAATCACAATCATACAATCACAATCATACAATCACAATCATACAATCACAATCATACAATCACAATCATACTTTCACAATCATACTATCACAATCATACAATCACAATCATACAATCACAGTCATACAATAACAATCATACAATAACAATCATATAATCACAATCATACTATCACAATCATACAATCACAATCATACAATCACAATCATACAATCACAATCAAGGAATCACAATCATACAATCACAATCATACAATCACAATCAAGGAATCACAATCATACAATCACAATCATACAATCGCAAGCATACAATCACAATCATACAATCTCAATCATACAATCACAATCATACAATCATAATCATACAATTAGAATCATACATCACAATCATACAATCACAATCATACAATCGCAACCATACAATTACAATATCCCAAATACAATCTCCCAAATACAATCATACAATCACAATCATACAATCACAATCATACAATCTCAATCATACAATCACAATCATACAATCATAATCATACAATCACAATCATACAATCACAATCATACAATTGCAATCATACAATCACAATCATACAATCACAATCATACAATCACAATCATACAATCGCAATCATACAATCACAATCATACAATCACAATCATACAATCACAATCATACAATCACAATCATACAATCGCATTCATACAATCGCAATCATACAATCACAAACATACAATCGCAATCATACAATTACAATCATACAATCACAATCATACAATCGCAATCATACAATCGCAATCATAAAATCACAATCATACAATCTCAATCATACAATCACAATCATACAACCACAATCAGACAATCACAATCATACAATCACAATCATACAATCACAATCATACAATCACAATTATGCAATCACAATCATACAATCGCATTCATACAATCGCATTCATACAATCGCAATCATACAATCATAATCATACAATCACAATCGTACAATCACAATCATACAATCACAATCATACATTCAAAATCATGCAATCACAATCATACAATCACAATCATGCAATCACAATCATACAATCAGAATCATACAATCACAATCATACAATCGCAATCATACAATCACAATCATACAATCGCAATCATACAATTACAATCTCCCAAATACAATCTCCCAAATACAATCTTCCAGATACAATCATACAATCACAATCATACAATCACAATCATACAATCACAATCATACAATTACAATCATACATCACATTCATACAATCACAATCATACAATCGCAATCATACAATTACAATATCCCAAATACAATCTCCCAAATACAATCATACAATCACAATCATACAATCACAATCATACAATCACAATCATACAATCACAATCATGCAATCACAATCATACAATCACAATCATACAATCGCATTCATACAACCGCAATCATACAATCACAATCATACAATCGCAATCATACAATTACAATCTCCCAAATACAATCTCCCAAATACAATCACCCAAATACAATCATACAATCACAATCATACAATCATAATCATACAATCACAATCGTACAATCACAATCATACAATCACAATCATACATTCAAAATCATGCAATCACAATCATACAATCACAATCATGCAATCACAATCATACAATCAGAATCATACAATCACAATCATACAATCACAATCATACAATTACAATCTCCCAAATACAATCTCCCAAATACAATCTCCCAAATACAATCTCCCAACTACAATCTCCCAAATACAATCATACAATCACAATCATAAAATCACAATCATACAATCATAATCACACAATTACAATCATACATCACAATCATACAATCACAATCATACAATCGCAATCATACAATCACAATCATACAATCGCAATCATACAATTACAATCTCCCAAATACAATCTCCCAAATACAATCTCCCACATACAATCATACAATCACAATCATACAATCACAATCATACAATCACAATCATACAATCACAATCATACAATCACAATCATGCAATCATAATCATACAATCACAATCATACAACCACAATCATACAACCACAATCATACAATCGCAATCATACATTCAAAATCATGCAATTACAATCATACAATCACAATCATGCAATCACAATCATACAATCAGAATCATAAAATCACAATCATTCAATAACAATCGTACAATCACAATCGTACGATCACAATCGCACAACCACAATCAGACAATCACACTCATACAATCACAATCATACAACCACAATCATACAATCACAATCATACTATCACAATCATACAATCACAATCATACTATCACAATCGTACAATCACAATCGTGCAATCACAATCGCACAACCACAATCAGACAATCACAATCATACAATCACAATCATACAATCACAATCATACAATCACAATCATACTTTCACAATCATACTATCACAATCATACAATCACAATCATACAATCACAGTCATACAATAACAATCATATAATCACAATCATACTATCGCAATCATACAATCACAATCATACAATCACAATCATATAATCACAATCATACAATCACAATCATACAATCACAATCATACAATCACAATCATACAATCACAATCAAAGAATCACAATCATACAATCACAATCATACAATCGCAAGCATACAATCACAATCGTACAATCTCAATCATACAATCACAATCATACAATCACAATAATACAATCATAATCATACAATTACAATCATACATCACAATCATACAATCACAATCATACAATCACAATCATACGTTCACAATCATACTATCACAATCATACAATCACAATCATACAATCACAATCATACAATCGCAATCATACAATTACAATATCCCAAATACAATCATACAATCACAATCATACAATCACAATCATACAATCACAATCATACAATCACAATCATACTTTCACAATCATAAAATCACAATCATACAATCAGAATCATACAATCACAGTCATACAATCACAGTCATACAATCACAATCATACTATCAGAATCATACAATCACAGTCATACAATCACAATCATACAATCACAATCATACTATCACAATCATACAATCACAATCATACAATCACAATCATGCAATCACAATCATACAATCACAATCATACAATCGCAATCATACAATCATAATCATACAATCACAATCATACAATCACAATCATACAATCACAATCATGCAATCACAATCATACAATCACAATCATACAATCACAATCATACAATCACAGTCATACAATCACAATCATACAATCACAATCATACTATCACAATCATACAATCACAATCATACTATCACAATCGTACAATCACAATCGTGCAATCACAATCGCACAACCACAATCAGACAATCACAATCATACAATCACAATCATACAATCACAATCATACAATCACAATCATACTTTCACAATCATACTATCACAATCATACAATCACAATCATACAATCACAGTCATACAATAACAATCATATAATCACAATCATACTATCACAATCATACAATCACAATCATACAATCACAATCATATAATCACAATCATACAATCACAATCATACAATCACAATCATACAATCACAATCAAAGAATCACAATCATACAATCACAATCATACAATCGCAAGCATACAATCACAATCGTACAATCTCAATCATACAATCACAATCATACAATCACAATAATACAATCATAATCATACAATTACAATCATACATCACAATCATACAATCACAATCATACAATCACAATCATACGTTCACAATCATACTATCACAATCATACAATCACAATCATACAATCACAATCATGCAATCACAATCATACAATCACAATCATACAATCGCAATCATACAATCATAATCATACAATCACAATCATACAATCACAATCATACAATCACAATCATGCAATCACAATCATACAATCACAATCATACAATCACAATCATACAATCACAGTCATACAATCACAATCACACAATCACAATCGTACATTCACAATCATACAATCACAATCATACAATCACAATCATACAATCACAATCATACAATCTCAATCATACAATCACAATCATACAATCATAATCATACAATCACAATCATACAATCACAATCATACAATTGCAATCATACTACCACAATCATACAATCACAATCATACAATCACAATCATACAATCGCAATCATACAATCACAATCATACAATCACAATCATACAATCACAATCATACAATCACAATCATACAATCGCATTCATACAATCGCAATCATACAATCACAATCATACAATCGCAATCATACAATTACAATCATACAATCACAATCATACAATCGCAATCATACAATCGCAATCATAAAATCACAATCATACAATCTCAATCATACAATCACAATCATACAACCACAATCAGACAATCACAATCATACAATCACAATCATACAATCGCATTCATACAATCGCATTCATACAACCGCAATCATACAATCATAATCATACAATCACAATCGTACAATCACAATCATACAATCACAATCATACATTCAAAATCATGCAATCACAATCATACAATCACAATCATGCAATCACAATCATACAATCAGAATCATACAATCACAATCATACAATCGCAATCATACAATCACAATCATACAATCGCAATCATACAATTACAATCTCCCAAATACAATCTCCCAAATACAATCTCCCAGATACAATCATACAATCACAATCATACAATCACAATCATACAATCATAATCATACAATTACAATCATACATCACAATCATACAATCACAATCATACAATCGCAATCATACAATTACAATATCCCAAATACAATCTCCCAAATACAATCATACAATCACAATCATACAATCACAATCATACAATCACAATCATACAATCACAATCATGCAATCATAATCATACAATCACAATCATACAATCGCATTCATACAACCGCAATCATACAATCACAATCATACAATCGCAATCATACAATTACAATCTCCCAAATACAATCTCCCAAATACAATCACCCAAATACAATCATACAATCACAATCATACAATCATAATCATACAATCACAATCATACAATCACAATCATACAATCACAATCATGCAATCACAATCATACAATCACAATCATACAATCACAATCATACAATCACAATCATACAATCACAATCATACAATCACAATCATACAATCACAATCATACAATCGCAATCATACAATCGCAATCATACAATCGCAATCATACAATCACAATCATACAATCTCAATCATACAATCACAATCATACAACCACAATCAGACAATCACAATCATACAATCACAATCATACAATCACAATCATACAATCACAATTATGCAATCACAATCATACAATCGCATTCATACAATCGCATTCATACAATCGCAATCATACAATCATAATCATACAATCACAATCGTACAATCACAATCATACAATCACAATCATACATTCAAAATCATGCAATCACAATCATACAATCACAATCATGCAATCACAATCATACAATCAGAATCATACAATCACAATCATACAATCGCAATCATACAATTACAATCTCCCAAATACAATCTCCCAAATACAATCTCCCAAATACAATCTCCCAACTACAATCTCCCAAATACAATCATACAATCACAATCATAAAATCACAATCATACAATCATAATCACACAATTACAATCATACATCACAATCATACAATCACAATCATACAATCGCAATCATACAATCACAATCATACAATCGCAATCATACAATTACAATCTCCCAAATACAATCTCCCAAATACAATCTCCCACATACAATCATACAATCACAATCATACAATCACAATCATACAATCACAATCATACAATCACAATCATGCAATCATAATCATACAATCACAATCATACAATCACAATCATACAACCACAATCATACAATCGCAATCATACATTCAAAATCATGCAATTACAATCATACAATCACAATCATGCAATCACAATCATACAATCAGAATCATAAAATCACAATCATTCAATAACAATCGTACAATCACAATCGTACGATCACAATCGCACAACCACAATCAGACAATCACACTCATACAATCACAATCATACAACCACAATCATACAATCACAATCATACTATCACAATCATACAATCACAATCATACTATCACAATCATACAATCACAATCATACAATCACAATCGTACAATCGCATTCATACAATCGCAATCATACAATCACAATCATACAATCACAATCATACAATCATAATCATACAATCACAATCATACAATCACAATCATACAATCACAATCATACTATCACAATCATACAATCACAATCATACAATCACAATCATACTATCACAATCATACATTCAAAATCATGCAATCACAATCATACAATCACAATCATGCAATCACAATCATACAATCATAATCATCCAATCACAATCATATAATCACAATCGTACAATCACAATCGTACAATCACAATCGCACAATCACAATCATACAATCACAATCATACATTCAAAATCATGCAATCACAATCATGCAATCACAATCATACAATCACAATCATACAAACGCATTCATACAACCGCAATCATACCATCACAATCATACAATCGCAATCATACAGTTACAATCTCCCAAATACAATCTCCCAAACACAATCACCCAAATACAATCATACAATCACAATCATACAATCACAATCATACAATCACAATCATGCAATCACAATCATACAATCACAATCATACAATCACAATCATACAATCACAATCATACAATCACAATCATACAATCACAATCATACAATCACAATCATACAATCGCAATCATACAATCGCAATCATACAATCGCAATCATACAATCACAATCATGCAATCATAATCATACAATCACAATCATACAATCACAATCATACAACCACAATCATACAATCGCAATCATACATTCAAAATCATGCAATTACAATCATACAATCACAATCATGCAATCACAATCATACAACCAGAATCATAAAATCACAATCATTCAATAACAATCGTACAATCACAATCGTACGATCACAATCGCACAACCACAATCAGACAATCACACTCATACAATCACAATCATACAACCACAATCATACAATCACAATCATACTATCACAATCATACAATCACAATCATACTATCACAATCGTACAATCACAATCGTGCAATCACAATCGCACAACCACAATCAGACAATCACAATCATACAATCACAATCATACAATCACAATCATACAATCACAATCATACTTTCACAATCATACTATCACAATCATACAATCACAATCATACAATCACAGTCATACAATAACAATCATATAATCACAATCATACTATCGCAATCATACAGTCACAATCATACAATCACAATCATATAATCACAATCATACAATCACAATCATACAATCACAATCATACAATCACAATCATACAATCACAATCAAAGAATCACAATCATACAATCACAATCATACAATCGCAAGCATACAATCACAATCGTACAATCTCAATCATACAATCACAATCATACAATCACAATAATACAATCATAATCATACAATTACAATCATACATCACAATCATACAATCACAATCATACAATCACAATCATACGTTCACAATCATACTATCACAATCATACAATCACAATCATACAATCACAATCATACAATCGCAATCATACAATTACAATATCCCAAATACAATCATACAATCACAATCATACAATCACAATCATACAATCACAATCATACAATCACAATCATACTTTCACAATCATAAAATCACAATCATACAATCAGAATCATACAATCACAGTCATACAATCACAGTCATACAATCACAATCATACTATCAGAATCATACAATCACAGTCATACAATCACAATCATACAATCACAATCATACTATCACAATCATACAATCACAATCATACAATCACAATCATGCAATCACAATCATACAATCACAATCATACAATCGCAATCATACAATCATAATCATACAATCACAATCATACAATCACAATCATACAATCACAATCATGCAATCACAATCATACAATCACAATCATACAATCACAATCATACAATCACAGTCATACAATCACAATCATACAATCACAATCATACTATCACAATCATACAATCACAATCATACTATCACAATCGTACAATCACAATCGTGCAATCACAATCGCACAACCACAATCAGACAATCACAATCATACAATCACAATCATACAATCACAATCATACAATCACAATCATACTTTCACAATCATACTATCACAATCATACAATCACAATCATACAATCACAGTCATACAATAACAATCATATAATCACAATCATACTATCACAATCATACAATCACAATCATACAATCACAATCATATAATCACAATCATACAATCACAATCATACAATCACAATCATACAATCACAATCAAAGAATCACAATCATACAATCACAATCATACAATCGCAAGCATACAATCACAATCGTACAATCTCAATCATACAATCACAATCATACAATCACAATAATACAATCATAATCATACAATTACAATCATACATCACAATCATACAATCACAATCATACAATCACAATCATACGTTCACAATCATACTATCACAATCATACAATCACAATCATACAATCACAATCATACAATCGCAATCATACAATTACAATATCCCAAATACAATCATACAATCACAATCATACAATCACAATCATACAATCACAATCATACAATCACAATCATACAATCACTATCATACTTTCACAATCATAAAATCACAATCATACAATCACAATCATACAATCACAGTCATACAATCACAGTCATACAATCACAATCATACTATCACAATCATACAATCACAATCATACAATCACAATCGTACATTCACAATCATACAATCACAATCATACAATCACATTCATACAATCGCAAGCATACAATCACAATCATACAATCTCAATCATACAATCACAATCATACAATCATAATCATACAATTACAATCATACATCACAATCATACAATCACAATCATACAATCGCAATCATACAATTACAATATCCCAAATACAATCTCCCAAATACAATCATACAATCACAATCATACAATCACAATCATACAATCACAATCATACAATCACAATCATACAATCGCATTCATACAATCGCAATCATACAATCACAATCATACAATCGCAATCATACAATTACAATCTCCCAAATACAATCTCCCAAATACAATCACCCAAATACAATCATACAATCACAATCATACAATCATAATCATACTATCACAATCATACAATCACAATCATACAATCACAATCATACAATCACAATCATACATTCAAGATCATGCAATCACAATCATACAATCACAATCATGCAATCACAATCATACAATCATAATCATGCAATCACAATCATACAATCACAATCGTACAATCACAATCGTACAATCACAATCGCACAACCACAATCAGACAATTACAATCATACAATCACAATCATACAATCACAATCATACAATCACAATCATACAATCACAATCATACAATCACAATCATACAATCACAATCATACAATCACAATCATACAATCACAAAAATACAATCATAATCATACAATCACAATGATACAATCGCAATCATACAATCACAATCATACAATCATAATCATGCAATCACAATCATACGATCGCAATCATACAATTACAATCTCCCAAATACAATCTCCCAAATACAATCTCCCAGATACAATCATACAATCACAATCATACAATCACAATCATACAATCACAATCATACAATCACAATCATACTTTCACAATCATACAATCACAATCATACAATCACAATCATACAATCACAATCATACAATCACAATCATACAATCGCATTCATACAATCGCAATCATACAATCACAATCATACAATCGCAATCATACAATTACAATCATACAATCACAATCATACAATCGCAATCATACAATCGCAATCATAAAATCACAATCATACAATCTCAATCATACAATCACAATCATACAACCACAATCAGACAATCACAATCATACAATCACAATCATACAATCACAATCATACAATCACAATTATGCAATCACAATCATACAATCGCATTCATACAATCGCATTCATACAATCGCAATCATACAATCATAATCATACAATCACAATCGTACAATCACAATCATACAATCACAATCATACATTCAAAATCATGCAATCACAATCATACAATCACAATCATGCAATCACAATCATACAATCAGAATCATACAATCACAATCATACAATCGCAATCATACAATCACAATCATACAATCGCAATCATACAATTACAATCTCCCAAATACAATCTCCCAAATACAATCTCCCAGATACAATCATACAATCACAATCATACAATCACAATCATACAATCATAATCATACAATTACAATCATACATCACAATCATACAATCACAATCATACAATCGCAATCATACAATTACAATATCCCAAATACAATCTCCCAAATACAATCATACAATCACAATCATACAATCACAATCATACAATCACAACCATACAATCACAATCATGCAATCACAATCATACAATCACAATCATACAATCGCATTCATACAACCGCAATCATACAATCACAATCATACAATCGCAATCATACAATTACAATCTCCCAAATACAATCTCCCAAATACAATCACCCAAATACAATCATACAATCACAATCATACAATCATAATCATACAATCACAATCATACAATCACAATCATACAATCACAATCATGCAATCACAATCATACAATCACAATCATACAATCACAATCATACAATCACAATCATACAATCACAATCATACAATCACAATCATACAATCACAATCATACAATCGCAATCATACAATCGCAATCATACAATCGCAATCATACAATCACAATCATACAATCTCAATCATACAATCACAATCATACAACCACAATCAGACAATCACAATCATACAATCACAATCATACAATCACAATCATACAATCACAATTATGCAATCACAATCATACAATCGCATTCATACAATCGCATTCATACAATCGCAATCATACAATCATAGTCATACAATCACAATCGTACAATCACAATCATACAATCACAATCATACATTCAAAATCATGCAATCACAATCATACAATCACAATCATGCAATCACAATCATACAATCAGAATCATACAATCACAATCATACAATCGCAATCATACAATTACAATCTCCCAAATACAATCTCCCAAATACAATCTCCCAAATACAATCTCCCAACTACAATCTCCCAAATAAAATCATACAATTACAATCATACATCACAATCATACAATCACAATCATACAATCACAATCATACGTTCACAATCATACTATCACAATCATACAATCACAATCATACAATCACAATCATACAATCGCAATCATACAATTACAATATCCCAAATACAATCATACAATCACAATCATACAATCACAATCATACAATCACAATTATACAATCACAATCATACTTTCACAATCATAAAATCACAATCATACAATCACAATCATACAATCACAGTCATACAATCACAGTCATACAATCACAATCATACTATCACAATCATACAATCACAGTCATACAATCACAATCATACAATCACAATCATACTATCACAATCATACAATCACAATCATACAATCACAATCATGCAATCACAATCATACAATCACAATCATACAATCGCAATCATACAATCATAATCATACAATCACAATCATACAATCACAATCATACAATCACAATCATGCAATCACAATCATACAATCACAATCATACAATCACAATCATACAATCACAGTCATACAATCACAATCATACAATCACAATCATACTATCACAATCATACAATCACAATCATACTATCACAATCGTACAATCACAATCGTGCAATCACAATCGCACAACCACAATCAGACAATCACAATCATACAATCACAATCATACAATCACAATCATACAATCACAATCATACTTTCACAATCATACTATCACAATCATACAATCACAATCATACAATCACAGTCATACAATAACAATCATATAATCACAATCATACTATCACAATCATACAATCACAATCATACAATCACAATCATATAATCACAATCATACAATCACAATCATACAATCACAATCATACAATCACAATCAAAGAATCACAATCATACAATCACAATCATACAATCGCAAGCATACAATCACAATCGTACAATCATAATCATACAATTACAATCATACATCACAATCATACAATCACAATCATACAATCGCAATCATACAATTACAATATCCCAAATACAATCTCCCAAATACAATCATACAATCACAATCATACAATCACAATCATACAATCACAATCATACAATCACTATCATACTTTCACAATCATAAAATCACAATCATACAATCACAATCATACAATCACAGTCATACAATCACAGTCATACAATCACAATCATACTATCACAATCATACAATCACAATCATACAATCACAATCGTACATTCACAATCATACAATCACAATCATACAATCACATTCATACAATCGCAAGCATACAATCACAATCATACAATCTCAATCATACAATCACAATCATACAATCATAATCATACAATTACAATCATACATCACAATCATACAATCACAATCATACAATCGCAATCATACAATTACAATATCCCAAATACAATCTCCCAAATACAATCATACAATCACAATCATACAATCACAATCATACAATCACAATCATACAATCACAATCATACAATCGCATTCATACAATCGCAATCATACAATCACAATCATACAATCGCAATCATACAATTACAATCTCCCAAATACAATCTCCCAAATACAATCACCCAAATACAATCATACAATCACAATCATACAATCATAATCATACTATCACAATCATACAATCACAATCATACAATCACAATCATACAATCACAATCATACAATCACAATCATACATTCAAAATCATGCAATCACAATCATACAATCACAATCATGCAATCACAATCATACAATCATAATCATGCAATCACAATCATACAATCACAATCGTACAATCACAATCGTACAATCACAATCGCACAACCACAATCAGACAATTACAATCATACAATCACAATCATACAATCACAATCATACAATCACAATCATACAATCACAATCATACAATCACAAAAATACAATCATAATCATACAATCACAATGATACAATCGCAATCATACAATCACAATCATACAATCATAATCATGCAATCACAATCATACGATCGCAATCATACAATCACAATCATACCAACACAATCATACAATCAGAATCATACAATCATAATCATACAATTACAATCATACATCACAATCATACAATCACAATCATACAATCGCAATCATACAATCACAATCATACAATCGCAATCATACAATTACAATCTCCCAAATACAATCTCCCAAATACAATCTCCCAGATACAATCATACAATCACATTCATACAATCACAATCATACAATCATAATCATACAATTACAATCATACATCACAATCATACAATCACAATCATACAATCGCAATCATACAATCGCAATCATACAATTACAATCTCCCAAATAAATCTCCCAAATACAATCTCCCAAATACAATCTCCCAAATACAATCATACAATCACAATCATACAATCACAATCATACAATCACAATCATACAATCACAATCATACTATCACAATCATACAATCACAATCATACAATCACAATCATACAATCACAATCATACAACCACAATCATACAATCACAATCATACAACCACAATCAGACAATCACAATCATACAATCACAATCATACAATCACAATCACACAATCGCAAGCATACAATCACAATCATACAATCTCAATCATACAATCACAATCATACAATCATAATCATACAATCACAATCATACTATCACAATCATACAATCACAATCATACAATCACAATCACACAATCGCAAGCATACAATCACAATCATACAATCTCAATCATACAATCACAATCATACAATCATAATCATACAATTACAATCATACATCACAAACATACAATCACAATCATACGATCGCAATCATACAATTACAATATCCCAAATACAATCTCCCAAATACAATCACCCAAATACAATCATACAATCACAATCATACAATCATAGTCATACAATCACAATCATACAATCACAATCATACAATCACAATCATACAATCACAATCATACAATCACAATCATACAATCACAATCATACAATCACAATCATACAATCACAATCATACAATCGCATTCATACAATCGCAATCATACAATCACAATCATACAATCGCAATCATACAATCGCAATCATAAAATTACAATCTCCCAAATACAATCTCCCAAATACAATCGCCCAAATACAATCATACAATCACAATCATACAATCACAATCATACAATCACAATCATACAATCGCATTCATACAATCGCAATCATACAATCACAATCATACAATCGCAATCATACAATTACAATCATACAATCACAATCATACAATCGCAATCATACAATCGCAATCATAAAATCACAATCATACAATCTCAATCATACAATCACAATCATACAACCACAATCAGACAATCACAAACATACAATCACAATCATACGATCGCAATCATACAATTACAATATCCCAAATACAATCTCCCAAATACAATCACCCAAATACAATCATACAATCACAATCATACAATCATAATCATACAATCACAATCATACAATCACAATCATACAATCACAATCATACAATCACAATCATACAATCACAATCATACAATCACAATCATACAATCACAATCATACAATCACAATCATACAATCACAATCATACAATCAAATTCATACAATCGCAATCTTACAATCACAATCATACAATCGCAATCATAAAATTACAATCTCCCAAATACAATCTCCCAAATACAATCACCCAAATACAATCATACAATCACAATCATACAATCACAATCATACAATCGCAATCATACAATCACAATCATACAATCATAATCATGCAATCACAATCATACGATCGCAATCATACAATCACAATCATACCATCACAATCATACAATCAGAATCATACAATCATAATCATACAATTACAATCATACATCACAATCATACAATCACAATCATACAATCGCAATCATACAATCACAATCATACAATCGCAATCATACAATTACAATCTCCCAAATACAATCTCCCAAATACAATCTCCCAGATACAATCATACAATCACATTCATACAATCACAATCATACAATCATAATCATACAATTACAATCATACATCACAATCATACAATCACAATCATACAATCGCAATCATACAATCGCAATCATACAATTACAATCTCCCAAATAAATCTCCCAAATACAATCTCCCAAATACAATCTCCCAAATACAATCATACAATCACAATCATACAATCACAATCATACAATCACAATCATACAATCACAATCATACTATCACAATCATACAATCACAATCATACAATCACAATCATACAATCACAATCATACAACCACAATCATACAATCACAATCATACAACCACAATCAGACAATCACAATCATACAATCACAATCATACAATCACAATCACACAATCGCAAGCATACAATCACAATCATACAATCTCAATCATACAATCACAATCATACAATCATAATCATACAATCACAATCATACTATCACAATCATACAATCACAATCATACAATCACAATCACACAATCGCAAGCATACAATCACAATCATACAATCTCAATCATACAATCACAATCATACAATCATAATCATACAATTACAATCATACATCACAAACATACAATCACAATCATACGATCGCAATCATACAATTACAATATCCCAAATACAATCTCCCAAATACAATCACCCAAATACAATCATACAATCACAATCATACAATCATAGTCATACAATCACAATCATACAATCACAATCATACAATCACAATCATACAATCACAATCATACAATCACAATCATACAATCACAATTATGCAATCACAATCATACAATCGCATTCATACAATCGCATTCATACAATCGCAATCATACAATCATAATCATACAATCACAATCGTACAATCACAATCATACAATCACAATCATACATTCAAAATCATGCAATCACAATCATACAATCACAATCATGCAATCACAATCATACAATCAGAATCATACAATCACAATCATACAATCGCAATCATACAATCACAATCATACAATCGCAATCATACAATTACAATCTCCCAAATACAATCTCCCAAATACAATCTCCCAGATACAATCATACAATCACAATCATACAATCACAATCATACAATCATAATCATACAATTACAATCATACATCACAATCATACAATCACAATCATACAATCGCAATCATACAATTACAATATCCCAAATACAATCTCCCAAATACAATCATACAATCACAATCATACAATCACAATCATACAATCACAATCATACAATCACAATCATGCAATCACAATCATACAATCACAATCATACAATCGCATTCATACAACCGCAATCATACAATCACAATCATACAATCGCAATCATACAATTACAATCTCCCAAATACAATCTTCCAAATACAATCACCCAAATACAATCATACAATCACAATCATACAATCATAATCATACAATCACAATCATACAATCACAATCATACAATCACAATCATGCAATCACAATCATACAATCACAATCATACAATCACAATCATACAATCACAATCATACAATCACAATCATACAACCACAATCATACAATCACAATCATACAACCACAATCAGACAATCACAATCATACAATCACAATCATACAATCACAATCACACAATCGCAAGCATACAATCACAATCATACAATCTCAATCATACAATCACAATCATACAATCACAATCATACATTCAAAATCATGCAATCACAATCATACAATCACAATCATACAATCACAATCATACAATCACAATCATACAATCACAATCATACAATCACAATCATACAATCACAATCATACAATCGCAATCATACAATCGCAATCATACAATCGCAATCATACAATCACAATCATACAATCTCAATCATACAATCACAATCATACAACCACAATCAGACAATCACAATCATACAATCACAATCATACAATCACAATCATACAATCACAATTATGCAATCACAATCATACAATCGCATTCATACAATCGCATTCATACAATCGCAATCATACAATCATAATCATACAATCACAGTCATACAATCACAATCATACAATCACAATCATACTATCACAATCATACAATCACAATCATACAATCACAATCATGCAATCACAATCATACAATCACAATTATACAATCACAATCATACTTTCACAATCATAAAATCACAATCATACAATCACAATCATACAATCACAGTCATACAATCACAGTCATACAATCACAATCATACTATCACAATCATACAATCACAATTATACAATCACAATCATACTTTCACAATCATAAAATCACAATCATACAATCACAATCATACAATCACAGTCATACAATCACAGTCATACAATCACAATCATACTATCACAATCATACAATCACAGTCATACAATCACAGTCATACAATCACAATCATACTATCACAATCATACAATCACAGTCATACAATCACAATCATACAATCACAATCATACTATCACAATCATACAATCACAATCATACAATCACAATCATACAATCTCAATCATACAATCACAATCATACAATCACAATCATACATTCAAAATCATGCAATCACAATCATACAATCACAATCATACAATCACAATCATACAATCACAATCATACAATCACAATCATACAATCACAATCATACAATCACAATCATACAATCGCAATCATACAATCGCAATCATACAATCGCAATCATACAATCACAATCATACAATCTCAATCATACAATCACAATCATACAACCACAATCAGACAATCACAATCATACAATCACAATCATACAATCACAATCATACAATCACAATTATGCAATCACAATCATACAATCGCATTCATACAATCGCATTCATACAATCGCAATCATACAATCATAATCATACAATCACAATCGTACAATCACAATCATACAATCACAATCATACATTCAAAATCATGCAATCACAATCATACAATCACAATCATACAATCACAATCATACAATCGCAATCATACAATTACAATATCCCAAATACAATCATACAATCACAATCATACAATCACAATCATACAATCACAATTATACAATCACAATCATACTTTCACAATCATAAAATCACAATCATACAATCACAATCATACAATCACAGTCATACAATCACAGTCATACAATCACAATCATACTATCACAATCATACAATCACAGTCATACAATCACAATCATACAATCACAATCATACTATCACAATCATACAATCACAATCATACAATCACAATCATACAATCATAGTCATACAATCACAATCATACAATCACAATCATACAATCACAATCATACAATCACAATCATACAATCACAATCATACAATCACAATTATGCAATCACAATCATACAATCGCATTCATACAATCGCATTCATACAATCGCAATCATACAATCATAATCATACAATCACAATCGTACAATCACAATCATACAATCACAATCATACATTCAAAATCATGCAATCACAATCATACAATCACAATCATGCAATCACAATCATACAATCAGAATCATACAATCACAATCATACAATCGCAATCATACAATCACAATCATACAATCGCAATCATACAATTACAATCTCCCAAATACAATCTCCCAAATACAATCTCCCAGATACAATCATACAATCACAATCATACAATCACAATCATACAATCATAATCATACAATTACAATCATACATCACAATCATACAATCACAATCATACAATCGCAATCATACAATTACAATATCCCAAATACAATCTCCCAAATACAATCATACAATCACAATCATACAATCACAATCATACAATCACAATCATACAATCACAATCATGCAATCACAATCATACAATCACAATCATACAATCGCATTCATACAACCGCAATCATACAATCACAATCATACAATCGCAATCATACAATTACAATCTCCCAAATACAATCTTCCAAATACAATCACCCAAATACAATCATACAATCACAATCATACAATCATAATCATACAATCACAATCATACAATCACAATCATACAATCACAATCATGCAATCACAATCATACAATCACAATCATACAATCACAATCATACAATCACAATCATACAATCACAATCATACAACCACAATCATACAATCACAATCATACAACCACAATCAGACAATCACAATCATACAATCACAATCATACAATCACAATCACACAATCGCAAGCATACAATCACAATCATACAATCTCAATCATACAATCACAATCATACAATCACAATCATACATTCAAAATCATGCAATCACAATCATACAATCACAATCATACAATCACAATCATACAATCACAATCATACAATCACAATCATACAATCACAATCATACAATCACAATCATACAATCGCAATCATACAATCGCAATCATACAATCGCAATCATACAATCACAATCATACAATCTCAATCATACAATCACAATCATACAACCACAATCAGACAATCACAATCATACAATCACAATCATACAATCACAATCATACAATCACAATTATGCAATCACAATCATACAATCGCATTCATACAATCGCATTCATACAATCGCAATCATACAATCATAATCATACAATCACAATCGTACAATCACAATCATACAATCACAATCATACATTCAAAATCATGCAATCACAATCATACAATCACAATCATGCAATCACAATCATACAATCAGAATCATACAATCACAATCATACAATCGCAATCATACAATTACAATCTCCCAAATACAATCTCCCAAATACAATCTCCCAAATACAATCTCCCAACTACAATCTCCCAAATAAAATCATACAATTACAATCATACATCACAATCATACAATCACAATCATACAATCACAATCATACGTTCACAATCATACTATCACAATCATACAATCACAATCATACAATCACAATCATACAATCGCAATCATACAATTACAATATCCCAAATACAATCATACAATCACAATCATACAATCACAATCATACAATCACAATTATACAATCACAATCATACTTTCACAATCATAAAATCACAATCATACAATCACAATCATACAATCACAGTCATACAATCACAGTCATACAATCACAATCATACTATCACAATCATACAATCACAGTCATACAATCACAATCATACAATCACAATCATACTATCACAATCATACAATCACAATCATACAATCACAATCATGCAATCACAATCATACAATCACAATCATACAATCGCAATCATACAATCATAATCATACAATCACAATCATACAATCACAATCATACAATCACAATCATGCAATCACAATCATACAATCACAATCATACAATCACAATCATACAATCACAGTCATACAATCACAATCATACAATCACAATCATACTATCACAATCATACAATCACAATCATACTATCACAATCGTACAATCACAATCGTGCAATCACAATCGCACAACCACAATCAGACAATCACAATCATACAATCACAATCATACAATCACAATCATACAATCACAATCATACTTTCACAATCATACTATCACAATCATACAATCACAATCATACAATCACAGTCATACAATAACAATCATATAATCACAATCATACTATCACAATCATACAATCACAATCATACAATCACAATCATATAATCACAATCATACAATCACAATCATACAATCACAATCATACAATCACAATCAAAGAATCACAATCATACAATCACAATCATACAATCGCAAGCATACAATCACAATCGTACAATCATAATCATACAATTACAATCATACATCACAATCATACAATCACAATCATACAATCGCAATCATACAATTACAATATCCCAAATACAATCTCCCAAATACAATCATACAATCACAATCATACAATCACAATCATACAATCACAATCATACAATCACTATCATACTTTCACAATCATAAAATCACAATCATACAATCACAATCATACAATCACAGTCATACAATCACAGTCATACAATCACAATCATACTATCACAATCATACAATCACAATCATACAATCACAATCGTACATTCACAATCATACAATCACAATCATACAATCACATTCATACAATCGCAAGCATACAATCACAATCATACAATCTCAATCATACAATCACAATCATACAATCATAATCATACAATTACAATCATACATCACAATCATACAATCACAATCATACAATCGCAATCATACAATTACAATATCCCAAATACAATCTCCCAAATACAATCATACAATCACAATCATACAATCACAATCATACAATCACAATCATACAATCACAATCATACAATCGCATTCATACAATCGCAATCATACAATCACAATCATACAATCGCAATCATACAATTACAATCTCCCAAATACAATCTCCCAAATACAATCACCCAAATACAATCATACAATCACAATCATACAATCATAATCATACTATCACAATCATACAATCACAATCATACAATCACAATCATACAATCACAATCATACAATCACAATCATACATTCAAAATCATGCAATCACAATCATACAATCACAATCATGCAATCACAATCATACAATCATAATCATGCAATCACAATCATACAATCACAATCGTACAATCACAATCGTACAATCACAATCGCACAACCACAATCAGACAATTACAATCATACAATCACAATCATACAATCACAATCATACAATCACAATCATACAATCACAATCATACAATCACAAAAATACAATCATAATCATACCATCACAATGATACAATCGCAATCATACAATCACAATCATACAATCATAATCATGCAATCACAATCATACGATCGCAATCATACAATCACAATCATACCAACACAATCATACAATCAGAATCATACAATCATAATCATACAATTACAATCATACATCACAATCATACAATCACAATCATACAATCGCAATCATACAATCACAATCATACAATCGCAATCATACAATTACAATCTCCCAAATACAATCTCCCAAATACAATCTCCCAGATACAATCATACAATCACATTCATACAATCACAATCATACAATCATAATCATACAATTACAATCATACATCACAATCATACAATCACAATCATACAATCGCAATCATACAATCGCAATCATACAATTACAATCTCCCAAATAAATCTCCCAAATACAATCTCCCAAATACAATCTCCCAAATACAATCATACAATCACAATCATACAATCACAATCATACAATCACAATCATACAATCACAATCATACTATCACAATCATACAATCACAATCATACAATCACAATCATACAATCACAATCATACAACCACAATCATACAATCACAATCATACAACCACAATCAGACAATCACAATCATACAATCACAATCATACAATCACAATCACACAATCGCAAGCATACAATCACAATCATACAATCTCAATCATACAATCACAATCATACAATCATAATCATACAATCACAATCATACTATCACAATCATACAATCACAATCATACAATCACAATCACACAATCGCAAGCATACAATCACAATCATACAATCTCAATCATACAATCACAATCATACAATCATAATCATACAATTACAATCATACATCACAAACATACAATCACAATCATACGATCGCAATCATACAATTACAATATCCCAAATACAATCTCCCAAATACAATCACCCAAATACAATCATACAATCACAATCATACAATCATAGTCATACAATCACAATCATACAATCACAATCATACAATCACAATCATACAATCACAATCATACAATCACAATCATACAATCACAATCATACAATCACAATCATACAATCACAATCATACAATCGCATTCATACAATCGCAATCATACAATCACAATCATACAATCGCAATCATACAATCGCAATCATAAAATTACAATCTCCCAAATACAATCTCCCAAATACAATCGCCCAAATACAATCATACAATCACAATCATACAATCACAATCATACAATCACAATCATACAATCGCATTCATACAATCGCAATCATACAATCACAATCATACAATCGCAATCATACAATTACAATCATACAATCACAATCATACAATCGCAATCATACAATCGCAATCATAAAATCACAATCATACAATCTCAATCATACAATCACAATCATACAACCACAATCAGACAATCACAAACATACAATCACAATCATACGATCGCAATCATACAATTACAATATCCCAAATACAATCTCCCAAATACAATCACCCAAATACAATCATACAATCACAATCATACAATCATAATCATACAATCACAATCATACAATCACAATCATACAATCACAATCATACAATCACAATCATACAATCACAATCATACAATCACAATCATACAATCACAATCATACAATCACAATCATACAATCACAATCATACAATCACAATCATACAATCAAATTCATACAATCGCAATCTTACAATCACAATCATACAATCGCAATCATAAAATTACAATCTCCCAAATACAATCTCCCAAATACAATCACCCAAATACAATCATACAATCACAATCATACAATCACAATCATACAATCGCAATCATACAATCACAATCATACAATCATAATCATGCAATCACAATCATACGATCGCAATCATACAATCACAATCATACCATCACAATCATACAATCAGAATCATACAATCATAATCATACAATTACAATCATACATCACAATCATACAATCACAATCATACAATCGCAATCATACAATCACAATCATACAATCGCAATCATACAATTACAATCTCCCAAATACAATCTCCCAAATACAATCTCCCAGATACAATCATACAATCACATTCATACAATCACAATCATACAATCATAATCATACAATTACAATCATACATCACAATCATACAATCACAATCATACAATCGCAATCATACAATCGCAATCATACAATTACAATCTCCCAAATAAATCTCCCAAATACAATCTCCCAAATACAATCTCCCAAATACAATCATACAATCACAATCATACAATCACAATCATACAATCACAATCATACAATCACAATCATACTATCACAATCATACAATCACAATCATACAATCACAATCATACAATCACAATCATACAACCACAATCATACAATCACAATCATACAACCACAATCAGACAATCACAATCATACAATCACAATCATACAATCACAATCACACAATCGCAAGCATACAATCACAATCATACAATCTCAATCATACAATCACAATCATACAATCATAATCATACAATCACAATCATACTATCACAATCATACAATCACAATCATACAATCACAATCACACAATCGCAAGCATACAATCACAATCATACAATCTCAATCATACAATCACAATCATACAATCATAATCATACAATTACAATCATACATCACAAACATACAATCACAATCATACGATCGCAATCATACAATTACAATATCCCAAATACAATCTCCCAAATACAATCACCCAAATACAATCATACAATCACAATCATACAATCATAGTCATACAATCACAATCATACAATCACAATCATACAATCACAATCATACAATCACAATCATACAATCACAATCATACAATCACAATTATGCAATCACAATCATACAATCGCATTCATACAATCGCATTCATACAATCGCAATCATACAATCATAATCATACAATCACAATCGTACAATCACAATCATACAATCACAATCATACATTCAAAATCATGCAATCACAATCATACAATCACAATCATGCAATCACAATCATACAATCAGAATCATACAATCACAATCATACAATCGCAATCATACAATCACAATCATACAATCGCAATCATACAATTACAATCTCCCAAATACAATCTCCCAAATACAATCTCCCAGATACAATCATACAATCACAATCATACAATCACAATCATACAATCATAATCATACAATTACAATCATACATCACAATCATACAATCACAATCATACAATCGCAATCATACAATTACAATATCCCAAATACAATCTCCCAAATACAATCATACAATCACAATCATACAATCACAATCATACAATCACAATCATACAATCACAATCATGCAATCACAATCATACAATCACAATCATACAATCGCATTCATACAACCGCAATCATACAATCACAATCATACAATCGCAATCATACAATTACAATCTCCCAAATACAATCTTCCAAATACAATCACCCAAATACAATCATACAATCACAATCATACAATCATAATCATACAATCACAATCATACAATCACAATCATACAATCACAATCATGCAATCACAATCATACAATCACAATCATACAATCACAATCATACAATCACAATCATACAATCACAATCATACAACCACAATCATACAATCACAATCATACAACCACAATCAGACAATCACAATCATACAATCACAATCATACAATCACAATCACACAATCGCAAGCATACAATCACAATCATACAATCTCAATCATACAATCACAATCATACAATCACAATCATACATTCAAAATCATGCAATCACAATCATACAATCACAATCATGCAATCACAATCATACAATCATAATCATGCAATCACAATCATACAATCACAATCGTACAATCACAATCGTACAATCACAATCGCACAACCACAATCAGACAATTACAATCATACAATCACAATCATACAATCACAATCATACAATCACAATCATACAATCACAATCATACAATCACAATCATACAATCACAAAAATACAATCATAATCATACAATCACAATGATACAATCGCAATCATACAATCACAATCATACAATCATAATCATGCAATCACAATCATACGATCGCAATCATACAATCACAATCATACCATCACAATCATACAATCAGAATCATACAATCATAATCATACAATTACAATCATACATCACAATCATACAATCACAATCATACAATCGCAATCATACAATCACAATCATACAATCGCAATCATACAATTACAATCTCCCAAATACAATCTCCCAAATACAATCTCCCAGATACAATCATACAATCACATTCATACAATCACAATCATACAATCATAATCATACAATTACAATCATACATCACAATCATACAATCACAATCATACAATCGCAATCATACAATCGCAATCATACAATTACAATCTCCCAAATAAATCTCCCAAATACAATCTCCCAAATACAATCATACAATCACAATCATACAATCACAATCATACAATCACAATCATACAATCACAATCATACTATCACAATCATACAATCACAATCATACAATCACAATCATACAATCACAATCATACAACCACAATCATACAATCACAATCATACAACCACAATCAGACAATCACAATCATACAATCACAATCATACAATCACAATCACACAATCGCAAGCATACAATCACAATCATACAATTTCAATCATACAATCACAATCATACAATCATAATCATACAATCACAATCATACTATCACAATCATACAATCACAATCATACAATCACAATCACACAATCGCAAGCATACAATCACAATCATACAATCTCAATCATACAATCACAATCATACAATCATAATCATACAATTACAATCATACATCACAAACATACAATCACAATCATACGATCGCAATCATACAATTACAATATCCCAAATACAATCTCCCAAATACAATCACCCAAATACAATCATACAATCACAATCATACAATCATAATCATACAATCACAATCATACAATCACAATCATACAATCACAATCATACAATCACAATCATACAATCACAATCATACAATCACAATCATACAATCACAATCATACAATCACAATCATACAATCACAATCATACTATCGCATTCATACAATCGCAATCTTACAATCACAATCATACAATCGCAATCATAAAATTACAATCTCCCAAATACAATCTCCCAAATACAATCACCCAAATACAATCATACAATCACAATCATACAATCACAATCATACAATCGCAATCATACAATCACAATCATACAATCATAATCATGCAATCACAATCATACGATCGCAATCATACAATCACAATCATACAATCACAATCATACAATCACAATCATACAATCATAATCATACAATTACAATCATACATCACAATCATACAATCACAATCATACAATCGCAATCATACAATCACAATCATACAATCGCAATCATACAATTACAATCTCCCAAATACAATCTCCCAAATACAATCTCCCAGATACAATCATACAATCACATTCATACAATCACAATCATACAATCATAATCATACAATTACAATCATACATCACAATCATACAATCACAATCATACAATCGCAATCATACAATCGCAATCATACAATCGCAATCATACAATTACAATCTCCCAAATAAATCTCCCAAATACAATCTCCCAAATACAATCATACAATCACAATCATACAATCACAATCATACAATCACAATCATACAATCACAATCATACTATCACAATCATACAATCACAATCATACAATCACAATCATACAATCACAATCATACAACCACAATCATACAATCACAATCATACAACCACAATCAGACAATCACAATCATACAATCACAATCATACAATCACAATCACACAATCGCAAGCATACAATCACAATCATACAATCTCAATCATACAATCACAATCATACAATCATAATCATACAATCACAATCATACTATCACAATCATACAATCACAATCATACAATCACAATCATACAATCACAATCACACAATCGCAAGCATACAATCACAATCATACAATCTCAATCATACAATCACAATCATACAATCATAATCATACAATTACAATCATACATCACAAACATACAATCACAATCATACGATCGCAATCATACAATTACAATATCCCAAATACAATCTCCCAAATACAATCACCCAAATACAATCATACAATCACAATCATACAATCATAATCATACAATCACAATCATACAATCACAATCATACAATCACAATCATACAATCACAATCATACAATCACAATCATACAATCACAATCATACAATCACAATCATACAATCACAATCATACAATCACAATCATACAATCGCATTCATACAATCGCAATCTTACAATCACAATCATACAATCGCAATCATAAAATTACAATCTCCCAAATACAATCTCCCAAATACAATCACCCAAATACAATCATACAATCACAATCATACAATCACAATCATACAATCACAATCATACAATCGCATTCATACAATCGCAATCATACAATCACAATCATACAATCGCAATCATACAATCACAATCATACAATCGCAATCATACAATTACAATCTCCCAAATACAATCTCCCAAATACAATCTCCCAGATACAATCATACAATCACATTCATACAATCACAATCATACAATCATAATCATACAATTACAATCATACATCACAATCATACAATCACAATCATACAATCGCAATCATACAATCGCAATCATACAATCGCAATCATACAATTACAATCTCCCAAATAAATCTCCCAAATACAATCTCCCAAATACAATCATACAATCACAATCATACAATCACAATCATACAATCACAATCATACAATCACAATCATACTATCACAATCATACAATCACAATCATACAATCACAATCATACAATCACAATCATACAACCACAATCATACAATCACAATCATACAACCACAATCAGACAATCACAATCATACAATCACAATCATACAATCACAATCACACAATCGCAAGCATACAATCACAATCATACAATCTCAATCATACAATCACAATCATACAATCATAATCATACAATCACAATCATACTATCACAATCATACAATCACAATCATACAATCACAATCATACAATCACAATCACACAATCGCAAGCATACAATCACAATCATACAATCTCAATCATACAATCACAATCATACAATCATAATCATACAATTACAATCATACATCACAAACATACAATCACAATCATACGATCGCAATCATACAATTACAATATCCCAAATACAATCTCCCAAATACAATCACCCAAATACAATCATACAATCACAATCATACAATCATAATCATACAATCACAATCATACAATCACAATCATACAATCACAATCATACAATCACAATCATACAATCACAATCATACAATCACAATCATACAATCACAATCATACAATCACAATCATACAATCACAATCATACTATCGCATTCATACAATCGCAATCTTACAATCACAATCATACAATCGCAATCATAAAATTACAATCTCCCAAATACAATCTCCCAAATACAATCACCCAAATACAATCATACAATCACAATCATACAATCACAATCATACAATCGCAATCATACAATCACAATCATACAATCATAATCATGCAATCACAATCATACGATCGCAATCATACAATCACAATCATACAATCACAATCATACAATCACAATCATACAATCATAATCATACAATTACAATCATACATCACAATCATACAATCACAATCATACAATCGCAATCATACAATCACAATCATACAATCGCAATCATACAATTACAATCTCCCAAATACAATCTCCCAAATACAATCTCCCAGATACAATCATACAATCACATTCATACAATCACAATCATACAATCATAATCATACAATTACAATCATACATCACAATCATACAATCACAATCATACAATCGCAATCATACAATCGCAATCATACAATCGCAATCATACAATTACAATCTCCCAAATAAATCTCCCAAATACAATCTCCCAAATACAATCATACAATCACAATCATACAATCACAATCATACAATCACAATCATACAATCACAATCATACTATCACAATCATACAATCACAATCATACAATCACAATCATACAATCACAATCATACAACCACAATCATACAATCACAATCATACAACCACAATCAGACAATCACAATCATACAATCACAATCATACAATCACAATCACACAATCGCAAGCATACAATCACAATCATACAATCTCAATCATACAATCACAATCATACAATCATAATCATACAATCACAATCATACTATCACAATCATACAATCACAATCATACAATCACAATCATACAATCACAATCACACAATCGCAAGCATACAATCACAATCATACAATCTCAATCATACAATCACAATCATACAATCATAATCATACAATTACAATCATACATCACAAACATACAATCACAATCATACGATCGCAATCATACAATTACAATATCCCAAATACAATCTCCCAAATACAATCACCCAAATACAATCATACAATCACAATCATACAATCATAATCATACAATCACAATCATACAATCACAATCATACAATCACAATCATACAATCACAATCATACAATCACAATCATACAATCACAATCATACAATCACAATCATACAATCACAATCATACAATCACAATCATACAATCGCATTCATACAATCGCAATCTTACAATCACAATCATACAATCGCAATCATAAAATTACAATCTCCCAAATACAATCTCCCAAATACAATCACCCAAATACAATCATACAATCACAATCATACAATCACAATCATACAATCACAATCATACAATCGCATTCATACAATCGCAATCATACAATCACAATCATACAATCGCAATCATACAATCACAATCATACAATCGCAATCATACAATTACAATCTCCCAAATACAATCTCCCAAATACAATCTCCCAGATACAATCATACAATCACATTCATACAATCACAATCATACAATCATAATCATACAATTACAATCATACATCACAATCATACAATCACAATCATACAATCGCAATCATACAATCGCAATCATACAATCGCAATCATACAATTACAATCTCCCAAATAAATCTCCCAAATACAATCTCCCAAATACAATCATACAATCACAATCATACAATCACAATCATACAATCACAATCATACAATCACAATCATACTATCACAATCATACAATCACAATCATACAATCACAATCATACAATCACAATCATACAACCACAATCATACAATCACAATCATACAACCACAATCAGACAATCACAATCATACAATCACAATCATACAATCACAATCACACAATCGCAAGCATACAATCACAATCATACAATCTCAATCATACAATCACAATCATACAATCATAATCATACAATCACAATCATACTATCACAATCATACAATCACAATCATACAATCACAATCATACAATCACAATCACACAATCGCAAGCATACAATCACAATCATACAATCTCAATCATACAATCACAATCATACAATCATAATCATACAATTACAATCATACATCACAAACATACAATCACAATCATACGATCGCAATCATACAATTACAATATCCCAAATACAATCTCCCAAATACAATCACCCAAATACAATCATACAATCACAATCATACAATCATAATCATACAATCACAATCATACAATCACAATCATACAATCACAATCATACAATCACAATCATACAATCACAATCATACAATCACAATCATACAATCACAATCATACAATCACAATCATACAATCACAATCATACAATCGCATTCATACAATCGCAATCTTACAATCACAATCATACAATCGCAATCATAAAATTACAATCTCCCAAATACAATCTCCCAAATACAATCACCCAAATACAATCATACAATCACAATCATACAATCACAATCATACAATCACAATCATACAATCGCATTCATACAATCGCAATCATACAATCACAATCATACAATCGCAATCATACAATTACAATCATACAATCACAATCATACAATCGCAATCATACAATCGCAATCATAAAATCACAATCATACAATCTCAATCATACAATCACAATCATACAACCACAATCAGACAATCACAATCATGCAATCACAATCATACAATCACAATCATACAATCACAATTATGCAATCACAATCATACAATCGCATTCATACAATCGCATTCATACAATCGCAATCATACAATCATAATCATACAATCACAATCGTACAATCACAATCATACAATCACAATCATACATTCAAAATCATGCAATCACAATCATACAATCACAATCATGCAATCACAATCATACAATCAGAATCATACAATCACAATCATACAATCGCAATCATACAATCACAATCATACAATCGCAATCATACAATTACAATCTCCCAAATACAATCTCCCAAATACAATCTCCCAGATACAATCATACAATCACAATCATACAATCACAATCATACAATCATAATCATACAATTACAATCATACATCACAATCATACAATCACAATCATACAATCGCAATCATACAATTACAATATCCCAAATACAATCTCCCAAATACAATCATACAATCACAATCATACAATCACAATCATACAATCACAATCATACAATCACAATCATGCAATCACAATCATACAATCACAATCATACAATCGCATTCATACAACCGCAATCATACAATCACAATCATACAAACGCAATCATACAATTACAATCTCCCAAATACAATCTTCCAAATACAATCACCCAAATACAATCATACAATCACAATCATACAATCATAATCATACAATCACAATCATACAATCACAATCATACAATCACAATCATGCAATCACAATCATACAATCACAATCATACAATCACAATCATACAATCACAATCATACAATCACAATCATACAACCACAATCATACAATCACAATCATACAACCACAATCAGACAATCACAATCATACAATCACAATCATACAATCACAATCACACAATCGCAAGCATACAATCACAATCATACAATCTCAATCATACAATCACAATCATACAATCACAATCATACATTCAAAATCATGCAATCACAATCATACAATCACAATCATGCAATCACAATCATACAATCATAATCATGCAATCACAATCATACAATCACAATCGTACAATCACAATCGTACAATCACAATCGCACAACCACAATCAGACAATTACAATCATACAATCACAATCATACAATCACAATCATACAATCACAATCATACAATCACAATCATGCAATCACAATCATACAATCACAATCATACAATCAGAATCATACAATCACAATCATACAATCGCAATCATACAATTACAATCTCCCAAATACAATCTCCCAAATACAATCTCCCAAATACAATCTCCCAACTACAATCTCCCAAATACAATCATACAATCACAATCATAAAATCACAATCATACAATCATAATCACACAATTACAATCATACATCACAATCATACAATCACAATCATACAACCGCAATCATACAATCACAATCATACAACCGCAATCATACAATTACAATCTCCCAAATACAATCTCCCAAATACAATCTCCCACATACAATCATACAATCACAATCATACAATCACAATCATACAATCACAATCATACAATCACAATCATGCAATCATAATCATACAATCACAATCATACAATCACAATCATACAACCACAATCATACAATCGCAATCATACATTCAAAATCATGCAATCACAATCATACAATCACAATCATGCAATCACAATCATACAATCAGAATCATAAAATCACAATCATTCAATAACAATCGTACAATCACAATCGTACGATCACAATCGCACAACCACAATCAGACAATCACACTCATACAATCACAATCATACAACCACAATCATACAATCACAATCATACTATCACAATCATACAATCACAATCATACTATCACAATCGTACAATCACAATCGTGCAATCACAATCGCACAACCACAATCAGACAATCACAATCATACAATCACAATCATACAATCACAATCATACAATCACAATCATACTTTCACAATCATACTATCACAATCATACAATCACAATCATACAATCACAGTCATACAATAACAATCATATAATCACAATCATACAATCACAATCATACAATCACAATCATACAATCACAATCATATAATCACAATCATACAATCACAATCATACAATCACAATCATACAATCACAATCAGAGAATCACAATCATACAATCACAATCATACAATCGCAAGCATACAATCACAATCGTACAATCTCAATCATACAATCACAATCATACAATCACAATAATACAATCATAATCATACAATTACAATCATACATCACAATCATACAATCACAATCATACAATCACAATCATACGTTCACAATCATACTATCATAATCATACAATCACAATCATACAATCACAATCATACAATCGCAATCATACAATTACAATATCCCAAATACAATCATACAATCACAATCATACAATCACAATCATACAATCACAATCATACAATCACAATCATACTTTCACAATCATAAAATCACAATCATACAATCACAATCATACAATCACAGTCATATAATCACAATCATACAATCACAATCATACAATCACAATCATACAATCACAATCAAAGAATCACAATCATACAATCACAATCATACAATCGCAAGCATACAATCACAATCGTACAATCTCAATCATACAATCACAATCATACAATCACAATAATACAATCATAATCATACAATTACAATCATACATCACAATCATACAATCACAATCATACAATCACAATCATACGTTCACAATCATACTATCACAATCATACAATCACAATCATACAATCACAATCATACAATCGCAATCATACAATTACAATATCCCAAATACAATCATACAATCACAATCATACAATCACAATCATACAATCACAATCATACAATCACAATCATACAATCACAATCATACAATCACTATCATACTTTCACAATCATAAAATCACAATCATACAATCACAATCATACAATCACAGTCATACAATCACAGTCATACAATCACAATCATACTATCACAATCATACAATCACAATCATACAATCACAATCGTACATTCACAATCATACAATCACAATCATACAATCACATTCATACAATCGCAAGCATACAATCACAATCATACAATCTCAATCATACAATCACAATCATACAATCATAATCATACAATTACAATCATACATCACAATCATACAATCACAATCATACAATCGCAATCATACAATTACAATATCCCAAATACAATCTCCCAAATACAATCATACAATCACAATCATACAATCACAATCATACAATCACAATCATACAATCACAATCATACAATCGCATTCATACAATCGCAATCATACAATCACAATCATACAATCGCAATCATACAATTACAATCTCCCAAATACAATCTCCCAAATACAATCACCCAAATACAATCATACAATCACAATCATACTATCATAATCATACTATCACAATCATACAATCACAATCATACAATCACAATCATACAATCACAATCATACATTCAAAATCATGCAATCACAATCATACAATCACAATCATGCAATCACAATCATACAATCATAATCATGCAATCACAATCATACAATCACAATCGTACAATCACAATCGTACAATCACAATCGCACAACCACAATCAGACAATTACAATCATACAATCACAATCATACAATCACAATCATACAATCACAATCATACAATCACAATCATACAATCACAATCATACAATCACAATCATACAATCACAAAAATACAATCATAATCATACAATCACAATGATACAATCGCAATCATACAATCACAATCATACAATCATAATCATGCAATCACAATCATACGATCGCAATCATACAATCACAATCATACCATCACAATCATACAATCAGAATCATACAATCATAATCATACAATTACAATCATACATCACAATCATACAATCACAATCATACAATCGCAATCATACAATCACAATCATACAATCGCAATCATACAATTACAATCTCCCAAATACAATCTCCCAAATACAATCTCCCAGATACAATCATACAATCACATTCATACAATCACAATCATACAATCATAATCATACAATTACAATCATACATCACAATCATACAATCACAATCATACAATCGCAATCATACAATCGCAATCATACAACTACAATCTCCCAAATAAATCTCCCAAATACAATCTCCCAAATACAATCTCCCAAATACAATCATACAATCACAATCATACAATCACAATCATACAATCACAATCATACAATCACAATCATACTATCACAATCATACTATCACAATCATACAATCACAATCATACAATCACAATCATACAATCACAATCATACATTCAAAATCATGCAATCACAATCATACAATCACAATCATGCAATCACAATCATACAATCATAATCATGCAATCACAATCATACAATCACAATCGTACAATCACAATCGCACAACCACAATCATACAATCATAATCATACAATCACAATCATACTTTCACAATCATACAATCACAATCATACAATCACAATCATACAATCACAATCATACAATCACAATCATACAATCACAATCATACAATCGCAATCATACAATCGCAATCATACAATCACAATCATACAATCTCAATCATACAATCACAATCATACAACCACAATCAGACAATCACAATCATACAATCACAATCATACAATCACAATTATGCAATCACAATCATACAATCGCATTCATACAATCGCAATCATACAATCACAATCATACAATCACAATCATACAATCACAATCATACAATCACAATCATAAAATCACAAAAATACAAACTTAATCATACAATCACAATCATACAATCGCAATCATACAATCACAATCATACAATCATAATCATACAATCACAATCATACGATCGCAATCATACAATCACAATCATACCATCACAATCATACAATCACAATCATACAATCATAATCATACAATTACAATCATACATCACAATCATACAATCACAATCATACAATCGCAATCATACAATTACAATATCCCAAATACAATCTCCCAAATACAATCATACAATCACAATCATACATACACAATCATACAATCACAATCATACAATCACAATCATACAATCATAATCATGCAATTACAATCATACATCACAATCATACAATCACAATCATACGATCGCAATCATACAATTACAATATCCCAAATACAATCTCCCAAATACAATCACCCAAATACAATCATACAATCACAATCATACAATCATAATCATACAATCACAATCATACAATCACAATCATACAATCACAATCATACAATCACAATCATACAATCACAATCATACTATCGCAATCATACAATCACAATCATACCATCACAATCATACAATCACAATCATACAATCACAATCATACAATCACAATCATACAATCACAATCATACAATCACAATCATACTATCACAATCATACAATCACAATCATACAATCACAATCATACAATCACAATCATACAATCACAATCATACAATCACAATCGTACAATCACAATCATACATTCAAAATCATGCAATCACAATCATACAATCACAATCATGCAATCGCAATCATACAATCACAATCATACAATCACAATCATACAATCACAATCATACAATCACAATCATACAATCACAAACAGACAATCACAATCATACAATCACAATCATACAATCACAATCATACAATCACAATCATACAATCACAATCATGCAATCACAATCATACACTCAAAATCATGCAATCACAATCATACAATCACAATCATGCAATCACAATCATACAATCATAGTCATACAATCACAATCCTACAATCACAATCGTACAATCACAATCGTACAATCACAATTGCACAACCACAATCAGTCAATCACAATCATACAATCACAATCATACAATCACTATCATACAATCACAATCATACAATCACAATCATACTTTCACAATCATACAATCAGAATCATACAATCACAATCATACAATCACAGTCATACAATCACAATCATGCAATCACAATCATACTATCACAATCATACAATCACAATCATACAATCACAATCATACAATCACAATCATACAATCAAAATCATACAATCACAATCATACAATCACAATCAAAGAATCACAATCATACAATCACAATCATACAATCGCAAGCATACAATCACAATCATACAATCTCAATCATACCATCACAATCATACAATCATAATCATACAATTACAATCATACATCACACTCATACAATCACAATCATACAATCGCAATCATACAATTACAATATCCCAAATACAATCTCCCAAATACAATCATACAATCACAATCATACAATCACAATCATACAATCACAATCATACAATCACAATCATACAATCGCAATCATACAATTACAATATCCCAAATACAATCTCCCAAATACAATCATACAATCACAATCATACAATCACAATCATACAATCATAATCATACAATTACAATCAGACAGCACAATCATACAATCACAATCATACAATCGCAATCATACAATCACAATCATACAATCGCAATCATACAATCACAATTATGCAATCACAATCATACAATCGCATTCATAAAATCGCAATCATACAATCACAATCATACAATCACAATCATACAATCACAATCATAAAATCACAAAAATACAAACTTAATCATACAATCACAATCATACAGTCACAATCATACAATCACAATCATACAATCATAATCATACAATCACAATCATACGATCGCAATCATACAATCACAATCATACCATCACAATCATACAATCACAATCATACAATCATAATCATACAATTACAATCATACATCACAATCATACAATCACAATCATACAATCGCAATCATACAATCACAATATCCCAAATACAATCTCCCAAATACAATCATACAATCACAATCATACATACACAATCATACAATCACAATCATACAATCGCAATCATACAATCGCAATCATACAATCGCAATCATACAATTACAGTATCCCAAATACAATCTCGCAAATACAATCATACAATCACAATCATACAATCACAATCATGCAATCACAATCATACAATCGCAATCATACAATTACAATATCCCAAATACAATCTCCCAAATACAATCATACAATCACAATCACACAATCACAATCATACAATCATAATCATACAATTACAATCATACATCACAATCATACAATCACAATCATACTATCACAATCATACAATCACAATCATACAATCACAATCATACAATCACAATCATACAATCACAATCATACAATCACAACCATACAATCACAATCATACAATCATAATCATACAATTACAATCATACATCACAATCATACAATCACAATCATACAATCGCAATCACACAATCACAATCATACAGTCGCAATCATACAATTACAATCTCCCAAATACAATCTCCCAAATACAATCTCCCAAATACAATCATACAATCACAATCATACAATCACAATCATACAATCACAATCATACAATCACAATCATACTATCACAATCAGACAATCACAATCATACAATCACAATCATACAATCACAATCATACAATCACAATCATACAATCACAATCATACAATCACAATCATACAATCACAATCATACAATCACAATCATACAATCACAATCATACATTCAAAATCATGCAATCACAATCATACAATCACAATCATACAATCACAATCATACAATCACAATCATACAATCACAATCATACAATCACAATCATACAATCGCAATCATACAATCACAATCATACATTCAAAATCATGCAATCACACTCATACAATCACAATCATACAATCACAATCATACAATCATAATCATACAATCACAATCCTACAATCACAATCGCACAACCACAATCAGTCAATCACAATCATACAATCACAATCATACAATCACAATCATACAATCACAATCATACTTTCACAATCATACAATCACAATCATACAATCACAATCATACAATCACAATCAGACAATCACAATCATACAATCACAATCATACAATCACAATCATACAATCACAATCATACAATCACAATCATGCAATCACAATCATACACTCAAAATCATGCAATCACAATCATACAATCACAATCATGCAACCACAATCATACAATCATAATCATACAATCACAATCCTACAATCACAATCGTACAATCACAATCGTACAATCACAATCGCACAACCACAATCAGTCATCACAATCATACAATCACAATCATACAATCACAATCATACAATCACAATCATACAATCACAATCATACTTTCACAATCATACAATCACAATCATACAATCACAATCATACAATCACAGTCATACAATCACAATCATGCAATCACAATCATACAATCATAATCATACAATCACAATCATAAAATCACAAAAATACAAACTTAATCATACAATCACAATCATACAATCGCAATCATACAATCACAATCATACAATCATAATCATACAATCACAATCATACGATCGCAATCATACAATCACAAACATACCATCACAATCATACAATCACAATCATACAATCATAATCATACAATTACAATCGTACATCACAATCATACAATCACAATCATACAATCGCAAACATACAATTACAATATCCCAAATACAATCTCCCAAATACAATCATACAATCACAATCATACATACACAATCATACAATCACAATCATACAATCACAATCATACAATCATAATCATGCAATTACAATCATACATCACAATCATACAATCACAATCATACGATCGCAATCATACAATTACAATATCCCAAATACAATCTCCCAAATACAATCACCCAAATACAATCATACAATCACAATCATACAATCATAATTATACAATCACAATCATACAATCACAATCATACAATCACAATCATACAATCACAATCCTACAATCACAATCATACAATCACAATCATACAATCACAATCATACTATCGCAATCATACAATCACAATCATACCATCACAATCATACAATCACAATCATACAATCACAATCATACAATCACAATCATACAATCACAATCATACTATCACAATCATACAATCACAATCATACAATCACAATCATACAATCACAATCATACAATCATAATCATACAATCACAATCATACAATCACAATCATACAATCACAATCATACTATCACAATCATACAATCACAATCATACAATCACAATCATACAATCACAATCATACAATCACAATCATACATTCAAAATCATGCAATCACAATCATACAATCACAATCATGCAATCACAATCATACAACCATAATCATGCAATCACAATCATACAATCACAATCGTACAATCACAATCGTACAATCACAATCGCACAACCACAATCATAGAATCATAATCATACAATCACAATCATACTTTCACAATCATACAATCACAATCATACAATCACAATCATACAATCACAATCATACAATCACAATCATACAATCACAATCATACAATCACAATCATACAATCGCAATCATACAATCGCAATCATACAATCGCAATCATACAATCACAATCATACAATCTCAATCATACAATCACAATCATACAATCACAATCATACAATCATTATCATACAATTACAACCATACATCACAATCATACAATCACAATCATACAATCGCAATCATACAATCACAATCATACAGTCGCAATCATACAATTACAATCTCCCAAATACAATCTCCCAAATACAATCTCCCAAATACAATCATACAATCACAATCATACAATCACAATCATACAATCACAATCATACAATCACAATCATACAATCACAATCATACTATCACAATCATACAATCACAATCATACAATCACAATCATACAATCACAATCATACAATCACAATCATACAATCACAATCATACAATCACAATCGTACAATCACAATCATACATTCAAAATCATGCAATCACAATCATACAATCACAATCATGCAATCGCAATCATACAATCACAATCATACAATCACAACCATGCAATCACAATCATACAATCACAGTCATACAATCACAATCATGCAATCACAATCATACTATCACAATCATACAATCACAATCATACAATCACAATCATACAATCACAATCATACAATCACAATCATACAATCGCAATCATACAATTACAATATCCCAAATACAATCTCCCAAATACAATCATACAATCACAATCACACAATCACAATCATACAATCATAATCATACAATTACAATCATACATCACAATCATACAATCACAATCATACTATCACAATCATACAATCACAATCATACAATCACAATCATACAATCACAATCATACAATCACAATCATACAATCACAACCATACAATCACAATCATACAATCATAATCATACAATTACAATCATACATCACAATCATACAATCACAATCATACAATCGCAATCATACAATCACAATCATACAGTCGCAATCATACAATTACAATCTCCCAAATACAATCTCCCAAATACAATCTCCCAAATACAATCATACAATCACAATCATACAATCACAATCATACAATCACAATCATACAATCACAATCATACTATCACAATCAGACAATCACAATCATACAATCACAATCATACAATCACAATCATACAATCACAATCATACAATCACAATCATACAATCACAATCATACAATCACAATCATACAATCACAATCATACAATCACAATCATACTTTCACAATCATACAATCACAATCATACAATCACAATCATACAATCACAATCAGACAATCACAATCATACAATCGCAATCATACAATCACAATCATACAATCACAATCATACAATCACAATCATGCAATCACAATCATACACTCAAAATCATGCAATCACAATCATACAATCACAATCATGCAACCACAATCATACAATCATAATCATACAATCACAATCCTACAATCACAATCGTACAATGACAATCGTACAATCACAATCGCACAACCACAATCAGTCATCACAATCATACAATCACAATCATACAATCACAATCATACAATCACAATCATACAATCACAATCATACTTTCACAATCATACAATCACAATCATACAATCACAATCATACAATCACAGTCATACAATCACAATCATGCAATCAGAATCATACAATCATAATCATACAATTACAATCATACATCACAAACATACAATCACAATCATACGATCGCAATCATACAATTACAATATCCCAAATACAATCTCCCAAATACAATCACCCAAATACAATCATACAATCACAATCATACAATCATAATCATACAATCACAATCATACAATCACAATCATACAATCACAATCATACAATCACAATCATACAATCACAATCATACAATCACAATCATACAATCACAATCATACAATCACAATCATACAATCACAATCATACAATCGCATTCATACAATCGCAATCATACAATCGCAATCATACAATTACAATATCCCAAATACAATCTCCCAAATACAATCATACAATCACAATCATACAATCACAATCATACAATCATAATCATACAATTACAATCAGACATCACAATCATACAATCACAATCATACAATCATAATCATACAATCACAATCATACAATCACAATCATACAATCACAATCATACAATCACAATCATACAATCACAATCATACAATCACAATCATGCAATCACAATCATACACTCAAAATCATGCAATCACAATCATACAATCACAATCATGCAACCACAATCATACAATCATAATCATACAATCACAATCCTACAATCACAATCGTACAATGACAATCGTACAATCACAATCGCACAACCACAATCAGTCATCACAATCATACAATCACAATCATACAATCACAATCATACAATCACAATCATACAATCACAATCATACTTTCACAATCATACAATCACAATCATACAATCACAATCATACAATCACAGTCATACAATCACAATCATGCAATCAGAATCATACAATCATAATCATACAATTACAATCATACATCACAAACATACAATCACAATCATACGATCGCAATCATACAATTACAATATCCCAAATACAATCTCCCAAATACAATCACCCAAATACAATCATACAATCACAATCATACAATCATAATCATACAATCACAATCATACAATCACAATCATACAATCACAATCATACAATCACAATCATACAATCACAATCATACAATCACAATCATACAATCACAATCATACAATCACAATCATACAATCACAATCATACAATCGCATTCATACAATCGCAATCATACAATCGCAATCATACAATTACAATATCCCAAATACAATCTCCCAAATACAATCATACAATCACAATCATACAATCACAATCATACAATCATAATCATACAATTACAATCAGACATCACAATCATACAATCACAATCATACAATCATAATCATACAATCACAATCATACAATCACAATCATACAATCACAATCATACAATCACAATCATACAATCACAATCATACAATCACAATCATGCAATCACAATCATACACTCAAAATCATGCAATCACAATCATACAATCACAATCATGCAACCACAATCATACAATCATAATCATACAATCACAATCCTACAATCACAATCGTACAATGACAATCGTACAATCACAATCGCACAACCACAATCAGTCATCACAATCATACAATCACAATCATACAATCACAATCATACAATCGCAATCATACAATCACAATCATACAATCATAATCATACAATCACAATCATACGATCGCAATCATACAATCACAAACATACCATCACAATCATACAATCACAATCATACAATCATAATCATACAATTACAATCGTACATCACAATCATACAATCACAATCATACAATCGCAAACATACAATTACAATATCCCAAATACAATCTCCCAAATACAATCATACAATCACAATCATACATACACAATCATACAATCACAATCATACAATCACAATCATACAATCATAATCATGCAATTACAATCATACATCACAATCATACAATCACAATCATACGATCGCAATCATACAATTACAATATCCCAAATACAATCTCCCAAATACAATCACCCAAATACAATCATACAATCACAATCATACAATCATAATTATACAATCACAATCATACAATCACAATCATACAATCACAATCATACAATCACAATCCTACAATCACAATCATACAATCACAATCATACAATCACAATCATACTATCGCAATCATACAATCACAATCATACCATCACAATCATACAATCACAATCATACAATCACAATCATACAATCACAATCATACAATCACAATCATACTATCACAATCATACAATCACAATCATACAATCACAATCATACAATCACAATCATACAATCATAATCATACAATCACAATCATACAATCACAATCATACAATCACAATCATACTATCACAATCATACAATCACAATCATACAATCACAATCATACAATCACAATCATACAATCACAATCATACATTCAAAATCATGCAATCACAATCATACAATCACAATCATGCAATCACAATCATACAACCATAATCATGCAATCACAATCATACAATCACAATCGTACAATCACAATCGTACAATCACAATCGCACAACCACAATCATAGAATCATAATCATACAATCACAATCATACTTTCACAATCATACAATCACAATCATACAATCACAATCATACAATCACAATCATACAATCACAATCATACAATCACAATCATACAATCACAATCATACAATCGCAATCATACAATCGCAATCATACAATCGCAATCATACAATCACAATCATACAATCTCAATCATACAATCACAATCATACAATCACAATCATACAATCATTATCATACAATTACAACCATACATCACAATCATACAATCACAATCATACAATCGCAATCATACAATCACAATCATACAGTCGCAATCATACAATTACAATCTCCCAAATACAATCTCCCAAATACAATCTCCCAAATACAATCATACAATCACAATCATACAATCACAATCATACAATCACAATCATACAATCACAATCATACAATCACAATCATACTATCACAATCATACAATCACAATCATACAATCACAATCATACAATCACAATCATACAATCACAATCATACAATCACAATCATACAATCACAATCGTACAATCACAATCATACATTCAAAATCATGCAATCACAATCATACAATCACAATCATGCAATCGCAATCATACAATCACAATCATACAATCACAACCATGCAATCACAATCATACAATCACAGTCATACAATCACAATCATGCAATCACAATCATACTATCACAATCATACAATCACAATCATACAATCACAATCATACAATCACAATCATACAATCACAATCATACAATCGCAATCATACAATTACAATATCCCAAATACAATCTCCCAAATACAATCATACAATCACAATCACACAATCACAATCATACAATCATAATCATACAATTACAATCATACATCACAATCATACAATCACAATCATACTATCACAATCATACAATCACAATCATACAATCACAATCATACAATCACAATCATACAATCACAATCATACAATCACAACCATACAATCACAATCATACAATCATAATCATACAATTACAATCATACATCACAATCATACAATCACAATCATACAATCGCAATCATACAATCACAATCATACAGTCGCAATCATACAATTACAATCTCCCAAATACAATCTCCCAAATACAATCTCCCAAATACAATCATACAATCACAATCATACAATCACAATCATACAATCACAATCATACAATCACAATCATACTATCACAATCAGACAATCACAATCATACAATCACAATCATACAATCACAATCATACAATCACAATCATACAATCACAATCATACAATCACAATCATACAATCACAATCATACAATCACAATCATACAATCACAATCATACTTTCACAATCATACAATCACAATCATACAATCACAATCATACAATCACAATCAGACAATCACAATCATACAATCGCAATCATACAATCACAATCATACAATCACAATCATACAATCACAATCATGCAATCACAATCATACACTCAAAATCATGCAATCACAATCATACAATCACAATCATGCAACCACAATCATACAATCATAATCATACAATCACAATCCTACAATCACAATCGTACAATGACAATCGTACAATCACAATCGCACAACCACAATCAGTCATCACAATCATACAATCACAATCATACAATCACAATCATACAATCACAATCATACAATCACAATCATACTTTCACAATCATACAATCACAATCATACAATCACAATCATACAATCACAGTCATACAATCACAATCATGCAATCAGAATCATACAATCATAATCATACAATTACAATCATACATCACAAACATACAATCACAATCATACGATCGCAATCATACAATTACAATATCCCAAATACAATCTCCCAAATACAATCACCCAAATACAATCATACAATCACAATCATACAATCATAATCATACAATCACAATCATACAATCACAATCATACAATCACAATCATACAATCACAATCATACAATCACAATCATACAATCACAATCATACAATCACAATCATACAATCACAATCATACAATCACAATCATACAATCGCATTCATACAATCGCAATCATACAATCGCAATCATACAATTACAATATCCCAAATACAATCTCCCAAATACAATCATACAATCACAATCATACAATCACAATCATACAATCATAATCATACAATTACAATCAGACATCACAATCATACAATCACAATCATACAATCGCAATCATACAATCACAATCATACAATCGCAATCATACAATCACAATTATGCAATCACAATCATACAATCGCATTCATACAATCGCAATCATACAATCACAATCATACAATCACAATCATACAATCACAATCATAAAATCACAAAAATACAAACTTAATCATACAATCACAATCATACAGTCACAATCATACAATCGCAATCATACCATCACAATCATACAATCGCAATCATACAATCACAATTATGCAATCACAATCATACAATCGCATTCATACAATCGCAATCATACAATCACAATCATACAATCACAATCATACAATCACAATCATAAAATCACAAAAATACAAACTTAATCATACAATCACAATCATACAGTCACAATCATACAATCACAATCATACAATCATAATCATACAATCACAATCATACGATCGCAATCATACAATCACAATCATACCATCACAATCATACAATCACAATCATACAATCATAATCATACAATTACAATCATACATCACAATCATACAATCACAATCATACAATCGCAATCATACAATCACAATATCCCAAATACAATCTCCCAAATACAATCATACAATCACAATCATACATACACAATCATACAATCACAATCATACAATCGCAATCATACAATCGCAATCATACAATCGCAATCATACAATTACAGTATCCCAAATACAATCTCGCAAATACAATCATACAATCACAATCATACAATCACAATCATACAATCACAATCATACAATCGCAATCATACAATTACAATATCCCAAATACAATCTCCCAAATACAATCATACAATCACAATCACACAATCACAATCATACAATCATAATCATACAATTACAATCATACATCACAATCATACAATCACAATCATACTATCACAATCATACAATCACAATCATACAATCACAATCATACACTCACAATCATACAATCACAATCATACAATCACAACCATACAATCACAATCATACAATCATAATCATACAATTACAATCATACATCACAATCATACAATCACAATCATACAATCGCAATCATACAATCACAATCATACAGTCGCAATCATACAATTACAATCTCCCAAATACAATCTCCCAAATACAATCTCCCAAATACAATCATACAATCACAATCATACAATCACAATCATACAATCACAATCATACAATCACAATCATACAATCACAATCATACTATCGCAATCATACAATCACAATCATACCATCACAATCATACAATCACAATCATACAATCACAATCATACAATCACAATCATACAATCACAATCATACAATCACAATCATACTATCACAGTCATACAATCACAATCATACAATCACAATCATACAATCACAATCATACAATCACAATCATACAATCACAATCATACAATCACAATCATACAATCACAATCATACTATCACAATCATACAATCACAATCATACAATCACAATCATACAATCACAATCATACAATCACAATCATACAATCACAATCATACAATCACAATCATACAATCACAATCATACATTCAAAATCATGCAATCACAATCATACAATCACAATCATGCAATCACAATCATACAACCATAATCATGCAATCACAATCATACAATCACAATCATACAATCACAACCATACAATCACAATCATACAATCACAATCATACAATCACAATCATACAATCACAATCATACAATCGCAATCATACAATTACAATATCCCAAATACAATCATACAATCACAATCATACAATCACAATCATACAATCACAATCATACAATCACAATCATACTTTCACAATCATAAAATCACAATCATACAATCACAATCATACAATCACAGTCATATAATCACAATCATACAATCACAATCATACAGTCACAATCATACAATCACAATCAAAGAATCACAATCATACAATCACAATCATACAATCGCAAGCATACAATCACAATCGTACAATCTCAATCATACAATCACAATCATACAATCACAATAATACAATCATAATCATACAATTACAATCATACATCACAATCATACAATCACAATCATACAATCACAATCATACGTTCACAATCATACTATCACAATCATACAATCACAATCATACAATCACAATCATACAATCGCAATCATACAATTACAATATCCCAAATACAATCATACAATCACAATCATACAATCACAATCATACAATCACAATCATACAATCACAATCATACAATCACAATCATACAATCACTATCATACTTTCACAATCATAACATCACAATCATACAATCACAATCATACAATCACAGTCATACAATCACAGTCATACAATCACAATCATACTATCACAATCATACAATCACAATCATACAATCACAATCGTACATTCACAATCATACAATCACAATCATACAATCACATTCATACAATCGCAAGCATACAATCACAATCATACAATCTCAATCATACAATCACAATCATACAATCATAATCATACAATTACAATCATACATCACAATCATACAATCACAATCATACAATCGCAATCATACAATTACAATATCCCAAATACAATCTCCCAAATACAATCATACAATCACAATCATACAATCACAATCATACAATCACAATCATACAATCACAATCATACAATCGCATTCATACAATCGCAATCATACAATCACAATCATACAATCGCAATCATACAATTACAATCTCCCAAATACAATCTCCCAAATACAATCACCCAAATACAATCATACAATCACAATCATACTATCATAATCATACTATCACAATCATACAATCACAATCATACAATCACAATCATACAATCACAATCATACATTCAAAATCATGCAATCACAATCATACAATCACAATCATGCAATCACAATCATACAATCATAATCATGCAATCACAATCATACAATCACAATCGTACAATCACAATCGTACAATCACAATCGCACAACCACAATCAGACAATTACAATCATACAATCACAATCATACAATCACAATCATACAATCACAATCATACAATCACAATCATACAATCACAATCATACAATCACAATCATACAATCACAAAAATACAATCATAATCATACAATCACAATGATACAATCGCAATCATACAATCACAATCATACAATCATAATCATGCAATCACAATCATACGATCGCAATCATACAATCACAATCATACCATCACAATCATACAATCAGAATCATACAATCATAATCATACAATTACAATCATACATCACAATCATACAATCACAATCATACAATCGCAATCATACAATCACAATCATACAATCGCAATCATACAATTACAATCTCCCAAATACAATCTCCCAAATACAATCTCCCAGATACAATCATACAATCACATTCATACAATCACAATCATACAATCATAATCATACAATTACAATCATACATCACAATCATACAATCACAATCATACAATCGCAATCATACAATCGCAATCATACAACTACAATCTCCCAAATAAATCTCCCAAATACAATCTCCCAAATACAATCTCCCAAATACAATCATACAATCACAATCATACAATCACAATCATACAATCACAATCATACAATCACAATCATACTATCACAATCATACTATCACAATCATACAATCACAATCATACAATCACAATCATACAACCACAATCATACAATCACAATCATACAACCACAATCAGACAATCACAATCATACAATCACAATCATACAATCACAATCACACAATCGCAAGCATACAATCACAATCATACAATCTCAATCATACAATCACAATCATACAATCATAATCATACAATCACAATCATACTATCACAATCATACAATCACAATCATACAATCACAATCACACAATCGCAAGCATACAATCACAATCATACAATCTCAATCATACAATCACAATCATACAATCATAATCATACAATTACAATCATACATCACAAACATACAATCACAATCATACGATCGCAATCATACAATTACAATATCCCAAATACAATCTCCCAAATACAATCACCCAAATACAATCATACAATCACAATCATACAATCATAATCATACAATCACAATCATACAATCACAATCATACAATCACAATCATACAATCACAATCATACAATCACAATCATACAATCACAATCATACAATCACAATCATACAATCACAATCATACAATCACAATCATACAATCACAAAAATACAATCATAATCATACAATCACAATGATACAATCGCAATCATACAATCACAATCATACAATCATAATCATACTATCACAATCATACAATCACAATCATACAATCACAATCATACAATCACAATCATACATTCAAAATCATGCAATCACAATCATACAATCACAATCATGCAATCACAATCATACAATCATAATCATGCAATCACAATCATACAATCACAATCGTACAATCACAATCGCACAACCACAATCATACAATCATAATCATACAATCACAATCATACTTTCACAATCATACAATCACAATCATACAATCACAATCATACAATCACAATCATACAATCACAATCATACAATCACAATCATACAATCGCAATCATACAATCGCAATCATACAATCACAATCATACAATCTCAATCATACAATCACAATCATACAACCACAATCAGACAATCACAATCATACAATCACAATCATACAATCACAATTATGCAATCACAATCATACAATCGCATTCATACAATCGCAATCATACAATCACAATCATACAATCACAATCATACAATCACAATCATACAATCACAATCATAAAATCACAAAAATACAAACTTAATCATACAATCACAATCATACAATCGCAATCATACAATCACAATCATACAATCATAATCATACAATCACAATCATACGATCGCAATCATACAATCACAATCATACCATCACAATCATACAATCACAATCATACAATCATAATCATACAATTACAATCATACATCACAATCATACAATCACAATCATACAATCGCAATCATACAATTACAATATCCCAAATACAATCTCCCAAATACAATCATACAATCACAATCATACATACACAATCATACAATCACAATCATACAATCACAATCATACAATCATAATCATGCAATTACAATCATACATCACAATCATACAATCACAATCATACGATCGCAATCATACAATTACAATATCCCAAATACAATCTCCCAAATACAATCACCCAAATACAATCATACAATCACAATCATACAATCATAATCATACAATCACAATCATACAATCACAATCATACAATCACAATCATACAATCACAATCATACAATCACAATCATACTATCGCAATCATACAATCACAATCATACCATCACAATCGTACAATCACAATCATACAATCACAATCATACAATCACAATCATACAATCACAATCATACAATCACAATCATACTATCACAATCATACAATCACAATCATACAATCACAATCATACAATCACAATCATACAATCACAATCATACAATCACAATCGTACAATCACAATCATACATTCAAAATCATGCAATCACAATCATACAATCACAATCATGCAATCGCAATCATACAATCACAATCATACAATCACAATCATACAATCACAATCATACAATCACAATCATACAATCACAAACAGACAATCACAATCATACAATCACAATCATACAATCACAATCATACAATCACAATCATACAATCACAATCATGCAATCACAATCATACACTCAAAATCATGCAATCACAATCATACAATCACAATCATGCAATCACAATCATACAATCATAGTCATACAATCACAATCCTACAATCACAATCGTACAATCACAATCGTACAATCACAATTGCACAACCACAATCAGTCAATCACAATCATACAATCACAATCATACAATCACTATCATACAATCACAATCATACAATCACAATCATACTTTCACAATCATACAATCAGAATCATACAATCACAATCATACAATCACAGTCATACAATCACAATCATGCAATCACAATCATACTATCACAATCATACAATCACAATCATACAATCACAATCATACAATCACAATCATACAATCAAAATCATACAATCACAATCATACAATCACAATCAAAGAATCACAATCATACAATCACAATCATACAATCGCAAGCATACAATCACAATCATACAATCTCAATCATACCATCACAATCATACAACCACAATCAGACAATCACAATCATACAATCACAATCATACAATCACAATCACACAATCGCAAGCATACAATCACAATCATACAATCTCAATCATACAATCACAATCATACAATCATAATCATACAATCACAATCATACTATCACAATCATACAATCACAATCATACAATCACAATCACACAATCGCAAGCATACAATCACAATCATACAATCTCAATCATACAATCACAATCATACAATCATAATCATACAATTACAATCATACATCACAAACATACAATCACAATCATACGATCGCAATCATACAATTACAATATCCCAAATACAATCTCCCAAATACAATCACCCAAATACAATCATACAATCACAATCATACAATCATAATCATACAATCACAATCATACAATCACAATCATACAATCACAATCATACAATCACAATCATACAATCACAATCATACAATCACAATCATACAATCACAATCATACAATCACAATCATACAATCACAATCATACAATCACAAAAATACAATCATAATCATACAATCACAATGATACAATCGCAATCATACAATCACAATCATACAATCATAATCATACTATCACAATCATACAATCACAATCATACAATCACAATCATACAATCACAATCATACATTCAAAATCATGCAATCACAATCATACAATCACAATCATGCAATCACAATCATACAATCATAATCATGCAATCACAATCATACAATCACAATCGTACAATCACAATCGCACAACCACAATCATACAATCATAATCATACAATCACAATCATACTTTCACAATCATACAATCACAATCATACAATCACAATCATACAATCACAATCATACAATCACAATCATACAATCACAATCATACAATCGCAATCATACAATCGCAATCATACAATCACAATCATACAATCTCAATCATACAATCACAATCATACAACCACAATCAGACAATCACAATCATACAATCACAATCATACAATCACAATTATGCAATCACAATCATACAATCGCATTCATACAATCGCAATCATACAATCACAATCATACAATCACAATCATACAATCACAATCATACAATCACAATCATAAAATCACAAAAATACAAACTTAATCATACAATCACAATCATACAATCGCAATCATACAATCACAATCATACAATCATAATCATACAATCACAATCATACGATCGCAATCATACAATCACAATCATACCATCACAATCATACAATCACAATCATACAATCATAATCATACAATTACAATCATACATCACAATCATACAATCACAATCATACAATCGCAATCATACAATTACAATATCCCAAATACAATCTCCCAAATACAATCATACAATCACAATCATACATACACAATCATACAATCACAATCATACAATCACAATCATACAATCATAATCATGCAATTACAATCATACATCACAATCATACAATCACAATCATACGATCGCAATCATACAATTACAATATCCCAAATACAATCTCCCAAATACAATCACCCAAATACAATCATACAATCACAATCATACAATCATAATCATACAATCACAATCATACAATCACAATCATACAATCACAATCATACAATCACAATCATACAATCACAATCATACTATCGCAATCATACAATCACAATCATACCATCACAATCGTACAATCACAATCATACAATCACAATCATACAATCACAATCATACAATCACAATCATACAATCACAATCATACTATCACAATCATACAATCACAATCATACAATCACAATCATACAATCACAATCATACAATCACAATCATACAATCACAATCGTACAATCACAATCATACATTCAAAATCATGCAATCACAATCATACAATCACAATCATGCAATCGCAATCATACAATCACAATCATACAATCACAATCATACAATCACAATCATACAATCACAATCATACAATCACAAACAGACAATCACAATCATACAATCACAATCATACAATCACAATCATACAATCACAATCATACAATCACAATCATGCAATCACAATCATACACTCAAAATCATGCAATCACAATCATACAATCACAATCATGCAATCACAATCATACAATCATAGTCATACAATCACAATCCTACAATCACAATCGTACAATCACAATCGTACAATCACAATTGCACAACCACAATCAGTCAATCACAATCATACAATCACAATCATACAATCACTATCATACAATCACAATCATACAATCACAATCATACTTTCACAATCATACAATCAGAATCATACAATCACAATCATACAATCACAGTCATACAATCACAATCATGCAATCACAATCATACTATCACAATCATACAATCACAATCATACAATCACAATCATACAATCACAATCATACAATCAAAATCATACAATCACAATCATACAATCACAATCAAAGAATCACAATCATACAATCACAATCATACAATCGCAAGCATACAATCACAATCATACAATCTCAATCATACCATCACAATCATACAATCATAATCATACAATTACAATCATACATCACACTCATACAATCACAATCATACAATCGCAATCATACAATTACAATATCCCAAATACAATCTCCCAAATACAATCATACAATCACAATCATACAATCACAATCATACAATCACAATCATACAATCACAATCATACAATCGCAATCATACAATTACAATATCCCAAATACAATCTCCCAAATACAATCATACAATCACAATCATACAATCACAATCATACAATCATAATCATACAATTACAATCAGACAGCACAATCATACAATCACAATCATACAATCGCAATCATACAATCACAATCATACAATCGCAATCATACAATCACAATTATGCAATCACAATCATACAATCGCATTCATAAAATCGCAATCATACAATCACAATCATACAATCACAATCATACAATCACAATCATAAAATCACAAAAATACAAACTTAATCATACAATCACAATCATACAGTCACAATCATACAATCACAATCATACAATCATAATCATACAATCACAATCATACGATCGCAATCATACAATCACAATCATACCATCACAATCATACAATCACAATCATACAATCATAATCATACAATTACAATCATACATCACAATCATACAATCACAATCATACAATCGCAATCATACAATCACAATATCCCAAATACAATCTCCCAAATACAATCATACAATCACAATCATACATACACAATCATACAATCACAATCATACAATCGCAATCATACAATCGCAATCATACAATCGCAATCATACAATTACAGTATCCCAAATACAATCTCGCAAATACAATCATACAATCACAATCATACAATCACAATCATGCAATCACAATCATACAATCGCAATCATACAATTACAATATCCCAAATACAATCTCCCAAATACAATCATACAATCACAATCACACAATCACAATCATACAATCATAATCATACAATTACAATCATACATCACAATCATACAATCACAATCATACTATCACAATCATACAATCACAATCATACAATCACAATCATACAATCGCAATCATACAATCACAATCATACATTCAAAATCATGCAATCACACTCATACAATCACAATCATACAATCACAATCATACAATCATAATCATACAATCACAATCCTACAATCACAATCGCACAACCACAATCAGTCAATCACAATCATACAATCACAATCATACAATCACAATCATACAATCACAATCATACTTTCACAATCATACAATCACAATCATACAATCACAATCATACAATCACAATCAGACAATCACAATCATACAATCACAATCATACAATCACAATCATACAATCACAATCATACAATCACAATCATGCAATCACAATCATACACTCAAAATCATGCAATCACAATCATACAATCACAATCATGCAACCACAATCATACAATCATAATCATACAATCACAATCCTACAATCACAATCGTACAATCACAATCGTACAATCACAATCGCACAACCACAATCAGTCATCACAATCATACAATCACAATCATACAATCACAATCATACAATCACAATCATACAATCACAATCATACTTTCACAATCATACAATCACAATCATACAATCACAATCATACAATCACAGTCATACAATCACAATCATGCAATCACAATCATACAATCATAATCATACAATTACAATCATACATCACAAACATACAATCACAATCATACGATCGCAATCATACAATTACAATATCCCAAATACAATCTCCCAAATACAATCACCCAAATACAATCATACAATCACAATCATACAATCATAATCATACAATCACAATCATACAATCACAATCATACAATCACAATCATACAATCACAATCATACAATCACAATCATACAATCGCATTCATACAATCGCAATCATACAATCACAATCATACAATCGCAATCATACAATTACAATCTCCCAAATACAATCTCCCAAATACAATCACCCAAATACAATCATACAATCACAATCATACAATCATAATCATACAATCACAATCATACAATCACAATCATACAATCACAATCATACAATCACAATCATACAATCACAATCATACAATCACAATCATACAATCACAATCATACAATCACAATCATACATTCAAAATCATGCAATCACAATCATACAATCACAATCATGCAATCACAATCATACAATCATAATCATGCAATCACAATCATACAATCACAATCGTACAATCACAATCGCACAACCACAATCATACAATCATAATCATACAATCACAATCATACTTTCACAATCATACAATCACAATCATACAATCACAATCATACAATCACAATCATACAATCACAATCATACAATCACAATCATACAATCGCAATCATACAATCGCAATCATACAATCACAATCATACAATCTCAATCATACAATCACAATCATACAACCACAATCAGACAATCACAATCATACAATCACAATCATACAATCACAATTATGCAATCACAATCATACAATCGCATTCATACAATCGCAATCATACAATCACAATCATACAATCACAATCATACAATCACAATCATAAAATCACAAAAATACAAACTTAATCATACAATCACAATCATACAATCGCAATCATACAATCACAATCATACAATCATAATCATACAATCACAATCATACGATCGCAATCATACAATCACAAACATACCATCACAATCATACAATCACAATCATACAATCATAATCATACAATTACAATCGTACATCACAATCATACAATCACAATCATACAATCGCAAACATACAATTACAATATCCCAAATACAATCTCCCAAATACAATCATACAATCACAATCATACATACACAATCATACAATCACAATCATACAATCACAATCATACAATCATAATCATGCAATTACAATCATACATCACAATCATACAATCACAATCATACGATCGCAATCATACAATTACAATATCCCAAATACAATCTCCCAAATACAATCACCCAAATACAATCATACAATCACAATCATACAATCATAATTATACAATCACAATCATACAATCACAATCATACAATCACAATCATACAATCACAATCCTACAATCACAATCATACAATCACAATCATACAATCACAATCATACTATCGCAATCATACAATCACAATCATACCATCACAATCATACAATCACAATCATACAATCACAATCATACAATCACAATCATACAATCACAATCATACTATCACAATCATACAATCACAATCATACAATCACAATCATACAATCACAATCATACAATCATAATCATACAATCACAATCATACAATCACAATCATACAATCACAATCATACTATCACAATCATACAATCACAATCATACAATCACAATCATACAATCACAATCATACAATCACAATCATACATTCAAAATCATGCAATCACAATCATACAATCACAATCATGCAATCACAATCATACAACCATAATCATGCAATCACAATCATACAATCACAATCGTACAATCACAATCGTACAATCACAATCGCACAACCACAATCATAGAATCATAATCATACAATCACAATCATACTTTCACAATCATACAATCACAATCATACAATCACAATCATACAATCACAATCATACAATCACAATCATACAATCACAATCATACAATCACAATCATACAATCGCAATCATACAATCGCAATCATACAATCGCAATCATACAATCACAATCATACAATCTCAATCATACAATCACAATCATACAATCACAATCATACAATCATAATCATACAATTACAACCATACATCACAATCATACAATCACAATCATACAATCGCAATCATACAATCACAATCATACAGTCGCAATCATACAATTACAATCTCCCAAATACAATCTCCCAAATACAATCTCCCAAATACAATCATACAATCACAATCATACAATCACAATCATACAATCACAATCATACAATCACAATCATACAATCACAATCATACTATCACAATCATACAATCACAATCATACAATCACAATCATACAATCACAATCATACAATCACAATCATACAATCACAATCATACAATCACAATCGTACAATCACAATCATACATTCAAAATCATGCAATCACAATCATACAATCACAATCATGCAATCGCAATCATACAATCACAATCATACAATCACAACCATGCAATCACAATCATACAATCACAGTCATACAATCACAATCATGCAATCACAATCATACTATCACAATCATACAATCACAATCATACAATCACAATCATACAATCACAATCATACAATCACAATCATACAATCACAATCATACTATCACAATCATACAATCACAATCATACAATCACAATCATACAATCACAATCATACAATCACAATCATACAATCACAATCATACAATCGCAATCATACAATCACAATATCCCAAATACAATCTCCCAAATACAATCATACAATCACAATCATACATACACAATCATACAATCACAATCATACAATCGCAATCATACAATCGCAATCATACAATCGCAATCATACAATTACAGTATCCCAAATACAATCTCGCAAATACAATCATACAATCACAATCATACAATCACAATCATACAATCACAATCATACAATCGCAATCATACAATTACAATATCCCAAATACAATCTCCCAAATACAATCATACAATCACAATCACACAATCACAATCATACAATCATAATCATACAATTACAATCATACATCACAATCATACAATCACAATCATACTATCACAATCATACAATCACAATCATACAATCACAATCATACAATCACAATCATACAATCACAATCATACAATCACAATCATACAATCACAACCATACAATCACAATCATACAATCATAATCATACAATTACAATCATACATCACAATCATACAATCACAATCATACAATCGCAATCATACAATCACAATCATACAGTCGCAATCATACAATTACAATCTCCCAAATACAATCTCCCAAATACAATCTCCCAAATACAATCATACAATCACAATCATACAATCACAATCATACAATCACAATCATACAATCACAATCATACTATCACAATCAGACAATCACAATCATACAATCACAATCATACAATCACAATCATACAATCACAATCATACAATCACAATCATACAATCACAATCATACAATCACAATCATACAATCACAATCATACAATCACAATCATACATTCAAAATCATGCAATCACAATCATACAATCACAATCATACAATCACAATCATACAATCACAATCATACAATGGCAATCATACAGTCACAATCATACATTCAAAATCATGCAATCACACTCATACAATCACAATCATACAATCACAATCATACAATCATAATCATACAATCACAATCCTACAATCACAATCGTACAATCACAATCGTACAATCACAATCGTACAATCACAATCGCACAACCACAATCAGTCAATCACAATCATACAATCACAATCATACAATCACAATCATACAATCACAATCATACTTTCACAATCATACAATCACAATCATACAATCACAATCATACAATCACAATCAGACAATCACAATCATACAATCGCAATCATACAATCACAATCATACAATCACAATCATACAATCACAATCATGCAATCACAATCATACACTCAAAATCATGCAATCACAATCATACAATCACAATCATGCAACCACAATCATACAATCATAATCATACAATCACAATCCTACAATCACAATCGTACAATGACAATCGTACAATCACAATCGCACAACCACAATCAGTCATCACAATCATACAATCACAATCATACAATCACAATCATACAATCACAATCATACAATCACAATCATACTTTCACAATCATACAATCACAATCATACAATCACAATCATACAATCACAGTCATACAATCACAATCATGCAATCAGAATCATACAATCATAATCATACAATTACAATCATACATCACAAACATACAATCACAATCATACGATCGCAATCATACAATTACAATATCCCAAATACAATCTCCCAAATACAATCACCCAAATACAATCATACAATCACAATCATACAATCATAATCATACAATCACAATCATACAATCACAATCATACAATCACAATCATACAATCACAATCATACAATCACAATCATACAATCACAATCATACAATCACAATCATACAATCACAATCATACAATCACAATCATACAATCGCATTCATACAATCGCAATCATACAATCGCAATCATACAATTACAATATCCCAAATACAATCTCCCAAATACAATCATACAATCACAATCATACAATCACAATCATACAATCATAATCATACAATTACAATCAGACATCACAATCATACAATCACAATCATACAATCGCAATCATACAATCACAATCATACAATCGCAATCATACAATCACAATTATGCAATCACAATCATACAATCGCATTCATACAATCGCAATCATACAATCACAATCATACAATCACAATCATACAATCACAATCATAAAATCACAAAAATACAAACTTAATCATACAATCACAATCATACAGTCACAATCATACAATCGCAATCATACCATCACAATCATACAATCGCAATCATACAATCACAATTATGCAATCACAATCATACAATCGCATTCATACAATCGCAATCATACAATCACAATCATACAATCACAATCATACAATCACAATCATAAAATCACAAAAATACAAACTTAATCATACAATCACAATCATACAGTCACAATCATACAATCACAATCATACAATCATAATCATACAATCACAATCATACGATCGCAATCATACAATCACAATCATACCATCACAATCATACAATCACAATCATACAATCATAATCATACAATTACAATCATACATCACAATCATACAATCACAATCATACAATCGCAATCATACAATCACAATATCCCAAATACAATCTCCCAAATACAATCATACAATCACAATCATACATACACAATCATACAATCGCAATCATACAATCGCAATCATACAATCGCAATCATACAATTACAGTATCCCAAATACAATCTCGCAAATACAATCATACAATCACAATCATACAATCACAATCATACAGTCACAATCATACAATCGCAATCATACAATTACAATATCCCAAATACAATCTCCCAAATACAATCATACAATCACAATCACACAATCACAATCATACAATCATAATCATACAATTACAATCATACATCACAATCATACAATCACAATCATACTATCACAATCATACAATCACAATCATACAATCACAATCATACAATCACAATCATACAATCACAATCATACAATCACAACCATACAATCACAATCATACAATCATAATCATACAATTACAATCATACATCACAATCATACAATCACAATCATACAATCGCAATCATACAATCACAATCATACAGTCGCAATCATACAATTACAATCTCCCAAATACAATCTCCCAAATACAATCTCCCAAATACAATCATACAATCACAATCATACAATCACAATCATACAATCACAATCATACAATCACAATCATACAATCACAATCATACTATCGCAATCATACAATCACAATCATACCATCACAATCATACAATCACAATCATACAATCACAATCATACAATCACAATCATACAATCACAATCATACAATCACAATCATACTATCACAGTCATACAATCACAATCATACAATCACAATCATACAATCACAATCATACAATCACAATCATACAATCACAATCATACAATCACAATCATACAATCACAATCATACTATCACAATCATACAATCACAATCATACAATCACAATCATACAATCACAATCATACAATCACAATCATACAATCACAATCATACAATCACAATCATACATTCAAAATCATGCAATCACAATCATACAATCACAATCATACAATCATAATCATACAATCAAAATCATACTTTCACAATCATACAATCACAATCATACAATCACAATCATACAATCACAATCATACAATCACAATCATACAATCACAATCATACAATCGCAATCATACAATCGCAATCATACAATCGCAATCATACAATCACAATCATACAATCTCAATCATACAATCACAATCATACAATCACAATCATACAATCATAATCATACAATTACAATCATACATCACAATCATACAATCACAATCATACAATCGCAATCATACAATCACAATCATACAGTCGCAATCATACAATTACAATCTCCCAAATACAATCTCCCAAATACAATCTCCCAAATACAATCTCCCAAATACAATCATACAATCACAATCATACAATCACAATCATACAATCACAATCATACAATCACAATCATACTATCACAATCATACAATCACAATCATACAATCACAATCATACAATCACAATCATACAATCACAATCATACAATCACAATCATACAATCACAATCGTACAATCACAATCATACATTCAAAATCATGCAATCACAATCATACAATCACAATCATGCAATCGCAATCATACAATCACAATCATACAATCACAATCATGCAATCACAATCATACAATCACAGTCATACAATCACAATCATGCAATCACAATCATACTATCACAATCATACAATCACAATCATACAATCACAATCATACAATCACAATCATACAATCAAAATCATACAATCACAATCATACAATCACAATCAAAGAATCACAATCATACAATCACAATCATACAATCGCAAGCATACAATCACAATCATACAATCTCAATCATACAATCACAACATACAATCATAATCATACAATTACAATCATACATCACACTCATACAATCACAATCATACAATCGCAATCATACAATTACAATATCCCAAATACAATCTCCCAAATACAATCATACAATCACAATCATACAATCACAATCATACAATCACAATCATACAATCACAATCATACAATCGCAATCATACAATTACAATATCCCAAATACAATCTCCCAAATACAATCATACAATCACAATCATACAATCACAATCATACAATCATAATCATACAATTACAATCAGACATCACAATCATACAATCACAATCATACAATCACAATCATACAATCACAATCATACAATCACAATCATACAATCACAATCATAAAATCACAAAAATACAAACTTAATCATACAATCACAATCATACAGTCACAATCATACAATCACAATCATACAATCATAATCATACAATCACAATCATACGATCGCAATCATACAATCACAATCATAAAATCACAAAAATACAAACTTAATCATACAATCACAATCATACAGTCACAATCATACAATCGCAATCATACCATCACAATCATACAATCGCAATCATACAATCACAATTATGCAATCACAATCATACAATCGCATTCATACAATCGCAATCATACAATCACAATCATACAATCACAATCATACAATCACAATCATAAAATCACAAAAATACAAACTTAATCATACAATCACAATCATACAGTCACAATCATACAATCACAATCATACAATCATAATCATACAATCACAATCATACAATCACAATCATACTATCACAATCAGACAATCACAATCATACAATCACAATCATACAATCACAATCATACAATCACAATCATACAATCACAATCATACAATCACAATCATACAATCACAATCATACAATCACAATCATACATTCAAAATCATGCAATCACAATCATACAATCACAATCATACAATCACAATCATACAATCACAATCATACAATCACAATCATACAATGGCAATCATACAGTCACAATCATACATTCAAAATCATGCAATCACACTCATACAATCACAATCATACAATCACAATCATACAATCATAATCATACAATCACAATCCTACAATCACAATCGTACAATCACAATCGTACAATCACAATCGTACAATCACAATCGCACAACCACAATCAGTCAATCACAATCATACAATCACAATCATACAATCACAATCATACAATCACAATCATACTTTCACAATCATACAATCACAATCATACAATCACAATCATACAATCACAATCAGACAATCACAATCATACAATCACAATCATACAATCACAATCATACAATCACAATCATACAATCACAATCATGCAATCACAATCATACACTCAAAATCATGCAATCACAATCATACAATCACAATCATGCAACCACAATCATACAATCATAATCATACAATCACAATCCTACAATCACAATCGTACAATGACAATCGTACAATCACAATCGCACAACCACAATCAGTCATCACAATCATACAATCACAATCATACAATCACAATCATACAATCACAATCATACAATCACAATCATACTTTCACAATCATACAATCACAATCATACAATCACAATCATACAATCACAGTCGTACAATCACAATCATGCAATCAGAATCATACAATCATAATCATACAATTACAATCATACATCACAAACATACAATCACAATCATACGATCGCAATCATACAATTACAATATCCCAAATACAATCTCCCAAATACAATCACCCAAATACAATCATACAATCACAATCATACAATCATAATCATACAATCACAATCATACAATCACAATCATACAATCACAATCATACAATCACAATCATACAATCACAATCATACAATCACAATCATACAATCACAATCATACAATCACAATCATACAATCACAATCATACAATCGCATTCATACAATCGCAATCATACAATCACAATCATACAATCGCAATCATACAATTACAATCTCCCAAATACAATCTCCCAAATACAATCACCCAAATACAATCATACAATCACAATCATACAATCATAATCATACAATCACAATCATACAATCACAATCATACAATCACAATCATACAATCACAATCATACAATCACAATCATACAATCACAATCATACAATCACAATCATACATTCAAAATCATGCAATCACAATCATACAATCACAATCATGCAATCACAATCATACAATCATAATCATGCAATCACAATCATACAATCACAATCGTACAATCACAATCGCACAACCACAATCATACAATCATAATCATACAATCACAATCATACTTTCACAATCATACAATCACAATCATACAATCACAATCATACAATCACAATCATACAATCACAATCATACAATCACAATCATACAATCGCAATCATACAATCGCAATCATACAATCACAATCATACAATCTCAATCATACAATCACAATCATACAACCACAATCAGACAATCACAATCATACAATCACAATCATACAATCACAATTATGCAATCACAATCATACAATCGCATTCATACAATCGCAATCATACAATCACAATCATACAATCACAATCATACAATCACAATCATAAAATCACAAAAATACAAACTTAATCATACAATCACAATCATACAATCGCAATCATACAATCACAATCATACAATCATAATCATACAATCACAATCATACGATCGCAATCATACAATCACAATCATACCATCACAATCATACAATCACAATCATACAATCATAATCATACAATTACAATCATACATCACAATCATACAATCACAATCATACAATCGCAATCATACAATCACAGTATCCCAAATACAATCTCCCAAATACAATCATACAATCACAATCATACATACACAATCATACAATCACAATCATACAATCGCAATCATACAATCGCAATCATACAATCGCAATCATACAATTACAGTATCCCAAATACAATCTCGCAAATACAATCATACAATCACAATCATACAATCACAATCATACAATCACAATCATACAATCGCAATCATACAATTACAATATCCCAAATACAATCTCCCAAATACAATCATACAATCACAATCACACAATCACAATCATACAATCATAATCATACAATTACAATCATACATCACAATCATACAATCACAATCATACTATCACAATCATACAATCACAATCATACAATCACAATCATACAATCACAATCATACAATCACAACCATACAATCACAATCATACAATCATAATCATACAATTACAATCATACATCACAATCATACAATCACAATCATACAATCGCAATCATACAATCACAATCATACAGTCGCAATCATACAATTACAATCTCCCAAATACAATCTCCCAAATACAATCTCCCAAATACAATCTCCCAAATACAATCATACAATCACAATCATACAATCACAATCATACAATCACAATCATACAATCACAATCATACTATCACAATCAGACAATCACAATCATACAATCACAATCATACAATCACAATCATACAATCACAATCATACAATCACAATCATACAATCACAATCATACAATCACAATCATACAATCACAATCATACAATCACAATCATACATTCACAATCATGCAATCACAATCATACAATCACAATCATACAATCACAATCATACAATCACAATCATACAATCACAATCATACAATGGCAATCATACAGTCACAATCATACATTCAAAATCATGCAATCACACTCATACAATCACAATCATACAATCACAATCATACAATCATAATCATACAATCACAATCCTACAATCACAATCGTGCAATCACAATCGTACAATCACAATCGTACAATCACAATCGCACAACCACAATCAGTCAATCACAATCATACAATCACAATCATACAATCACAATCATACAATCACAATCATACTTTCACAATCATACAATCACAATCATACAATCACAATCATACAATCACAATCAGACAATCACAATCATACAATCACAATCATACAATCACAATCATACAATCACAATCATACAATCACAATCATGCAATCACAATCATACACTCAAAATCATGCAATCACAATCATACAATCACAATCATGCAACCACAATCATACAATCATAATCATACAATCACAATCCTACAATCACAATCGTACAATGACAATCGTACAATCACAATCGCACAACCACAATCAGTCATCACAATCATACAATCACAATCATACAATCACAATCATACAATCACAATCATACAATCACAATCATACTTTCACAATCATACAATCACAATCATACAATCACAATCATACAATCACAGTCATACAATCACAATCATGCAATCACAATCATACAATCATAATCATACAATTACAATCATACATCACAAACATACAATCACAATCATACGATCGCAATCATACAATTACAATATCCCAAATACAATCTCCCAAATACAATCACTCAAATACAATCATACAATCACAATCATACAATCATAATCATACAATCACAATCATACAATCACAATCATACAATCACAATCATACAATCACAATCATACAATCACAATCATACAATCACAATCATACAATCACAATCATACAATCACAATCATACAATCACAATCATACAATCGCATTCATACAATCGCAATCATACAATCACAATCATACAATCGCAATCATACAATTACAATCTCCCAAATACAATCTCCCAAATACAATCACCCAAATACAATCATACAATCACAATCATACAATCATAATCATACAATCACAATCATACAATCACAATCATACAATCACAATCATACAATCACAATCATACAATCACAATCATACAATCACAATCATACAATCACAATCATACATTCAAAATCATGCAATCACAATCATACAATCACAATCATGCAATCACAATCATGCAATCACAATCATACACTCAAAATCATGCAATCACAATCATACAATCACAATCATGCAACCACAATCATACAATCATAATCATACAATCACAATCCTACAATCACAATCGTACAATGACAATCGTACAATCACAATCGCACAACCACAATCAGTCATCACAATCATACAATCACAATCATACAATCACAATCATACAATCACAATCATACAATCACAATCATACAATCACAATCATACTTTCACAATCATACAATCACAATCATACAATCACAATCATACAATCACAGTCATACAATCGCAATCATACAATCACAATCATACAGTCGCAATCATACAATTACAATCTCCCAAATACAATCTCCCAAATACAATCTCCCAAATACAATCTCCCAAATACAATCATACAATCACAATCATACAATCACAATCATACAATCACAATCATACAATCACAATCATACTATCACAATCAGACAATCACAATCATACAATCACAATCATACAATCACAATCATACAATCACAATCATACAATCACAATCATACAATCACAATCATACAATCACAATCATACAATCACAATCATACAATCACAATCATACATTCACAATCATGCAATCACAATCATACAATCACAATCATACAATCACAATCATACAATCACAATCATACAATCACAATCATACAATGGCAATCATACAGTCACAATCATACATTCAAAATCATGCAATCACACTCATACAATCACAATCATACAATCACAATCATACAATCATAATCATACAATCACAATCCTACAATCACAATCGTGCAATCACAATCGTACAATCACAATCGTACAATCACAATCGCACAACCACAATCAGTCAATCACAATCATACAATCACAATCATACAATCACAATCATACAATCACAATCATACTTTCACAATCATACAATCACAATCATACAATCACAATCATACAATCACAATCAGACAATCACAATCATACAATCACAATCATACAATCACAATCATACAATCACAATCATACAATCACAATCATGCAATCACAATCATACACTCAAAATCATGCAATCACAATCATACAATCACAATCATGCAACCACAATCATACAATCATAATCATACAATCACAATCCTACAATCACAATCGTACAATGACAATCGTACAATCACAATCGCACAACCACAATCAGTCATCACAATCATACAATCACAATCATACAATCACAATCATACAATCACAATCATACAATCACAATCATACTTTCACAATCATACAATCACAATCATACAATCACAATCATACAATCACAGTCATACAATCACAATCATGCAATCACAATCATACAATCATAATCATACAATTACAATCATACATCACAAACATACAATCACAATCATACGATCGCAATCATACAATTACAATATCCCAAATACAATCTCCCAAATACAATCACCCAAATACAATCATACAATCACAATCATACAATCATAATCATACAATCACAATCATACAATCACAATCATACAATCACAATCATACAATCACAATCATACAATCACAATCATACAATCACAATCATACAATCACAATCATACAATCACAATCATACAATCACAATCATACAATCGCATTCATACAATCGCAATCATACAATCACAATCATACAATCGCAATCATACAATTACAATCTCCCAAATACAATCTCCCAAATACAATCACCCAAATACAATCATACAATCACAATCATACAATCATAATCATACAATCACAATCATACAATCACAATCATACAATCACAATCATACAATCACAATCATACAATCACAATCATACAATCACAATCATACAATCACAATCATACATTCAAAATCATGCAATCACAATCATACAATCACAATCATGCAATCACAATCATACAATCATAATCATGCAATCGCAATCATACAATCACAATCTTACAATCACAATCGCACAACCACAATCATACAATCATAATCATACAATCACAATCATACTTTCACAATCATACAATCACAATCATACAATCACAATCATACAATCACAATCATACAATCACAATCATACAATCACAATCATACAATCGCAATCATACAATCGCAATCATACAATCACAATCATACAATCTCAATCATACAATCACAATCATACAACCACAATCAGACAATCACAATCATACAATCACAATCATACAATCACAATTATGCAATCACAATCATACAATCGCATTCATACAATCGCAATCATACAATCACAATCATACAATCACAATCATACAATCACAATCATAAAATCACAAAAATACAAACTTAATCATACAATCACAATCATACAATCGCAATCATACAATTACAATATCCCAAATACAATCTCCCAAATACAATCATACAATCACAATCATACATACACAATCATACAATCACAATCATACAATCACAATCATACAATCATAATCATGCAATTACAATCATACATCACAATCATACAATCACAATCATACGATCGCAATCATACAATTACAATATCCCAAATACAATCTCCCAAATACAATCACCCAAATACAATCATACAATCACAATCATACAATCATAATTATACAATCACAATCATACAATCACAATCATACAATCACAATCATACAATCACAATCATACAATCACAATCATACAATCGCAATCATACTATCGCAATCATACAATCACAATCATACCATCACAATCATACAATCACAATCATACAATCACAATCATACAATCACAATCATACAATCACAATCATACTATCACAATCATACAATCACAATCATACAATCACAATCATACAATCACAATCATACAATCATAATCATACAATCACAATCATACAATCACAATCATACAATCACAATCATACTATCACAATCATACAATCACAATCATACAATCACAATCATACAATCACAATCATACAATCACAATCATACATTCAAAATCATGCAATCACAATCATACAATCACAATCATGCAATCACAATCATACAACCATAATCATGCAATCACAATCGTACAATCACAATCGTACAATCACAATCGTACAATCACAATCGTACAATCACAATCGCACAACCACAATCATACAATCATAATCATACAATCAAAATCATACTTTCACAATCATACAATCACAATCATACAATCACAATCATACAATCACAATCATACAATCACAATCATACAATCACAATCATACAATCACAATCATACAATCGCAATCATACAATCGCAATCATACAATCGCAATCATACAATCACAATCATACAATCTCAATCATACAATCACAATCATACAATCACAATCATACAATCATAATCATACAATTACAATCATACATCACAATCATACAATCACAATCATACAATCGCAATCATACAATCACAATCATACAGTCGCAATCATACAATTACAATCTCCCAAATACAATCTCCCAAATACAATCTCCCAAATACAATCTCCCAAATACAATCTCCCAAATACAATCATACAATCACAATCATACAATCACAATCATACAATCACAATCATACAATCACAATCATACTATCACAATCATACAATCACAATCATACAATCACAATCATACAATCACAATCATACAATCACAATCATACAGTCACAATCATACAATCACAATCATACAATCACAATCGTACAATCACAATCATACATTCAAAATCATGCAATCACAATCATACAATCACAATCATGCAATCGCAATCATACAATCACAATCATACAATCACAATCATGCAATCACAATCATACAATCACAGTCATACAATCACAATCATGCAATCACAATCATACTATCACAATCATACAATCACAATCATACAATCACAATCATACAATCACAATCATACAATCAAAATCATACAATCACAATCATACAATCACAATCAAAGAATCACAATCATACAATCACAATCATACAATCGCAAGCATACAATCACAATCATACAATCTCAATCATACAATCACAATCATACAATCATAATCATACAATTACAATCATACATCACACTCATACAATCACAATCATACAATCGCAATCATACAATTACAATATCCCAAATACAATCTCCCAAATACAATCATACAATCACAATCATACAATCACAATCATACAATCACAATCATACAATCACAATCATACAATCGCAATCATACAATTACAATATCCCAAATACAATCTCCCAAATACAATCATACAATCACAATCATACAATCACAATCATACAATCATAATCATACAATTACAATCAGACATCACAATCATACAATCACAATCATACAATCGCAATCATACAATCACAATCATACAATCGCAATCATACAATCACAATTATGCAATCACAATCATACAATCGCATTCATACAATCGCAATCATACAATCACAATCATACAATCACAATCATACAATCACAATCATGCAATCACAATCATACAATCATAATCATGCAATCACAATCATACAATCACAATCGTACAATCACAATCGCACAACCACAATCATACAATCATAATCATACAATCACAATCATACTTTCACAATCATACAATCACAATCATACAATCACAATCATAAAATCACAAAAATACAAACTTAATCATACAATCACAATCATACAATCGCAATCATACAATCGCAATCATACAATCACAATCATACAATCATAATCATACAATCACAATCATACGATCGCAATCATACAATCACAAACATACCATCACAATCATACAATCACAATCATACAATCATAGTCATACAATTACAATCATACATCACAATCATACAATCACAATCATACAATCGCAATCATACAATTACAATATCCCAAATACAATCTCCCAAATACAATCATACAATCACAATCATACATACACAATCATACAATCACAATCATACAATCACAATCATACAATCATAATCATGCAATTACAATCATACATCACAATCATACAATCACAATCATACGATCGCAATCATACAATTACAATATCCCAAATACAATCTCCCAAATACAATCACCCAAATACAATCATACAATCACAATCATACAATCCTAATCATACAATCACAATCATACAATCACAATCATACAATCACAATCATACAATCACAATCATACAATCACAATCATACAATCACAATCATACAATCACAATCATACTATCGCAATCATACAATCACAATCATACCATCACAATCATACAATCACAATCATACAATCACAATCATACAATCACAATCATACAATCACAATCATACTATCACAATCATACAATCACAATCATACAATCACAATCATACAATCACAATCATACAATCATAATCATACAATCACAATCATACAATCACAATCATACAATCACAATCATACTATCACAATCATACAATCACAATCATACAATCACAATCATACAATCACAATCATACAATCACAATCATACAATCACAATCATACAATCACAATCATACAATCACAATCATACATTCAAATTCATGCAATCACAATCATACAATCACAATCATGCAATCACAATCATACAACCATAATCATGCAATCACAATCATACAATCACAATCGTACAATCACAATCGTACAATCACAATCGCACAACCACAATCATACAATCATAATCATACAATCACAATCATACTTTCACAATCATACAATCACAATCATACAATCACAATCATACAATCACAATCATACAATCACAATCATACAATCACAATCATACAATCACAATCATACAATCGCAATCATACAATCGCAATCATACAATCGCAATCATACAATCACAATCATACAATCTCAATCACACAATCACAATCATACAATCACAATCATACAATCATAATCATACAATTACAATCATACATCACAATCATACAATCACAATCATACAATCGCAATCATACAATCACAATCATACAGTCGCAATCATACAATTACAATCTCCCAAATACAATCTCCCAAATACAATCTCCCAAATACAATCTCCCAAATACAATCATACAATCACAATCATACAATCACAATCATACAATCACAATCATACTATCACAATCATACAATCACAATCATACAATCACAATCATACTATCACAATCATACAATCACAATCATACAATCACAATCATACAATCACAATCATACAATCACAATCATACAATCACAATCATACTATCGCAATCATACAATCACAATCATACCATCACAATCATACAATCACAATCATACAATCACAATCATACAATCACAATCATACAATCACAATCATACAATCACAATCAGACAATCACAATCATACAATCACAATCATACAATCACAATCATACAATCACAATCATACAATCACAATCATGCAATCACAATCATACAATCACAATCATACAATCACAATCATACAATCACAATCGTACAATCACAATCATACATTCAAAATCATGCAATATCAATCATACAATCACAATCATGCAATCGCAATCATACAATCACAATCATACAATCACAATCATACAATCACAGTCACACAATCACAATCATACAATCACAATCAGACAATCACAATCATACAATCCTAATCATACAATCACAATCATACAATCACAATCATACAATCACAATCATACAATCACAATCATACAATCACAATCATACAATCACTATCATACAATCACAATCATACAATCACAATCATACTTTCACAATCATACAATCACAATCATACAATCACAATCATACAATCACAGTCATACAATCACAATCATGCAATCTCAATCATACAATCACAATCATACAATCATAATCATACAATTACAATCATACATCACACTCATACAATCACAATCATACAATCGCAATCATACAATTACAATATCCCAAATACAATCTCCCAAATACAATCATACAATCACAATCATACAATCACAATCATACAATCACAATCATAAAATCACAATCATACAATCACAATCATACAGTCAAAATCATACAATCACAATCATACAATCACAATCAAAGAATCACAATCATACAATCACAATCATACAATCGCAAGCATACAATCACAATCATACAATCTCAATCATACAATCACAATCATACAATCATAATCATACAATTACAATCATACATCACACTCATACAATCACAATCATACAATCGCAATCATACAATTACAATATCCCAAATACAATCTCCCAAATACAATCATACAATCACAATCATACAATCACAATCATACAATCACAATCATACAACCGCAATCATACAATCGCAATCATACAATTACAATATCCCAAATACAATCTCCCAAATACAATCATACAATCACAATCATACAATCACAATCATACAATCGCAATCATACAATCACAATCATACAATCGCAATCATACAATCACAATTATGCAATCACAATCATACAATCGCATTCATACAATCGCAATCATACAATCACAATCATACAATCACAATCATACAATCACAATCATAAAATCACAAAAATACAAACTTAATCATACAATCACAATCATACAGTCACAATCATACAATCACAATCATACAATCATAATCATACAATCACAATCATACGATCGCAATCATACAATCACAATCATACCATCACAATCATACAATCACAATCATACAATCATAATCATACAATTACAATCATACATCACAATCATACAATCACAATCATACAATCGCAATCATACAATCACAATATCCCAAATACAATCTCCCAAATACAATCATACAATCACAATCATACATACACAATCATACAATCACAATCATACAATCGCAATCATACAATCGCAATCATACAATTACAGTATCCCAAATACAATCTCGCAAATACAATCATACAATCACAATCATACAATCACAATCATACAATCACAATCATACAATCGCAATCATACAATTACAATATCCCAAATACAATCTCCCAAATACAATCATACAATCACAATCACACAATCACAATCATACAATCATAATCATACAATTACAATCATACATCACAATCATACAATCACAATCATACTATCACAATCATACAATCACAATCATACAATCACAATCATACAATCACAATCATACAATCACAATCATACAATCACAATCATACAATCACAACCATACAATCGCAATCATACAATCATAATCATACAATTACAATCATACATCACAATCATACAATCACAATCATACAATCGCAATCATACAATCACAATCATACAGTCGCAATCATACAATTACAATCTCCCAAATACAATCTCCCAAATACAATCTCCCAAATACAATCTCCCAAATACAATCATACAATCACAATCATACAATCACAATCATACAATCACAATCATACAATCACAATCATACTATCACAATCATACAATCACAATCATACAATCACAATCATACAATCACAATCATACAATCACAATCATACAATCACAATCATACAATCACAATCATACAATCACAATCATACATTCAAAATCATGCAATCACAATCATACAATCACAATCATACAATCACAATCATACAATCACAATCATACAATCACAATCATACAATCGCAATCATACAATCACAATCATACATTCAAAATCATGCAATCACACTCATACAATCACAATCATACAATCACAATCATACAATCATAATCATACAATCACAATCCTACAATCACAATCGTACAATCACAATCGTACAATCACAATCGCACAACCACAATCAGTCAATCACAATCATACAATCACAATCATACAATCACAATAATACAATCACAATCATACAATCACAATCATACTTTCACAATCATACAATCACAGTCATACAATCACAATCATACAATCACAATCAGACAATCACAATCATACAATCACAATCATACAATCACAATCATACAATCACAATCATACAATCACAATCATGCAATCACAATCATACAATCGCAATCATACAATTACAATCTCCCAAATACAATCTCCCAAATACAATCACCCAAATACAATCATACAATCACAATCATACAATCATAATCATACAATCACAATCATACAATCACAATCATACAATCACAATCATACAATCACAATCATACAATCACAATCATACAATCACAATCATACATTCAAAATCATGCAATCACAATCATACAATCACAATCATGCAATCACAATCATACAATCATAATCATGCAATCACAATCATACAATCACAATCATAAAATCACAAAAATACAAACTTAATCATACAATCACAATCATACAGTCACAATCATACAATCACAATCATACAATCATAATCATACAATCACAATCATACGATCGCAATCATACAATCACAATCATACCATCACAATCATACAATCACAATCATACAATCATAATCATACAATTACAATCATACATCACAATCATACAATCACAATCATACAATCGCAATCATACAATCACAATATCCCAAATACAATCTCCCAAATACAATCATACAATCACAATCATACATACACAATCATACAATCACAATCATACAATCGCAATCATACAATCGCAATCATACAATCGCAATCATACAATTACAGTATCCCAAATACAATCTCGCAAATACAATCATACAATCACAATCATACAATCACAATCATACAATCACAATCATACAATCGCAATCATACAATTACAATATCCCAAATACAATCTCCCAAATACAATCATACAATCACAATCACACAATCACAATCATACAATCATAATCATACAATTACAATCATACATCACAATCATACAATCACAATCATACTATCACAATCATACAATCACAATCATACAATCACAATCATACAATCACAATCATACAATCACAATCATACAATCACAACCATACAATCGCAATCATACAATCATAATCATACAATTACAATCATACATCACAATCATACAATCACAATCATACAATCGCAATCATACAATCACAATCATACAGTCGCAATCATACAATTACAATCTCCCAAATACAATCTCCCAAATACAATCTCCCAAATACAATCTCCCAAATACAATCATACAATCACAATCATACAATCACAATCATACAATCACAATCATACAATCACAATCATACTATCACAATCATACAATCACAATCATACAATCACAATCATACAATCACAATCATACAATCACAATCATACAATCACAATCATACAATCACAATCATACAATCACAATCATACATTCAAAATCATGCAATCACAATCATACAATCACAATCATACAATCACAATCATACAATCACAATCATACAATCACAATCATACAATCACAATCATACAATCGCAATCATACAATCACAATCATACATTCAAAATCATGCAATCACACTCATACAATCACAATCATACAATCACAATCATACAATCATAATCATACAATCACAATCCTACAATCACAATCGTACAATCACAATCGTACAATCACAATCGCACAACCACAATCAGTCAATCACAATCATACAATCACAATCATACAATCACAATAATACAATCACAATCATACAATCACAATCATACTTTCACAATCATACAATCACAATCATACAATCACAATCATACAATCACAATCAGACAATCACAATCATACAATCACAATCATACAATCACAATCATACAATCACAATCATACAATCACAATCATGCAATCACAATCATACACTCAAAATCATGCAATCACAATCATACAATCACAATCATGCAACCACAATCATACAATCATAATCATACAATCACAATCCTACAATCACAATCGTACAATCACAATCGTACAATCACAATCGCACAACCACAATCAGTCATCACAATCATACAATCACAATCATACAATCACAATCATACAATCACAATCATACAATCACAATCATACAATCACAATCATACTTTCACAATCATACAATCACAATCATACAATCACAATCATACAATCACAGTCATACAATCACAATCATGCAATCACAATCATACAATCACAATCATACAATCGCATTCATACAATCGCAATCATACAATCACAATCATACAATCGCAATCATACAATTACAATCTCCCAAATACAATCTCCCAAATACAATCACCCAAATACAATCATACAATCACAATCATACAATCATAATCATACAATCACAATCATACAATCACAATCATACAATCACAATCATACAATCACAATCATACAATCACAATCATACAATCACAATCATACATTCAAAATCATGCAATCACAATCATACAATCACAATCATGCAATCACAATCATACAATCATAATCATGCAATCACAATCATACAATCACAATCGTACAATCACAATCGCACAACCACAATCATACAATCATAATCATACAATCACAATCATACTTTCACAATCATACAATCACAATCATACAATCACAATCATACAATCACAATCATACAATCACAATCATACAATCGCAATCATACAATCGCAATCATACAATCGCAATCATACAATCACAATCATACAATCTCAATCATACAATCACAATCATACAACCACAATCAGACAATCACAATCATACAATCACAATCATACAATCACAATTATGCAATCACAATCATACAATCGCATTCATACAATCGCAATCATACAATCACAATCATACAATCACAATCATACAATCACAATCAAAAAATCACAAAAATACAAACTTAATCATACAATCACAATCATACAATCGCAATCATACAATCACAATCATACAATCATAATCATACAATCACAATCATACGATCGCAATCATACAATCACAATCATACCATCACAATCATACAATCACAATCATACAATCATAATCATACAATTACAATCATACATCACAATCATACAATCACAATCATACAATCGCAATCATACAATTACAATATCCCAAATACAATCTCCCAAATACAATCATACAATCACAATCATACATACACAATCATACAATCACAATCATACAATCACAATCATACAATCATAATCATGCAATTACAATCATACATCACAATCATACAATCACAATCATACGATCGCAATCATACAATTACAATATCCCAAATACAATCTCCCAAATACAATCACCCAAATACAATCATACAATCACAATCATACAATCATAATCATACAATCACAATCATACAATCACAATCATACAATCACAATCATACAATCACAATCATACAATCACAATCATACAATCACAATCATACAATCACAATCATACAATCACAATCATACTATCGCAATCATACAATCACAATCATACCATCACAATCATACAATCACAATCATACAATCACAATCATACAATCACAATCATACTATCGCAATCATACAATCACAATCATACCATCACAATCATACAATCACAATCATACAATCACAATCCTACAATCACAATCATACAATCACAGTCATACTATCACAATCATATAATCACAATCATACAATCACAATCATACAATCACAATCGTACAATCACAATCATACATTCAAAATCATGCAATCACAATCATACAATCACAATCATGCAATCGCAATCATACAATCACAATCATACAATCACAATCATACAATCACAATCATACAATCACAATCATACAATCACAATCATACAATCACTATCATACAATCACAATCATACAATCACAATCATACTTTCACAATCATACAATCACAATCATACAATCACAATCATACAATCACAGTCATACAATCACAATCATGCAATCTCAATCATACAATCACAATCATACAATCATAATCATACAATTACAATCATACATCACACTCATACAATCACAATCATACAATCGCAATCATACAATTACAATATCCCAAATACAATCTCCCAAATACAATCATACAATCACAATCATGCAATCACAATCATACAATCACAATCGTACAATCACAATCGCACAACCACAATCATACAATCATAATCATACAATCACAATCATACTTTCACAATCATACAATCACAATCATACAATCACAATCATACAATCACAATCATACAATCACAATCATACAATCACAATCATACAATCGCAATCATACAATCGCAATCATACAATCACAATCATACAATCTCAATCATACAATCACAATCATACAATCACAATCATACAATCACAATCATACAATCACAATCATACTATCGCAATCATACAATCACAATCATACCATCACAATCATACAATCACAATCATACAATCACAATCATACAATCACAATCATACAATCACAATCATACAATCACAATCAGACAATAACAATCATACAATCACAATCATACAATCACAATCATACAATCACAATCATACAATCACAATCATGCAATCACAATCATACAATCACAATCATACAATCACAATCATACAATCACAATCATACAATCACAATCGTACAATCACAATCATACATTCAAAATCATGCAATATCAATCATACAATCACAATCATGCAATCGCAATCATACAATCACAATCATACAATCACAATCATACAATCACAGTCATACAATCACAATCATACAATCACAATCAGACAATCACAATCATACAATCCTAATCATACAATCACAATCATACAATCACAATCATACAATCACAATCATACAATCACAATCATACAATCACTATCATACAATCACAATCATACAATCACAATCATACTTTCACAATCATACAATCACAATCATACAATCACAATCATACAATCACAGTCATACAATCACAATCATGCAATCTCAATCATACAATCACAATCATACAATCATAATCATACAATTACAATCATACATCACACTCATACAATCACAATCATACTATCACAATCATACAATCACAATCATACAATCACAATCATACAATCACAATCATACAATCACAATCATACAATCACAATCATACATTCAAAATCATGCAATCACAATCATACAATCACAATCATGCAATCACAATCATACAATCACAATCATGCAATCACAATCATACAACCATAATCATGCAATCACAATCATACAATCACAATCATACTATCACAATCATACAATCACAATCATACAATCACAATCATACTATCACAATCATACAATCACAATCATACAATCACAATCATACTATCACAATCATACAATCACAATCATACAATCACAATCATACAATCACAATCATACAATCACAATCATACAATCGCAATCATACTATCGCAATCATACAATCACAATCATACCATCACAATCATACAATCACAATCATACAATCACAATCATACAATCACAATCATACAATCACAATCATACAATCACAATCAGACAATCACAATCATACAATCACAATCATACAATCACAATCATACAATCACAATCATACAATCACAATCATGCAATCACAATCATACAATCACAATCATACAATCACAATCATACAATCACAATCGTACAATCACAATCATACATTCAAAATCATGCAATATCAATCATAAAATCACAATCATACAATCACAATCATACAATCATAATCATACAATCACAATCATACAATCACAATCATACAATCACAATCATACTATCACAATCATACGATCACAATCATACAATCACAATCATACAATCACAATCATACAATCTCAATCATACAATCACAATCATACAATCACAATCATACAATCATAATCATACAATTACAATCATACATCACAATCATACAATCAAAATCATACAATCGCAATCATACAATCACAATCATACAGTCGCAATCATACAATTACAATCTCCCAAATACAATCTCCCAAATACAATCTCCCAAATACAATCTCCCAAATACAATCATACAATCACAATCATACAATCACAATCATACAATCACAATCATACAATCACAATCATACTATCACAATCATACAATCACAATCATACAATCACAATCATACTATCACAATCATACAATCACAATCATACAATCACAATCATACAATCACAATCATACAATCACAATCATACAATCACAATCATACTATCGCAATCATACAATCACAATCATACCATCACAATCATACAATCACAATCATACAATCACAATCATACAATCACAATCATACAATCACAATCATACAATCACAATCAGACAATCACAATCATACAATCACAATCATACAATCACAATCATACAATCACAATCATACAATCACAATCATGCAATCACAATCATACAATCACAATCATACAATCACAATCGTACAATCACAATCATACATTCAAAATCATGCAATATCAATCATACAATCACAATCATGCAATCGCAATCATACAATCACAATCATACAATCACAATCATACAATCACAGTCATACAATCACAATCATACAATCACAATCAGACAATCACAATCATACAATCCTAATCATACAATCACAATCATACAATCACAATCATACAATCACAATCATACAATCACAATCATACAATCACAATCATACAATCACTATCATACAATCACAATCATACAATCACAATCATACTTTCACAATCATACAATCACTATCATACAATCACAATCATACAATCACTATCATACAATCACAATCATACAATCACAGTCATACAATCACAATCATGCAATCTCAATCATACAATCACAATCATACAATCATAATCATACAATTACAATCATACATCACACTCATACAATCACAATCATACAATCGCAATCATACAATTACAATATCCCAAATACAATCTCCCAAATACAATCATACAATCACAATCATACAATCACAATCATACAATCACAATCATACAATCACAATCATACAATCACAATCATACAGTCAAAATCATACAATCACAATCATACAATCACAATCAAAGAATCACAATCATACAATCACAATCATACAATCGCAAGCATACAATCACAATCATACAATCTCAATCATACAATCACAATCATACAATCGCAATCATACAATTACAATATCCCAAATACAATCTCCCAAATACAATCATACAATCACAATCATACAATCACAATCATACAATCACAATCATACAATCACAATCATACAATCACAATCATACAATCATAATCATACAATTACAATCAGACATCACAATCATACAATCACAATCATACAATCGCAATCATACAATCACAATCATACAATCGCAATCATACAATCACAATTATGCAATCACAATCATACAATCGCATTCATACAATCGCAATCATACAATCACAATCATACAATCACAATCATACAATCACAATCATAAAATCACAAAAATACAAACTTAATCATACAATCACAATCATACAGTCACAATCATACAATCACAATCATACAATCATAATCATACAATCACAATCATACGATCGCAATCATACAATCACAATCATACCATCACAATCATACAATCACAATCATACAATCATAATCATACAATTACAATCATACATTACAATCATACAATCACAATCATACAATCGCAATCATACAATCACAATATCCCAAATACAATCTCCCAAATACAATCATACAATCACAATCATACATACACAATCATACAATCACAATCATACAATCGCAATCATACAATCGCAATCATACAATCGCAATCATACAATTACAGTATCCCAAATACAATCTCGCAAATACAATCATACAATCACAATCATACAATCACAATCATACAATCACAATCATACAATCGCAATCATACAATTACAATATCCCAAATACAATCTCCCAAATACAATCATACAATCACAATCACACAATCACAATCATACAATCATAATCATACAATTACAATCATACATCACAATCATACAATCACAATCATACTATCACAATCATACAATCACAATCATACAATCACAATCATACAATCACAATCATACAATCACAATCATACAATCACAACCATACAATCACAATCATACAATCATAATCATACAATTACAATCATACATCACAATCATACAATCACAATCATACAATCGCAATCATACAATCACAATCATACAGTCGCAATCATACAATTACAATCTCCCAAATACAATCTCCCAAATACAATCTCCCAAATACAATCTCCCAAATACAATCATACAATCACAATCATACAATCACAATCATACAATCACAATCATACAATCACAATCATACTATCACAATCATACAATCACAATCATACAATCACAATCATACAATCACAATCATACTATCACAATCATACAATCACAATCATACAATCACAATCATACTATCACAATCATACAATCACAATCATACAATCACAATCATACAATCACAATCATACAATCACAATCATACAATCACAATCATACTATCGCAATCATACAATCACAATCATACCATCACAATCATACAATCACAATCATACAATCACAATCATACAATCACAATCATACAATCACAATCATACAATCACAATCAGACAATCACAATCATACAATCACAATCATACAATCACAATCATACAATCACAATCATACAATCACAATCATGCAATCACAATCATACAATCACAATCATACAATCACAATCATACAATCACAATCGTACAATCACAATCATACATTCAAAATCATGCAATATCAATCATACAATCACAATCATGCAATCGCAATCATACAATCACAATCATACAATCACAATCATACAATCACAGTCATACAATCACAATCATACAATCACAATCAGACAATCACAATCATACAATCCTAATCATACAATCACAATCATACAATCACAATCATACAATCACAATCATACAATCACAATCATACAATCACAATCATACAATCACTATCATACAATCACAATCATACAATCACAATCATACTTTCACAATCATACAATCACTATCATACAATCACAATCATACAATCACTATCATACAATCACAATCATACAATCACAGTCATACAATCACAATCATGCAATCTCAATCATACAATCACAATCATACAATCATAATCATACAATTACAATCATACATCACACTCATACAATCACAATCATACAATCGCAATCATACAATTACAATATCCCAAATACAATCTCCCAAATACAATCATACAATCACAATCATACAATCACAATCATACAATCACAATCATACAATCACAATCATACAATCACAATCATACAGTCAAAATCATACAATCACAATCATACAATCACAATCAAAGAATCACAATCATACAATCACAATCATACAATCGCAAGCATACAATCACAATCATACAATCTCAATCATACAATCACAATCATACAATCGCAATCATACAATTACAATATCCCAAATACAATCTCCCAAATACAATCATACAATCACAATCATACAATCACAATCATACAATCACAATCATACAATCACAATCATACAATCATAATCATACAATTACAATCAGACATCACAATCATACAATCACAATCATACAATCGCAATCATACAATCACAATCATACAATCGCAATCATACAATCACAATTATGCAATCACAATCATACAATCGCATTCATACAATCGCAATCATACAATCACAATCATACAATCACAATCATACAATCACAATCATAAAATCACAAAAATACAAACTTAATCATACAATCACAATCATACAGTCACAATCATACAATCACAATCATACAATCATAATCATACAATCACAATCATACGATCGCAATCATACAATCACAATCATACCATCACAATCATACAATCACAATCATACAATCATAATCATACAATTACAATCATACATCACAATCATACAATCACAATCATACAATCGCAATCATACAATCACAATATCCCAAATACAATCTCCCAAATACAATCATACAATCACAATCATACATACACAATCATACAATCACAATCATACAATCGCAATCATACAATCGCAATCATACAATCGCAATCATACAATTACAGTATCCCAAATACAATCTCGCAAATACAATCATACAATCACAATCATACAATCACAATCATACAATCACAATCATACAATCGCAATCATACAATTACAATATCCCAAATACAATCTCCCAAATACAATCATACAATCACAATCACACAATCACAATCAAACAATCATAATCATACAATTACAATCATACATCACAATCATACAATCACAATCATACTATCACAATCATACAATCACAATCATACAATCACAATCATACAATCACAATCATACAATCACAATCATACAATCACAATCATACAATCACAACCATACAATCACAATCATACAATCATAATCATACAATTACAATCATACATCACAATCATACAATCACAATCATACAATCGCAATCATACAATCACAATCATACAGTCGCAATCATACAATTACAATCTCCCAAATACAATCTCCCAAATACAATCTCCCAAATACAATCATACAATCACAATCATACAATCACAATCATACAATCACAATCATACAATCACAATCATACTATCACAATCATACAATCACAATCATACAATCACAATCATACAATCACAATCATACAATCACAATCATACAATCACAATCATACAATCACAATCATACAATCACAATCATACATTCAAAATCATGCAATCACAATCATACAATCACAATCATACAATCACAATCATACAATCACAATCATACAATCACAATCATACAATCGCAATCATACAATCACAATCATACATTCAAAATCATGCAATCACACTCATACAATCACAATCATACAATCACAATCATACAATCATAATCATACAATCACAATCCTACAATCACAATCGTACAATCACAATCGTACAATCACAATCGCACAACCACAATCAGTCAATCACAATCATACAATCACAATCATACAATCACAATAATACAATCACAATCATACAATCACAATCATACTTTCACAATCATACAATCACAATCATACAATCACAATCATACAATCACAATCAGACAATCACAATCATACAATCACAATCATACAATCACAATCATACAATCACAATCATACAATCACAATCATGCAATCACAATCATACACTCAAAATCATGCAATCACAATCATACAATCACAATCATGCAACCACAATCATACAATCATAATCATACAATCACAATCCTACAATCACAATCGTACAATCACAATCGTACAATCACAATCGCACAACCACAATCAGTCATCACAATCATACAATCACAATCATACAATCACAATCATACAATCACAATCATACAATCACAATCATACAATCACAATCATACTTTCACAATCATACAATCACAATCATACAATCACAATCATACAATCACAGTCATACAATCACAATCATGCAATCACAATCATACAATCACAATCATACAATCGCATTCATACAATCGCAATCATACAATCACAATCATACAATCGCAATCATACAATTACAATCTCCCAAATACAATCTCCCAAATACAATCACCCAAATACAATCATACAATCACAATCATACAATCATAGTCATACAATCACAATCATACAATCACAATCATACAATCACAATCATACAATCACAATCATACAATCACAATCATACAATCACAATCATACATTCAAAATCATGCAATCACAATCATACAATCACAATCATGCAATCACAATCATACAATCATAATCATGCAATCACAATCATACAATCACAATCGTACAATCACAATCGCACAACCACAATCATACAATCATAATCATACAATCACAATCATACTTTCACAATCATACAATCACAATCATACAATCACAATCATACAATCACAATCATACAATCACAATCATACAATCGCAATCATACAATCGCAGTCATACAATCACAATCATACAATCTCAATCATACAATCACAATCATACAACCACAATCATACAACCACAATCAGACAATCACAATCATACAATCGCAATCATACAATCACAATCATACAATCATAATCATACAATCACAATCATACGATCGCAATCATACAATCACAATCATACCATCACAATCATACAATCACAATCATACAATCATAATCATACAATTACAATCATACATCACAATCATACAATCACAATCATACAATCGCAATCATACAATCACAATCATACAGTCGCAATCATACAATTACAATCTCCCAAATACAATCTCCCAAATACAATCTCCCAAATACAATCATACAATCACAATCATACAATCACAATCATACAATCACAATCATACAATCACAATCATACAATCACAATCATACTATCACAATCAGACAATCACAATCATACAATCACAATCATACAATCACAATCATACAATCACAATCATACAATCACAATCATACAATCACAATCATACAATCACAATCATACAATCACAATCATACAATCACAATCATACATTCAAAATCATGCAATCACAATCATACAATCACAATCATACAATCACAATCATACAATCACAATCATACAATCACAATCATACAATGGCAATCATACAGTCACAATCATACATTCAAAATCATGCAATCACACTCATACAATCACAATCATACAATCACAATCATACAATCATAATCATACAATCACAATCCTACAATCACAATCGTACAATCACAATCGTACAATCACAATCGTACAATCACAATCGCACAACCACAATCAGTCAATCACAATCATACAATCACAATCATACAATCACAATCATACAATCACAATCATACTTTCACAATCATACAATCACAATCATACAATCACAATCATACAATCACAATCAGACAATCACAATCATACAATCACAATCATACAATCACAATCATACAATCACAATCATACAATCACAATCATGCAATCACAATCATACACTCAAAATCATGCAATCACAATCATACAATCACAATCATGCAACCACAATCATACAATCATAATCATACAATCACAATCATACAATCACAATCATACAATCACAATCATACAATCACAATCATACAATCACAATCATACTATCACAATCATACAATCACAATCATACAATCACAATCATACAATCACAATCATACAATCACAATCATACAATCACAATCATACAATCACAATCATACATTCAAAATCATGCAATCACAATCATACAATCACAATCATGCAATCACAATCATACAACCATAATCATGCAATCACAATCGTACAATCACAATCGTACAATCACAATCGTACAATCACAATCGCACAACCACAATCATACAATCATAATCATACAATCAAAATCATACTTTCACAATCATACAATCACAATCATACAATCACAATCATACAATCACAATCATACAATCACAATCATACAATCACAATCATACAATCACAATCATACAATCGCAATCATACAATCGCAATCATACAATCGCAATCATACAATCACAATCATACAATCTCAATCATACAATCACAATCATACAATCACAATCATACAATCATAATCATACAATTACAATCATACATCACAATCATACAATCACAATCATACAATCGCAATCATACAATCACAATCATACAGTCGCAATCATACAATTACAATCTCCCAAATACAATCTCCCAAATACAATCTCCCAAATACAATCTCCCAAATACAATCATACAATCACAATCATACAATCACAATCATACAATCACAATCATACAATCACAATCATACTATCACAATCATACAATCACAATCATACAATCACAATCATACAATCACAATCATACAATCACAATCATACAATCACAATCATACAATCACAATCGTACAATCACAATCATACATTCAAAATCATGCAATCACAATCATACAATCACAATCATGCAATCGCAATCATACAATCACAATCATACAATCACAATCATGCAATCACAATCATACAATCACAGTCATACAATCACAATCATGCAATCACAATCATACTATCACAATCATACAATCACAATCATACAATCACAATCATACAATCACAATCATACAATCAAAATCATACAATCACAATCATACAATCACAATCAAAGAATCACAATCATACAATCACAATCATACAATCGCAAGCATACAATCACAATCATACAATCTCAATCATACAATCACAATCATACAATCATAATCATACAATTACAATCATACATCACACTCATACAATCACAATCATACAATCGCAATCATACAATTACAATATCCCAAATACAATCTCCCAAATACAATCATACAATCACAATCATACAATCACAATCATACAATCACAATCATACAATCACAATCATACAATCGCAATCATACAATTACAATATCCCAAATACAATCTCCCAAATACAATCATACAATCACAATCATACAATCACAATCATACAATCATAATCATACAATTACAATCAGACATCACAATCATACAATCACAATCATACAATCGCAATCATACAATCACAATCATACAATCACAATCATACAATCACAATCATAAAATCACAAAAATACAAACTTAATCATACAATCACAATCATACAGTCACAATCATACAATCACAATCATACAATCATAATCATACAATCACAATCATACGATCGCAATCATACAATCACAATCATAAAATCACAAAAATACAAACTTAATCATACAATCACAATCATACAGTCACAATCATACAATCGCAATCATACCATCACAATCATACAATCGCAATCATACAATCACAATTATGCAATCACAATCATACAATCGCATTCATACAATCGCAATCATACAATCACAATCATACAATCACAATCATACAATCACAATCATAAAATCACAAAAATACAAACTTAATCATACAATCACAATCATACAGTCACAATCATACAATCACAATCATACAATCATAATCATACAATCACAATCATACAATCACAATCATACTATCACAATCAGACAATCACAATCATACAATCACAATCATACAATCACAATCATACAATCACAATCATACAATCACAATCATACAATCACAATCATACAATCACAATCATACAATCACAATCATACAATCACAATCATACATTCAAAATCATGCAATCACAATCATACAATCACAATCATACAATCACAATCATACAATCACAATCATACAATCACAATCATACAATGGCAATCATACAGTCACAATCATACATTCAAAATCATGCAATCACACTCATACAATCACAATCATACAATCACAATCATACAATCATAATCATACAATCACAATCCTACAATCACAATCGTACAATCACAATCGTACAATCACAATCGTACAATCACAATCGCACAACCACAATCAGTCAATCACAATCATACAATCACAATCATACAATCACAATCATACAATCACAATCATACTTTCACAATCATACAATCACAATCATACAATCACAATCATACAATCACAATCATACAATCGCAATCATACAATCACAATCATACAATCACAATCATACAATCACAATCATAAAATCACAAAAATACAAACTTAATCATACAATCACAATCATACAGTCACAATCATACAATCACAATCATACAATCATAATCATACAATCACAATCATACGATCGCAATCATACAATCACAATCATAAAATCACAAAAATACAAACTTAATCATACAATCACAATCATACAGTCACAATCATACAATCGCAATCATACCATCACAATCATACAATCGCAATCATACAATCACAATTATGCAATCACAATCATACAATCGCATTCATACAATCGCAATCATACAATCACAATCATACAATCACAATCATACAATCACAATCATAAAATCACAAAAATACAAACTTAATCATACAATCACAATCATACAGTCACAATCATACAATCACAATCATACAATCATAATCATACAATCACAATCATACAATCACAATCATACTATCACAATCAGACAATCACAATCATACAATCACAATCATACAATCACAATCATACAATCACAATCATACAATCACAATCATACAATCACAATCATACAATCACAATCATACAATCACAATCATACAATCACAATCATACATTCAAAATCATGCAATCACAATCATACAATCACAATCATACAATCACAATCATACAATCACAATCATACAATCACAATCATACAATGGCAATCATACAGTCACAATCATACATTCAAAATCATGCAATCACACTCATACAATCACAATCATACAATCACAATCATACAATCATAATCATACAATCACAATCCTACAATCACAATCGTACAATCACAATCGTACAATCACAATCGTACAATCACAATCGCACAACCACAATCAGTCAATCACAATCATACAATCACAATCATACAATCACAATCATACAATCACAATCATACTTTCACAATCATACAATCACAATCATACAATCACAATCATACAATCACAATCAGACAATCACAATCATACAATCACAATCATACAATCACAATCATACAATCACAATCATACAATCACAATCATGCAATCACAATCATACACTCAAAATCATGCAATCACAATCATACAATCACAATCATGCAACCACAATCATACAATCATAATCATACAATCACAATCCTACAATCACAATCGTACAATGACAATCGTACAATCACAATCGCACAACCACAATCAGTCATCACAATCATACAATCACAATCATACAATCACAATCATACAATCACAATCATACAATCACAATCATACTTTCACAATCATACAATCACAATCATACAATCACAATCATACAATCACAGTCATACAATCACAATCATGCAATCAGAATCATACAATCATAATCATACAATTACAATCATACATCACAAACATACAATCACAATCATACGATCGCAATCATACAATTACAATATCCCAAATACAATCTCCCAAATACAATCACCCAAATACAATCATACAATCACAATCATACAATCATAATCATACAATCACAATCATACAATCACAATCATACAATCACAATCATACAATCACAATCATACAATCACAATCATACAATCACAATCATACAATCACAATCATACAATCACAATCATACAATCGCATTCATACAATCGCAATCATACAATCACAATCATACAATCGCAATCATACAATTACAATCTCCCAAATACAATCTCCCAAATACAATCACCCAAATACAATCATACAATCACAATCATACAATCATAATCATACAATCACAATCATACAATCACAATCATACAATCACAATCATACAATCACAATCATACAATCACAATCATACAATCACAATCATACAATCACAATCATACATTCAAAATCATGCAATCACAATCATACAATCACAATCATGCAATCACAATCATACAATCATAATCATGCAATCACAATCATACAATCACAATCGTACAATCACAATCGCACAACCACAATCATACAATCATAATCATACAATCACAATCATACTTTCACAATCATACAATCACAATCATACAACCACAATCATACAATCACAATCATACAATCACAATCATACAATCACAATCATACAATCGCAATCATACAATCGCAATCATACAATCACAATCATACAATCTCAATCATACAATCACAATCATACAACCACAATCAGACAATCACAATCATACAATCACAATCATACAATCACAATTATGCAATCACAATCATACAATCGCATTCATACAATCGCAATCATACAATCACAATCATACAATCACAATCATACAATCACAATCATAAAATCACAAAAATACAAACTTAATCATACAATCACAATCATACAATCGCAATCATACAATCACAATCATACAATCATAATCATACAATCACAATCATACGATCGCAATCATACAATCACAATCATACCATCACAATCATACAATCACAATCATACAATCATAATCATACAATTACAATCATACATCACAATCATACAATCACAATCATACAATCGCAATCATACAATCACAGTATCCCAAATACAATCTCCCAAATACAATCATACAATCACAATCATACATACACAATCATACAATCACAATCATACAATCGCAATCATACAATCGCAATCATACAATCGCAATCATACAATTACAGTATCCCAAATACAATCTCGCAAATACAATCATACAATCACAATCATACAATCACAATCATACAATCACAATCATACAATCGCAATCATACAATTACAATATCCCAAATACAATCTCCCAAATACAATCATACAATCACAATCACACAATCACAATCATACAATCATAATCATACAATTACAATCATACATCACAATCATACAATCACAATCATACTATCACAATCATACAATCACAATCATACAATCACAATCATACAATCACAATCATACAATCACAATCATACAATCACAACCATACAATCACAATCATACAATCATAATCATACAATTACAATCATACATCACAATCATACAATCACAATCATACAATCGCAATCATACAATCACAATCATACAGTCGCAATCATACAATTACAATCTCCCAAATACAATCTCCCAAATACCATCTCCCAAATACAATCTCCCAAATACAATCTCCCAAATACAATCATACAATCACAATCATACAATCACAATCATACAATCACAATCATACTATCACAATCAGACAATCACAATCATACAATCACAATCATACAATCACAATCATACAATCACAATCATACAATCACAATCATACAATCACAATCATACAATCACAATCATACAATCACAATCATACATTCACAATCATGCAATCACAATCATACAATCACAATCATACAATCACAATCATACAATCACAATCATACAATCACAATCATACAATGGCAATCATACAGTCACAATCATACATTCAAAATCATGCAATCACACTCATACAATCACAATCATACAATCACAATCATACAATCATAATCATACAATCACAATCCTACAATCACAATCGTACAATCACAATCGTACAATCACAATCGTACAATCACAATCGCACAACCACAATCAGTCAATCACATTCATACAATCACAATCATACAATCACAATCATACAATCACAATCATACTTTCACAATCATACAATCACAATCATACAATCACAATCATACAATCACAATCAGACAATCACAATCATACAATCACAATCATACAATCACAATCATACAATCACAATCATACAATCACAATCATGCAATCACAATCATACACTCAAAATCATGCAATCACAATCATACAATCACAATCATGCAACCACAATCATACAATCATAATCATACAATCACAATCCTACAATCACAATCGTACAATGACAATCGTACAATCACAATCGCACAACCACAATCAGTCATCACAATCATACAATCACAATCATACAATCACAATCATACAATCACAATCATACAATCACAATCATACTTTCACAATCATACAATCACAATCATACAATCACAATCATACAATCACAGTCATACAATCACAATCATGCAATCACAATCATACAATCATAATCATACAATTACAATCATACAATCACAATCATACAATCACAATCATACAATCACAATCATACAATCGCATTCATACAATCGCAATCATACAATCACAATCATACAATCGCAATCATACAATTACAATCTCCCAAATACAATCTCCCAAATACAATCACCCAAATACAATCATACAATCACAATCATACAATCATAATCATACAATCACAATCATACAATCACAATCATACAATCACAATCATACAATCACAATCATACAATCACAATCATACAATCACAATCATACAATCACAATCATACATTCAAAATCATGCAATCACAATCATACAATCACAATCATGCAATCACAATCATACAATCATAATCATGCAATCGCAATCATACAATCACAATCGTACAATCACAATCGCACAACCACAATCATACAATCATAATCATACAATCACAATCATACTTTCACAATCATACAATCACAATCATACAATCACAATCATACAATCACAATCATACAATCACAATCATACAATCACAATCATACAATCGCAATCATACAATCGCAATCATACAATCACAATCATACAATCTCAATCATACAATCACAATCATACAACCACAATCAGACAATCACAATCATACAATCACAATCATACAATCACAATTATGCAATCACAATCATACAATCGCATTCATACAATCGCAATCATACAATCACAATCATACAATCACAATCATACAATCACAATCATAAAATCACAAAAATACAAACTTAATCATACAATCACAATCATACAATCGCAATCATACAATCACAATCATACAATCATAATCATACAATCACAATCATACGATCGCAATCATACAATCACAAACATACCATCACAATCATACAATCACAATCATACAATCATAATCATACAATTACAATCATACATCACAATCATACAATCACAATCATACAATCGCAATCATACAATTACAATATCCCAAATACAATCTCCCAAATACAATCATACAATCACAATCATACATACACAATCATACAATCACAATCATACAATCACAATCATACAATCATAATCATGCAATTACAATCATACATCACAATCATACAATCACAATCATACGATCGCAATCATACAATTACAATATCCCAAATACAATCTCCCAAATACAATCACCCAAATACAATCATACAATCACAATCATACAATCATAATTATACAATCACAATCATACAATCACAATCATACAATCACAATCATACAATCACAATCATACAATCACAATCATACAATCACAATCATACTATCGCAATCATACAATCACAATCATACCATCACAATCATACAATCACAATCATACAATCACAATCATACAATCACAATCATACAATCACAATCATACTATCACAATCATACAATCACAATCATACAATCACAATCATACAATCACAATCATACAATCATAATCATACAATCACAATCATACAATCACAATCATACAATCACAATCATACTATCACAATCATACAATCACAATCATACAATCACAATCATACAATCACAATCATACAATCACAATCATACATTCAAAATCATGCAATCACAATCATACAATCACAATCATGCAATCACAATCATACAACCATAATCATGCAATCACAATCGTACAATCACAATCGTACAATCACAATCGTACAATCACAATCGTACAATCACAATCGCACAACCACAATCATACAATCATAATCATACAATCAAAATCATACTTTCACAATCATACAATCACAATCATACAATCACAATCATACAATCACAATCATACAATCACAATCATACAATCACAATCATACAATCGCAATCATACAATCGCAATCATACAATCGCAATCATACAATCACAATCATACAATCTCAATCATACAATCACAATCATACAATCACAATCATACAATCATAATCATACAATTACAATCATACATCACAATCATACAATCACAATCATACAATCACAATCATACAATCACAATCATACAATCACAATCATACAGTCACAATCATACAATCACAATCATACAATCACAATCATACAATCACAATCATACAATCAAAATCATACAATCACAATCATACAATCACAATCAAAGAATCACAATCATACAATCACAATCATACAATCGCAAGCATACAATCACAATCATACAATCTCAATCATACAATCACAATCATACAATCATAATCATACAATTACAATCATACATCACACTCATACAATCACAATCATACAATCGCAATCATACAATTACAATATCCCAAATACAATCTCCCAAATACAATCATACAATCACAATCATACAATCACAATCATACAATCACAATCATACAATCACAATCATACAATCGCAATCATACAATTACAATATCCCAAATACAATCTCCCAAATACAATCATACAATCACAATCATACAATCACAATCATACAATCATAATCATACAATTACAATCAGACATCACAATCATACAATCACAATCATACAATCGCAATCATACAATCACAATCATACAATCGCAATCATACAATCACAATTATGCAATCACAATCATACAATCGCATTCATACAATCGCAATCATACAATCACAATCATACAATCACAATCATACAATCACAATCATAAAATCACAAAAATACAAACTTAATCATACAATCACAATCATACAGTCACAATCATACAATCGCAATCATACAATCACAATCATACAATCGCAATCATACAATCACAATTATGCAATCACAATCATACAATCGCATTCATACAATCGCAATCATACAATCACAATCATACAATCACAATCATACAATCACAATCATAAAATCACAAAAATACAAACTTAATCATACAATCACAATCATACAGTCACAATCATACAATCACAATCATACAATCATAATCATACAATCACAATCATACGATCGCAATCATACAATCACAATCATACCATCACAATCATACAATCACAATCATACAATCATAATCATACAATTACAATCATACATCACAATCATACAATCACAATCATACAATCGCAATCATACAATCACAATATCCCAAATACAATCTCCCAAATACAATCATACAATCACAATCATACATACACAATCATACAATCACAATCATACAATCGCAATCATACAATCGCAATCATACAATCGCAATCATACAATTACAGTATCCCAAATACAATCTCGCAAATACAATCATACAATCACAATCATACAATCACAATCATACAATCACAATCATACAATCGCAATCATACAATTACAATATCCCAAATACAATCTCCCAAATACAATCATACAATCACAATCACACAATCACAATCATACAATCATAATCATACAATTACAATCATACATCACAATCATACAATCACAATCATACTATCACAATCATACAATCACAATCATACAATCACAATCATACAATCACAATCATACAATCACAATCATACAATCACAACCATACAATCACAATCATACAATCATAATCATACAATTACAATCATACATCACAATCATACAATCACAATCATACAATCGCAATCATACAATCACAATCATACAGTCGCAATCATACAATTACAATCTCCCAAATACAATCTCCCAAATACAATCTCCCAAATACAATCTCCCAAATACAATCATACAATCACAATCATACAATCACAATCATACAATCACAATCATACAATCACAATCATACTATCACAATCAGACAATCACAATCATACAATCACAATCATACAATCACAATCATACAATCACAATCATACAATCACAATCATACAATCACAATCATACAATCACAATCATACAATCACAATCATACATTCAAAATCATGCAATCACAATCATACAATCACAATCATACAATCACAATCATACAATCACAATCATACAATCACAATCATACAATCACAATCATACAATCACAATCATACAATGGCAATCATACAGTCACAATCATACATTCAAAATCATGCAATCACACTCATACAATCACAATCATACAATCACAATCATACAATCATAATCATACAATCACAATCCTACAATCACAATCGTACAATCACAATCGTACAATCACAATCGTACAATCACAATCGCACAACCACAATCAGTCAATCACAATCATACAATCACAATCATACAATCACAATCATACAATCACAATCATACTTTCACAATCATACAATCACAATCATACAATCACAATCATACAATCACAATCAGACAATCACAATCATACAATCACAATCATACAATCACAATCATACAATCACAATCATACAATCACAATCATGCAATCACAATCATACACTCAAAATCATGCAATCACAATCATACAATCACAATCATGCAACCACAATCATACAATCATAATCATACAATCACAATCCTACAATCACAATCGTACAATCACAATCGTACAATCACAATCGCACAACCACAATCAGTCATCACAATCATACAATCACAATCATACAATCACAATCATACAATCACAATCATACAATCACAATCATACAATCACAATCATACTTTCACAATCATACAATCACAATCATACAATCACAATCATACAATCACAGTCATACAATCACAATCATGCAATCACAATCATACAATCATAATCATACAATTACAATCATACATCACAAACATACAATCACAATCATACGATCGCAATCATACAATTACAATATCCCAAATACAATCTCCCAAATACAATCACCCAAATACAATCATACAATCACAATCATACAATCATAATCATACAATCACAATCATACAATCACAATCATACAATCACAATCATACAATCACAATCATACAATCACAATCATACAATCACAATCATACAATCACAATCATACAATCACAATCATACAATCACAATCATACAATCGCATTCATACAATCGCAATCATACAACCACAATCATACAATCGCAATCATACAATTACAATCTCCCAAATACAATCTCCCAAATACAATCACCCAAATACAATCATACAATCACAATCATACAATCATAATCATACAATCACAATCATACAATCACAATCATACAATCACAATCATACAATCACAATCATACAATCACAATCATACAATCACAATCATACATTCAAAATCATGCAATCACAATCATACAATCACAATCATGCAATCACAATCATACAATCACAATCATGCAATCACAATCATACAATCACAATCATACAATCACAATCATACAATCACAATCATACAATCACAATCATACAATGGCAATCATACAGTCACAATCATACATTCAAAATCATGCAATCACACTCATACAATCACAATCATACAATCACAATCATACAATCATAATCATACAATCACAATCCTACAATCACAATCGTACAATCACAATCGTACAATCACAATCGTACAATCACAATCGCACAACCACAATCAGTCAATCACAATCATACAATCACAATCATACAATCACAATCATACAATCACAATCATACTTTCACAATCATACAATCACAATCATACAATCACAATCATACAATCACAATCAGACAATCACAATCATACAATCACAATCATACAATCACAATCATACAATCACAATCATACAATCACAATCATGCAATCACAATCATACACTCAAAATCATGCAATCACAATCATACAATCACAATCATGCAACCACAATCATACAATCATAATCATACAATCACAATCCTACAATCACAATCGTACAATCACAATCGTACAATCACAATCGCACAACCATAATCAGTCATCACAATCATACAATCACAATCATACAATCACAATCATACAATCACAATCATACAATCACAATCATACTTTCACAATCATACAATCACAATCATACAATCACAATCATACAATCACAGTCGTACAATCACAATCATGCAATCACAATCATACAATCATAATCATACAATTACAATCATACATCACAAACATACAATCACAAACATACGATCGCAATCATACAATTACAATATCCCAAATACAATCTCCCAAATACAATCACCCAAATACAATCATACAATCACAATCATACAATCATAATCATACAATCACAATCATACAATCACAATCATACAATCACAATCATAAAATCACAATCATACAATCACAATCATACAATCACAATCATACAATCACAATCATACAATCACAATCATACAATCACAATCATACAATCGCATTCATACAATCGCAATCATACAACCACAATCATACAATCGCAATCATACAATTACAATCTCCCAAATACAATCTCCCAAATACAATCACCCAAATACAATCATACAATCACAATCATACAATCATAATCATACAATCACAATCATACAATCACAATCATACAATCACAATCATACAATCACAATCATACAATCACAATCATACATTCAAAATCATGCAATCACAATCATACAATCACAATCATGCAATCACAATCATACAATCATAATCATGCAATCACAATCATACAATCACAATCGTACAATCACAATCGCACAACCACAATCATACAATCATAATCATACAATCACAATCATACTTTCACAATCATACAATCACAATCATACAATCACAATCATAAAATCACAAAAATACAAACTTAATCATACAATCACAATCATACAATCGCAATCATACAATCGCAATCATACAATCACAATCATACAATCATAATCATACAATCACAATCATACGATCGCAATCATACAATCACAAACATACCATCACAATCATACAATCACAATCATACAATCATAGTCATACAATTACAATCATACATCACAATCATACAATCACAATCATACAATCGCAATCATACAATTACAATATCCCAAATACAATCTCCCAAATACAATCATACAATCACAATCATACATACACAATCATACAATCACAATCATACAATCACAATCATACAATCATAATCATGCAATTACAATCATACATCACAATCATACAATCACAATCATACGATCGCAATCATACAATTACAATATCCCAAATACAATCTCCCAAATACAATCACCCAAATACAATCATACAATCACAATCATACAATCCTAATCATACAATCACAATCATACAATCACAATCATACAATCACAATCATACAATCACAATCATACAATCACAATCATACAATCACAATCATACAATCACAATCATACTATCGCAATCATACAATCACAATCATACCATCACAATCATACAATCACAATCATACAATCACAATCATACAATCACAATCATACAATCACAATCATACTATCACAATCATACAATCACAATCGTACAATCACAATCATACATTCAAAATCATGCAATATCAATCATACAATCACAATCATGCAATCGCAATCATACAATCACAATCATACAATCACAATTATACAATCACAGTCACACAATCACAATCATACAATCACAATCAGACAATCACAATCATACAATCCTAATCATACAATCACAATCATACAATCACAATCATACAATCACAATCATACAATCACAATCATACAATCACAATCATACAATCACTATCATACAATCACAATCATACAATCACAATCATACTTTCACAATCATACAATCACAATCATACAATCACAATCATACAATCACAGTCATACAATCACAATCATGCAATCTCAATCATACAATCACAATCATACAATCATAATCATACAATTACAATCATACATCACACTCATACAATCACAATCATACAATCGCAATCATACAATTACAATATCCCAAATACAATCTCCCAAATACAATCATACAATCACAATCATACAATCACAATCATACAATCACAATCATAAAATCACAATCATACAATCACAATCATACAGTCAAAATCATACAATCACAATCATACAATCACAATCAAAGAATCACAATCATACAATCACAATCATACAATCGCAAGCATACAATCACAATCATACAATCTCAATCATACAATCACAATCATACAATCATAATCATACAATTACAATCATACATCACACTCATACAATCACAATCATACAATCGCAATCATACAATTACAATATCCCAAATACAATCTCCCAAATACAATCATACAATCACAATCATACAATCACAATCATACAATCACAATCATACAATCACAATCATACAATCGCAATCATACAATTACAATATCCCAAATACAATCTCCCAAATACAATCATACAATCACAATCATACAATCACAATCATACAATCGCAATCATACAATCACAATCATACAATCACAATCATACAATCGCAATCATACAATCACAATTATGCAATCACAATCATACAATCGCATTCATACAATCGCAATCATACAATCACAATCATACAATCACAATCATACAATCACAATCATAAAATCACAAAAATACAAACTTAATCATACAATCACAATCATACAGTCACAATCATACAATCACAATCATACAATCATAATCATACAATCACAATCATACGATCGCAATCATACAATCACAATCATACCATCACAATCATACAATCACAATCATACAATCATAATCATACAATTACAATCATACATCACAATCATACAATCACAATCATACAATCGCAATCATACAATCACAATATCCCAAATACAATCTCCCAAATACAATCATACAATCACAATCATACATACACAATCATACAATCACAATCATACAATCGCAATCATACAATCGCAATCATACAATCGCAATCATACAATTACAGTATCCCAAATACAATCTCGCAAATACAATCATACAATCACAATCATACAATCACAATCATACAATCACAATCATACAATCGCAATCATACAATTACAATATCCCAAATACAATCTCCCAAATACAATCATACAATCACAATCACACAATCACATTCATACAATCATAATCATACAATTACGATCATACATCACAATCATACAATCACAATCATACTATCACAATCATACAATCACAATCATACAATCACAATCATACAATCACAATCATACAATCACAATCATACAATCACAACCATACAATCGCAATCATACAATCATAATCATACAATTACAATCATACATCACAATCATACAATCACAATCATACAATCGCAATCATACAATCACAATCATACAGTCGCAATCATACAATTACAATCTCCCAAATACAATCTCCCAAATACAATCTCCCAAATACAATCTCCCAAATACAATCATACAATCACAATCATACAATCACAATCATACAATCACAATCATACAATCACAATCATACAATCACAATCATACTATCACAATCATACAATCACAATCATACAATCACAATCATACAATCACAATCATACAATCACAATCATACAATCACAATCATACAATCACAATCATACAATCACAATCATACAATCACAATCATACATTCGAAATCATGCAATCACAATCATACAATCACAATCATACAATCACAATCATACAATCACAATCATACAATCACAATCATACAATCGCAATCATACAATCACAATCATACATTCAAAATCATGCAATCACACTCATACAATCACAATCATACAATCACAATCATACAATCATAATCATACAATCACAATCCTACAATCACAATCGTACAATCACAATCGTACAATCACAATCGCACAACCACAATCAGTCAATCACAATCATACAATCACAATCATACAATCACAATAATACAATCACAATCATACAATCACAATCATACTTTCACAATCATACAATCACAATCATACAATCACAATCATACAATCACAATCAGACAATCACAATCATACAATCACAATCATACAATCACAATCATACAATCACAATCATACAATCACAATCATGCAATCACAATCATACACTCAAAATCATGCAATCACAATCATACAATCACAATCATGCAACCACAATCATACAATCATAATCATACAATCACAATCCTACAATCACAATCGTACAATCACAATCGTACAATCACAATCGCACAACCACAATCAGTCATCACAATCATACAATCACAATCATACAATCACAATCATACAATCACAATCATACAATCACAATCATACAATCACAATCATACAATCACAATCATACAATCACAATCATACTTTCACAATCATACAATCACAATCATACAATCACAATCATACAATCACAGTCATACAATCACAATCATGCAATCACAATCATACAATCACAATCATACAATCGCATTCATACAATCGCAATCATACAATCACAATCATACAATCGCAATCATACAATTACAATCTCCCAAATACAATCTCCCAAATACAATCACCCAAATACAATCATACAATCACAATCATACAATCATAATCATACAATCACAATCATACAATCACAATCATACAATCACAATCATACAATCACAATCATACAATCACAATCATACAATCACAATCATACAATCACAATCATGCAATCACAATCATACAATCACAATCATGCAATCACAATCATACAATCACAATCATACAATCCTAATCATACAATTACAATCATACATCACAATCATACAATCACAATCATACAATCGCAATCATACAATCACAATATCCCAAATACAATCTCCCAAATACAATCATACAATCACAATCATACATACACAATCATACAATCACAATCATACAATCGCAATCATACAATCGCAATCATACAATCGCAATCATACAATTACAGTATCCCAAATACAATCTCGCAAATACAATCATACAATCACAATCATACAATCACAATCATACAATCACAATCATACAATCGCAATCATACAATTACAATATCCCAAATACAATCTCCCAAATACAATCATACAATCACAATCACACAATCACAATCATACAATCATAATCATACAATTACAATCATACATCACAATCATACAATCACAATCATACTATCACAATCATACAATCACAATCATACAATCACAATCAAACAATCACAATCATACAATCACAATCATACAATCACAACCATACAATCGCAATCATACAATCATAATCATACAATTACAATCATACATCACAATCATACAATCACAATCATACAATCGCAATCATACAATCACAATCATACAGTCGCAATCATACAATTACAATCTCCCAAATACAATCTCCCAAATACAATCTCCCAAATACAATCTCCCAAATACAATCATACAATCACAATCATACAATCACAATCATACAATCACAATCATACAATCACAATCATACTATCACAATCATACAATCACAATCATACAATCACAATCATACAATCACAATCATACAATCACAATCATACAATCACAATCATACAATCACAATCATACAATCACAATCATACATTCAAAATCATGCAATCACAATCATACAATCACAATCATACAATCACAATCATACAATCACAATCATACAATCACAATCATACAATCACAATCATACAATCGCAATCATACAATCACAATCATACATTCAAAATCATGCAATCACACTCATACAATCACAATCATACAATCACAATCATACAATCATAATCATACAATCACAATCCTACAATCACAATCGTACAATCACAATCGTACAATCACAATCGCACAACCACAATCAGTCAATCACAATCATACAATCACAATCATACAATCACAATAATACAATCACAATCATACAATCACAATCATACTTTCACAATCATACAATCACAATCATACAATCACAATCATACAATCACAATCAGACAATCACAATCATACAATCACAATCATACTATCACAATCATACAATCACAATCATACAATCACAATCATACAATCACAATCATACAACCACAATCATACAATCGCAATCATACATTCAAAATCATGCAATCACAATCATACAATCACAATCATGCAATCACAATCATACAATCAGAATCATACAATCACAATCATTCAATAGCAATCGTACAATCACAATCGTACAATCACAATCGCACAACCACAACCAGACAATCACACTCATACAATCACAATCATACAATCGCAATCATACAATTACAATCTCCCAAATACAATCTCCCAAATACAATCACCCAAATACAATCATACAATCACAATCATACAATCATAATCATACAATCACAATCATACAACCACAATCAAACAATCACAATCATACAATCACAATCATGCAATCACAATCATACACTCAAAATCATGCAATCACAATCATACAATCACAATCATGCAATCACAATCATACAATCATAGTCATACAATCACAATCCTACAATCACAATCGTACAATCACAATCGTACAATCACAATTGCACAACCACAATCAGTCAATCACAATCATACAATCACAATCATACAATCACTATCATACAATCACAATCATACAATCACAATCATACTTTCACAATCATACAATCACAATCATACAATCACAATCATACAATTACAATCATACGTCACACTCATACAATCACAATCATACAATCGCAATCATACAATTACAATCATACAATCATAATCACACAATTACAATCATACAATCACAATCATACAATCGCAATCATACAATCGCAATCATACAATTACAATCTCCCAAATAAATCTCCCAAATACAATCTCCCAAATACAATCTCCCAAATACAATCATACAATCACAATCATACAATCACAATCATACAATCACAATCATACAATCACAATCATACAATCACAATCATACTATCACAATCATACAATCACAATCATACAATCACAATTATACAATCATAATCATACAATTACAATCAGACATCACAATCATACAATCACAATCATACAATCGCAATCATACAATCACAATCATACAATCGCAATCATACAATCGCAATCATACAATCACAATCATACAATCACAATCATGCAATCACAATCATAAAATCACAAAAATACAAACTTAATCATACAATCACAATCATACAGTCACAATCATACAATCACAATCATACAATCATAATCATACAATCACAATCATACGATCGCAATCATACAATCACAATCATACCATCACAATCATACAATCACAATCATACAATCATAATCATACAATTACAATCATACATCACAATCATACAATCACAATCATACAATCGCAATCATACAATCACAATATCCCAAATACAATCTCCCAAATACAATCATACAATCACAATCATACATACACAATCATACAATCACAATCATACAATCGCAATCATACAATCACAATCATACAATCACAATCATACAATCACAATCATACAATCACAATCACACAATCACAATCGTACATTCACAATCATACAATCACAATCATACAATCGCAATCATACAATTACAATATCCCAAATACAATCTCCCAAATACAATCATACAATCACAATCATACAATCACAATCATACAATCACAATCATACAATCACAATCGTACAATCGCATTCATACAATCGCAATCATGCAATCACAATCATACAATCGCAATCATACAATTACAATCTCCCAAATACAATCTCCCAAATACAATCTCCCAGATACCATCATACAATCACATTCATACAATCACAATCATACAATCATAATCATACAATTACAATCATACATCACAATCATACAATCACAATCATACAATCGCAATCATACAATCGCAATCATACAATTACAATCTCCCAAATAAATCTCCCAAATACAATCTCCCAAATACAATCTCCCAAATACAATCATACAATCACAATCATACAATCACAATCATACTATCACAATCATACAATCACAATCATACAATCACAATCATACAATCACAATCATACAACCACAATCATACAATCGCAATCATACATTCAAAATCATGCAATCACAATCATACAATCACAATCATGCAATCACAATCATACAATCACAATCATACAATCACAATCATACAATCACAATCATACAATCACTATCATACAATCACAATCATACAATCACAATCATACTTTCACAATCATACAATCACAATCATACAATCACAATCATACAATCACAGTCATACAATCACAATCATGCAATCTCAATCATACAATCACAATCATACAATCATAATCATACAATTACAATCATACATCACACTCATACAATCACAATCATACAATCGCAATCATACAATTACAATATCCCAAATACAATCTCCCAAATACAATCATACAATCACAATCATACAATCACAATCATACAATCACAATCATAAAATCACAATCATACAATCACAATCATACAGTCAAAATCATACAATCACAATCATACAATCACAATCAAAGAATCACAATCATACAATCACAATCATACAATCGCAAGCATACAATCACAATCATACAATCTCAATCATACAATCACAATCATACAATCATAATCATACAATTACAATCATACATCACACTCATACAATCACAATCATACAATCGCAATCATACAATTACAATATCCCAAATACAATCTCCCAAATACAATCATACAATCACAATCATACAATCACAATCATACAATCACAATCATACAATCACAATCATACAATCGCAATCATACAATTACAATATCCCAAATACAATCTCCCAAATACAATCATACAATCACAATCATACAATCACAATCATACAATCGCAATCATACAATCACAATCATACAATCACAATCATACAATCGCAATCATACAATCACAATTATGCAATCACAATCATACAATCGCATTCATACAATCGCAATCATACAATCACAATCATACAATCACAATCATACAATCACAATCATAAAATCACAAAAATACAAACTTAATCATACAATCACAATCATACAGTCACAATCATACAATCACAATCATACAATCATAATCATACAATCACAATCATACGATCGCAATCATACAATCACAATCATACCATCACAATCATACAATCACAATCATACAATCATAATCATACAATTACAATCATACATCACAATCATACAATCACAATCATACAATCGCAATCATACAATCACAATATCCCAAATACAATCTCCCAAATACAATCATACAATCACAATCATACATACACAATCATACAATCACAATCATACAATCGCAATCATACAATCGCAATCATACAATCGCAATCATACAATTACAGTATCCCAAATACAATCTCGCAAATACAATCATACAATCACAATCATACAATCACAATCATACAATCACAATCATACAATCGCAATCATACAATTACAATATCCCAAATACAATCTCCCAAATACAATCATACAATCACAATCACACAATCACATTCATACAATCATAATCATACAATTACGATCATACATCACAATCATACAATCACAATCATACTATCACAATCATACAATCACAATCATACAATCACAATCATACAATCACAATCATACAATCACAATCATACAATCACAACCATACAATCGCAATCATACAATCATAATCATACAATTACAATCATACATCACAATCATACAATCACAATCATACAATCGCAATCATACAATCACAATCATACAGTCGCAATCATACAATTACAATCTCCCAAATACAATCTCCCAAATACAATCTCCCAAATACAATCTCCCAAATACAATCATACAATCACAATCATACAATCACAATCATACAATCACAATCATACAATCACAATCATACAATCACAATCATACTATCACAATCATACAATCACAATCATACAATCACAATCATACAATCACAATCATACAATCACAATCATACAATCACAATCATACAATCACAATCATACAATCACAATCATACAATCACAATCATACATTCGAAATCATGCAATCACAATCATACAATCACAATCATACAATCACAATCATACAATCACAATCATACAATCACAATCATACAATCGCAATCATACAATCACAATCATACATTCAAAATCATGCAATCACACTCATACAATCACAATCATACAATCACAATCATACAATCATAATCATACAATCACAATCCTACAATCACAATCGTACAATCACAATCGTACAATCACAATCGCACAACCACAATCAGTCAATCACAATCATACAATCACAATCATACAATCACAATAATACAATCACAATCATACAATCACAATCATACTTTCACAATCATACAATCACAATCATACAATCACAATCATACAATCACAATCAGACAATCACAATCATACAATCACAATCATACAATCACAATCATACAATCACAATCATACAATCACAATCATGCAATCACAATCATACACTCAAAATCATGCAATCACAATCATACAATCACAATCATGCAACCACAATCATACAATCATAATCATACAATCACAATCCTACAATCACAATCGTACAATCACAATCGTACAATCACAATCGCACAACCACAATCAGTCATCACAATCATACAATCACAATCATACAATCACAATCATACAATCACAATCATACAATCACAATCATACAATCACAATCATACAATCACAATCATACAATCACAATCATACTTTCACAATCATACAATCACAATCATACAATCACAATCATACAATCACAGTCATACAATCACAATCATGCAATCACAATCATACAATCACAATCATACAATCGCATTCATACAATCGCAATCATACAATCACAATCATACAATCGCAATCATACAATTACAATCTCCCAAATACAATCTCCCAAATACAATCACCCAAATACAATCATACAATCACAATCATACAATCATAATCATACAATCACAATCATACAATCACAATCATACAATCACAATCATACAATCACAATCATACAATCACAATCATACAATCACAATCATACAATCACAATCATGCAATCACAATCATACAATCACAATCATGCAATCACAATCATACAATCACAATCATACAATCCTAATCATACAATTACAATCATACATCACAATCATACAATCACAATCATACAATCGCAATCATACAATCACAATATCCCAAATACAATCTCCCAAATACAATCATACAATCACAATCATACATACACAATCATACAATCACAATCATACAATCGCAATCATACAATCGCAATCATACAATCGCAATCATACAATTACAGTATCCCAAATACAATCTCGCAAATACAATCATACAATCACAATCATACAATCACAATCATACAATCACAATCATACAATCGCAATCATACAATTACAATATCCCAAATACAATCTCCCAAATACAATCATACAATCACAATCACACAATCACAATCATACAATCATAATCATACAATTACAATCATACATCACAATCATACAATCACAATCATACTATCACAATCATACAATCACAATCATACAATCACAATCAAACAATCACAATCATACAATCACAATCATACAATCACAACCATACAATCGCAATCATACAATCATAATCATACAATTACAATCATACATCACAATCATACAATCACAATCATACAATCGCAATCATACAATCACAATCATACAGTCGCAATCATACAATTACAATCTCCCAAATACAATCTCCCAAATACAATCTCCCAAATACAATCTCCCAAATACAATCATACAATCACAATCATACAATCACAATCATACAATCACAATCATACAATCACAATCATACTATCACAATCATACAATCACAATCATACAATCACAATCATACAATCACAATCATACAATCACAATCATACAATCACAATCATACAATCACAATCATACAATCACAATCATACATTCAAAATCATGCAATCACAATCATACAATCACAATCATACAATCACAATCATACAATCACAATCATACAATCACAATCATACAATCACAATCATACAATCGCAATCATACAATCACAATCATACATTCAAAATCATGCAATCACACTCATACAATCACAATCATACAATCACAATCATACAATCATAATCATACAATCACAATCCTACAATCACAATCGTACAATCACAATCGTACAATCACAATCGCACAACCACAATCAGTCAATCACAATCATACAATCACAATCATACAATCACAATAATACAATCACAATCATACAATCACAATCATACTTTCACAATCATACAATCACAATCATACAATCACAATCATACAATCACAATCAGACAATCACAATCATACAATCACAATCATACAATCACAATCATACAATCACAATCATACAATCACAATCATGCAATCACAATCATACACTCAAAAGCATGCAATCACAATCATACAATCACAATCATGCAACCACAATCATACAATCATAATCATACAATCACAATCCTACAATCACAATCGTACAATCACAATCGTACAATCACAATCGCACAACCACAATCAGTCATCACAATCATACAATCACAATCATACAATCACAATCATACAATCACAATCATACAATCACAATCATACAATCACAATCATACTTTCACAATCATACAATCACAATCATACAATCACAATCATACAATCACAGTCATACAATCACAATCATGCAATCACAATCATACAATCACAATCATACAATCGCATTCATACAATCGCAATCATACAATCACAATCATACAATCGCAATCATACAATTACAATCTCCCAAATACAATCTCCCAAATACAATCACCCAAATACAATCATACAATCACAATCATACAATCATAATCATACAATCACAATCATACAATCACAATCATACAATCACAATCATACAATCACAATCATACAATCACAATCATACAATCACAATCATACATTCAAAATCATGCAATCACAATCATACAATCACAATCATGCAATCACAATCATACAATCATAATCATGCAATCACAATCATACAATCACAATCGTACAATCACAATCGCACAACCACAATCATACAATCATAATCATACAATCACAATCATACTTTCACAATCATACAATCACAATCATACAATCACAATCATACAATCACAATCATACAATCACAATCATACAATCGCAATCATACAATCGCAATCATACAATCGCAATCATACAATCACAATCATACAATCTCAATCATACAATCACAATCATACAACCACAATCAGACAATCACAATCATACAATCACAATCATACAATCACAATTATGCAATCACAATCATACAATCGCATTCATACAATCGCAATCATACAATCACAATCATACAATCACAATCATACAATCACAATCATAAAATCACAAAAATACAAACTTAATCATACAATCACAATCATACAATCGCAATCATACAATCACAATCATACAATCATAATCATACAATCACAATCATACGATCGCAATCAAACAATCACAATCATACCATCACAATCATACAATCACAATCATACAATCATAATCATACAATTACAATCATACATCACAATCATACAATCACAATCATACAATCGCAATCATACAATTACAATATCCCAAATACAATCTCCCAAATACAATCATACAATCACAATCATACATACACAATCATACAATCACAATCATACAATCACAATCATACAATCATAATCATGCAATTACAATCATACATCACAATCATACAATCACAATCATACGATCGCAATCATACAATTACAATATCCCAAATACAATCTCCCAAATACAATCACCCAAATACAATCATACAATCACAATCATACAATCATAATCATACAATCACAATCATACAATCACAATCATACAATCACAATCATACAATCACAATCATACAATCACAATCATACAATCACAATCATACAATCACAATCATACTATCGCAATCATACAATCACAATCATACCATCACAATCATACAATCACAATCATACAATCACAATCATACAATCACAATCATACTATCGCAATCATACAATCACAATCATACCATCACAATCATACAATCACAATCATACAATCACAATCCTACAATCACAATCATACAATCACAATCATACTATCACAATCATATAATCACAATCATACAATCACAATCATACAATCACAATCGTACAATCACAATCATACATTCAAAATCATGCAATCACAATCATACAATCACAATCATGCAATCGCAATCATACAATCACAATCATACAATCACAATCATACAGTCACAATCATACAATCACAATCATACAATCACAATCATACAATCACTATCATACAATCACAATCATACAATCACAATCATACTTTCACAATCATACAATCACAATCATACAATCACAATCATACAATCACAGTCATACAATCACAATCATGCAATCTCAATCATACAATCACAATCATACAATCATAATCATACAATTACAATCATACATCACACTCATACAATCACAATCATACAATCGCAATCATACAATTACAATATCCCAAATACAATCTCCCAAATACAATCATACAATCACAATCATGCAATCACAATCATACAATCACAATCGTACAATCACAATCGCACAACCACAATCATACAATCATAATCATACAATCACAATCATACTTTCACAATCATACAATCACAATCATACAATCACAATCATACAATCACAATCATACAATCACAATCATACAATCACAATCATACAATCGCAATCATACAATCGCAATCATACAATCACAATCATACAATCTCAATCATACAATCACAATCATACAATCACAATCATACAATCACAATCATACAATCACAATCATACAATCACAATCATGCAATCACAATCATACAATCACAATCATACAATCACAATCATACAATCACAATCGTACAATCACAATCATACATTCAAAATCATGCAATATCAATCATACAATCACAATCATGCAATCGCAATCATACAATCACAATCATACAATCACAATCATACAATCACAGTCATACAATCACAATCATACAATCACAATCAGACAATCACAATCATACAATCCTAATCATACAATCACAATCATACAATCACAATCATACAATCACAATCATACAATCACAATCATACAATCACAATCATACAATCACTATCATACAATCACAATCATACAATCACAATCATACTTTCACAATCATACAATCACAATCATACAATCATAATCATACAATCACAATCATACAATCACAATCATACAATCACAATCATACAATCACAATCATACAATCACAATCATACAATCACAATCATACAATCACAATCATGCAATCACAATCATACAATCACAATCATGCAATCACAATCATACAATCACAATCATACAATCATAATCATACAATTACAATCATACATCACAATCATACAATCACAATCATACAATCGCAATCATACAATCACAATATCCCAAATACAATCTCCCAAATACAATCATACAATCACAATCATACATACACAATCATACAATCACAATCATACAATCGCAATCATACAATCGCAATCATACAATCGCAATCATACAATTACAGTATCCCAAATACAATCTCGCAAATACAATCATACAATCACAATCATACAATCACAATCATACAATCACAATCATACAATCGCAATCATACAATTACAATATCCCAAATACAATCTCCCAAATACAATCATACAATCACAATCACACAATCACAATCATACAATCATAATCATACAATTACAATCATACATCACAATCATACAATCACAATCATACTATCACAATCATACAATCACAATCATACAATCACAATCATACAATCACAATCATACAATCACAATCATACAATCACAACCATACAATCGCAATCATACAATCATAATCATACAATTACAATCATACATCACAATCATACAATCACAATCATACAATCGCAATCATACAATCACAATCATACAGTCGCAATCATACAATTACAATCTCCCGAATACAATCTCCCAAATTCAATCTCCCAAATACAATCTCCCAAATACAATCATACAATCACAATCATACAATCACAATCATACAATCACAATCATACAATCACAATCATACTATCACAATCATACAATCACAATCATACAATCACAATCATACAATCACAATCATACAATCACAATCATACAATCACAATCATACAATCACAATCATACAATCACAATCATACATTCAAAATCATGCAATCACAATCATACAATCACAATCATACAATCACAATCATACAATCACAATCATACAATCACAATCATACAATCACAATCATACAATCGCAATCATACAATCACAATCATACATTCAAAATCATGCAATCACACTCATACAATCACAATCATACAATCACAATCATACAATCATAATCATACAATCACAATCCTACAATCACAATCGTACAATCACAATCGTACAATCACAATCGCACAACCACAATCAGTCAATCACAATCATACAATCACAATCATACAATCACAATAATACAATCACAATCATTCAATCACAATCATACTTTCACAATCATACAATCACAATCATACAATCACAATCATACAATCACAATCAGACAATCACAATCATACAATCACAATCATACAATCACAATCATACAATCACAATCATACAATCACAATCATGCAATCACAATCATACACTCAAAAGCATGCAATCACAATCATACAATCACAATCATGCAACCACAATCATACAATCATAATCATACAATCACAATCCTACAATCACAATCGTACAATCACAATCGTACAATCACAATCGCACAACCACAATCAGTCATCACAATCATACAATCACAATCATACAATCACAATCATACAATCACAATCATACAATCACAATCATACAATCACAATCATACTTTCACAATCATACAATCACAATCATACAATCACAATCATACAATCACAGTCATACAATCACAATCATGCAATCACAATCATACAATCACAATCATACAATCGCATTCATACAATCGCAATCATACAATCACAATCATACAATCGCAATCATACAATTACAATCTCCCAAATACAATCTCCCAAATACAATCACCCAAATACAATCATACAATCACAATCATACAATCATAATCATACAATCACAATCATACAATCACAATCATACAATCACAATCATACAATCACAATCATACAATCACAATCATACAATCACAATCATACATTCAAAATCATGCAATCACAATCATACAATCACAATCATGCAATCACAATCATACAATCATAATCATGCAATCACAATCATACAATCACAATCGTACAATCACAATCGCACAACCACAATCATACAATCATAATCATACAATCACAATCATACTTTCACAATCATACAATCACAATCATACAATCACAATCATACAATCACAATCATACAATCACAATCATACAATCGCAATCATACAATCGCAATCATACAATCGCAATCATACAATCACAATCATACAATCTCAATCATACAATCACAATCATACAACCACAATCAGACAATCACAATCATACAATCACAATCATACAATCACAATTATGCAATCACAATCATACAATCGCATTCATACAATCGCAATCATACAATCACAATCATACAATCACAATCATACAATCACAATCATAAAATCACAAAAATACAAACTTAATCATACAATCACAATCATACAATCGCAATCATACAATCACAATCATACAATCATAATCATACAATCACAATCATACGATCGCAATCATACAATCACAATCATACCATCACAATCATACAATCACAATCATACAATCATAATCATACAATTACAATCATACATCACAATCATACAATCACAATCATACAATCGCAATCATACAATTACAATATCCCAAATACAATCTCCCAAATACAATCATACAATCACAATCATACATACACAATCATACAATCACAATCATACAATCACAATCATACAATCATAATCATGCAATTACAATCATACATCACAATCATACAATCACAATCATACGATCGCAATCATACAATTACAATATCCCAAATACAATCTCCCAAATACAATCACCCAAATACAATCATACAATCACAATCATACAATCATAATCATACAATCACAATCATACAATCACAATCATACAATCACAATCATACAATCACAATCATACAATCACAATCATACAATCACAATCATACAATCACAATCATACTATCGCAATCATACAATCACAATCATACCATCACAATCATACAATCACAATCATACAATCACAATCATACAATCACAATCATACTATCGCAATCATACAATCACAATCATACCATCACAATCATACAATCACAATCATACAATCACAATCCTACAATCACAATCATACAATCACAATCATACTATCACAATCATATAATCACAATCATACAATCACAATCATACAATCACAATCGTACAATCACAATCATACATTCAAAATCATGCAATCACAATCATACAATCACAATCATGCAATCGCAATCATACAATCACAATCATACAATCACAATCATACAATCACAATCATACAATCACAATCATACAATCACAATCATACAATCACTATCATACAATCACAATCATACAATCACAATCATACTTTCACAATCATACAATCACAATCATACAATCACAATCATACAATCACAGTCATACAATCACAATCATGCAATCTCAATCATACAATCACAATCATACAATCATAATCATACAATTACAATCATACATCACACTCATACAATCACAATCATACAATCGCAATCATACAATTACAATATCCCAAATACAATCTCCCAAATACAATCATACAATCACAATCATGCAATCACAATCATACAATCACAATCGTACAATCACAATCGCACAACCACAATCATACAATCATAATCATACAATCACAATCATACTTTCACAATCATACAATCACAATCATACAATCACAATCATACAATCACAATCATACAATCACAATCATACAATCACAATCATACAATCGCAATCATACAATCGCAATCATACAATCACAATCATACAATCTCAATCATACAATCACAATCATACAATCACAATCATACAATCACAATCATACAATCACAATCATACTATCGCAATCATACAATCACAATCATACCATCACAATCATACAATCACAATCATACAATCACAATCATACAATCACAATCATACAATCACAATCATACAATCACAATCAGACAATCACAATCATACAATCACAATCATACAATCACAATCATACAATCACAATCATACAATCACAATCATGCAATCACAATCATACAATCACAATCATACAATCACAATCATACAATCACAATCGTACAATCACAATCATACATTCAAAATCATGTAATATCAATCATACAATCACAATCATGCAATCGCAATCATACAATCACAATCATACAATCACAATCATACAATCACAGTCATACAATCACAATCATACAATCACAATCAGACAATCACAATCATACAATCCTAATCATACAATCACAATCATACAATCACAATCATACAACCACAATCATACAATCACAATCATACAATCACAATCATACAATCACTATCATACAATCACAATCATACAATCACAATCATACTTTCACAATCATACAATCACAATCATACAATCACAATCATACAATCACAGTCATACAATCACAATCATGCAATCTCAATCATACAATCACAATCATACAATCATAATCATACAATTACAATCATACATCACACTCATACAATCACAATCATACTATCACAATCATACAATCACAATCATACAATCACAATCATACAATCACAATCATACAATCACAATCATACAATCACAATCATACATTCAAAATCATGCAATCACAATCATACAATCACAATCATGCAATCACAATCATACAATCACAATCATACAATCACAATCATACAATCACAATCATACAATCACAATCATACAATCACAATCATACAATCACAATCATACAATCACAATCGTACAATCACAATCGTACAGTCGCAATCATACAATTACAATCTCCCAAATACAATATCCCAAATACAATCTCCCAAATACAATCACCCAAATACAATCATACAATCACAATCATACAATCATAATCATACAATCACAATCATACAATCACAATCATACAATCACAATCATACAATCACAATCATACAATCACAATCATACAATCACAATCATACTATCGCAATCATACAATCACAATCATACCATCACAATCATACAATCACAATCATACAATCAGAATCCTACAATCACAATCATACAATCACAATCATACTATCACAATCATACAATCACAATCATACAATCACAATCATACAATCACAATCATACAATCATAATCATACAATCACAATCATACAATCACAATCATACAATCACAATCATACTATCACAATCATACGATCACAATCATACAATCACAATCATACAATCACAATCATACAATCACAATCATACAATCACAATCATAAAATCACAAAAATACAAACTTAATCATACAATCACAATCATACAGTCACAATCATACAATCACAATCATACAATCACAATCATAAAATCACAAAAATACAAACTTAATCATACAATCACAATCATACAGTCACAATCATACAATCGCAATCATACAATCACAATCATACAATCGCAATCATACAATCACAATTATGCAATCACAATCATACAATCGCATTCATACAATCGCAATCATACAATCACAATCATACAATCACAATCATACAATCACAATCATAAAATCACAAAAATACAAACTTAATCATACAATCACAATCATACAGTCACAATCATACAATCACAATCATACAATCATAATCATACAATCACAATCATACGATCGCAATCATACAATCACAATCATACCATCACAATCATACAATCACAATCATACAATCATAATCATACAATTACAATCATACATCACAATCATACAATCACAATCATACAATCGCAATCATACAATCACAATATCCCAAATACAAACTCCCAAATACAATCATACAATCACAATCATACATACACAATCATACAATCACAATCATACAATCGCAATCATACAATCGCAATCATACAATCGCAATCATACAATTACAGTATCCCAAATACAATCTCGCAAATACAATCATACAATCACAATCATACAATCACAATCATACAATCACAATCATACAATCGCAATCATACAATTACAATATCCCAAATACAATCTCCCAAATACAATCATACAATCACAATCACACAATCACAATCATACAATCATAATCATACAATTACAATCATACATCACAATCATACAATCACAATCATACTATCACAATCATACAATCACAATCATACAATCACAATCATACAATCACAATCATACAATCACAATCATACAATCACAACCATACAATCACAATCATACAATCATAATCATACAATTACAATCATACATCACAATCATACAATCACAATCATACAATCGCAATCATACAATCACAATCATACAGTCGCAATCATACAATTACAATCTCCCAAATACAATCTCCCAAATACAATCTCCCAAATACAATCTCCCAAATACAATCATACAATCACAATCATACAATCACAATCATACAATCACAATCATACAATCACAATCATACTATCACAATCAGACAATCACAATCATACAATCACAATCATACAATCACAATCATACAATCACAATCATACAATCACAATCATACAATCACAATCATACAATCACAATCATACAATCACAATCATACATTCAAAATCATGCAATCACAATCATACAATCACAATCATACAATCACAATCATACAATCACAATCATACAATCACAATCATACAATCACAATCATACAATGGCAATCATACAGTCACAATCATACATTCAAAATCATGCAATCACACTCATACAATCACAATCATACAATCACAATCATACAATCATAATCATACAATCACAATCCTACAATCACAATCGTACAATCACAATCGTACAATCACAATCGTACAATCACAATCGCACAACCACAATCAGTCACTCACAATCATACAATCACAATCATACAATCACAATCATACAATCACAATCATACTTTCACAATCATACAATCACAATCATACAATCACAATCATACAATCACAATCAGACAATCACAATCATACAATCACAATCATACAATCACAATCATACAATCACAATCATACAATCACAATCATGCAATCACAATCATACACTCAAAATCATGCAATCACAATCATACAATCACAATCATGCAACCACAATCATACAATCATAATCATACAATCACAATCCTACAATCACAATCGTACAATCACAATCGTACAATCACAATCGCACAACCACAATCAGTCATCACAATCATACAATCACAATCATACAATCACAATCATACAATCACAATCATACAATCACAATCATACAATCACAATCATACTTTCACAATCATACAATCACAATCATACAATCACAATCATACAATCACAGTCATACAATCACAATCATGCAATCACAATCATACAATCATAATCATACAATTACAATCATACATCACAAACATACAATCACAATCATACGATCGCAATCATACAATTACAATATCCCAAATACAATCTCCCAAATACAATCACCCAAATACAATCATACAATCACAATCATACAATCATAATCATACAATCACAATCATACAATCACAATCATACAATCACAATCATACAATCACAATCATACAATCACAATCATACAATCACAATCATACAATCACAATCATACAATCACAATCATACAATCACAATCATACAATCGCATTCATACAATCGCAATCATACAACCACAATCATACAATCGCAATCATACAATTACAATCTCCCAAATACAATCTCCCAAATACAATCACCCAAATACAATCATACAATCACAATCATACAATCATAATCATACAATCACAATCATACAATCACAATCATACAATCACAATCATACAATCACAATCATACAATCACAATCATACAATCACAATCATACATTCAAAATCATGCAATCACAATCATACAATCACAATCATGCAATCACAATCATACAATCACAATCATGCAATCACAATCATACAATCACAATCATACAATCACAATCATACAATCACAATCATACAATCACAATCATACAATGGCAATCATACAGTCACAATCATACATTCAAAATCATGCAATCACACTCATACAATCACAATCATACAATCACAATCATACAATCATAATCATACAATCACAATCCTACAATCACAATCGTACAATCACAATCGTACAATCACAATCGTACAATCACAATCGCACAACCACAATCAGTCAATCACAATCATACAATCACAATCATACAATCACAATCATACAATCACAATCATACTTTCACAATCATACAATCACAATCATACAATCACAATCATACAATCACAATCAGACAATCACAATCATACAATCACAATCATACAATCACAATCATACAATCACAATCATACAATCACAATCATGCAATCACAATCATACACTCAAAATCATGCAATCACAATCATACAATCACAATCATGCAACCACAATCATACAATCATAATCATACAATCACAATCCTACAATCACAATCGTACAATCACAATCGTACAATCACAATCGCACAACCATAATCAGTCATCACAATCATACAATCACAATCATACAATCACAATCATACAATCACAATCATACAATCACAATCATACTTTCACAATCATACAATCACAATCATACAATCACAATCATACAATCACAGTCGTACAATCACAATCATGCAATCACAATCATACAATCATAATCATACAATTACAATCATACATCACAAACATACAATCACAAACATACGATCGCAATCATACAATTACAATATCCCAAATACAATCTCCCAAATACAATCACCCAAATACAATCATACAATCACAATCATACAATCATAATCATACAATCACAATCATACAATCACAATCATACAATCACAATCATAAAATCACAATCATACAATCACAATCATACAATCACAATCATACAATCACAATCATACAATCACAATCATACAATCACAATCATACAATCACAATCATACAATCGCATTCATACAATCGCAATCATACAACCACAATCATACAATCGCAATCATACAATTACAATCTCCCAAATACAATCTCCCAAATACAATCACCCAAATACAATCATACAATCACAATCATACAATCATAATCATACAATCACAATCATACAATCACAATCATACAATCACAATCATACAATCACAATCATACAATCACAATCATACATTCAAAATCATGCAATCACAATCATACAATCACAATCATGCAATCACAATCATACAATCATAATCATGCAATCACAATCATACAATCACAATCGTACAATCACAATCGCACAACCACAATCATACAATCATAATCATACAATCACAATCATACTTTCACAATCATACAATCACAATCATACAATCACAATCATAAAATCACAAAAATACAAACTTAATCATACAATCACAATCATACAATCGCAATCATACAATCGCAATCATACAATCACAATCATACAATCATAATCATACAATCACAATCATACGATCGCAATCATACAATCACAAACATACCATCACAATCATACAATCACAATCATACAATCATAGTCATACAATTACAATCATACATCACAATCATACAATCACAATCATACAATCGCAATCATACAATTACAATATCCCAAATACAATCTCCCAAATACAATCATACAATCACAATCATACATACACAATCATACAATCACAATCATACAATCACAATCATACAATCATAATCATGCAATTACAATCATACATCACAATCATACAATCACAATCATACGATCGCAATCATACAATTACAATATCCCAAATACAATCTCCCAAATACAATCACCCAAATACAATCATACAATCACAATCATACAATCCTAATCATACAATCACAATCATACAATCACAATCATACAATCACAATCATACAATCACAATCATACAATCACAATCATACAATCACAATCATACAATCACAATCATACTATCGCAATCATACAATCACAATCATACCATCACAATCATACAATCACAATCATACAATCACAATCATACAATCACAATCATACAATCACAATCATACTATCACAATCATACAATCACAATCGTACAATCACAATCATACATTCAAAATCATGCAATATCAATCATACAATCACAATCATGCAATCGCAATCATACAATCACAATCATACAATCACAATCATACAATCACAGTCACACAATCACAATCATACAATCACAATCAGACAATCACAATCATACAATCCTAATCATACAATCACAATCATACAATCACAATCATACAATCACAATCATACAATCACAATCATACAATCACAATCATACAATCACTATCATACAATCACAATCATACAATCACAATCATACTTTCACAATCATACAATCACAATCATACAATCACAATCATACAATCACAGTCATACAATCACAATCATGCAATCTCAATCATACAATCACAATCATACAATCATAATCATACAATTACAATCATACATCACACTCATACAATCACAATCATACAATCGCAATCATACAATTACAATATCCCAAATACAATCTCCCAAATACAATCATACAATCACAATCATACAATCACAATCATACAATCACAATCATAAAATCACAATCATACAATCACAATCATACAGTCAAAATCATACAATCACAATCATACAATCACAATCAAAGAATCACAATCATACAATCACAATCATACAATCGCAAGCATACAATCACAATCATACAATCTCAATCATACAATCACAATCATACAATCATAATCATACAATTACAATCATACATCACACTCATACAATCACAATCATACAATCGCAATCATACAATTACAATATCCCAAATACAATCTCCCAAATACAATCATACAATCACAATCATACAATCACAATCATACAATCACAATCATACAATCACAATCATACAATCGCAATCATACAATTACAATATCCCAAATACAATCTCCCAAATACAATCATACAATCACAATCATACAATCACAATCATACAATCGCAATCATACAATCACAATCATACAATCGCAATCATACAATCACAATTATGCAATCACAATCATACAATCGCATTCATACAATCGCAATCATACAATCACAATCATACAATCACAATCATACAATCACAATCATAAAATCACAAAAATACAAACTTAATCATACAATCACAATCATACAGTCACAATCATACAATCACAATCATACAATCATAATCATACAATCACAATCATACGATCGCAATCATACAATCACAATCATACCATCACAATCATACAATCACAATCATACAATCATAATCATACAATTACAATCATACATCACAATCATACAATCACAATCATACAATCGCAATCATACAATCACAATATCCCAAATACAATCTCCCAAATACAATCATACAATCACAATCATACATACGCAATCATACAATCACAATCATACAATCGCAATCATACAATCGCAATCATACAATCGCAATCATACAATTACAGTATCCCAAATACAATCTCGCAAATACAATCATACAATCACAATCATACAATCACAATCATACAATCACAATCATACAATCGCAATCATACAATTACAATATCCCAAATACAATCTCCCAAATACAATCATACAATCACAATCACACAATCACATTCATACAATCATAATCATACAATTACGATCATACATCACAATCATACAATCACAATCATACTATCACAATCATACAATCACAATCATACAATCACAATCATACAATCACAATCATACAATCACAATCATACAATCACAACCATACAATCGCAATCATACAATCATAATCATACAATTACAATCATACATCACAATCATACAATCACAATCATACAATCGCAATCATACAATCACAATCATACAGTCGCAATCATACAATTACAATCTCCCAAATACAATCTCCCAAATACAATCTCCCAAATACAATCTCCCAAATACAATCATACAATCACAATCATACAATCACAATCATACAATCACAATCATACAATCACAATCATACTATCACAATCATACAATCACAATCATACAATCACAATCATACAATCACAATCATACAATCACAATCATACAATCACAATCATACAATCACAATCATACAATCACAATCATACAATCACAATCATACAATCACAATCATACAATCGCAATCATACAATCACAATATCCCAAATACAATCTCCCAAATACAATCATACAATCACAATCATACAATCACAATCATACAATCGCAATCATACAATTACAATATCCCAAATACAATCTCCCAAATACAATCATACAATCACAATCACACAATCACATTCATACAATCATAATCATACAATTACGATCATACATCACAATCATACAATCACAATCATACTATCACAATCATACAATCACAATCATACAATCACAATCATACAATCACAATCATACAATCACAATCATACAATCACAACCATACAATCGCAATCATACAATCATAATCATACAATTACAATCATACATCACAATCATACAATCACAATCATACAATCGCAATCATACAATCACAATCATACAGTCGCAATCATACAATTACAATCTCCCAAATACAATCTCCCAAATACAATCTCCCAAATACAATCTCCCAAATACAATCATACAATCACAATCATACATACACAATCATACAATCACAATCATACAATCGCAATCATACAATCGCAATCATACAATCGCAATCATACAATTACAGTATCCCAAATACAATCTCGCAAATACAATCATACAATCACAATCATACAATCACAATCATACAATCACAATCATACAATCGCAATCATACAATCACAATATCCCAAATACAATCTCCCAAATACAATCATACAATCACAATCATACATACACAATCATACAATCACAATCATACAATCGCAATCATACAATCGCAATCATACAATCACAATCATACAATCACAATCATACAATCACAATCATAAAATCACAAAAATACAAACTTAATCATACAATCACAATCATACAGTCACAATCATACAATCACAATCATACAATCATAATCATACAATCACAATCATACGATCGCAATCATACAATCACAATCATACCATCACAATCATACAATCACAATCATACAATCATAATCATACAATTACAATCATACATCACAATCATACAATCACAATCATACAATCGCAATCATACAATCACAATATCCCAAATACAATCTCCCAAATACAATCATACAATCACAATCATACATACACAATCATACAATCACAATCATACAATCGCAATCATACAATCGCAATCATACAATCGCAATCATACAATTACAGTATCCCAAATACAATCTCGCAAATACAATCATACAATCACAATCATACAATCACAATCATACAATCACAATCATACAATCGCAATCATACAATTACAATATCCCAAATACAATCTCCCAAATACAATCATACAATCACAATCACACAATCACATTCATACAATCATAATCATACAATTACGATCATACATCACAATCATACAATCACAATCATACTATCACAATCATACAATCACAATCATACAATCACAATCATACAATCACAATCATACAATCACAATCATACAATCACAACCATACAATCGCAATCATACAATCATAATCATACAATTACAATCATACATCACAATCATACAATCACAATCATACAATCGCAATCATACAATCACAATCATACAGTCGCAATCATACAATTACAATCTCCCAAATACAATCTCCCAAATACAATCTCCCAAATACAATCTCCCAAATACAATCATACAATCACAATCATACAATCACAATCATACAATCACAATCATACAATCACAATCATACTATCACAATCATACAATCACAATCATACAATCACAATCATACAATCACAATCATACAATCACAATCATACAATCACAATCATACAATCACAATCATACAATCACAATCATACAATCACAATCATACATTCAAAATCATGCAATCACAATCATACAATCACAATCATACAATCACAATCATACAATCACAATCATACAATCACAATCATACAATCGCAATCATACAATCACAATCATACATTCAAAATCATGCAATCACACTCATACAATCACAATCATACAATCACAATCATACAATCATAATCATACAATCACAATCCTACAATCACAATCGTACAATCACAATCGTACAATCACAATCGCACAACCACAATCAGTCAATCACAATCATACAATCACAATCATACAATCACAATAATACAATCACAATCATACAATCACAATCATACTTTCACAATCATACAATCACAATCATACAATCACAATCATACAATCACAATCAGACAATCACAATCATACAATCACAATCATACAATCACAATCATACAATCACAATCATACAATCACAATCATGCAATCACAATCATACACTCAAAATCATGCAATCACAATCATACAATCACAATCATGCAACCACAATCATACAATCATAATCATACAATCACAATCCTACAATCACAATCGTACAATCACAATCGTACAATCACAATCGCACAACCACAATCAGTCATCACAATCATACAATCACAATCATACAATCACAATCATACAATCACAATCATACAATCACAATCATACAATCACAATCATACAATCACAATCATACTTTCACAATCATACAATCACAATCATACAATCACAATCATACAATCACAGTCATACAATCACAATCATGCAATCACAATCATACAATCACAATCATACAATCGCATTCATACAATCGCAATCATACAATCACAATCATACAATCGCAATCATACAATTACAATCTCCCAAATACAATCTCCCAAATACAATCACCCAAATACAATCATACAATCACAATCATACAATCATAATCATACAATCACAATCATACAATCACAATCATACAATCACAATCATACAATCACAATCATACAATCACAATCATACAATCACAATCATACAATCACAATCATGCAATCACAATCATACAATCACAATCATGCAATCACAATCATACAATCACAATCATACAATCCTAATCATACAATTACAATCATACATCACAATCATACAATCACAATCATACAATCGCAATCATACAATCACAATATCCCAAATACAATCTCCCAAATACAATCATACAATCACAATCATACATACACAATCATACAATCACAATCATACAATCGCAATCATACAATCGCAATCATACAATCGCAATCATACAATTACAGTATCCCAAATACAATCTCGCAAATACAATCATACAATCACAATCATACAATCACAATCATACAATCACAATCATACAATCGCAATCATACAATTACAATATCCCAAATACAATCTCCCAAATACAATCATACAATCACAATCACACAATCACAATCATACAATCATAATCATACAATTACAATCATACATCACAATCATACAATCACAATCATACTATCACAATCATACAATCACAATCATACAATCACAATCATACAATCACAATCATACAATCACAATCATACAATCACAACCATACAATCGCAATCATACAATCATAATCATACAATTACAATCATACATCACAATCATACAATCACAATCATACAATCGCAATCATACAATCACAATCATACAGTCGCAATCATACAATTACAATCTCCCAAATACAATCTCCCAAATACAATCTCCCAAATACAATCTCCCAAATACAATCATACAATCACAATCATACAATCACAATCATACAATCACAATCATACAATCACAATCATACTATCACAATCATACAATCACAATCATACAATCACAATCATACAATCACAATCATACAATCACAATCATACAATCACAATCATACAATCACAATCATACAATCACAATCATACATTCAAAATCATGCAATCACAATCATACAATCACAATCATACAATCACAATCATACAATCACAATCATACAATCACAATCATACAATCACAATCATACAATCGCAATCATACAATCACAATCATACATTCAAAATCATGCAATCACACTCATACAATCACAATCATACAATCACAATCATACAATCATAATCATACAATCACAATCCTACAATCACAATCGTACAATCACAATCGTACAATCACAATCGCACAACCACAATCAGTCAATCACAATCATACAATCACAATCATACAATCACAATAATACAATCACAATCATACAATCACAATCATACTTTCACAATCATACAATCACAATCATACAATCACAATCATACAATCACAATCAGACAATCACAATCATACAATCACAATCATACAATCACAATCATACAATCACAATCATACAATCACAATCATGCAATCACAATCATACACTCAAAAGCATGCAATCACAATCATACAATCACAATCATGCAACCACAATCATACAATCATAATCATACAATCACAATCCTACAATCACAATCGTACAATCACAATCGTACAATCACAATCGCACAACCACAATCAGTCATCACAATCATACAATCACAATCATACAATCACAATCATACAATCACAATCATACAATCACAATCATACAATCACAATCATACTTTCACAATCATACAATCACAATCATACAATCACAATCATACAATCACAGTCATACAATCACAATCATGCAATCACAATCATACAATCACAATCATACAATCGCATTCATACAATCGCAATCATACAATCACAATCATACAATCGCAATCATACAATTACAATCTCCCAAATACAATCTCCCAAATACAATCACCCAAATACAATCATACAATCACAATCATACAATCATAATCATACAATCACAATCATACAATCACAATCATACAATCACAATCATACAATCACAATCATACAATCACAATCATACAATCACAATCATACATTCAAAATCATGCAATCACAATCATACAATCACAATCATGCAATCACAATCATACAATCATAATCATGCAATCACAATCATACAATCACAATCGTACAATCACAATCGCACAACCACAATCATACAATCATAATCATACAATCACAATCATACTTTCACAATCATACAATCACAATCATACAATCACAATCATACAATCACAATCATACAATCACAATCATACAATCGCAATCATACAATCGCAATCATACAATCGCAATCATACAATCACAATCATACAATCTCAATCATACAATCACAATCATACAACCACAATCAGACAATCACAATCATACAATCACAATCATACAATCACAATTATGCAATCACAATCATACAATCGCATTCATACAATCGCAATCATACAATCACAATCATACAATCACAATCATACAATCACAATCATAAAATCACAAAAATACAAACTTAATCATACAATCACAATCATACAATCGCAATCATACAATCACAATCATACAATCATAATCATACAATCACAATCATACGATCGCAATCATACAATCACAATCATACCATCACAATCATACAATCACAATCATACAATCATAATCATACAATTACAATCATACATCACAATCATACAATCACAATCATACAATCGCAATCATACAATTACAATATCCCAAATACAATCTCCCAAATACAATCATACAATCACAATCATACATACACAATCATACAATCACAATCATACAATCACAATCATACAATCATAATCATGCAATTACAATCATACATCACAATCATACAATCACAATCATACGATCGCAATCATACAATTACAATATCCCAAATACAATCTCCCAAATACAATCACCCAAATACAATCATACAATCACAATCATACAATCATAATCATACAATCACAATCATACAATCACAATCATACAATCACAATCATACAATCACAATCATACAATCACAATCATACAATCACAATCATACAATCACAATCATACTATCGCAATCATACAATCACAATCATACCATCACAATCATACAATCACAATCATACAATCACAATCATACAATCACAATCATACTATCGCAATCATACAATCACAATCATACCATCACAATCATACAATCACAATCATACAATCACAATCCTACAATCACAATCATACAATCACAATCATACTATCACAATCATATAATCACAATCATACAATCACAATCATACAATCACAATCGTACAATCACAATCATACATTCAAAATCATGCAATCACAATCATACAATCACAATCATGCAATCGCAATCATACAATCACAATCATACAATCACAATCATACAATCACAATCATACAATCACAATCATACAATCACAATCATACAATCACTATCATACAATCACAATCATACAATCACAATCATACTTTCACAATCATACAATCACAATCATACAATCACAATCATACAATCACAGTCATACAATCACAATCATGCAATCTCAATCATACAATCACAATCATACAATCATAATCATACAATTACAATCATACATCACACTCATACAATCACAATCATACAATCGCAATCATACAATTACAATATCCCAAATACAATCTCCCAAATACAATCATACAATCACAATCATGCAATCACAATCATACAATCACAATCATACAATCACAATCATACAATCACAATCATACAATCACAATCATACAATCGCAATCATACAATCGCAATCATACAATCACAATCATACAATCTCAATCATACAATCACAATCATACAATCACAATCATACAATCACAATCATACAATCACAATCATACAATCACAATCATGCAATCACAATCATACAATCACAATCATACAATCACAATCATACAATCACAATCGTACAATCACAATCATACATTCAAAATCATGCAATATCAATCATACAATCACAATCATGCAATCGCAATCATACAATCACAATCATACAATCACAATCATACAATCACAGTCATACAATCACAATCATACAATCACAATCAGACAATCACAATCATACAATCCTAATCATACAATCACAATCATACAATCACAATCATACAATCACAATCATACAATCACAATCATACAATCACAATCATACAATCACTATCATACAATCACAATCATACAATCACAATCATACTTTCACAATCATACAATCACAATCATACAATCATAATCATACAATCACAATCATACAATCACAATCATACAATCACAATCATACAATCACAATCATACAATCACAATCATACAATCACAATCATACAATCACAATCATGCAATCACAATCATACAATCACAATCATGCAATCACAATCATACAATCACAATCATACAATCATAATCATACAATTACAATCATACATCACAATCATACAATCACAATCATACAATCGCAATCATACAATCACAATATCCCAAATACAATCTCCCAAATACAATCATACAATCACAATCATACATACACAATCATACAATCACAATCATACAATCGCAATCATACAATCGCAATCATACAATCGCAATCATACAATTACAGTATCCCAAATACAATCTCGCAAATACAATCATACAATCACAATCATACAATCACAATCATACAATCACAATCATACAATCGCAATCATACAATTACAATATCCCAAATACAATCTCCCAAATACAATCATACAATCACAATCACACAATCACAATCATACAATCATAATCATACAATTACAATCATACATCACAATCATACAATCACAATCATACTATCACAATCATACAATCACAATCATACAATCACAATCATACAATCACAATCATACAATCACAATCATACAATCACAACCATACAATCGCAATCATACAATCATAATCATACAATTACAATCATACATCACAATCATACAATCACAATCATACAATCGCAATCATACAATCACAATCATACAGTCGCAATCATACAATTACAATCTCCCAAATACAATCTCCCAAATACAATCTCCCAAATACAATCTCCCAAATACAATCATACAATAACAATCATACAATCACAATCATACAATCACAATCATACAATCACAATCATACTATCACAATCATACAATCACAATCATACAATCACAATCATACAATCACAATCATACAATCACAATCATACAATCACAATCATACAATCACAATCATACAATCACAATCATACATTCAAAATCATGCAATCACAATCATACAATCACAATCATACAATCACAATCATACAATCACAATCATACAATCACAATCATACAATCACAATCATACAATCGCAATCATACAATCACAATCATACATTCAAAATCATGCAATCACACTCATACAATCACAATCATACAATCACAATCATACAATCATAATCATACAATCACAATCCTACAATCACAATCGTACAATCACAATCGTACAATCACAATCGCACAACCACAATCAGTCAATCACAATCATACAATCACAATCATACAATCACAATAATACAATCACAATCATACAATCACAATCATACTTTCACAATCATACAATCACAATCATACAATCACAATCATACAATCACAATCAGACAATCACAATCATACAATCACAATCATACAATCACAATCATACAATCACAATCATACAATCACAATCATGCAATCACAATCATACACTCAAAAGCATGCAATCACAATCATACAATCACAATCATGCAACCACAATCATACAATCATAATCATACAATCACAATCCTACAATCACAATCGTACAATCACAATCGTACAATCACAATCGCACAACCACAATCAGTCATCACAATCATACAATCACAATCATACAATCACAATCATACAATCACAATCATACAATCACAATCATACAATCACAATCATACTTTCACAATCATACAATCACAATCATACAATCACAATCATACAATCACAGTCATACAATCACAATCATGCAATCACAATCATACAATCACAATCATACAATCGCATTCATACAATCGCAATCATACAATCACAATCATACAATCGCAATCATACAATTACAATCTCCCAAATACAATCTCCCAAATACAATCACCCAAATACAATCATACAATCACAATCATACAATCATAATCATACAATCACAATCATACAATCACAATCATACAATCACAATCATACAATCACAATCATACAATCACAATCATACAATCACAATCATACATTCAAAATCATGCAATCACAATCATACAATCACAATCATGCAATCACAATCATACAATCATAATCATGCAATCACAATCATACAATCACAATCGTACAATCACAATCGCACAACCACAATCATACAATCATAATCATACAATCACAATCATACTTTCACAATCATACAATCACAATCATACAATCACAATCATACAATCACAATCATACAATCACAATCATACAATCGCAATCATACAATCGCAATCATACAATCGCAATCATACAATCACAATCATACAATCTCAATCATACAATCACAATCATACAACCACAATCAGACAATCACAATCATACAATCACAATCATACAATCACAATTATGCAATCACAATCATACAATCGCATTCATACAATCGCAATCATACAATCACAATCATACAATCACAATCATACAATCACAATCATAAAATCACAAAAATACAAACTTAATCATACAATCACAATCATACAATCGCAATCATACAATCACAATCATACAATCATAATCATACAATCACAATCATACGATCGCAATCATACAATCACAATCATACCATCACAATCATACAATCACAATCATACAATCATAATCATACAATTACAATCATACATCACAATCATACAATCACAATCATACAATCGCAATCATACAATTACAATATCCCAAATACAATCTCCCAAATACAATCATACAATCACAATCATACATACACAATCATACAAACACAATCATACAATCACAATCATACAATCATAATCATGCAATTACAATCATACATCACAATCATACAATCACAATCATACGATCGCAATCATACAATTACAATATCCCAAATACAATCTCCCAAATACAATCACCCAAATACAATCATAATCATACAATCACAATCATACAATCACAATCATACAATCACAATCATACAATCACAATCATACAATCACAATCATACAATCACAATCATACAATCACAATCATACTATCGCAATCATACAATCACAATCATACCATCACAATCATACAATCACAATCATACAATCACAATCATACAATCACAATCATACTATCGCAATCATACAATCACAATCATACCATCACAATCATACAATCACAATCATACAATCACAATCCTACAATCACAATCATACAATCACAATCATACTATCACAATCATATAATCACAATCATACAATCACAATCATACTATCACAATCGTACAATCACAATCATACATTCAAAATCATGCAATCACAATCATACAATCACAATCATGCAATCGCAATCATACAATCACAATCATACAATCACAATCATACAATCACAATCATACAATCACAATCATACAATCACAATCATACAATCACTATCATACAATCACAATCATACAATCACAATCATACTTTCACAATCATACAATCACAATCATACAATCACAATCATACAATCACAGTCATACAATCACAATCATGCAATCTCAATCATACAATCACAATCATACAATCATAATCATACAATTACAATCATACATCACACTCATACAATCACAATCATACAATCGCAATCATACAATTACAATATCCCAAATACAATCTCCCAAATACAATCATACAATCACAATCATGCAATCACAATCATACAATCACAATCGTACAATCACAATCGCACAACCACAATCATACAATCATAATCATACAATCACAATCATACTTTCACAATCATACAATCACAATCATACAATCACAATCATACAATCACAATCATACAATCACAATCATACAATCACAATCATACAATCGCAATCATACAATCGCAATCATACAATCACAATCATACAATCTCAATCATACAATCACAATCATACAATCACAATCATACAATCACAATCATACAATCACAATCATACTATCGCAATCATACAATCACAATCATACCATCACAATCATACAATCACAATCATACAATCACAATCATACAATCACAATCATACAATCACAATCATACAATCACAATCAGACAATCACAATCATACAATCACAATCATACAATCACAATCATACAATCACAATCATACAATCACAATCATGCAATCACAATCATACAATCACAATCATACAATCACAATCATACAATCACAATCGTACAATCACAATCATACATTCAAAATCATGTAATATCAATCATACAATCACAATCATGCAATCGCAATCATACAATCACAATCATACAATCACAATCATACAATCACAGTCATACAATCACAATCATACAATCACAATCAGACAATCACAATCATACAATCCTAATCATACAATCACAATCATACAATCACAATCATACAATCACAATCATACAATCACAATCATACAATCACAATCATACAATCACTATCATACAATCACAATCATACAATCACAATCATACTTTCACAATCATACAATCACAATCATACAATCACAATCATACAATCACAGTCATACAATCACAATCATGCAATCTCAATCATACAATCACAATCATACAATCATAATCATACAATTACAATCATACATCACACTCATACAATCACAATCATACTATCACAATCATACAATCACAATCATACAATCACAATCATACAATCACAATCATACAATCACAATCATACAATCACAATCATACATTCAAAATCATGCAATCACAATCATACAATCACAATCATGCAATCACAATCATACAATCACAATCATGCAATCACAATCATACAACCATAATCATGCAATCACAATCATACAATCACAATCGTACAATCACAATCGTACAGTCGCAATCATACAATTACAATCTCCCAAATACAATATCCCAAATACAATCTCCCAAATACAATCACCCAAATACAATCATACAATCACAATCATACAATCATAATCATACAATCACAATCATACAATCACAATCATACAATCACAATCATACAATCACAATCATACAATCACAATCATACAATCACAATCATACAATCACAATCATACAATCACAATCGTACAATCACAATCGTACAGTCGCAATCATACAATTACAATCTCCCAAATACAATATCCCAAATACAATCTCCCAAATACAATCACCCAAATACAATCATACAATCACAATCATACAATCATAATCATACAATCACAATCATACAATCACAATCATACAATCACAATCATACAATCACAATCATACAATCACAATCATACAATCACAATCATACAATCACAATCATACTATCGCAATCATACAATCACAATCATACCATCACAATCATACAATCACAATCATACAATCACAATCCTACAATCACAATCATACAATCACAATCATACTATCACAATCATACAATCACAATCATACAATCACAATCATACAATCACAATCATACAATCATAATCATACAATCACAATCATACAATCACAATCATACAATCACAATCATACTATCACAATCATACGATCACAATCATACAATCACAATCATACAATCACAATCATACAATCTCAATCATACAATCACAATCATACAATCACAATCATACAATCATAATCATACAATTACAATCATACATCACAATCATACAATCAAAATCATACAATCGCAATCATACAATCACAATCATACAGTCGCAATCATACAATTACAATCTCCCAAATACAATCTCCCAAATACAATCTCCCAAATACAATCTCCCAAATACAATCATACAATCACAATCATACAATCACAATCATACAATCACAATCATACAATCACAATCATACTATCACAATCATACAATCACAATCATACAATCACAATCATACTATCACAATCATACAATCACAATCATGCAATCACAATCATACAATCACAATCATACAATCACAATCATACAATCACAATCATACTATCGCAATCATACAATCACAATCATACCATCACAATCATACAATCACAATCATACAATCACAATCATACAATCACAATCATACAATCACAATCATACAATCACAATCAGACAATCACAATCATACAATCACAATCATACAATCACAATCATACAATCACAATCATACAATCACAATCATGCAATCACAATCATACAATCACAATCATACAATCACAATCATACAATCACAATCGTACAATCACAATCATACATTCAAAATCATGCAATATCAATCATACAATCACAATCATGCAATCGCAATCATACAATCACAATCATACAATCACAATCATACAATCACAGTCATACAATCACAATCATACAATCACAATCAGACAATCACAATCATACAATCCTAATCATACAATCACAATCATACAATCACAATCATACAATCACAATCATACAATCACAATCATACAATCACAATCATACAATCACTATCATACAATCACAATCATACAATCACAATCATACTTTCACAATCATACAATCACTATCATACAATCACAATCATACAATCACTATCATACAATCACAATCATACAATCACAGTCATACAATCACAATCATGCAATCTCAATCATACAATCACAATCATACAATCATAATCATACAATTACAATCATACATCACACTCATACAATCACAATCATACAATCGCAATCATACAATTACAATATCCCAAATACAATCTCCCAAATACAATCATACAATCACAATCATACAATCACAATCATACAATCACAATCATACAATCACAATCATACAATCACAATCATACAGTCAAAATCATACAATCACAATCATACAATCACAATCAAAGAATCACAATCATACAATCACAATCATACAATCGCAAGCATACAATCACAATCATACAATCTCAATCATACAATCACAATCATACAATCGCAATCATACAATTACAATATCCCAAATACAATCTCCCAAATACAATCATACAATCACAATCATACAATCACAATCATACAATCACAATCATACAATCACAATCATACAATCATAATCATACAATTACAATCAGACATCACAATCATACAATCACAATCATACAATCGCAATCATACAATCACAATCATACAATCGCAATCATACAATCACAATTATGCAATCACAATCATACAATCGCATTCATACAATCGCAATCATACAATCACAATCATACAATCACAATCATACAATCACAATCATAAAATCACAAAAATACAAACTTAATCATACAATCACAATCATACAGTCACAATCATACAATCACAATCATACAATCATAATCATACAATCACAATCATACGATCGCAATCATACAATCACAATCATACCATCACAATCATACAATCACAATCATACAATCATAATCATACAATTACAATCATACATCACAATCATACAATCACAATCATACAATCGCAATCATACAATCACAATATCCCAAATACAATCTCCCAAATACAATCATACAATCACAATCATACATACACAATCATACAATCACAATCATACAATCGCAATCATACAATCGCAATCATACAATCGCAATCATACAATTACAGTATCCCAAATACAATCTCGCAAATACAATCATACAATCACAATCATACAATCACAATCATACAATCACAATCATACAATCGCAATCATACAATTACAATATCCCAAATACAATCTCCCAAATACAATCATACAATCACAATCACACAATCACAATCATACAATCATAATCATACAATTACAATCATACATCACAATCATACAATCACAATCATACTATCACAATCATACAATCACAATCATACAATCACAATCATACAATCACAATCATACAATCACAACCATACAATCACAATCATACAATCATAATCATACAATTACAATCATACATCACAATCATACAATCACAATCATACAATCGCAATCATACAATCACAATCATACAGTCGCAATCATACAATTACAATCTCCCAAATACAATCTCCCAAATACAATCTCCCAAATACAATCTCCCAAATACAATCATACAATCACAATCATACAATCACAATCATACAATCACAATCATACAATCACAATCATACTATCACAATCATACAATCACAATCATACAATCACAATCATACAATCACAATCATACTATCACAATCATACAATCACAATCATACAATCACAATCATACTATCACAATCATACAATCACAATCATACAATCACAATCATACAATCACAATCATACAATCACAATCATACAATCACAATCATACTATCGCAATCATACAATCACAATCATACCATCACAATCATACAATCACAATCATACAATCACAATCATACAATCACAATCATACAATCACAATCATACAATCACAATCAGACAATCACAATCATACAATCACAATCATACAATCACAATCATACAATCACAATCATACAATCACAATCATGCAATCACAATCATACAATCACAATCATACAATCACAATCATACAATCACAATCGTACAATCACAATCATACATTCAAAATCATGCAATATCAATCATACAATCACAATCATGCAATCGCAATCATACAATCACAATCATACAATCACAATCATACAATCACAGTCATACAATCACAATCATACAATCACAATCAGACAATCACAATCATACAATCCTAATCATACAATCACAATCATACAATCACAATCATACAATCACAATCATACATCACAATCATACAATCACAATCATACAATCGCAATCATACAATCACAATCATACAGTCGCAATCATACAATTACAATCTCCCAAATACAATCTCCCAAATACAATCTCCCAAATACAATCTCCCAAATACAATCATACAATCACAATCATACAATCACAATCATACAATCACAATCATACAATCACAATCATACTATCACAATCATACAATCACAATCATACAATCACAATCATACAATCGCAATCATACAATCACAATCATACATTCAAAATCATGCAATCACACTCATACAATCACAATCATACAATCACAATCATACAATCATAATCATACAATCACAATCCTACAATCACAATCGTACAATCACAATCGTACAATCACAATCGCACAACCACAATCAGTCAATCACAATCATACAATCACAATCATACAATCACAATAATACAATCACAATCATACAATCACAATCATACTTTCACAATCATACAATCACAATCATACAATCACAATCATACAATCACAATCAGACAATCACAATCATACAATCACAATCATACAATCACAATCATACAATCACAATCATACAATCACAATCATACAATCACAATCATGCAATCACAATCATACACTCAAAATCATGCAATCACAATCATACAATCACAATCATGCAACCACAATCATACAATCATAATCATACAATCACAATCCTACAATCACAATCGTACAATCACAATCGTACAATCACAATCGCACAACCACAATCAGTCATCACAATCATACAATCACAATCATACTATCACAATCATACAATCACAATCATACAATCACAATCATACAATCACAATCATACAATCACAATCATACAATCACAATCATACATTCAAAATCATGCAATCACAATCATACAATCACAATCATGCAATCACAATCATACAACCATAATCATGCAATCACAATCATACAATCACAATCGTACAATCACAATCGTACAGTCGCAATCATACAATTACAATCTCCCAAATACAATATCCCAAATACAATCTCCCAAATACAATCACCCAAATACAATCATACAATCACAATCATACAATCATAATCATACAATCACAATCATACAATCACAATCATACAATCACAATCATACAATCACAATCATACAATCACAATCATACTATCGCAATCATACAATCACAATCATACCATCACAATCATACAATCACAATCATACAATCACAATCCTACAATCACAATCATACAATCACAATCATACTATCACAATCATACAATCACAATCATACAATCACAATCATACAATCACAATCATACAATCACAATCATACAATCACAATCATACAATCACAATCATACAATCACAATCATACTATCACAATCATACAATCACAATCATACAATCACAATCATACAATCACAATCATACAATCACAATCATACAATCACAATCATACATTCAAAATCATGCAATCACAATCATACAATCACAATCATGCAATCACAATCATACAACCATAATCATGCAATCACAATCATACAATCACAATCGTACAATCACAATCGTACAATCACAATCGCACAACCACAATCATACAATCATAATCATACAATCACAATCATACTTTCACAATCATACAATCACAATCATACAATCACAATCATACAATCACAATCATACAATCACAATCATACAATCACAATCATACAATCACAATCATACAATCGCAATCATACAATCGCAATCATACAATCGCAATCATACAATCACAATCATACAATCTCAATCATACAATCACAATCATACAATCACAATCATACAATCATAATCATACAATTACAATCATACATCACAATCATACAATCACAATCATACAATCGCAATCATACAATCACAATCATACAGTCGCAATCATACAATTACAATCTCCCAAACACAATCTCCCACATACAATCATACAATCACAATCATACAATCACAATCATACAATCACAATCATGTAATATCAATCATACAATCACAATCATGCAATCGCAATCATACAATCACAATCATACAATCACAATCATACAATCACAGTCATACAATCACAATCATACAATCACAATCAGACAATCACAATCATACAATCACAATCATACAATCACAATCATACAATCACAATCATACAATCACAATCATGCAATCACAATCATACAATCACAATCATACAATCACAATCATACAATCACAATCATACAATCACTATCATACAATCACAATCATACAATCACAATCATACTTTCACAATCATACAATCACAATCATACAATCACAATCATACAATCACAGTCATACAATCACAATCATGCAATCTCAATCATACAATCACAATCATACAATCATAATCATACAATTACAATCATACATCACACTCATACAATCACAATCATACAATCGCAATCATACAATTACAATATCCCAAATACAATCTCCCAAATACAATCATACAATCACAATCATGCAATCACAATCATACAATCACAATCGTACAATCACAATCGCACAACCACAATCATACAATCATAATCATACAATCACAATCATACTTTCACAATCATACAATCACAATCATACAATCACAATCATACAATCACAATCATACAATCACAATCATACAATCACAATCATACAATCGCAATCATACAATCGCAATCATACAATCACAATCATACAATCTCAATCATACAATCACAATCATACAATCACAATCATACAATCACAATCATACAATCACAATCATACTATCGCAATCATACAATCACAATCATACCATCACAATCATACAATCACAATCATACAATCACAATCATACAATCACAATCATACAATCACAATCATACAATCACAATCAGACAATCACAATCATACAATCACAATCATACAATCACAATCATACAATCACAATCATACAATCACAATCATGCAATCACAATCATACAATCACAATCATACAATCACAATCATACAATCACAATCGTACAATCACAATCATACATTCAAAATCATGTAATATCAATCATACAATCACAATCATGCAATCGCAATCATACAATCACAATCATACAATCACAATCATACAATCACAGTCATACAATCACAATCATACAATCACAATCAGACAATCACAATCATACAATCCTAATCATACAATCACAATCATACAATCACAATCATACAATCACAATCATACAATCACAATCATACAATCACAATCATACAATCACTATCATACAATCACAATCATACAATCACAATCATACTTTCACAATCATACAATCACAATCATACAATCACAATCATACAATCACAGTCATACAATCACAATCATGCAATCTCAATCATACAATCACAATCATACAATCATAATCATACAATTACAATCATACATCACACTCATACAATCACAATCATACTATCACAATCATACAATCACAATCATACAATCACAATCATACAATCACAATCATACAATCACAATCATACAATCACAATCATACATTCAAAATCATGCAATCACAATCATACAATCACAATCATGCAATCACAATCATACAATCACAATCATGCAATCACAATCATACAACCATAATCATGCAATCACAATCATACAATCACAATCGTACAATCACAATCGTACAGTCGCAATCATACAATTACAATCTCCCAAATACAATATCCCAAATACAATCTCCCAAATACAATCACCCAAATACAATCATACAATCACAATCATACAATCATAATCATACAATCACAATCATACAATCACAATCATACAATCACAATCATACAATCACAATCATACAATCACAATCATACAATCACAATCATACAATCACAATCATACAATCACAATCGTACAATCACAATCGTACAGTCGCAATCATACAATTACAATCTCCCAAATACAATATCCCAAATACAATCTCCCAAATACAATCACCCAAATACAATCATACAATCACAATCATACAATCATAATCATACAATCACAATCATACAATCACAATCATACAATCACAATCATACAATCACAATCATACAATCACAATCATACAATCACAATCATACAATCACAATCATACTATCGCAATCATACAATCACAATCATACCATCACAATCATACAATCACAATCATACAATCACAATCCTACAATCACAATCATACAATCACAATCATACTATCACAATCATACAATCACAATCATACAATCACAATCATACAATCACAATCATACAATCATAATCATACAATCACAATCATACAATCACAATCATACAATCACAATCATACTATCACAATCATACGATCACAATCATACAATCACAATCATACAATCACAATCATACAATCTCAATCATACAATCACAATCATACAATCACAATCATACAATCATAATCATACAATTACAATCATACATCACAATCATACAATCAAAATCATACAATCGCAATCATACAATCACAATCATACAGTCGCAATCATACAATTACAATCTCCCAAATACAATCTCCCAAATACAATCTCCCAAATACAATCTCCCAAATACAATCATACAATCACAATCATACAATCACAATCATACAATCACAATCATACAATCACAATCATACTATCACAATCATACAATCACAATCATACAATCACAATCATACTATCACAATCATACAATCACAATCATGCAATCACAATCATACAATCACAATCATACAATCACAATCATACAATCACAATCATACTATCGCAATCATACAATCACAATCATACCATCACAATCATACAATCACAATCATACAATCACAATCATACAATCACAATCATACAATCACAATCATACAATCACAATCAGACAATCACAATCATACAATCACAATCATACAATCACAATCATACAATCACAATCATACAATCACAATCATGCAATCACAATCATACAATCACAATCATACAATCACAATCATACAATCACAATCGTACAATCACAATCATACATTCAAAATCATGCAATATCAATCATACAATCACAATCATGCAATCGCAATCATACAATCACAATCATACAATCACAATCATACAATCACAGTCATACAATCACAATCATACAATCACAATCAGACAATCACAATCATACAATCCTAATCATACAATCACAATCATACAATCACAATCATACAATCACAATCATACAATCACAATCATACAATCACAATCATACAATCACTATCATACAATCACAATCATACAATCACAATCATACTTTCACAATCATACAATCACTATCATACAATCACAATCATACAATCACTATCATACAATCACAATCATACAATCACAGTCATACAATCACAATCATGCAATCTCAATCATACAATCACAATCATACAATCATAATCATACAATTACAATCATACATCACACTCATACAATCACAATCATACAATCGCAATCATACAATTACAATATCCCAAATACAATCTCCCAAATACAATCATACAATCACAATCATACAATCACAATCATACAATCACAATCATACAATCACAATCATACAATCACAATCATACAGTCAAAATCATACAATCACAATCATACAATCACAATCAAAGAATCACAATCATACAATCACAATCATACAATCGCAAGCATACAATCACAATCATACAATCTCAATCATACAATCACAATCATACAATCGCAATCATACAATTACAATATCCCAAATACAATCTCCCAAATACAATCATACAATCACAATCATACAATCACAATCATACAATCACAATCATACAATCACAATCATACAATCACAATCATACAATCATAATCATACAATTACAATCAGACATCACAATCATACAATCACAATCATACAATCGCAATCATACAATCACAATCATACAATCGCAATCATACAATCACAATTATGCAATCACAATCATACAATCGCATTCATACAATCGCAATCATACAATCACAATCATACAATCACAATCATACAATCACAATCATAAAATCACAAAAATACAAACTTAATCATACAATCACAATCATACAGTCACAATCATACAATCACAATCATACAATCATAATCATACAATCACAATCATACGATCGCAATCATACAATCACAATCATACCATCACAATCATACAATCACAATCATACAATCATAATCATACAATTACAATCATACATCACAATCATACAATCACAATCATACAATCGCAATCATACAATCACAATATCCCAAATACAATCTCCCAAATACAATCATACAATCACAATCATACATACACAATCATACAATCACAATCATACAATCGCAATCATACAATCGCAATCATACAATCGCAATCATACAATTACAGTATCCCAAATACAATCTCGCAAATACAATCATACAATCACAATCATACAATCACAATCATACAATCACAATCATACAATCGCAATCATACAATTACAATATCCCAAATACAATCTCCCAAATACAATCATACAATCACAATCACACAATCACAATCATACAATCATAATCATACAATTACAATCATACATCACAATCATACAATCACAATCATACTATCACAATCATACAATCACAATCATACAATCACAATCATACAATCACAATCATACAATCACAATCATACAATCACAACCATACAATCACAATCATACAATCATAATCATACAATTACAATCATACATCACAATCATACAATCACAATCATACAATCGCAATCATACAATCACAATCATACAGTCGCAATCATACAATTACAATCTCCCAAATACAATCTCCCAAATACAATCTCCCAAATACAATCTCCCAAATACAATCATACAATCACAATCATACAATCACAATCATACAATCACAATCATACAATCACAATCATACTATCACAATCATACAATCACAATCATACAATCACAATCATACAATCACAATCATACTATCACAATCATACAATCACAATCATACAATCACAATCATACTATCACAATCATACAATCACAATCATACAATCACAATCATACAATCACAATCATACAATCACAATCATACAATCACAATCATACTATCGCAATCATACAATCACAATCATACCATCACAATCATACAATCACAATCATACAATCACAATCATACAATCACAATCATACAATCACAATCATACAATCACAATCAGACAATCACAATCATACAATCACAATCATACAATCACAATCATACAATCACAATCATACAATCACAATCATGCAATCACAATCATACAATCACAATCATACAATCACAATCATACAATCACAATCGTACAATCACAATCATACATTCAAAATCATGCAATATCAATCATACAATCACAATCATGCAATCGCAATCATACAATCACAATCATACAATCACAATCATACAATCACAGTCATACAATCACAATCATACAATCACAATCAGACAATCACAATCATACAATCCTAATCATACAATCACAATCATACAATCACAATCATACAATCACAATCATACATCACAATCATACAATCACAATCATACAATCGCAATCATACAATCACAATCATACAGTCGCAATCATACAATTACAATCTCCCAAATACAATCTCCCAAATACAATCTCCCAAATACAATCTCCCAAATACAATCATACAATCACAATCATACAATCACAATCATACAATCACAATCATACAATCACAATCATACTATCACAATCATACAATCACAATCATACAATCACAATCATACAATCGCAATCATACAATCACAATCATACATTCAAAATCATGCAATCACACTCATACAATCACAATCATACAATCACAATCATACAATCATAATCATACAATCACAATCCTACAATCACAATCGTACAATCACAATCGTACAATCACAATCGCACAACCACAATCAGTCAATCACAATCATACAATCACAATCATACAATCACAATAATACAATCACAATCATACAATCACAATCATACTTTCACAATCATACAATCACAATCATACAATCACAATCATACAATCACAATCAGACAATCACAATCATACAATCACAATCATACAATCACAATCATACAATCACAATCATACAATCACAATCATACAATCACAATCATGCAATCACAATCATACACTCAAAATCATGCAATCACAATCATACAATCACAATCATGCAACCACAATCATACAATCATAATCATACAATCACAATCCTACAATCACAATCGTACAATCACAATCGTACAATCACAATCGCACAACCACAATCAGTCATCACAATCATACAATCACAATCATACTATCACAATCATACAATCACAATCATACAATCACAATCATACAATCACAATCATACAATCACAATCATACAATCACAATCATACATTCAAAATCATGCAATCACAATCATACAATCACAATCATGCAATCACAATCATACAACCATAATCATGCAATCACAATCATACAATCACAATCGTACAATCACAATCGTACAGTCGCAATCATACAATTACAATCTCCCAAATACAATATCCCAAATACAATCTCCCAAATACAATCACCCAAATACAATCATACAATCACAATCATACAATCATAATCATACAATCACAATCATACAATCACAATCATACAATCACAATCATACAATCACAATCATACAATCACAATCATACTATCGCAATCATACAATCACAATCATACCATCACAATCATACAATCACAATCATACAATCACAATCCTACAATCACAATCATACAATCACAATCATACTATCACAATCATACAATCACAATCATACAATCACAATCATACAATCACAATCATACAATCACAATCATACAATCACAATCATACAATCACAATCATACAATCACAATCATACTATCACAATCATACAATCACAATCATACAATCACAATCATACAATCACAATCATACAATCACAATCATACAATCACAATCATACATTCAAAATCATGCAATCACAATCATACAATCACAATCATGCAATCACAATCATACAACCATAATCATGCAATCACAATCATACAATCACAATCGTACAATCACAATCGTACAATCACAATCGCACAACCACAATCATACAATCATAATCATACAATCACAATCATACTTTCACAATCATACAATCACAATCATACAATCACAATCATACAATCACAATCATACAATCACAATCATACAATCACAATCATACAATCACAATCATACAATCGCAATCATACAATCGCAATCATACAATCGCAATCATACAATCACAATCATACAATCTCAATCATACAATCACAATCATACAATCACAATCATACAATCATAATCATACAATTACAATCATACATCACAATCATACAATCACAATCATACAATCGCAATCATACAATCACAATCATACAGTCGCAATCATACAATTACAATCTCCCAAATACAATCTCCCACATACAATCATACAATCACAATCATACAATCACAATCATACAATCACAATCATACAATCACAATCATACAATCACAATCATACAATCACAATCGTACAATCACAATCATACATTCAAAATCATGCAATCACAATCATACAATCACAATCATGCAATCGCAATCATACAATCACAATCATACAATCACAATCATGCAATCACAATCATACAATCACAGTCATACAATCACAATCATGCAATCACAATCATACTATCACAATCATACAATCACAATCATACAATCACAATCATACAATCACAATCATACAATCAAAATCATACAATCACAATCATACAATCACAATCAAAGAATCACAATCATACAATCACAATCATACAATCGCAAGCATACAATCACAATCATACAATCTCAATCATACAATCACAATCATACAATCATAATCATACAATTACAATCATACATCACACTCATACAATCACAATCATACAATCGCAATCATACAATTACAATATCCCAAATACAATCTCCCAAATACAATCATACAATCACAATCATACAATCACAATCATACAATCACAATCATACAATCACAATCATACAATCACAATCATACAATCGCAATCATACAATTACAATATCCCAAATACAATCTCCCAAATACAATCATACAATCACAATCATACAATCATAATCATACAATTACAATCAGACATCACAATCATACAATCACAATCATACAATCGCAATCATACAATCGCAATCATACAATCGCAATCATACAATCACAATTATGCAATCACAATCATACAATCGCATTCATACAATCGCAATCATACAATCACAATCATACAATCACAATCATACAATCACAATCATAAAATCACAAAAATACAACTTAATCATACAATCACAATCATACAGTCACAATCATACAATCACAATCATACAATCACAATCATACTATCACAATCAGACAATCACAATCATACAATCACAATCATACAATCACAATCATACAATCACAATCATACAATCACAATCATACAATCACAATCATACAATCACAATCATACAATCACAATCATACAATCACAATCATACATTCAAAATCATGCAATCACAATCATACAATCACAATCATACAATCACAATCATACAATCACAATCATACAATCACAATCATACAATGGCAATCATACAATCACAATCATACATTCAAAATCATGCAATCACACTCATACAATCACAATCATACAATCACAATCATACAATCATAATCATACAATCACAATCCTACAATCACAATCGTACAATCACAATCGTACAATCACAATCGTACAATCACAATCGCACAACCACAATCAGTCAATCACAATCATACAATCACAATCATACAATCACAATCATACAATCACAATCATACTTTCACAATCATACAATCACAATCATACAATCACAATCATACAATCACAATCAGACAATCACAATCATACAATCACAATCATACAATCACAATCATACAATCACAATCATACAATCACAATCATGCAATCACAATCATACACTCAAAATCATGCAATCACAATCATACAATCACAATCATGCAACCACAATCATACAATCATAATCATACAATCACAATCCTACAATCACAATCGTACAATCACAATCGTACAATCACAATCGCACAACCACAATCAGTCATCACAATCATACAATCACAATTATACAATCACAATCATACAATCACAATCATACAATCACAATCATACTTTCACAATCATACAATCACAATCATACAATCACAATCATACAATCACAGTCATACAATCACAATCATGCAATCACAATCATACAATCATAATCATACAATTACAATCATACATCACAAACATACAATCACAATCATACGATCGCAATCATACAATTACAATATCCCAAATACAATCTCCCAAATACAATCACCCAAATACAATCATACAATCACAATCATACAATCATAATCATACAATCACAATCATACAATCACAATCATACAATCACAATCATACAATCACAATCATACAATCACAATCATACAATCACAATCATACAATCACAATCATACAATCACAATCATACAATCGCATTCATACAATCGCAATCATACAATCACAATCATACAATCGCAATCATACAATTACAATCTCCCAAATACAATCTCCCAAATACAATCACCCAAATACAATCATACAATCACAATCATACAATCATAATCATACAATCACAATCATACAATCACAATCATACAATCACAATCATACAATCACAATCATACAATCACAATCATACAATCACAATCATACAATCACAATCATACATTCAAAATCATGCAATCACAATCATACAATCACAATCATGCAATCACAATCATACAATCATAATCATGCAATCACAATCATACAATCACAATCGTACAATCACAATCGCACAACCACAATCATACAATCATAATCATACAATCACAATCATACTTTCACAATCATACAATCACAATCATACAATCACAATCATACAATCACAATCATACAATCACAATCATACAATCACAATCATACAATCGCAATCATACAATCGCAATCATACAATCACAATCATACAATCTCAATCATACAATCACAATCATACAACCACAATCAGACAATCACAATCATACAATCACAATCATACAATCACAATTATGCAATCACAATCATACAATCGCATTCATACAATCGCAATCATACAATCACAATCATACAATCACAATCATACAATCACAATCATAAAATCACAAAAATACAAACTTAATCATACAATCACAATCATACAATCGCAATCATACAATCACAATCATACAATCACAATCATACAATCACAATCATACAATCACAATCATACAATCGCAATCATACTATCGCAATCATACAATCACAATCATACCATCACAATCATACAATCACAATCATACAATCACAATCATACAATCACAATCATACAATCACAATCATACTATCACAAACATACCATCACAATCATACAATCACAATCATACAATCATAATCATACAATTACAATCATACATCACAATCATACAATCACAATCATACAATCGCAATCATACAATTACAATATCCCAAATACAATCTCCCAAATACAATCATACAATCACAATCATGCAATCACAATCATACTATCACAAACATACAATCACAATCATACAATCACAATCATACAATCACAATCATACAATCAAAATCATACAATCACAATCATACAATCACAATCATACAATCACAATCAAAGAATCACAATCATACAATCACAATCATACAATCGCAAGCATACAATCACAATCATACAATCTCAATCATACAATCACAATCATACAATCATAATCATACAATTACAATCATACATCACACTCATACAATCACAATCATACAATCGCAATCATACAATTACAATATCCCAAATACAATCTCCCAAATACAATCATACAATCACAATCATACAATCACAATCATACAATCACAATCATACAATCGCAATCATACAATTACAATATCCCAAATACAATCTCCCAAATACAATCATACAATCACAATCATACAATCACAATCATACAATCATAATCATACAATTACAATCAGACATCACAATCATACAATCACAATCATACAATCGCAATCATACAATCACAATCATACAATCGCAATCATACAATTACAATATCCCAAATACAATCTCCCAAATACAATCATACAATCACAATCATACAATCACAATCATACAATCACAATCATACAATCACAATCATACAATCGCAATCATACAATTACAATATCCCAAATACAATCTCCCAAATACAATCATACAATCACAATCATACAATCACAATCATACAATCATAATCATACAATTACAATCAGACATCACAATCATACAATCACAATCATACAATCGCAATCATACAATCACAATCATACAATCGCAATCATACAATTACAATATCCCAAATACAATCTCCCAAATACAATCATACAATCACAATCACACAATCACAATCATACAATCATAATCATACAATTACAATCATACATCACAATCATACAATCACAATCATACTATCACAATCATACAATCACAATCATACAATCACAATCATACAATCACAATCATACAATCACAATCATACAATCACAACCATACAATCACAATCATACAATCACAATCATACAATCACAATCATACAATCACAATCATACTTTCACAATCATACAATCACAATCATACAATCACAATCATACAATCACAATCAGACAATCACAATCATACATCACAATCATACAATCACAATCATACAATCGCAATCATACAATCACAATCATACAGTCGCAATCATACAATTACAATCTCCCAAATACAATCTCCCAAATACAATCTCCCAAATACAATCTTACAATCACAATCATACAATCACAATCATACAATCACAATCATACAATCACAATCATACTATCACAATCATACAATCACAATCATACAATCACAATCATACAATCACAATCATACAATCACAATCATACATTCAAAATCATGCAATCACACTCATACAATCACAATCATACAATCACAATCATACAATCATAATCATACAATCACAATCCTACAATCACAATCGTACAATCACAATCGTACAATCACAATCGCACAACCACAATCAGTCAATCACAATCATACAATCACAATCATACAATCACAATCATACAATCACAATCATACAATCACAATCATACTTTCACAATCATACAATCACAATCATACAATCACAATCATACAATCACAATCAGACAATCACAATCATACAATCACAATCATACAATCACAATCATACAATCACAATCATACAATCACAATCATGCAATCACAATCATACACTCAAAATCATGCAATCACAATCATACAATCACAATCATGCAACCACAATCATACAATCATAATCATACAATCACAATCCTACAATCACAATCGTACAATCACAATCGTACAATCACAATCGCACAACCACAATCAGTCATCACAATCATACAGTCACAATCATACAATCACAATCATACAATCACAATCATACAATCACAATCATACTTTCACAATCATACAATCACAATCATACAATCACAATCATACAATCACAGTCATACAATCACAATCATGCAATCACAATCATACAATCACAATCATACAATCGCATTCATACAATCGCAATCATACAATCACAATCATACAATCGCAATCATACAATTACAATCTCCCAAATACAATCTCCCAAATACAATCACCCAAATACAATCATACAATCACAATCATACAATCATAATCATACAATCACAATCATACAATCACAATCATACAATCACAATCATACAATCACAATCATACAATCACAATCATACAATCACAATCATACATTCAAAATCATGCAATCACAATCATACAATCACAATCATGCAATCACAATCATACAATCATAATCATGCAATCACAATCATACAATCACAATCATACAATCACAGTCATACAATCACAATCATACAATCATAATCATACAATCACAATCATACTTTCACAATCATACAATCACAATCATACAATCACAATCATACAATCACAATCATACAGTCACAATCATACAATCACAATCATACAATCGCCATCATACAATCGCAATCATACAATCACAATCATACAATCTCAATCATACAATCACAATCATACAACCACAATCAGACAATCACAATCATACAATCACAATCATACAATCACAATTATGCAATCACAATCATACAATCGCATTCATACAATCGCAATCATACAATCACAATCATACAATCACAATCATACAATCACAATCATACAATCACAATCATAAAATCACAAAAATACAAACTTAATCATACAATCACAATCATACAATCGCAATCATACAATCACAATCATACAATCATAATCATACAATCACAATCATACGATCGCAATCATACAATCACAATCATACCATCACAATCATACAATCACAATCATACAATCATAATCATACAATTACAATCATACATCACAATCATACAATCACAATCATACAATCGCAACCATACAATTACAATATCCCAAATACAATCTCCCAAATACAATCATACAATCACAATCATACATACACAATCATACAATCACAATCATACAATCACAATCATACAATCATAATCATGCAATTACAATCATACATCACAATCATACAATCACAATCATACGATCGCAATCATACAATTACAATATCCCAAATACAATCTCCCAAATACAATCACCCAAATACAATCATACAATCACAATCATACAATCATAATCATACAATCACAATCACACAATCACAATCATACAATCACAATCATACAATCACAATCATACAATCACAATCATACAATCACAATCATACTATCGCAATCATACAATCACAATCATACCATCACAATCATACAATCACAATCATACAATCACAATCATACAATCATAATCATACAATTACAATCATACATCACAATCATACAATCACAATCATACAATCGCAATCATACAATCACAATCATACAGTCGCAATCATACAATTACAATCTCCCAAATACAATCTCCCAAATACAATCTCCCAAATACAATCTCCCAAATACAATCATACAATCACAATCATACAATCACAATCGTACAATCACAATCATACATTCAAAATCATGCAATCACAATCATACAATCACAATCATGCAATCGCAATCATACAATCACAATCATACAATCACAATCATACAATCACAATCATACAATCACAATCATACAATCACAATCATACAATCACAATCATACAATCACAATCATACAATCACAATCATACAATCACAATCATACAATCACAATCATGCAATCACAATCATACACTCAAAATCATGCAATCACAATCATACAATCACAATCATGCAATCACAATCATACAATCATAGTCATACAATCACAATCCTACAATCACAATCGTACAATCACAATCGTACAATCACAATTGCACAACCACAATCAGTCAATCACAATCATACAATCACAATCATACAATCACTATCATACAATCACAATCATACAATCACAATCATACTTTCACAATCATACAATCACAATCATACAATCACAATCATACAATCACAGTCATACAATCACAATCATGCAATCACAATCATACTATCACAATCATACAATCACAATCATACAATCACAATCATACAATCAAAATCATACAATCACAATCATACAATCACAATCAAAGAATCACAATCATACAATCACAATCATACAATCGCAAGCATACAATCACAATCATACAATCTCAATCATACAATCACAATCATACAATCATAATCATACAATTACAATCATACATCACACTCATACAATCACAATCATACAATCGCAATCATATAATTACAATATCCCAAATACAATCTCCCAAATACAATCATACAATCACAATCATACAATCACAATCATACAATCACAATCATACAATCACAATCATACAATCGCAATCATACAATTACAATATCCCAAATACAATCTCCCAAATACAATCATACAATCACAATCATACAATCACAATCATACAATCATAATCATACAATTACAATCAGACATCACAATCATACAATCACAATCATACAATCGCAATCATACAATCACAATCATACAATCGCAATCATACAATCACAATTATGCAATCACAATCATACAATCGCATTCATACAATCGCAATCATACAATCACAATCATACAATCACAATAATACAATCACAATCATAAAATCACAAAAATACAAACTTAATCATACAATCACAATCATACAGTCACAATCATACAATCACAATCATACAATCATAATCATACAATCACAATCATACGATCGCAATCATACAATCACAATCATACCATCACAATCATACAATCACAATTATACAATCATAATCATACAATTACAATCATACATCACAATCATACAATCACAATCATACAATCGCAATCATACAATCACAATATCCCAAATACAATCTCCCAAATACAATCATACAATCACAATCATACATACACAATCATACAATCACAATCATACAATCACAATCATACAATCATAATCATACAATCACAATCATACAATCACAATCATACAATCACAATCATACTATCACAATCATACAATCACAATCATACAATCACAATCATACAATCACAATCATACAATCACAATCATACATTCAAAATCATGCAATCACAATCATACAATCACAATCATGCAATTAGAATCATACAACCATAATCATGCAATCACAATCATACAATCACAATCGTACAATCACAATCGTACAATCACAATCGCACAACCACAATCATACAATCATAATCATACAATCACAGTCATACTTTCACAATCATACAATCACAATCATACAATCACAATCATACAATCACAATCATACAATCACAATCATACAATCACAATCATACAATCGCAATCATACAATCGCAATCATACAATCGCAATCATACAATCTCAATCATACAATCACAATCATACAATCACAATCATACAATCACAATCATACAATCATAATCATACAATTACAATCATACATCACAATCATACAATCACAATCATACAATCGCAATCATACAATCACAATCATACAGTCGCAATCATACAATTACAATCTCCCAAATACAATCTCCCAAATACAATCTCCCAAATACAATCTCCCAAATACAATCATACAATCACAATCATACAATCACAATCATACAATCACAATCATACAATCACAATCATACTATCACAATCATACAATCACAATCATACAATCACAATCATACAATCACAATCATACAATCACAATCATACAATCACAATCATACAATCACAATCGTACAATCACAATCATACATTCAAAATCATGCAATCACAATCATACAATCACAATCATGCAATCGCAATCATACATTCAAAATCATGCAATCACAATCATACAATCACAATCATGCAATCGCAATCATACAATCACAATCATACAATCACAATCATACAATCACAATCATACAATCACAATCATACAATCACAATCATACAATCACAATCATACAATCACAATCATACAATCACAATCATACAATCACAATCATGCAATCACAATCATACACTCAAAATCATGCAATCACAATCATACAATCACAATCATGCAATCACAATCATACAATCATAGTCATACAATCACAATCCTACAATCACAATCGTACAATCACAATCGTACAATCACAATTGCACAACCACAATCAGTCAATCACAATCATACAATCTCAATCATACAATCACAATCATACAATCATAATCATACAATTACAATCATACATCACACTCATACAATCACAATCATACAATCGCAATCATACAATTACAATATCCCAAATACAATCTCCCAAATACAATCATACAATCACAATCATACAATCACAATCATACAATCACAATCATACAATCACAATCATACAATCGCAATCATACAATTACAATATCCCAAATACAATCTCCCAAATACAATCATACAATCACAATCATACAATCACAATCATACAATCATAATCATACAATTACAATCAGACATCACAATCATACAATCACAATCATACAATCGCAATCATACAAGCACAATCATACTATCACAATCATACAATCACAATCATACAATCACAATCATACAATCACAATCATACAATCACAATCATACAATCACAATCATACTATCGCAATCATACAATCACAATCATACCATCACAATCATACAATCACAATCATACAATCACAATCATACAATCACAATCATACAATCACAATCATACAATCACAATCATACTATCGCAATCATACAATCACAATCATACCATCACAATCATACAATCACAATCATACAATCACAATCATACAATCACAATCATACAATCACAATCATACTATCACAATCATACAATCACAATCATACAATCACAATCATACAATCACAATCATACAATCATAATCATACAATCACAATCATACAATCACAATCATACAATCACAATCATACTATCACAATCATACTTTCACAATCATACAATCACAATCATACAATCACAATCATACAATCACAATCATACAATCACAATCATACAATCACAATCATACAATCCCAATCATACAATCGCAATCATACAATCGCAATCATACAATCGCAATCATACAATCACAATCATACAATCTCAATCATACAATCACAATCATACAATCACAATCATACAATCATAATCATACAATTACAATCATACATCACAATCATACAATCACAATCATACAATCGCAATCATACAATCACAATCATACAGTCGCAATCATACAATTACAATCTCCCAAATACAATCTCCCAAATACAATCTCCCAAATACAATCTCCCAAATACAATCATACAATCACAATCATACAATCACAATCATACAATCACAATCATACAATCACAATCATACTATCACAATCATACAATCACAATCATACAATCACAATCATACAATCACAATCATACAATCACAATCATACAATCACAATCATACAATCACAATCGTACAATCACAATCATACATTCAAACTCATGCAATCACAATCATACAATCACAATCATGCAATCGCAATCATACAATCACAATCATACAATCACAATCATACAATCACAATCATACAATCACAATCATACAATCACAATCATACAATCACAATCATACAATCACAATCATACAATCACAATCATACAATCACAATCATACAATCACAATCATGCAATCACAATCATACACTCAAAATCATGCAATCACAATCATACAATCACAATCATGCAATCACAATCATACAATCATAGTCATACAATCACAATCCTACAATCACAATCGTACAATCGCAATCGTACAATCACAATTGCACAACCACAATCAGTCAATCACAATCATACAATCACAATCATACAATCACCATCATACAATCACAATCATACAATCACAATCATACTTTCACAATCATACAATCACAATCATACAATCACAATCATACAATCACAGTCATACAATCACAATCATGCAATCACAATCATACTATCACAATCATACAATCACAATCATACAATCACAATCATACAATCACAATCATACAATCAAAATCATACAATCACAATCATACAATCACAATCAAAGAATCACAATCATACAATCACAATCATACAATCGCAAGCATACAATCACAATCATACAATCTCAATCATACAATCACAATCATACAATCATAATCATACAATTACAATCATACATCACACTCATACAATCACAATCATACAATCGCAATCATACAATTACAATATCCCAAATACAATCTCCCAAATACAATCATACAATCACAATCATACAATCACAATCATACAATCACAATCATACAATCACAATCATACAATCACAATCATACAATCGCAATCATACAATTACAATATCCCAAATACAATCTCCCAAATACAATCATACAATCACAATCATACAATCACAATCATACAATCATAATCATACAATTACAATCAGACATCACAATCATACAATCACAATCATACAATCGCAATCATACAATCACAATCATACAATCGCAATCATACAATCACAATTATGCAATCACAATCATACAATCGCATTCATACAATCGCAATCATACAATCACAATCATACAATCACAATAATACAATCACAATCATAAAATCACAAAAATACAAACTTAATCATACAATCACAATCATACAGTCACAATCATACAATCACAATCATACAATCATAATCATACAATCACAATCATACGATCGCAATCATACAATCACAATCATACCATCACAATCATACAATCACAATCATACAATCATAATCATACAATTACAATCATACATCACAATCATACAATCACAATCATACAATCGCAATCATACAATCACAATATCCCAAATACAATCTCCCAAATACAATCATACAATCACAATCATACATACACAATCATACAATCACAATCATACAATCACAATCATACAATCACAATCATACAATCACAATCATACTATCACAATCATACAATCACAATCATACAATCACAATCATACAATCACAATCATACAATCACAATCATACATTCAAAATCATGCAATCACAATCATACAATCACAATCATGCAATCACAATCATACAACCATAATCATGCAATCACAATCATACAATCACAATCGTACAATCACAATCGTACAATCACAATCGCACAACCACAATCATACAATCATAATCATACAATCACAGTCATACAATCACAATCATACAATCACAATCATACAATCACAATCATACAATCACAATCATACAATCACAATCATACAATCGCAATCATACAATCGCAATCATACAATCGCAATCATACAATCACAATCATACAATCATAATCATACAATCACAATCCTACAATCACAATCGTACAATCACAATCGTACAATCACAATCGCACAACCACAATCAGTCAATCACAATCATACAATCACAATCATACAATCACAATCATACAATCACAATCATACAATCACAATCATACTTTCACAATCATACAATCACAATCATACAATCACAATCATACAATCACAATCAGACAATCACAATCATACAATCACAATCATACAATCACAATCATACAATCACAATCATACAATCACAATCATGCAATCACAATCATACACTCAAAATCATGCAATCACAATCATACAATCACAATCATGCAACCACAATCATACAATCATAATCATACAATCACAATCCTACAATCACAATCGTACAATCACAATCGTACAATCACAATCGCACAACCACAATCAGTCATCACAATCATACAGTCACAATCATACAATCACAATCATACAATCACAATCATACAATCACAATCATACTTTCACAATCATACAATCACAATCATACAATCACAATCATACAATCACAGTCATACAATCACAATCATGCAATCACAATCATACAATCACAATCATACAATCGCATTCATACAATCGCAATCATACAATCACAATCATACAATCGCAATCATACAATTACAATCTCCCAAATACAATCTCCCAAATACAATCACCCAAATACAATCATACAATCACAATCATACAATCATAATCATACAATCACAATCATACAATCACAATCATACAATCACAATCATACAATCACAATCATACAATCACAATCATACAATCGCAATCATACAATCGCAATCATACAATCACAATCATACAATCTCAATCATACAATCACAATCATACAACCACAATCAGACAATCACAGTCATACAATCACAATCATACAATCACAATTATGCAATCACAATCATACAATCGCATTCATACAATCGCAATCATACAATCACAATCATACAATCACAATCATACAATCACAATCATACAATCACAATCATAAAATCACAAAAATACAAACTTAATCATACAATCACAATCATACAATCGCAATCATACAATCACAATCATACAATCATAATCATACAATCACAATCATACGATCGCAATCATACAATCACAATCATACCATCACAATCATACAATCACAATCATACAATCATAATCATACAATTACAATCATACATCACAATCATACAATCACAATCATACAATCGCAATCATACAATTACAATATCCCAAATACAATCTCCCAAATACAATCATACAATCACAATCATACATACACAATCATACAATCACAATCATACAATCACAATCATACAATCATAATCATGCAATTACAATCATACATCACAATCATACAATCACAATCATACGATCGCAATCATACAATTACAATATCCCAAATACAATCTCCCAAATACAATCACCCAAATACAATCATACAATCACAATCATAAAATCATAATCATACAATCACAATCACACAATCACAATCATACAATCACAATCATACAATCACAATCATACAATCACAATCATACAATCGCAATCATACTATCGCAATCATACAATCACAATCATACCATCACAATCATACAATCACAATCATACAATCACAATCATACAATCATAATCATACAATTACAATCATACATCACAATCATACAATCACAATCATACAATCACAATCATACAATCACAATCATACAATCGCAATCATACAATCGCAATCATACAATCGCAATCATACAATCTCAATCATACAATCACAATCATACAATCACAATCATACAATCATAATCATACAATTACAATCATACATCACAATCATACAATCACAATCATACAATCGCAATCATACAATCACAATCATACAGTCGCAATCATACAATTACAATCTCCCAAATACAATCTCCCAAATACAATCTCCCAAATACAATCTCCCAAATACAATCATACAATCACAATCATACAATCACAATCATACAATCACAATCATACAATCACAATCATACTATCACAATCATACAATCACAATCATACAATCACAATCATACAATCACAATCATACAATCACAATCATACAATCACAATCATACAATCACAATCGTACAATCACAATCATACATTCAAAATCATGCAATCACAATCATACAATCACAATCATGCAATCGCAATCATACAATCACAATCATACAATCACAATCATACAATCACAATCATACAATCACAATCATACAATCACAATCATACAATCACAATCATACAATCACAATCAGACAATCACAATCATACAATCACAATCATACAATCACAATCATACAATCACAATCATACAATCACAATCATGCAATCACAATCATACACTCAAAATCATGCAATCACAATCATACAATCACAATCATGCAATCACAATCATACAATCATAGTCATACAATCACAATCCTACAATCACAATCGTACAATCACAATCGTACAATCACAATTGCACAACCACAATCAGTCAATCACAATCATACAATCTCAATCATACAATCACAATCATACAATCATAATCATACAATTACAATCATACATCACACTCATACAATCACAATCATACAATCGCAATCATACAATTACAATATCCCAAATACAATCTCCCAAATACAATCATACAATCACAATCATACAATCACAATCATACAATCACAATCATACAATCACAATCATACAATCGCAATCATACAATTACAATATCCCAAATACAATCTCCCAAATACAATCATACAATCACAATCATACAATCACAATCATACAATCATAATCATACAATTACAATCAGACATCACAATCATACAATCACAATCATACAATCGCAATCATACAAGCACAATCATACTATCACAATCATACAATCACAATCATACAATCACAATCATACAATCACAATCATACAATCACAATCATACAATCACAATCATACAATCACAATCATACTATCGCAATCATACAATCACAATCATACCATCACAATCATACAATCACAATCATACAATCACAATCATACAATCACAATCATACAATCACAATCATACAATCACAATCATACTATCGCAATCATACAATCACAATCATACAATCACAATCATACCATCACAATCATACAATCACAATCATACAATCACAATCATACAATCACAATCATACAATCACAATCATACTATCACAATCATACAATCACAATCATACAATCACAATCATACAATCACAATCATACAATCATAATCATACAATCACAATCATACAATCACAATCATACAATCACAATCATACTATCACAATCATACTTTCACTATCATACAATCACAATCATACAATCACAATCATACAATCACAATCATACAATCACAATCATACAATCACAATCATACAATCCCAATCATACAATCGCAATCATACAATCGCAATCATACAATCGCAATCATACAATCACAATCATACAATCTCAATCATACAATCACAATCATACAATCACAATCATACAATCATAATCATACAATTACAATCATACATCACAATCATACAATCACAATCATACAATCGCAATCATACAATCACAATCATACAGTCGCAATCATACAATTACAATCTCCCAAATACAATCTCCCAAATACAATGTCCCAAATACAATCTCCCAAATACAATCATACAATCACAATCATACAATCACAATCATACAATCACAATCATACAATCACAATCATACTATCACAATCATACAATCACAATCATACAATCACAATCATACAATCACAATCATACAATCACAATCATACAATCACAATCATACAATCACAATCGTACAATCACAATCATACATTCAAAATCATGCAATCACAATCATACAATCACAATCATGCAATCGCAATCATACAATCACAATCATACAATCACAATCATACAATCACAATCATACAATCACAATCATACAATCACAATCATACAATCACAATCATACAATCACAATCATACAATCACAATCATACAATCACAATCATACAATCACAATCATGCAATCACAATCATACACTCAAAATCATGCAATCACAATCATACAATCACAATCATGCAATCACAATCATACAATCATAGTCATACAATCACAATCCTACAATCACAATCGTACAATCGCAATCGTACAATCACAATTGCACAACCACAATCAGTCAATCACAATCATACAATCACAATCATACAATCACCATCATACAATCACAATCATACAATCACAATCATACTTTCACAATCATACAATCACAATCATACAATCACAATCATACAATCACAGTCATACAATCACAATCATGCAATCACAATCATACTATCACAATCATACAATCACAATCATACAATCACAATCATACAATCACAATCATACAATCAAAATCATACAATCACAATCATACAATCACAATCAAAGAATCACAATCATACAATCACAATCATACAATCGCAAGCATACAATCACAATCATACAATCTCAATCATACAATCACAATCATACAATCATAATCATACAATTACAATCATACATCACACTCATACAATCACAATCATACAATCGCAATCATACAATTACAATATCCCAAATACAATCTCCCAAATACAATCATACAATCACAATCATACAATCACAATCATACAATCACAATCATACAATCACAATCATACAATCGCAATCATACAATTACAATATCCCAAATACAATCTCCCAAATACAATCATACAATCACAATCATACAATCACAATCATACAATCATAATCATACAATTACAATCAGACATCACAATCATACAATCACAATCATACAATCGCAATCATACAATCACAATCATACAATCGCAATCATACAATCACAATTATGCAATCACAATCATACAATCGCATTCATACAATCGCAATCATACAATCACAATCATACAATCACAATAATACAATCACAATCATAAAATCACAAAAATACAAACTTAATCATACAATCACAATCATACAGTCACAATCATACAATCACAATCATACAATCATAATCATACAATCACAACCATACGATCGCAATCATACAATCACAATCATACCATCACAATCATACAATCACAATCATACAATCATAATCATACAATTACAATCATACATCACAATCATACAATCACAATCATACAATCACAATCATACAATCACAATCATACAATCACAATCATACAATCATAATCATACAATTACAATCATACATCACAATCATACAATCACAATCATACAATCGCAATCATACAATCACAATCATACAGTCGCAATCATACAATTACAATCTCCCAAATACAATCTCCCAAATACAATCTCCCAAATACAATCATACAATCACAATCATACAATCACAATCATACAATCACAATCATACAACCACAATCATACTATCACAATCATACAATCACAATCATACAATCACAATCATACAATCACAATCATAAAATCACAATCATACAATCACAATCGTACAATCACAATGATACATTCAAAATCATGCAATCACAATCATACAATCACAATCATGCAATCGCAATCATGCAATCGCAATCATACAATCACAATCATACAATCATAATCATACAATTACAATCATACATCACACTCATACAATCACAATCATACAATCGCAATCATACAATTACAATATCCCAAATACAATCTCCCAAATACAATCATACAATCACAATCATACAATCACAATCATACAATCACAATCATACAATCACAATCATACAATCGCAATCATACAATTACAATATCCCAAATACAATCTCCCAAATACAATCATACAATCACAATCATACAATCACAATCATACAATCATAATCATACAATTACAATCAGACATCACAATCATACAATCACAATCATACAATCGCAATCATACAAGCACAATCATACTATCACAATCATACAATCACAATCATACAATCACAATCATACAATCACAATCATACAATCACAATCATACAATCACAATCATACTATCGCAATCATACAATCACAATCATACCATCACAATCATACAATCACAATCATACAATCACAATCATACAATCACAATCATACAATCACAATCATACAATCACAATCATACAATCACAATCATACTATCGCAATCATACAATCACAATCATACCATCACAATCATACAATCACAATCATACAATCACAATCATACAATCACAATCATACAATCACAATCATACTATCACAATCATACAATCACAATCATACAATCACAATCATACAATCACAATCATACAATCATAATCATACAATCACAATCATACAATCACAATCATACAATCACAATCATACTATCACAATCATACTTTCACAATCATACAATCACAATCATACAATCACAATCATACAATCACAATCATACAATCACAATCATACAATCACAATCATACAATCCCAATCATACAATCGCAATCATACAATCGCAATCATACAATCGCAATCATACAATCACAATCATACAATCTCAATCATACAATCACAATCATACAATCACAATCATACAATCATAATCATACAATTACAATCATACATCACAATCATACAATCACAATCATACAATCGCAATCATACAATCACAATCATACAGTCGCAATCATACAATTACAATCTCCCAAATACAATCTCCCAAATACAATCTCCCAAATACAATCTCCCAAATACAATCTCCCAAATACAATCATACAATCACAATCATACAATCACAATCATACAATCACAATCATACAATCACAATCATACTATCACAATCATACAATCACAATCATACAATCACAATCATACAATCACAATCATACAATCACAATCATACAATCACAATCATACAATCACAATCGTACAATCACAATCATACATTCAAAATCATGCAATCACAATCATACAATCACAATCATGCAATCGCAATCATACAATCACAATCATACAATCACAATCATACAATCACAATCATACAATCACAATCATACAATCACAATCATACAATCACAATCATACAATCACAATCATACAATCACAATCATACAATCACAATCATACAATCACAATCATACAATCACAATCATGCAATCACAATCATACACTCAAAATCATGCAATCACAATCATACAATCACAATCATGCAATCACAATCATACAATCATAGTCATACAATCACAATCCTACAATCACAATCGTACAATCACAATCGTACAATCACAATTGCACAACCACAATCAGTCAATCACAATCATACAATCACAATCATACAATCACTATCATACAATCACAATCATACAATCACAATCATACTTTCACAATCATACAATCACAATCATACAATCACAATCATACAATCACAGTCATACAATCACAATCATGCAATCACAATCATACTATCACAATCATACAATCACAATCATACAATCACAATCATACAATCACAATCATACAATCAAAATCATACAATCACAATCATACAATCACAATCAAAGAATCACAATCATACAATCACAATCATACAATCGCAAGCATACAATCACAATCATACAATCTCAATCATACAATCACAATCATACAATCATAATCATACAATTACAATCATACATCACACTCATACAATCACAATCATACAATCGCAATCATACAATTACAATATCCCAAATACAATCTCCCAAATACAATCATACAATCACAATCATACAATCACAATCATACAATCACAATCATACAATCACAATCATACAATCGCAATCATACAATTACAATATCCCAAATACAATCTCCCAAATACAATCATACAATCACAATCATACAATCACAATCATACAATCATAATCATACAATTACAATCAGACATCACAATCATACAATCACAATCATACAATCGCAATCATACAATCACAATCATACAATCGCAATCATACAATCACAATTATGCAATCACAATCATACAATCGCATTCATACAATCGCAATCATACAATCACAATCATACAATCACAATAATACAATCACAATCATAAAATCACAAAAATACAAACTTAATCATACAATCACAATCATACAGTCACAATCATACAATCACAATCATACAATCATAATCATACAATCACAATCATACGATCGCAATCATACAATCACAATCATACCATCACAATCATACAATCACAATCATACAATCATAATCATACAATTACAATCATACATCACAATCATACAATCACAATCATACAATCGCAATCATACAATCACAATATCCCAAATACAATCTCCCAAATACAATCATACAATCACAATCATACATACACAATCATACAATCACAAGCATACAATCACAATCATACAATCATAATCATACAATCACAATCATACAATCACAATCATACAATCACAATCATACTATCACAATCATACAATCACAATCATACAATCACAATCATACAATCACAATCATACAATCACAATCATACATTCAAAATCATGCAATCACAATCATACAATCACAATCATGCAATCACAATCATACAACCATAATCATGCAATCACAATCATACAATCACAATCGTACAATCACAATCGTACAATCACAATCGCACAACCACAATCATACAATCATAATCATACAATCACAGTCATACTTTCACAATCATACAATCACAATCATACAATCACAATCATACAATCACAATCATACAATCACAATCATACAATCACAATCATACAATCACAATCATACAATCGCAATCATACAATCGCAATCATACAATCGCAATCATACAATCTCAATCATACAATCACAATCATACAATCACAATCATACAATCATAATCATACAATTACAATCATACATCACAATCATACAATCACAATCATACAATCGCAATCATACACTCAAAATCATGCAATCACAATCATACAATCACAATCATGCAATCACAATCATACAATCATAGTCATACAATCACAATCCTACAATCACAATCGTACAATCACAATCGTACAATCACAATTGCACAACCACAATCAGTCAATCACAATCATACAATCTCAATCATACAATCACAATCATACAATCATAATCATACAATTACAATCATACATCACACTCATACAATCACAATCATACAATCGCAATCATACAATTACAATATCCCAAATACAATCTCCCAAATACAATCATACAATCACAATCATACAATCACAATCATACAATCACAATCATACAATCACAATCATACAATCGCAATCATACAATTACAATATCCCAAATACAATCTCCCAAATACAATCATACAATCACAATCATACAATCACAATCATGCAATCATAATCATACAATTACAATCAGACATCACAATCATACAATCACAATCATACAATCGCAATCATACAAGCACAATCATACTATCACAATCATACAATCACAATCATACAATCACAATCATACAATCACAATCATACAATCACAATCATACAATCACAATCATACAATCACAATCATACAATCACAATCATACAATCACAATCATACATTCAAAATCATGCAATGACAATCATACAATCACAATCATGCAATCGCAATCATACAATCACAATCATACAATCACAATCATACAATCACAATCATACAATCACAATCATACAATCACAATCAGACAATCACAATCATACAATCACAATCATACAATCACAATCATACAATCACAATCATACAATCACAATCATGCAATCACAATCATACACTCAAAATCATGCAATCACAATCATACAATCACAATCATGCAATCACAATCATACAATCATTGTCATACAATCACAATCCTACAATCACAATCGTACAATCACAATCGTACAATCACAATTGCACAACCACAATCAGTCAATCACAATCATACAATCACAATCATACAATCACTATCATACAATCACAATCATAAAATCACAATCATACTTTCACAATCATACAATCACAATCATACAATCACAATCATACAATCACAGTCATACAATCACAATCATGCAATCACAATCATACTATCACAATCATACAATCACAATCATACAATCACAATCATACAATCACAATCATACAATCAAAATCATACAATCACAATCATACAATCACAATCAAGGAATCACAATCATACAATCACAATCATACAATCGCAAGCATACAATCACAATCATACAATCTCAATCATACAATCACAATCATACAATCATAATCATACAATTACAATCATACATCACACTCATACAATCACAATCATACAATCGCAATCATACAATTACAATACCCCAAATACAATCATACAATCACAATCATACAATCACAATCATACAATCACAATCATACAATCACAATCATACAATCACAATCAACCAATCGCAATCATACAATTACAATATCCCAAATACAATCTCCCAAATACAATCATACAATCACAATCATACAATCACAATCATACAATCATAATCATACAATTACAATCAGACATCACAATCATACAATCACAATCATACAATCGCAATCATACAAGCACAATCATACAATCGCAATCATACAATCACAATTATGCAATCACAATCATACAATCGCATTCATACAATCGCAATCATACAATCACAATCATACAATCACAATCATACAATCACAATCATAAAATCACAAAAATACAAACTTAATCATACAATCACAATCATACAGTCACAATCATACAATCACAATCATACAATCATAATCATACAATCACAATCATACGATCGCAATCATACAATCACAATAATACCATCACAATCATACAATCACAATCATACAATCATAATCATACAATTACAATCATACATCACAATCATACAATCACAATCATACAATCGCAATCATACAATCACAATATCCCAAATACAATCTCCCAAATTCAATCATACAATCACAATCATACATACACAATCATACAATCACAATCATACAATCGCAATCATATAATCGCAATCATACAATCGCAATCATACAATTACAGTATCCCAAATACAATCTCGCAAATACAATCATACAATCACAATCATACAATCACAATCATACAATCACAATCATACAATCGCAATCATACAATTACAATATCCCAAATACAATCTCCCAAATACAATCATACAATCACAATCACACAATCACAATCATACAATCATAATCATACAATTACAATCATACATCACAATCATACAATCACAATCATACTATCACAATCATACAATCACAATCATACAATCACAATCATACAATCACAATCATACAATCACAATCATACAATCACAACCATACAATCACAATCATACAATCATAATCATACAATTACAATCATACATCACAATCATACAATCACAATCATACAATCGCAATCATACAATCACAATCATACAGTCGCAATCATACAATTACAATCTCCCAAATACAATCTCCCAAATACAATCTCCCAAATACAATCATACAATCACAATCATACAATCACAATCATACAATCACAATCATACTATCACAATCATACAATCACAATCATACAATCACAATCATACAATCACAATCATACAATCACAATCATACAATCACAATCATACAATCACAATCATACATTCAAAATCATGCAATCACAATCATACAATCACAATCATGCAATCGCAATCATACAATCACAATCATACAATCACAATCATACAATCACAATCATACAATCACAATCATACAATCACAATCATACAATCGCAATCATACAATCACAATCATACATTCAAAATCATGCAATCACACACATACAATCACAATCATACAATCACAATCATACAATCATAATCATACAATCACAATCCTACAATCACAATCGTACAATCACAATCGTACAATCACAATCGCACAACCACAATCAGTCAATCACAATCATACAATCACAATCATACAATCACAATCATACAATCACAATCATACATTCAAAATCATGCAATCACAATCATACAATCACAATCATACAATCACAATCATACAATCACAATCATACAATCACAATCATACAATCACAATCATACAATCACAATCATACAATCACAATCATACATTCAAAATCATGCAATCACAATCATACAATCACAATCATGCAATCACAATCATACAACCATAATCATGCAATCACAATCATACAATCACAATCGTACAATCACAATCGTACAATCACAATCGCACAACCACAATCATACAATCATAATCATACAATCACAATCATACTTTCACAATCATACAATCACAATCATACAATCACAATCATACAATCACAATCATACAATCACAATCATACAATCACAATCATACAATCACAATCATACAATCGCAATCATACAATCGCAATCATACAATCGCAATCATACAATCGCAATCATACAATCGCAATCATACAATCACAATCATACAATCTCAATCATACAATCACAATCATACAATCACAATCATACAATCATAATCATACAATTACAATCATACATCACAATCATACAATCACAATCATACAATCGCAATCATACAATCACAATCATACAGTCGCAATCATACAATTACAATCTCCCAAATACAATCTCCCAAATACAATCTCCCAAATACAATCATACAATCACAATCATACAATCACAATCATACAATCACAATCATACAATCACAATCATACTATCACAGTCATACAATCACAATCATACAATCACAATCATACAATCACAATCATACAATCACAATCATACAATCACAATCATACAATCACAATCGTACAATCACAATCATACATTCAAAATCATGCAATCACAATCATACAATCACAATCATGCAATCGCAATCATACAATCACAATCATACAATCACAATCATACAATCACAATCATACAATCGCAATCATACAATCGCAATCATACAATCACAATCATACAATCACAATCATACTATCACAATCATACAATCACAATCATACTTTCACAATCATACAATCACAATCATACAATCACAATCATACAATCACAATCATACAATCGCAATCATACAATCGCAATCATACAATCGCAATCATACAATCGCAATCATACAATCACAATCATACAATCACAATCATACTATCACAATCATACAATCACAATCATACAATCACAATCATACAATCACAATCATACAATCACAATCATACAATCACAATCATACAATCACAATCATACAATCACAATCATACAATCGCAATCATATAATCGCAATCATACAATCGCAATCATACAATTACAGTATCCCAAATACAATCTCGCAAATACAATCATACAATCACAATCATACAATCACAATCATACAATCACAATCATACAATCGCAATCATACAATCACAATCACACAATCACAATCATACAATCATAATCATACAATTACAATCATTCATCACAATCATACAATCACAATCATACTATCACAATCATACAATCACAATCATACAATCACAATCATACAATCACAATCATACAATCACAATCATACAATCACAACCATACAATCACAATCATACAATCATAATCATACAATTACAATCATACATCGCAATCATACAATCACAATCATACAATCGCAATCATACAATCACAATCATACAGTCGCAATCATACAATTACAATCTCCCAAATACAATCTCCCAAATACAATCTCCCAAATACAATCTCCCAAATACAATCATACAATCACAATCATACAATCACAATCATACAATCACAATCATACAATCACAATCATACTATCACAATCATACAATCACAATCATACAATCACAATCATACAATCACAATCATACAATCACAATCATACAATCACAATCATACAATCACAATCATACAATCACAATCATACATTCAAAATCATGCAATCACAATCATACAATCACAATCATGCAATCGCAATCATACAATCACAATCATACAATCACAATCATACAATCACAATCATACAATCACAATCATACAATCACAATCATACAATCGCAATCATACAATCACAATCATACATTCAAAATCATGCAATCACACACATACAATCACAATCATACAATCACAATCATACAATCATAATCATACAATCACAATCCTACAATCACAATCGTACAATCACAATCGTACAATCACAATCGCACAACCACAATCAGTCAATCACAATCATACAATCACAATCATACAATCACAATCATACAATCACAATCATACAATCACAATCATACATTCAAAATCATGCAATCACAATCATACAATCACAATCATACAATCACAATCATACAATCACAATCATACAATCACAATCATACAATCACAATCATACAATCACAATCATACAATCACAATCATACAATCACAATCATACATTCAAAATCATGCAATCACAATCATACAATCACAATCATGCAATCACAATCATACAACCATAATCATGCAATCACAATCATACAATCACAATCGTACAATCACAATCGTACAATCACAATCGCACAACCACAATCATACAATCATAATCATACAATCACAATCATACTTTCACAATCATACAATCACAATCATACAATCACAATCATACAATCACAATCATACAATCACAATCATACAATCACAATCATACAATCACAATCATACAATCACAATCATACAATCGCAATCATACAATCGCAATCATACAATCGCAATCATACAATCGCAATCATACAATCACAATCATACAATCTCAATCATACAATCACAATCATACAATCACAATCATACAATCATAATCATACAATTACAATCATACATCACAATCATACAATCACAATCATACAATCGCAATCATACAATCACAATCATACAGTCGCAATCATACAATTACAATCTCCCAAATACAATCTCCCAAATACAATCATACAATCACAATCATACAATCACAATCATACAATCACAATCATACAATCACAATCATACTATCACAGTCATACAATCACAATCATACAATCACAATCATACAATCACAATCATACAATCACAATCATACAATCACAATCGTACAATCACAATCATACATTCAAAATCATGCAATCACAATCATACAATCACAATCATGCAATCGCAATCATACAATCACAATCATACAATCACAATCATACAATCACAATCCTACAATCACAATCGTACAATCACAATCGTACAATCACAATCGCACAACCACAATCAGTCAATCACAATCATACAATCACAATCATACAATCACAATCATACAATCACAATCATACATTCAAAATCATGCAATCACAATCATACAATCACAATCATACAATCACAATCATACAATCACAATCATACAATCACAATCATACAATCACAATCATACAATCACAATCATACAATCACAATCATACATTCAAAATCATGCAATCACAATCATACAATCACAATCATGCAATCACAATCATACAACCATAATCATGCAATCACAATCGTACAATCACAATCGTACAATCACAATCGTACAATCACAATCGCACAACCACAATCATACAATCATAATCATACAATCACAATCATACTTTCACAATCATACAATCACAATCATACAATCACAATCATACAATCACAATCATACAATCACAATCATACAATCGCAATCATACAATCGCAATCATACAATCGCAATCATACAATCGCAATCATACAATCGCAATCATACAATCGCAATCATACAATCTCAATCATACAATCACAATCATACAATCACAATCATACAATCATAATCATACAATTACAATCATACATCACAATCATACAATCACAATCATACAATCGCAATCATACAATCACAATCATACAGTCGCAATCATACAATTACAATCTCCCAAATACAATCTCCCAAATACAATCTCCCAAATACAATCATACAATCACAATCATACAATCACAATCATACAATCACAATCATACAATCACAATCATACTATCACAGTCATACAATCACAATCATACAACCACAATCATACAATCACAATCATACAATCACAATCATACAATCACAATCGTACAATCACAATCATACATTCAAAATCATGCAATCACAATCATACAATCACAATCATGCAATCGCAATCATACAATCACAATCATACAATCACAATCATACAATCACAATCATACAATCGCAATCATACAATCGCAATCATACAATCACAATCATACAATCACAATCATACTATCACAATCATACAATCACAATCATACAATCACAATCATACAATCACAATCATACAATCACAATCATACAATCACAATCATACAATCACAATCATACTATCACAATCATACAATCACAATCATACAATCACAATCATACAATCACAATCATACAATCACAATCATACAATCACAATCATACAATCACAATCATACAATCATAATCATACAATTACAATCATACATCACAATCATACAATCACAATCATACAATCGCAATCATACAATCACAATCATACAGTCGCAATCATACAATTACAATCTCCCAAATACAATCTCCCAAATACAATCATACAATCACAATCATACAATCACAATCATACAATCACAATCATACAATCACAATCATACTATCACAGTCATACAATCACAATCATACAATCACAATCATACAATCACAATCATACAATCACAATCATACAATCACAATCATACAATCACAATCGTACAATCACAATCATACATTCAAAATCATGCAATCACAATCATACAATCACAATCATGCAATCGCAATCATACAATCACAATCATACAATCACAATCATACAATCACAATCATACAATCGCAATCATACAATCGCAATCATACAATCACAATCATACAATCACAATCATACTATCACAATCATACAATCACAATCATACAATCACAATCATACAATCACAATCATACAATCACAATCATACAATCACAATCATACAATCACAATCATACAATCACAATCATACAATCACAATCATACAATCACAATCATACAATCACAATCATACAATCACAATCATACAATCACAATCATACAATCACAATCATACAATCACAATCATACAATCACAATCATACAATCACAATCATACAATCACAATCATACAATCACAATCATACATTCAAAATCATGCAATCACAATCATACAATCACAATCATGCAATCACAATCATACAACCATAATCATGCAATCACAATCATACAATCACAATCGTACAATCACAATCGTACAATCACAATCGCACAACCACAATCATACAATCATAATCATACAATCACAATCATACTTTCACAATCATACAATCACAATCATACAATCACAATCATACAATCACAATCATACAATCACAATCATACAATCACAATCATACAATCGCAATCATACAATCGCAATCATACAATCGCAATCATACAATCGCAATCATACAATCGCAATCATACAATCACAATCATACAATCTCAATCATACAATCACAATCATACAATCACAATTATACAATCATAATCATACAATTACAATCATACATCACAATCATACAATCACAATCATACAATCGCAATCATACAATCACAATCATACAGTCGCAATCATACAATTACAATCTCCCAAATACAATCTCCCAAATACAATCTCCCAAATACAATCATACAATCACAATCATACAATCACAATCATACAATCACAATCATACAATCACAATCATACTATCACAATCGTACAATCACAATCATACAATCACAATCATACAATCACAATCATACAATCACAATCATACAATCACAATCATACAATCACAATCATACAATCACAATCGTACAATCACAATCATACATTCAAAATCATGCAATCACAATCATACAATCACAATCATGCAATCGCAATCATACAATCACAATCATACAATCACAATCATACAATCACAATCATACAATCACAATCATACAATCACAATCAGACAATCACAATCATACAATCACAATCATACAATCACAATCATACAATCGCAATCATACAATTACAATATCCCAAATACAATCTCCCAAATACAATCATACAATCACAATCATACAATCGCAATCATACAATCATAATCATACAATTACAATCAGACATCACAATCATACAATCACAATCATACAATCACAATCATACAACCACAATCATACATTCAAAATCATGCAATCACAATCATACAATCACAATCATGCAATCACAATCATACAATCACAATCATACAATCACAATCATACAATCACAATCATACAATCACAATCATACAATCACAATCATACAATCACAATCATACAATCACAATCATACAATCACAATCATTCAATCACAATCATACATTCACAATCATACAATCGCATTCATACAATCGCAATCATACAATCACAATCATACAATCGCAGTCATACAATTACAATCTCCCAAATACAATCTCCCAAATACAATCACCCAAATACAATCATACAATCACAATCATACAATCATAATCATACAATGACAATCATACAATCACAATCATACAATCACAATCATACAATCACAATCATACAACCACAATCATACATTCAAAATCATGCAATCACAATCATACAATCACAATCATGCAATCACAATCATACAATCATAATCATGCAATCACAATCATACAATCACAATCGTACAATCACAATCGCACAACCACAATCATACAATCATAATCATACAATCACAATCATACTTTCACAATCATACAATCACAATCATACAATCACAATCATACAATCACAATCATACAATCACAATCATACAATCACAATCATACAATCGCAATCATACAATCGCAATCATACAATCGCAATCATATAATCGCAATCATACAATCGCAATCATACAATTACAGTATCCCAAATACAATCTCGCAAATACAATCATACAATCACAATCATACAATCACAATCATACAATCACAATCATACAATCGCAATCATACAATTACAATATCCCAAATACAATCTCCCAAATACAATCATACAAACACAATCACACAATCACAATCATACAATCATAATCATACAATTACAATCATTCATCACAATCATACAATCACAATCATACTATCACAATCATACAATCACAATCATACAATCACAATCATACAATCACAATCATACAATCACAATCATACAATCACAATCATACAATCACAATCATACAATCACAATCATACAATCACAATCATACAATCACAATCATACAATCACAATCATACAATCACAATCATACAATCACAATCATACAATCCCAATCATACAATCATAATCATACAATTACAATCATACATCACAATCATACAATCACAATCATACAATCGCAATCATACAATCACAATCATACAGTCGCAATCATACAATTACAATCTCCCAAATACAATCTCCCAAATACAATCATACAATCACAATCATACAATCACAATCATACAATCACAATCATACAATCACAATCATACTATCACAGTCATACAATCACAATCATACAATCACAATCATACAATCACAATCATACAATCACAATCATACAATCACAATCATACAATCACAATCGTACAATCACAATCATACATTCAAAATCATGCAATCACAATCATACAATCACAATCATGCAATCGCAATCATACAATCACAATCATACAATCACAATCATACAATCACAATCATACAATCGCAATCATACAATCGCAATCATACAATCACAATCATACAATCACAATCATACTATCACAATCATACAATCACAATCATACAATCACAATCATACAATCACAATCATACAATCACAATCATACAATCACAATCATACAATCACAATCATACAATCACAATCATACAATCACAATCATACAATCACAATCATACAATCACAATCATACAATCACAATCATACAATCACAATCATACAATCACAATCATACAATCACAATCATACAATCACAATCATACAATCACAATCATACAATCACAATCATACATTCAAAATCATGCAATCACAATCATACAATCACAATCATGCAATCACAATCATACAACCATAATCATGCAATCACAATCGTACAATCACAATCGTACAATCACAATCGTACAATCACAATCGCACAACCACAATCATACAATCATAATCATACAATCACAATCATACTTTCACAATCATACAATCACAATCATACAATCACAATCATACAATCACAATCATACAATCGCAATCATACAATCGCAATCATACAATCGCAATCATACAATCGCAATCATACAATCGCAATCATACAATCGCAATCATACAATCACAATCATGCAATCGCAATCATACAATCACAATCATACAATCACAATCATACAATCACAATCATACAATCACAATCATACAATCACAATCAGACAATCACAATCATACAATCACAATCATACAATCACAATCATACAATCGCAATCATACAATCGCAATCATACAATCACAATCATACAGTCGCAATCATACAATTACAATCTCCCAAATACAATCTCCCAAATACAATCTCCCAAATACAATCATACAATCACAATCATACAATCACAATCATACAATCACAATCATACAATCACAATCATACTATCACAATCGTACAATCACAATCATACAATCACAATCATACAATCACAATCATACAATCACAATCATACAATCACAATCATACAATCACAATCATACAATCACAATCGTACAATCACAATCATACATTCAAAATCATGCAATCACAATCATACAATCACAATCATGCAATCGCAATCATACAATCACAATCATACAATCACAATCATACAATCACAATCATACAATCACAATCATACAATCACAATCAGACAATCACAATCATACAATCACAATCATACAATCACAATCATACAATCGCAATCATACAATTACAATATCCCAAATACAATCTCCCAAATACAATCATACAATCACAATCATACAATCGCAATCATACAATCATAATCATACAATTACAATCAGACATCACAATCATACAATCACAATCATACAATCACAATCATACAACCACAATCATACATTCAAAATCATGCAATCACAATCATACAATCACAATCATGCAATCACAATCATACAATCACAATCATACAATCACAATCATACAATCACAATCATACAATCACAATCATACAATCACAATCATACAATCACAATCATACAATCACAATCATACAATCACAATCATTCAATCACAATCATACATTCACAATCATACAATCGCATTCATACAATCGCAATCATACAATCACAATCATACAATCGCAGTCATACAATTACAATCTCCCAAATACAATCTCCCAAATACAATCACCCAAATACAATCATACAATCACAATCATACAATCATAATCATACAATGACAATCATACAATCACAATCATACAATCACAATCATACAATCACAATCATACAACCACAATCATACATTCAAAATCATGCAATCACAATCATACAATCACAATCATGCAATCACAATCATACAATCATAATCATGCAATCACAATCATACAATCACAATCGTACAATCACAATCGCACAACCACAATCATACAATCATAATCATACAATCACAATCATACTTTCACAATCATACAATCACAATCATACAATCACAATCATACAATCACAATCATACAATCACAATCATACAATCACAATCATACAATCGCAATCATACAATCGCAATCATACAATCGCAATCATACAATCACAATCATACAATCACAATCATACTATCACAATCATACAATCACAATCATACAATCACAATCATACAATCACAATCATACAATCACAATCATACAATCGCAATCATATAATCGCAATCATACAATCGCAATCATACAATTACAGTATCCCAAATACAATCTCGCAAATACAATCATACAATCACAATCATACAATCACAATCATACAATCACAATCATACAATCGCAATCATACAATTACAATATCCCAAATACAATCTCCCAAATACAATCATACAAACACAATCACACAATCACAATCATACAATCATAATCATACAATTACAATCATTCATCACAATCATACAATCACAATCATACTATCACAATCATACAATCACAGTCATACAATCACAATCATACAATCACAATCATACAATCACAATCATACAATCACAACCATACAATCACAATCATACAATCATAATCATACAATTACAATCATACATCACAATCATACAATCACAATCATACAATCGCAATCATACAATCACAATCATACAGTCGCAATCATACAATTACAATCTCCCAAATACAATCTCCCAAATACAATCTCCCAAATACAATCTCCCAAATACAATCATACAATCACAATCATACAATCACAATCATACAATCACAATCATACAATCACAATCATACTATCACAATCATACAATCACAATCATACAATCACAATCATACAATCACAATCATACAATCACAATCATACAATCACAATCATACAATCACAATCATACAATCACAATCATACAATCACAATCATACATTCAAAATCATACAATCACAATCATACAATCACAATCATACATTCAAAATCATGCAATCACAATCATACAATCACAATCATACAATCACAATCATACAATCACAATCATACAATCACAATCATACAATCACAATCATACAATCACAATCATACAATCACAATCATACAATCACAATCATACAATCACAATCATACATTCAAAATCATGCAATCACAATCATACAATCACAATCATGCAATCACAATCATACAACCATAATCATGCAATCACAATCATACAATCACAATCGTACAATCGCAATCGTACAATCACAATCGCACAACCACAATCATACAATCATAATCATACAATCACAATCATACTTTCACAATCATACAATCACAATCATACAATCACAATCATACAATCACAATCATACAATCACAATCATACAATCACAATCATACAATCACAATCATACAATCGCAATCATACAATCGCAATCATACAATCGCAATCATACAATCGCAATCATACAATCACAATCATACAATCTCAATCATACAATCACAATCATACAATCACAATCATACAATCATAATCATACAATTACAATCATACATCACAATCATACAATCGCAATCATACAATCGCAATCATACAATCACAATCATACAGTCGCAATCATACAATTACAATCTCCCAAATACAATCTCCCAAATACAATCTCCCAAATACAATCATACAATCACAATCATACAATCACAATCATACAATCACAATCATACAATCACAATCATACTATCACAGTCATACAATCACAATCATACAATCACAATCATACAATCACAATCATACAATCACAATCATACAATCACAATCGTACAATCACAATCATACATTCAAAATCATGCAATCACAATCATACAATCACAATCATGCAATCGCAATCATACAATCACAATCATACAATCACAATCATACAATCACAATCCTACAATCACAATCGTACAATCACAATCGTACAATCACAATCGCACAACCACAATCAGTCAATCACAATCATACAATCACAATCATACAATCACAATCATACAATCACAATCATACATTCAAAATCTTGCAATCACAATCATACAATCACAATCATACAATCACAATCATACAATCACAATCATACAATCACAATCATACAATCACAATCATACAATCACAATCATACAATCACAATCATACATTCAAAATCATGCAATCACAATCATACAATCACAATCATGCAATCACAATCATACAACCATAATCATGCAATCACAATCATACAATCACAATCCTACAATCACAATCGTACAATCACAATCGTACAATCACAATCATACAATCACAATCATACAATCACAATCATACAATCACAATCATACAATCACAATCATACATTCAAAATCATGCAATCACAATCATACAATCACAATCATGCAATCACAATCATACAACCATAATCATGCAATCACAATCATACAATCACAATCGTACAATCACAATCGTACAATCACAATCGCACAACCACAATCATACAATCATAATCATACAATCACAATCATACTTTCACAATCATACAATCACAATCATACAATCACAATCATACAATCACAATCATACAATCACAATCATACAATCACAATCATACAATCGCAATCATACAATCGCAATCATACAATCGCAATCATACAATCGCAATCATACAATCGCAATCATACAATCACAATCATACAATCTCAATCATACAATCACAATCATACAATCACAATCATACAATCATAATCATACAATTACAATCATACATCACAATCATACAATCACAATCATACAATCGCAATCATACAATCACAATCATACAGTCGCAATCATACAATTACAATCTCCCAAATACAATCTCCCAAATACAATCTCCCAAATACAATCATACAATCACAATCATACAATCACAATCATACAATCACAATCATACAATCACAATCATACTATCACAATCGTACAATCACAATCATACAATCACAATCATACAATCACAATCATACAATCACAATCATACAATCACAATCATACAATCACAATCATACAATCACAATCGTACAATCACAATCATACATTCAAAATCATGCAATCACAATCATACAATCACAATCATGCAATCGCAATCATACAATCACAATCATACAATCACAATCATACAATCACAATCATACAATCACAATCATACAATCACAATCAGACAATCACAATCATACAATCACAATCATACAATCACAATCATACAATCGCAATCATACAATTACAATATCCCAAATACAATCTCCCAAATACAATCATACAATCACAATCATACAATCGCAATCATACAATCATAATCATACAATTACAATCAGACATCACAATCATACAATCACAATCATACAATCACAATCATACAACCACAATCATACATTCAAAATCATGCAATCACAATCATACAATCACAATCATGCAATCACAATCATACAATCACAATCATACAATCACAATCATACAATCACAATCATACAATCACAATCATACAATCACAATCATACAATCACAATCATACAATCACAATCATACAATCACAATCATTCAATCACAATCATACATTCACAATCATACAATCGCATTCATACAATCGCAATCATACAATCACAATCATACAATCGCAGTCATACAATTACAATCTCCCAAATACAATCTCCCAAATACAATCACCCAAATACAATCATACAATCACAATCATACAATCATAATCATACAATGACAATCATACAATCACAATCATACAATCACAATCATACAATCACAATCATACAACCACAATCATACATTCAAAATCATGCAATCACAATCATACAATCACAATCATGCAATCACAATCATACAATCATAATCATGCAATCACAATCATACAATCACAATCGTACAATCACAATCGCACAACCACAATCATACAATCATAATCATACAATCACAATCATACTTTCACAATCATACAATCACAATCATACAATCACAATCATACAATCACAATCATACAATCACAATCATACAATCGCAATCATACAATCGCAATCATACAATCGCAATCATACAATCGCAATCATACAATCACAATCATACAATCACAATCATACTATCACAATCATACAATCACAATCATACAATCACAATCATACAATCACAATCATACAATCACAATCATACAATCGCAATCATATAATCGCAATCATACAATCGCAATCATACAATTACAGTATCCCAAATACAATCTCGCAAATACAATCATACAATCACAATCATACAATCACAATCATACAATCACAATCATACAATCGCAATCATACAATTACAATATCCCAAATACAATCTCCCAAATACAATCATACAAACACAATCACACAATCACAATCATACAATCATAATCATACAATTACAATCATTCATCACAATCATACAATCACAATCATACTATCACAATCATACAATCACAATCATACAATCACAATCATACAATCACAATCATACAATCACAATCATACAATCACAACCATACAATCACAATCATACAATCATAATCATACAATTACAATCATACATCACAATCATACAATCACAATCATACAATCGCAATCATACAATCACAATCATACAGTCGCAATCATACAATTACAATCTCCCAAATACAATCTCCCAAATACAATCTCCCAAATACAATCTCCCAAATACAATCATACAATCACAATCATACAATCACAATCATACAATCACAATCATACAATCACAATCATACTATCACAATCATACAATCACAATCATACAATCACAATCATACAATCACAATCATACAATCACAATCATACAATCACAATCATACAATCACAATCATACAATCACAATCATACAATCACAATCATACAATCACAATCATACATTCAAAATCATACAATCACAATCATACAATCACAATCATACATTCAAAATCATGCAATCACAATCATACAATCACAATCATACAATCACAATCATACAATCACAATCATACAATCACAATCATACAATCACAATCATACAATCACAATCATACAATCACAATCATACAATCACAATCATACAATCACAATCATACATTCAAAATCATGCAATCACAATCATACAATCACAATCATGCAATCACAATCATACAACCATAATCATGCAATCACAATCATACAATCACAATCGTACAATCGCAATCGTACAATCACAATCGCACAACCACAATCATACAATCATAATCATACAATCACAATCATACTTTCACAATCATACAATCACAATCATACAATCACAATCATACAATCACAATCATACAATCACAATCATACAATCACAATCATACAATCGCAATCATACAATCGCAATCATACAATCGCAATCATACAATCGCAATCATACAATCACAATCATACAATCTCAATCATACAATCACAATCATACAATCACAATCATACAATCATAATCATACAATTACAATCATACATCACAATCATACAATCACAATCATACAATCGCAATCATACAATCACAATCATACAGTCGCAATCATACAATTACAATCTCCCAAATACAATCTCCCAAATACAATCTCCCAAATACAATCATACAATCACAATCATACAATCACAATCATACAATCACAATCATACAATCACAATCATACTATCACAGTCATACAATCACAATCATACAATCACAATCATACAATCACAATCATACAATCACAATCATACAATCACAATCGTACAATCACAATCATACATTCAAAATCATGCAATCACAATCATACAATCACAATCATGCAATCGCAATCATACAATCACAATCATACAATCACAATCATACAATCACAATCCTACAATCACAATCGTACAATCACAATCGTACAATCACAATCGCACAACCACAATCAGTCAATCACAATCATACAATCACAATCATACAATCACAATCATACAATCACAATCATACATTCAAAATCTTGCAATCACAATCATACAATCACAATCATACAATCACAATCATACAATCACAATCATACAATCACAATCATACAATCACAATCATACAATCACAATCATACAATCACAATCATACATTCAAAATCATGCAATCACAATCATACAATCACAATCATGCAATCACAATCATACAACCATAATCATGCAATCACAATCATACAATCACAATCGTACAATCACAATCGTACAATCACAATCGCACAACCACAATCATACAATCATAATCATACAATCACAATCATACTTTCACAATCATACAATCACAATCATACAATCACAATCATACAATCACAATCATACAATCACAATCATACAATCGCAATCATACAATCGCAATCATACAATCGCAATCATACAATCGCAATCATACAATCGCAATCATACAATCACAATCATACAATCTCAATCATACAATCACAATCATACAATCACAATCATACAATCATAATCATACAATTACAATCATACATCACAATCATACAATCACAATCATACAATCGCAATCATACAATCACAATCATACAGTCGCAATCATACAATTACAATCTCCCAAATACAATCTCCCAAATACAATCTCCCAAATACAATCATACAATCACAATCATACAATCACAATCATACAATCACAATCATACAATCACAATCATACTATCACAGTCATACAATCACAATCATACAACCACAATCATACAATCACAATCATACAATCACAATCATACAATCACAATCATACATTCAAAATCATGCAATCACAATCATACAATCACAATCATGCAATCGCAATCATACAATCACAATCATACAATCACAATCATACAATCACAATCATACAATCGCAATCATACAATCGCAATCATACAATCACAATCATACAATCACAATCATACTATCACAATCATACAATCACAATCATACAATCACAATCATACAATCACAATCATACAATCACAATCATACAATCACAATCATACAATCACAATCATACAATCACAATCATACAATCACAATCATACAATCACAATCATACAATCACAATCATACAATCACAATCATACAATCACAATCATACAATCACAATCATACATTCAAAATCATGCAATCACAATCATACAATCACAATCATGCAATCACAATCATACAACCATAATCATGCAATCACAATCATACAATCACAATCGTACAATCACAATCGTACAATCACAATCGCACAACCACAATCATACAATCATAATCATACAATCACAATCATACTTTCACAATCATACAATCACAATCATACAATCACAATCATACAATCACAATCATACAATCACAATCATACAATCACAATCATACAATCACAATCATACAATCGCAATCATACAATCGCAATCATACAATCGCAATCATACAATCGCAATCATACAATCACAACCATACAATCTCAATCATACAATCACAATCATACAATCACAATCATACAATCATAATCATACAATTACAATCATACATCACAATCATACAATCACAATCATACAATCGCAATCATACAATCACAATCATACAGTCGCAATCATACAATTACAATCTCCCAAATACAATCTCCCAAATACAATCTCCCAAATACAATCATACAATCACAATCATACAATCACAATCATACAATCACAATCATACAATCACAATCATACAATCACAATCATACAATCACAATCATACTATCACAATCGTACAATCACAATCATACAATCACAATCATACAATCACAATCATACAATCACAATCATACAATCACAATCATACAATCACAATCATACAATCACAATCGTACAATCACAATCATACATTCAAAATCATGCAATCACAATCATACAATCACAATCATGCAATCGCAATCATACAATCACAATCATACAATCACAATCATACAATCACAATCATACAATCACAATCATACAATCACAATCATACAATCACAATCAGACAATCACAATCATACAATCACAATCATACAATCACAATCATACAATCACAATCATACAATCACAATCATGCAATCACAATCATACACTCAAAATCATGCAATCACAATCATACAATCACAATCATGCAATCACAATCATACAATCATAGTCATACAATCACAATCCTACAATCACAATCGTACAATCACAATCGTACAATCACAATTGCACAACCACAATCAGTCAATCACAATCATACAATCACAATCATACAATCACTATCATACAATCACAATCATACAATCACAATCATACAATCACAATCATACAATCACAATCATACAATCACAATCATACAATCACAATCATACAATCACAATCGTACAATCACAATCATACATTCAAAATCATGCAATCACAATCATACAATCACAATCATGCAATCGCAATCATACAATCACAATCATACAATCACAATCATACAATCACAATCATACAATCACAATCATACAATCACAATCATACAATCACAATCATACAATCACAATCGTACAATCACAATCATACAATCACAATCATACAATCACAATCATACAATCACAATCGTACAATCACAATCATACATTCAAAATCATGCAATCACAATCATACAATCACAATCATGCAATCACAATCATACTATCACAATCATACAATCACAATCATACAATCACAATCATACAATCACAATCATACAATCGCAATCATACAATTACAATATCCCAAATACAATCTCCCAAATACAATCATACAATCACAATCATACAATCACAATCATACAATCATAATCATACAATTACAATCAGACATCACAATCATACAATCACAATCATACAACCACAATCATGCATTCAAAATCATGCAATCACAATCATACAATCACAATCATGCAATCACAATCATACAATCACAATCATACAATCACAATCATACAATCACAATCATACAATCACAATCATACAATCACAATCATACAATCACAATCATACAATCACAATCATACAATCACAATCATACAATCACAATCATACATTCACAATCATACAATCGCATTCATACAATCGCAATCATACAATCACAATCATACAATCGCAGTCATACAATTACAATCTCCCAAATACAATCTCCCAAATACAATCACCCAAATACAATCATACAATCACAATCATACAATCATAATCATACAATCACAATCATACAATCACAATCATACAATCACAATCATACAATCACAATCATACAACCACAATCATACATTCAAAATCATGCAATCACAATCATACAATCACAATCATGCAATCACAATCATACAATCATAATCATGCAATCACAATCATACAATCACAATCGTACAATCACAATCGCACAACCACAATCATACAATCATAATCATACAATCACAATCATACTTTCACAATCATACAATCACAATCATACAATCACAATCATACAATCACAATCATACAATCACAATCATACAATCGCAATCATACAATCGCAATCATACAATCGCAATCATACAATCGCAATCATACAATCACAATCATACAATCACAATCATACTATCACAATCATACAATCACAATCATACAATCACAATCATACAATCACAATCATACAATCACAATCATACAATCACAATCATACAATCACAATCATACAATCACAATCATACAATCACAATCATACAATCACAATCATACAATCACAATCATACAATCACAATCATACAATCACAATCATACAATCACAATCATACAATCACAATCATACAATCACAATCATACAATCACAATCATACATTCAAAATCATGCAATCACAATCATACAATCACAATCATGCAATCACAATCATAAAACCATAATCATGCAATCACAATCATACAATCACAATCGTACAATCACAATCGTACAATCACAATCGCACAACCACAATCATACAATCATAATCATACAATCACAATCATACTTTCACAATCATACAATCACAATCATACAATCACAATCATACAATCACAATCATACAATCACAATCATACAATCACAATCATACAATCGCAATCATACAATCGCAATCATACAATCGCAATCATACAATCGCAATCATACAATCGCAATCATACAATCACAATCATACAATCTCAATCATACAATCACAATCATACAATCACAATCATACAATCATAATCATACAATTACAATCATACATCACAATCATACAATCACAATCATACAATCGCAATCATACAATCACAATCATACAGTCGCAATCATACAATTACAATCTCCCAAATACAATCTCCCAAATACAATCTCCCAAATACAATCATACAATCACAATCATACAATCACAATCATACAATCACAATCATACAATCACAATCATACTATCACAATCATACAATCACAATCATACAATCACAATCATACAATCACAATCATACAATCACAATCATACAATCACAATCATACAATCACAATCGTACAATCAAAATCATACATTCAAAATCATGCAATCACAATCATGCAATCACAATCATACACTCAAAATCATGCAATCACAATCATACAATCACAATCATGCAATCACAATCATACAATCATAGTCATACAATCACAATCCTACAATCACAATCGTACAATCACAATCGTACAATCACAATTGCACAACCACAATCAGTCAATCACAATCATACAATCACAATCATACAATCACTATCATACAATCACAATCATACAATCACAATCATACTTTCACAATCATACAATCACAATCATACAATCACAATCATACAATCACAGTCATACAATCACAATCATGCAATCACAATCATACTATCACAATCATACAATCACAATCATACAATCACAATCATACAATCACAATCATACAATCGCAATCATACAATTACAATATCCCAAATACAATCTCCCAAATACAATCATACAATCACAATCATACAATCACAATCATACAATCATAATCATACAATCACAATCAGACATCACAATCATACAATCACAATCATACAATCGCAATCATACAATCACAATCATACAATCGCAATCATACAATCACAATTATGCAATCGCAATCATACAATCGCATTCATACAATCGCAATCATACAATCACAATCATACCATCACAATCATACAATCACAATCATACAATCTCAATCATACAATCACAATCATACAATCATAATCATACAATTACAATCATACATCACAATCATACAATCACAATCATACAATCGCAATCATACAATTACAATATCCCAAATACAATCTCCCAAATACAATCATACAATCACAATCATACAATCACAATCATACAATCACAATCATACAATCACAATCGTACAATCGCATTCATACAATCGCAATCATACAATCACAATCATACAATCGCAATCATACAATTACAATCTCCCAAATACAATCTCCCAAATACAATCACCCAAATACAATCATACAATCACAATCATACAATCATCATCATACAATCACAATCATACAATCACAATCATACAATCACAATCATACTATCACAATCATACAATCACAATCATACAATCACAATCATACTATCACAATCATACATTCAAAATCATGCAATCACAATCATACAATCACAATCATACAATCGCAATCATACAATTACAATATCCCAAATACAATCTCCCAAATACAATCATACAATCACAATCATACAATCACAATCATACAATCACAATCATACAATCATAATCATACAATTACAATCAGACATCACAATCATACAATCACAATCATACAATCGCAATCATACAATCACAATCATACAATCGCAATCATACAATCACAATTATGCAATCACAATCATACAATCGCATTCATACAATCGCAATCATACAATCACAATCATACAATCACAATCATACAATCACAATCATAAAATCACAAAAATACAAACTTAATCATACAATCACAATCATACAGTCACAATCATACAATCACAATCATACAATCATAATCATACAACCACAATCATACGATCGCAATCATACAATCACAATCATACCATCACAATCATACAATCACAATCATACAATCATAATCATACAATTACAATCATACATCACAATCATACAATCACAATCATACAATCGCAATCATACAATCACAATATCACAAATACAATCTCCCAAATACAATCATACAATCACAATCATACATACACAATCATACAATCACAATCATACAATCGCAATCATACAATCGCAATCATACAATCGCAATCATACAATTACAGTATCCCAAATACAATCTCGCAAATACAATCATACAATCACAATCATACAATCACAATCATACAATCACAATCATACAATCGCAATCATACAATTACAATATCCCAAATACAATCTCCCAAATAATATCATACAATCACAATCATACAATCATAATCATACAATCACAATCATACAATCACAATCATACAATCACAATCATACAATCACAATCACACAATCACAATCGTACATTCACAATCATACAATCACAATCATACAATCACAATCATACAATCACAATCATACAATCTCAATCATACAATCACAATCATACAATCATAATCATACAATTACAATCATACATCACAATCATACAATCACAATCATACAATCGCAATCATACAATTACAATATCCCAAATAAATCTCCCAAATACAATCTCCCAAATACAATCTCCCAAATACAATCTCCCAAATACAATCATACAATCACAATCATACAATCACAATCATACAATCACAATCATACAATCACAATCATACTATCACAATCATACAATCACAATCATACAATCGCAATCATACAATTACAATATCCCAAATACAATCTCCCAAATACAATCATACAATCACAATCATACAATCATAATCATACAATCACAATCATACAATCACAATCATACAATCACAATCATACAATCACAATCACACAATCACAATCGTACATTCACAATCATACAATCACAATCATACTATCACAATCATACAATCACAATCATACAATCACAATCATACATCACAATCATACAATCACAATCATACAATCGCAATCATACAATCACAATCATACAGTCGCAATCATACAATTACAATCTCCCAAATACAATCTCCCAAATACAATCTCCCAAATACAATCTCCCAAATACAATCATACAATCACAATCATACAATCACAATCATACAATCATAATCATACAATTACAATCAGACATCACAATCATACAATCACAATCATACAATCGCAATCATACAATCACAATCATACAATCGCAATCATACAATCACAATTATGCAATCGCAATCATACAATCGCATTCATACAATCGCAATCATACAATCACAATCATACAATCACAATCATACAATCACAATCATACAATCACAATCATACAATCACAATCATACAATCGCAATCATACAATTACAATCTCCCAAATACAATCTCCCAAATACAATCACCCAAATACAATCATACAATCACAATCATACAATCATCATCATACAATCACAATCATACAATCACAATCATACAATCACAATCATACTATCACAATCATACAATCACAATCATACAATCACAATCATACTATCACAATCATACATTCAAAATCATGCAATCACAATCATACAATCACAATCATACAATCGCAATCATACAATTACAATATCCCAAATACAATCTCCCAAATACAATCATACAATCACAATCATACAATCACAATCATACAATCATAATCATACAATTACAATCAGACATCACAATCATACAATCACAATCATACAATCGCAATCATACAATCACAATCATACAATCGCAATCATACAATCACAATTATGCAATCACAATCATACAATCATAATCATACAATCACAATCATACAATCACAATCATACAATCACAATCATACAATCACAATCATACAATCACAATCATACAATCACAATCATACATTCAAAATCATGCAATCACAATCATACAATCACAATCATGCAATCACAATCATACAATCATAATCATGCAATCACAATCATACAATCACAATCGTACAATCACAATCGCACAACCACAATCATACAATCATAATCATACAATCACAATCATACTTTCACAATCATACAATCACAATCATACAATCACAATCATACAATCACAATCATACAATCACAATCATACAATCACAATCATACAATCACAATCATACAATCACAATCATACAATCACAATCACACAATCACAATCGTACATTCACAATCATACAATCACAATCATACAATCACAATCATACAATCACAATCATACAATCTCAATCATACAATCACAATCATACAATCATAATCATACAATTACAATCATACATCACAATCATACAATCACAATCATACAATCGCAATCATACAATTACAATATCCCAAATACAATCTCCCAAATACAATCATACAATCACAATCATACAATCACAATCATACAATCACAATCATACAATCACAATCGTACAATCGCATTCATACAATCGCAATCATACAATCACAATCATACAATCGCAATCATACAATTACAATCTCCCAAATACAATCTCCCAAATACAATCACCCAAATACAATCATACAATCACAATCATACAATCATCATCATACAATCACAATCATACAATCACAATCATACAATCACAATCATACTATCACAATCATACAATCACAATCATACAATCACAATCATACTATCACAATCATACATTCAAAATCATGCAATCACAATCATACAATCACAATCATGCAATCACAATCATACAATCATAATCATGCAATCACAATCATATAATCACAATCGTACAATCACAATCGTACAATCACAATCGCACAACCACAATCAGACAATTACAATCATACAATCACAATCATACAATCACAATCATACAATCACAATCATACAATCACAATCATACAATCACAATCATACAATCACAATCATACAATCACAATCATACAATCACAATCATACAATCACAATCATACAATCACAATCATACAATCACAATCATACAATCACAATCATACAATCACAATCATACAATCACAAAAATACAATCATAATCATACAATCACAATCATACAATCACAATCATACAATCATAATCATGCAATCACAATCATACGATCAGAATCATACAATCATAATCATACAATTACAATCATACATCACAATCATACAATCACAATCATACAATCGCAATCATACAATCACAATCATACAATCGCAATCATACAATTACAATCTCCCAAATACAATCTTCCAAATACAATCTCCCAGATACCATCATACAATCACATTCATACAATCACAATCATACAATCATAATCATACAATTACAATCATACATCACAATCATACAATCACAATCATACAATCGCAATCATACAATTACAATCTCCCAAATAAATCTCCCAAATACAATCTCCCAAATACAATCTCCCAAATACAATCATACAATCACAATCATACAATCACAATCATACAATCACAATCATACAATCACAATCATACTATCACAATCATACAATCACAATCATACAATCACAATCATACAATCATAATCATACAATTACAATCATACATCACAATCATACAATCACAATCAGACATCACAATCATACAATCACAATCATACAATCGCAATCATACAATCACAATCATACAATCGCAATCATACAATCACAATTATGCAATCACAATCATACAATCGCATTCATACAATCGCATTCATACAATCGCAATCATACAATCACAATCATACAATCACAATCATACAATCGCAATCATACAATTACAATATCCCAAATACAATCTCCCAAATACAATCATACAATCACAATCATACAATCACAATCATACAATCATAATCATACAATTACAATCAGACATCACAATCATACAATCACAATCATACAATCGCAATCATACAATCACAATCATACAGTCGCAATCATACAATCACAATTATGCAATCACAATCATACAATCGCATTCATACAATCGCAATCATACAATCACAATCATACAATCACAATCATACAATCACAATCATAAAATCACAAAAATACAAACTTAATCATACAATCACAATCATACAATCACAATCATACAATCACAATCATACAATCACAATCACACAATCACAATCGTACATTCACAATCATACAATCACAATCATACAATCACAATCATACAATCACAATCATACAATCTCAATCATACAATCACAATCATACAATCATAATCATACAATTACAATCATACATCACAATCATACAATCACAATCATACAATCGCAATCATACAATTACAATATCCCAAATACAATCTCCCAAATACAATCATACAATCACAATCATACAATCACAATCATACAATCACAATCATACAATCACAATCGTACAATCGCATTCATACAATCGCAATCATACAATCACAATCATACAATCGCAATCATACAATTACAATCTCCCAAATACAATCTCCCAAATACAATCACCCAAATACAATCATACAATCACAATCATACAATCATCATCATACAATCACAATCATACAATCACAATCATACAATCACAATCATACAATCACAATCATACAATCACAATCATACAATCACAATCATACAATCACAATCATACAATCACAATCATACAATCACAAAAATACAATCATAATCATACAATCACAATCATACAATCACAATCATACAATCATAATCATGCAATCACAATCATACGATCAGAATCATACAATCATAATCATACAATTACAATCATACATCACAATCATACAATCACAATCATACAATCGCAATCATACAATCACAATCATACAATCGCAATCATACAATTACAATCTCCCAAATACAATCTCCCAAATACAATCTCCCAGATACCATCATACAATCACATTCATACAATCACAATCATACAATCATAATCATACAATTACAATCATACATCACAATCATACAATCACAATCATACAATCGCAATCATACAATTACAATCTCCCAAATAAATCTCCCAAATACAATCTCCCAAATACAATCTCCCAAATACAATCTCCCAAATACAATCATACAATCACAATCATACAATCACAATCATACAATCACAATCATACTATCACAATCATACAATCACAATCATACAATCACAATCATACAATCATAATCATACAATTACAATCATACATCACAATCATACAATCACAATCAGACATCACAATCATACAATCACAATCATACAATCGCAATCATACAATCACAATCATACAATCGCAATCATACAATCACAATTATGCAATCACAATCATACAATCACAATCATACAGTCGCAATCATACAATCACAATTATGCAATCACAATCATACAATCGCATTCATACAATCGCAATCATACAATCACAATCATACAATCACAATCATACAATCACAATCATAAAATCACAAAAATACAAACTTAATCATACAATCACAATCATACAGTCACAATCATACAATCACAATCATACAATCATAATCATACAATCACAATCATACGATCGCAATCATACAATCACAATCATACCATCACAATCATACAATCACAATCATACAATCATAATCATACAATTACAATCATACATCACAATCATACAATCACAATCATACAATCGCAATCATACAATCACAATATCCCAAATACAATCTCCCAAATACAATCATACAATCACAATCATACATACACAATCATACAATCACAATCATACAATCGCAATCATACAATCGCAATCATACAATTACAGTATCCCAAATACAATCTCGCAAATACAATCATACAATCACAATCATACAATCACAATCATACAATCACAATCATACAATCGCAATCATACAATTACAATATCCCAAATACAATCTCCCAAATACAATCATACAATCACAATCATACAATCATAATCATACAATCACAATCATACAATCACAATCATACAATCACAATCATACAATCACAATCACACAATCACAATCGTACATTCACAATCATACAATCACAATCATACTATCACAATCATACAATCACAATCATACAATCACAATCATACATCACAATCATACAATCACAATCATACAATCGCAATCATACAATCACAATCATACAGTCGTAATCATACAATTACAATCTCCCAAATACAATCTCCCAAATACAATCTCCCAAATACAATCATACAATCACAATCATACAATCACAATCATACAATCACAATCATACAATCACAATCATACTATCACAATCATACAATCACAATCATACAATCACAATCATACAATCACAATCATACAATCACAATCATACAATCACAATCGTACAATCACAATCGTACAATCACAATCATACATTCAAAATCATGCAATCACAATCATACAATCACAATCATGCAATCGCAATCATACAATCACAATCATACAATCACAATCATACAATCACAATCATACAATCACAATCATACAATCACAATCAGACAATCACAATCATACAATCACAATCATACAATCACAATCATACAATCACAATCATACAATCACAATCATGCAATCACAATCATACACTCAAAATCATGCAATCACAATCATACAATCACAATCATGCAATCACAATCATACAATCATAGTCATACAATCACAATCCTACAATCACAATCGTACAATCGCAATCGTACAATCACAATTGCACAACCACAATCAGTCAATCACAATCATACAATCACAATCATACAATCACTATCATACAATCACAATCATACAATCACAATCATACTTTCACAATCATACAATCACAATCATACAATCACAATCATACAATCACAGTCATACAATCACAATCATGCAATCACAATCATACTATCACAATCATACAATCACAATCATACAATCACAATCATACAATCACAATCATACAATCGCAATCATACAATTACAATATCCCAAATACAATCTCCCAAATACAATCATACAATCTCAATCATACAATCACAATCATACAATCATAATCATACAATTACAATCATACATCACAATCATACAATCACAATCATACAATCGCAATCATACAATTACAATATCCCAAATACAATCTCCCAAATACAATCATACAATCACAATCATACAATCACAATCATACAATCACAATCATACAATCACAATCATACAATCACAATCATACAATCACAATCGTACAATCGCATTCATACAATCGCAATCATACAATCAGAATCATACAATCGCAATCATACAATTACAATCTCCCAAATACAATCTCCCAAATACAATCACCCAAATACAATCATACAATCACAATCATACAATCATCATCATACAATCACAATCATACAATCACAATCATACAATCACAATCATACTATCACAATCATACAATCACAATCATACAATCACAATCATACTATCACAATCATACATTCAAAATCATGCAATCACAATCATACAATCACAATCATACAATCGCAATCATACAATTACAATATCCCAAATACAATCTCCCAAATACAATCATACAATCACAATCATACAATCACAATCATACAATCATAATCATACAATTACAATCAGACATCACAATCATACAATCACAATCATACAATCGCAATCATACAATCACAATCATACAATCGCAATCATACAATCACAATTATGCAATCACAATCATACAATCGCATTCATACAATCGCAATCATACAATCACAATCATACAATCACAATCATACAATCACAATCATACAATCACAATCATAAAATCACAAAAATACAAACTTAATCATACAATCACAATCATACAGTCACAATCATACAATCACAATCATACAATCATAATCATACAACCACAATCATACGATCGCAATCATACAATCACAATCATACCATCACAATCATACAATCACAATCATACAATCATAATCATACAATTACAATCATACATCACAATCATACAATCACAATCATACAATCGCAATCATACAATCACAATATCACAAATACAATCTCCCAAATACAATCATACAATCACAATCATACATACACAATCATACAATCACAATCATACAATCGCAATCATACAATCGCAATCATACAATCGCAATCATACAATTACAGTATCCCAAATACAATCTCGCAAATACAATCATACAATCACAATCATACAATCACAATCATACAATCACAATCATACAATCACAATCATACAATCGCAATCATACAATTACAATATCCCAAATACAATCTCCCAAATACAATCATACAATCACAATCATACAATCATAATCATACAATCACAATCATACAATCACAATCATACAATCACAATCATACAATCACAATCACACAATCACAATCGTACATTCACAATCATACAATCACAATCATACAATCACAATCATACAATCACAATCATACAATCTCAATCATACAATCACAATCATACAATCATAATCATACAATTACAATCATACATCACAATCATACAATCACAATCATACAATCGCAATCATACAATTACAATATCCCAAATACAATCTCCCAAATACAATCATACAATCACAATCATACAATCACAATCATACAATCACAATCATACAATCACAATCGTACAATCGCATTCATACAATCGCAATCATACAATCACAATCATGCAATCACAATCATACAATCATAATCATGCAATCACAATCATATAATCACAATCGTACAATCACAATCGTACAATCACAATCGCACAACCACAATCAGACAATTACAATCATACAATCACAATCATACAATCACAATCATACAATCACAATCATACAATCACAATCATACAATCACAATCATATAATCACAATCATACAATCACAATCATACAATCACAATCATACAATCATAATCATACAATTACAATCATACATCACAATCATACAATCACAATCATACAATCGCAATCATACAATTACAATCTCCCAAATAAATCTCCCAAATACAATCTCCCAAATACAATCTCCCAAATACAATCTCCCAAATACAATCATACAATCACAATCATACAATCACAATCATACAATCACAATCTTACAATCACAATCATACTATCACAATCATACAATCACAATCATACAATCACAATCATACAATCATAATCATACAATTACAATCATACAATCATAATCATACAATTACAATCAGACATCACAATCATACAATCACAATCATACAATCGCAATCATACAATCACAATCATACAGTCGCAATCATACAATCACAATTATGCAATCACAATCATACAATCGCATTCATACAATCGCAATCATACAATCACAATCATACAATCACAATCATACAATCACAATCATGCAATCACAATCATACAATCATAGTCATACAATCACAATCCTACAATCACAATCGTACAATCACAATCGTACAATCACAATTGCACAACCACAATCAGTCAATCACAATCATACAATCACAATCATACAATCACTATCATACAATCACAATCATACAATCACAATCATACTTTCACAATCATACAATCACAATCATACAATCACAATCATACAATCACAGTCATACAATCACAATCATGCAATCACAATCATACTATCACAATCATACAATCACAATCATACAATCACAATCATACAATCACAATCATACAATCACAATCATACAATCACAATCATACAATCACAAAAATACAATCATAATCATACAATCACAATCATACAATCACAATCATACAATCATAATCATGCAATCACAATCATACGATCAGAATCATACAATCATAATCATACAATTACAATCATACATCACAATCATACAATCACAATCATACAATCGCAATCATACAATCACAATCATACAATCGCAATCATACAATTACAATCTCCCAAATACAATCTCCCAAATACAATCTCCCAGATACCATCATACAATCACATTCATACAATCACAATCATACAATCATAATCATACAATTACAATCATACATCACAATCATACAATCACAATCATACAATCGCAATCATACAATTACAATCTCCCAAATAAATCTCCCAAATACAATCTCCCAAATACAATCTCCCAAATACAATCATACAATCACAATCATACAATCACAATCATACAATCACAATCATACAATCACAATCATACTATCACAATCATACAATCACAATCATACAATCACAATCATACAATCATAATCATACAATTACAATCATACATCACAATCATACAATCACAATCAGACATCACAATCATACAATCACAATCATACAATCGCAATCATACAATCACAATCATACAATCGCAATCATACAATCACAATTATGCAATCACAATCATACAATCGCATTCATACAATCGCAATCATACAATCACAATCATACAATCACAATCATACAATCGCAATCATACAATTACAATATCCCAAATACAATCTCCCAAATACAATCATACAATCACAATCATACAATCACAATCATACAATCATAATCATACAATTACAATCAGACATCACAATCATACAATCACAATCATACAATCGCAATCATACAATCACAATCATACAGTCGCAATCATACAATCACAATTATGCAATCACAATCATACAATCGCATTCATACAATCGCAATCATACAATCACAATCATACAATCACAATCATACAATCACAATCATAAAATCACAAAAATACAAACTTAATCATACAATCACAATCATACAGTCACAATCATACAATCACAATCATACAATCATAATCATACAATCACAATCATACGATCGCAATCATACAATCACAATCATACCATCACAATCATACAATCACAATCATACAATCATAATCATACAATTACAATCATACATCACAATCATACAATCGCAATCATACAATCACAATATCCCAAATACAATCTCCCAAATACAATCATACAATCACAATCATACATACACAATCATACAATCACAATCATACAATCGCAATCATACAATCGCAATCATACAGTCGCAATCATACAATTACAATCTCCCAAATACAATCTCCCAAATACAATCTCCCAAATACAATCATACAATCACAATCATACAATCACAATCATACAATCACAATCATACAATCACAATCATACTATCACAATCATACAATCACAATCATACAATCACAATCATACAATCACAATCATACAATCACAATCATACAATCACAATCGTACAATCACAATCGTACAATCACAATCATACATTCAAAATCATGCAATCACAATCATACAATCACAATCATGCAATCGCAATCATACAATCACAATCATACAATCACAATCATACAATCACAATCATACAATCACAATCATACAATCACAATCAGACAATCACAATCATACAATCACAATCATACAATCACAATCATACAATCACAATCATACAATCACAATCATGCAATCACAATCATACACTCAAAATCATGCAATCACAATCATACAATCACAATCATGCAATCACAATCATACAATCATAGTCATACAATCACAATCCTACAATCACAATCGTACAATCACAATCGTACAATCACAATTGCACAACCACAATCAGTCAATCACAATCATACAATCACAATCATACAATCACTATCATACAATCACAATCATACAATCACAATCATACTTTCACAATCATACAATCACAATCATACAATCACAATCATACAATCACAGTCATACAATCACAATCATGCAATCACAATCATACTATCACAATCATACAATCACAATCATACAATCACAATCATACAATCACAATCATACAATCGCAATCATACAATTACAATATCCCAAATACAATCTCCCAAATACAATCATACAATCTCAATCATACAATCACAATCATACAATCATAATCATACAATTACAATCATACATCACAATCATACAATCACAATCATACAATCGCAATCATACAATTACAATATCCCAAATACAATCTCCCAAATACAATCATACAATCACAATCATACAATCACAATCATACAATCACAATCATACAATCACAATCGTACAATCGCATTCATACAATCGCAATCATACAATCACAATCGTACAATCGCAATCATACAATTACAATCTCCCAAATACAATCTCCCAAATACAATCACCCAAATACAATCATACAATCACAATCATACAATCATAATCATACAATCACAATCATACAATCACAATCATACAATCACAATCATACAATCACAATCATACAATCACAATCATACAATCACAATCATACAATCACAATCATACAATCACAATCATACAATCACAATCATACAATCACAATCATACATTCACAATCATACAATCGCATTCATACAATCGCAATCATACAATCACAATCATACAATCGCAGTCATACAATTACAATCTCCCAAATACAATCTCCCAAATACAATCACCCAAATACAATCATACAATCACAATCATACAATCATAATCATACAATCACAATCATACAATCACAATCATACAATCACAATCATACAATCACAATCATACAACCACAATCATACATTCAAAATCATGCAATCACAATCATACAATCACAATCATACAATCACAATCATACAATCACAATCATACAATCACAATCATACAATCACAATCATACAATCACAATCATACAATCACAATCATACAATCACAATCATACAATCACAATCATGCTATCACAATCGTACAATCACAATCGTGCAATCACAATCGCACAACCACAATCAGACAGTCACAATCATACAATCACAATCATTCAATCACAATCATACAATCACAATCATACTTTCACAATCATACAATCACAATCATACAATCGCAAGCATACAATCACAATCATACAATCTCAATCATACAATCACAATCATACAATCACAATCATACAATCATAATCATACAATTACAATCATACATCACAATCATACAATCACAATCATACGATCGCAATCATACAATTACAATATCCCAAATACAATCTCCCAAATACAATCACCCAAATACAATCATACAAACACAATCATACAATCATAATCATACAATCACAATCATACAATCACAATCATACAATCACAATCATACAATCACAATCATACAATCACAATCATACAATCACAATCATACAATCACAATCATACATTCACAATCATACAATCGCATTCATACAATCGCAATCATACAATCACAATCATACAATCGCAGTCATACAATTACAATCTCCCAAATACAATCTCCCAAATACAATCACCCAAATACAATCATACAATCACAATCATACAATCATAATCATACAATCACAATCATACAATCACAATCATACAATCACAATCATACAATCACAATCATACAACCACAATCATACATTCAAAATCATGCAATCACAATCATACAATCACAATCATGCAATCACAATCATACAATCATAATCATGCAATCACAATCATACAATCACAATCGTACAATCACAATCGCACAACCACAATCATACAATCATAATCATACAATCACAATCATACTTTCACAATCATACAATCACAATCATACAATCACAATCATACAATCACAATCATACAATCACAATCATACAATCACAATCATACAATCGCAATCATACAATCGCAATCATACAATCGCAATCATACAATCACAATCATACAATCACAATCATACTATCACAATCATACAATCACAATCATACAATCACAATCATACAATCACAATCATACAATCACAATCATACAATCACAATCATACAATCACAATCATACAATCACAATCATACAATCACAATCATACAATCACAATCATACAATCACAATCATACAATCACAATCATACAATCACAATCATACAATCACAATCATACAATCACAATCATACATTCAAAATCATGCAATCACAATCATACAATCACAATCATGCAATCACAATCATACAACCATAATCATGCAATCACAATCATACAATCACAATCGTACAATCACAATCGTACAATCACAATCGCACAACCACAATCATACAATCATAATCATACAATCACAATCATACTTTCACAATCATACAATCACAATCATACAATCACAATCATACAATCACAATCATACAATCACAATCATACAATCACAATCATACAATCACAATCATACAATCACAATCATACAATCGCAATCATACAATCGCAATCATACAATCGCAATCATACAATCGCAATCATACAATCACAATCATACAATCTCAATCATACAATCACAATCATACAATCACAATCATACAATCATAATCATACAATTACAATCATACATCACAATCATACAATCACAATCATACAATCGCAATCATACAATCACAATCATACAGTCGCAATCATACAATTACAATCTCCCAAATACAATCTCCCAAATACAATCTCCCAAATACAATCATACAATCACAATCATACAATCACAATCATACAATCCCAATCATACAATCACAATCATACTATCACAGTCATACAATCACAATCATACAATCACAATCATACAATCACAATCATACAATCACAATCATACAATCACAATCGTACAATCACAATCATACATTCAAAATCATGCAATCACAATCATACAATCACAATCATGCAATCGCAATCATACAATCACAATCATACAATCACAATCATACAATCACAATCATACAATCGCAATCATACAATCGCAATCATACAATCACAATCATACAATCACAATCATACTATCACAATCATACAATCACAATCATACAATCACAATCATACAATCACAATCATACAATCACAATCATACAATCACAATCATACAATCACAATCATACAATCACAATCATACAATCACAATCATACAATCACAATCATACATTCAAAATCATGCAATCACAATCATACAATCACAATCATGCAATCACAATCATACAACCATAATCATGCAATCACAATCATACAATCACAATCGTACAATCACAATCGTACAATCACAATCGCACAACCACAATCATACAATCATAATCATACAATCACAATCATACTTTCACAATCATACAATCACAATCATACAATCACAATCATACAATCACAATCATACAATCACAATCATACAATCACAATCATACAATCACAATCATACAATCACAATCATACAATCACAATCATACAATCGCAATCATACAATCGCAATCATACAATCGCAATCATACAATCGCAATCATACAATCACAATCATACAATCTCAATCATACAATCACAATCATACAATCACAATCATACAATCATAATCATACAATTACAATCATACATCACAATCATACAATCACAATCATACAATCGCAATCATACAATCACAATCATACAGTCGCAATCATACAATTACAATCTCCCAAATACAATCTCCCAAATACAATCATACAATCACAATCATACAATCACAATCATACAATCCCAATCATACAATCACAATCATACTATCACAGTCATACAATCACAATCATACAATCACAATCATACAATCACAATCATACAATCACAATCATACAATCACAATCATACAATCACAATCGTACAATCACAATCATACATTCAAAATCATGCAATCACAATCATACAATCACAATCATGCAATCGCAATCATACAATCACAATCATACAATCACAATCATACAATCACAATCATACAATCGCAATCATACAATCGCAATCATACAATCACAATCATACAATCACAATCATACTATCACAATCATACAATCACAATCATACAATCACAATCATACAATCACAATCATACAATCACAATCATACAATCACAATCATACAATCACAATCATACAATCACAATCATACAATCACAATCATACAATCACAATCATACAATCACAATCATACAATCACAATCATACAATCACAATCATACATTCAAAATCATGCAATCACAATCATACAATCACAATCATGCAATCACAATCATACAACCATAATCATGCAATCACAATCATACAATCACAATCGTACAATCACAATCGTACAATCACAATCGCACAACCACAATCATACAATCATAATCATACAATCACAATCATACTTTCACAATCATACAATCACAATCATACAATCACAATCATACAATCACAATCATACAATCACAATCATACAATCACAATCATACAATCACAATCATACAATCGCAATCATACAATCGCAATCATACAATCGCAATCATACAATCGCAATCATACAATCTCAATCATACAATCACAATCATACAATCACAATCATACAATTACAATCATACATCACAATCATACAATCACAATCATACAATCGCAATCATACAATCGCAATCATACAGTCGCAATCATACAATTACAATCTCCCAAATACAATCTCCCAAATACAATCTCCCAAATACAATCTCCCAAATACAATCATACAATCACAATCATACAATCACAATCATACAATCACAATCATACAATCACAGTCATACTATCACAATCATACAATCACAATCATACAATCACAATCATACAATCATAATCATACAATTACAATCATACAATCATAATCATACAATTACAATCAGACATCACAATCATACAATCACAATCATACAATCGCAATCATACAATCACAATCATACAGTCGCAATCATACAATCACAATTATGCAATCACAATCATACAATCGCATTCATACAATCGCAATCATACAATCACAATCATACAATCACAATCATACAATCACAATCATGCAATCACAATCATACAATCATAGTCATACAATCACAATCCTACAATCACAATCGTACAATCACAATCGTACAATCACAATTGCACAACCACAATCAGTCAATCACAATCATACAATCACAATCATACAATCACTATCATACAATCACAATCATACAATCACAATCATACTTTCACAATCATACAATCACAATCATACAATCACAATCATACAATCACAGTCATACAATCACAATCATGCAATCACAATCATACTATCACAATCATACAATCACAATCATACAATCACAATCATACAATCACAATCATACAATCACAATCATACAATCACAATCATACAATCACAAAAATACAATCATAATCATACAATCACAATCATACAATCACAATCATACAATCATAATCATGCAATCACAATCATACGATCAGAATCATAGAATCATAATCATACAATTACAATCATACATCACAATCATACAATCACAATCATACAATCGCAATCATACAATCACAATCATACAATCGCAATCATACAATTACAATCTCCCAAATACAATCTCCCAAATACAATCTCCCAGATACCATCATACAATCACATTCATACAATCACAATCATACAATCATAATCATACAATTACAATCATACATCACAATCATACAATCACAATCATACAATCGCAATCATACAATTACAATCTCCCAAATAAATCTCCCAAATACAATCTCCCAAATACAATCTCCCAAATACAATCATACAATCACAATCATACAATCACAATCATACAATCACAATCATACAATCACAATCATACTATCACAATCATACAATCACAATCATACAATCACAATCATACAATCATAATCATACAATTACAATCATACATCACAATCATACAATCACAATCAGACATCACAATCATACAATCACAATCATACAATCGCAATCATACAATCACAATCATACAATCGCAATCATACAATCACAATTATGCAATCACAATCATACAATCGCATTCATACAATCGCAATCATACAATCACAATCATACAATCACAATCATACAATCGCAATCATACAATTACAATATCCCAAATACAATCTCCCAAATACAATCATACAATCACAATCATACAATCACAATCATACAATCATAATCATACAATTACAATCAGACATCACAATCATACAATCACAATCATACAATCGCAATCATACAATCACAATCATACAGTCGCAATCATACAATCACAATTATGCAATCACAATCATACAATCGCATTCATACAATCGCAATCATACAATCACAATCATACAATCACAATCATACAATCACAATCATAAAATCACAAAAATACAAACTTAATCATACAATCACAATCATACAGTCACAATCATACAATCACAATCATACAATCATAATCATACAATCACAATCATACGATCGCAATCATACAATCACAATCATACCATCACAATCATACAATCACAATCATACAATCATAATCATACAATTACAATCATACATCACAATCATACAATCGCAATCATACAATCACAATATCCCAAATACAATCTCCCAAATACAATCATACAATCACAATCATACATACACAATCATACAATCACAATCATACAATCGCAATCATACAATCGCAATCATACAATCGCAATCATACAATTACAGTATCCCAAATACAATCTCGCAAATACAATCATACAATCACAATCATACAATCACAATCATACAATCACAATCATACAATCGCAATCATACAATTACAATATCCCAAGTACAATCTCCCAAATACAATCATACAATCACAATCATACAATCATAATCATACAATCACAATCATACAATCACAATCATACAATCACAATCATACAATCACAATCACACAATCACAATCGTACATTCACAATCATACAATCACAATCATACTATCACAATCATACAATCACAATCATACAATCACAATCATACATCACAATCATACAATCACAATCATACAATCGCAATCATACAATCACAATCATACAGTCGCAATCATACAATTACAATCTCCCAAATACAATCTCCCAAATACAATCATACAATCACAATCATACAATCACAATCATACAATCACAATCATACAATCACAATCATACTATCACAATCATACAATCACAATCATACAATCACAATCATACAATCACAATCATACAATCACAATCATACAATCACAATCGTACAATCACAATCGTACAATCACAATCATACATTCAAAATCATGCAATCACAATCATACAATCACAATCATGCAATCGCAATCATACAATCACAATCATACAATCACAATCATACAATCACAATCATACAATCACAATCATACAATCACAATCAGACAATCACAATCATACAATCACAATCATACAATCACAATCATACAATCACAATCATACAATCACAATCATGCAATCACAATCATACACTCAAAATCATGCAATCACAATCATACAATCACAATCATGCAATCACAATCATACAATCATAGTCATACAATCACAATCCTACAATCACAATCGTACAATCACAATCGTACAATCACAATTGCACAACCACAATCAGTCAATCACAATCATACAATCACAATCATACAATCACTATCATACAATCACAATCATACAATCACAATCATACTTTCACAATCATACAATCACAATCATACAATCACAATCATACAATCACAGTCATACAATCACAATCATGCAATCACAATCATACTATCACAATCATACAATCACAATCATACAATCACAATCATACAATCACAATCATACAATCGCAATCATACAATTACAATATCCCAAATACAATCTCCCAAATACAATCATACAATCTCAATCATACAATCACAATCATACAATCATAATCATACAATTACAATCATACATCACAATCATACAATCACAATCATACAATCGCAATCATACAATTACAATATCCCAAATACAATCTCCCAAATACAATCATACAATCACAATCATACAATCACAATCATACAATCACAATCATACAATCACAATCGTACAATCGCATTCATACAATCGCAATCATACAATCACAATCGTACAATCGCAATCATACAATTACAATCTCCCAAATACAATCTCCCAAATACAATCACCCAAATACAATCATACAATCACAATCATACAATCATAATCATACAATCACAATCATACAATCACAATCATACAATCACAATCATACAATCACAATCATACAATCACAATCATACAATCACAATCATACAATCACAATCATACAATCACAATCATACAATCACAATCATACAATCACAATCATACATTCACAATCATACAATCGCATTCATACAATCGCAATCATACAATCACAATCATACAATCGCAGTCATACAATTACAATCTCCCAAATACAATCTCCCAAATACAATCACCCAAATACAATCATACAATCACAATCATACAATCATAATCATACAATCACAATCATACAATCACAATCATACAATCACAATCATACAATCACAATCATACAACCACAATCATACATTCAAAATCATGCAATCACAATCATACAATCACAATCATACAATCACAATCATACAATCACAATCATACAATCACAATCATACAATCACAATCATACAATCTCAATCATACAATCACAATCATACAATCACAATCATACAATCATAATCATACAATTACAATCATACATCACAATCATACAATCACAATCATACGATCGCAATCATACAATTACAATATCCCAAATACAATCTCCCAAATACAATCACCCAAATACAATCATACAAACACAATCATACAATCATAATCATACAATCACAATCATACAATCACAATCATACAATCACAATCATACAATCACAATCATACAATCACAATCATACAATCACAATCATACAATCACAATCATACATTCACAATCATACAATCGCATTCATACAATCGCAATCATACAATCACAATCATACAATCGCAGTCATACAATTACAATCTCCCAAATACAATCTCCCAAATACAATCACCCAAATACAATCATACAATCACAATCATACAATCATAATCATACAATCACAATCATACAATCACAATCATACAATCACAATCATACAATCACAATCATACAACCACAATCATACATTCAAAATCATGCAATCACAATCATACAATCACAATCATGCAATCACAATCATACAATCATAATCATGCAATCACAATCATACAATCACAATCGTACAATCACAATCGCACAACCACAATCATACAATCATAATCATACAATCACAATCATACTTTCACAATCATACAATCACAATCATACAATCACAATCATACAATCACAATCATACAATCACAATCATACAATCACAATCATACAATCGCAATCATACAATCGCAATCATACAATCGCAATCATACAATCACAATCATACAATCACAATCATACTATCACAATCATACAATCACAATCATACAATCACAATCATACAATCACAATCATACAATCACAATCATACAATCACAATCATACAATCACAATCATACAATCACAATCATACAATCACAATCATACAATCACAATCATACAATCACAATCATACAATCACAATCATACAATCACAATCATACAATCACAATCATACAATCACAATCATACATTCAAAATCATGCAATCACAATCATACAATCACAATCATGCAATCACAATCATACAACCATAATCATGCAATCACAATCATACAATCACAATCGTACAATCACAATCGTACAATCACAATCGCACAACCACAATCATACAATCATAATCATACAATCACAATCATACTTTCACAATCATACAATCACAATCATACAATCACAATCATACAATCACAATCATACAATCACAATCATACAATCACAATCATACAATCACAATCATACAATCACAATCATACAATCACAATCATACAATCACAATCATACAATCACAATCATACAATCACAATCATACAATCACAATCATACAATCACAATCATACAATCACAATCATACAATCACAATCATACAATCACAATCATACATTCAAAATCATGCAATCACAATCATACAATCACAATCATGCAATCACAATCATACAACCATAATCATGCAATCACAATCATACAATCACAATCGTACAATCACAATCGTACAATCACAATCGCACAACCACAATCATACAATCATAATCATACAATCACAATCATACTTTCACAATCATACAATCACAATCATACAATCACAATCATACAATCACAATCATACAATCACAATCATACAATCACAATCATACAATCACAATCATACAATCGCAATCATACAATCGCAATCATACAATCGCAATCATACAATCGCAATCATACAATCTCAATCATACAATCACAATCATACAATCACAATCATACAATTACAATCATACATCACAATCATACAATCACAATCATACAATCGCAATCATACAATCGCAATCATACAGTCGCAATCATACAATTACAATCTCCCAAATACAATCTCCCAAATACAATCTCCCAAATACAATCTCCCAAATACAATCATACAATCACAATCATACAATCACAATCATACAATCACAATCATACAATCACAATCATACAATCACAATCATACAATCACAATCATACAATCACAATCGTACAATCACAATCATACAATCACAATCATACAATCACAATCATACAATCACAATCATACAATCACAATCATACAATCACAATCGTACAATCACAATCATACATTCAAAATCATGCAATCACAATCATACAATCACAATCATGCAATCGCAATCATACAATCACAATCATACAATCACAATCATACAATCACAATCATACAATCACAATCATACAATCACAATCAGACAATCACAATCATACAATCACAATCATACAATCACAATCATACAATCACAATCATACAATCACAATCATGCAATCACAATCATACACTCAAAATCATGCAATCACAATCATACAATCACAATCATGCAATCACAATCATACAATCATAGTCATACAATCACAATCCTACAATCACAATCGTACAATCACAATCGTACAATCACAATTGCACAACCACAATCAGTCAATCACAATCATACAATCACAATCATACAATCACTATCATACAATCACAATCATACAATCACAATCATACTTTCACAATCATACAATCACAATCATACAATCACAATCATACAATCACAGTCATACAATCACAATCATGCAATCACAATCATACTATCACAATCATACAATCACAATCATACAATCACAATCATACAATCACAATCATACAATCACAATCATACAATCGCAATCATACAATTACAATATCCCAAATACAATCTCCCAAATACAATCATACAATCACAATCATACAATCACAATCATACAATCACAATCATACAATCACAATCATACAATCACAATCATACAATCACAATCATACAATCACAATCATACAATCACAATCATACATTCACAATCATACAATCGCATTCATACAATCGCAATCATACAATCACAATCATACAATCGCAGTCATACAATTACAATCTCCCAAATACAATCTCCCAAATACAATCACCCAAATACAATCATACAATCACAATCATACAATCACAATCATACAACCACAATCATACATTCAAAATCATGCAATCACAATCATACAATCACAATCATGCAATCACAATCATACAATCATAGTCATGCAATCACAATCATACAATCACAATCGTACAATCACAATCGCACAACCACAATCATACAATCATAATCATACAATCACAATCATACTTTCACAATCATACAATCACAATCATACAATCACAATCATACAATCACAATCATACAATCACAATCATACAATCGCAATCATACAATCGCAATCATACAATCGCAATCATACAATCGCAATCATACAATCACAATCATACTATCACAATCATACTATCACAATCATACAATCACAATCATACAATCACAATCATACAATCACAATCATACAATCACAATCATACAATCACAATCATACAATCACAATCATACAATCACAATCATACAATCACAATCATACAATCACAATCATACAATCACAATCATACAATCACAATCATACAATCACAATCATACATTCAAAATCATGCAATCACAATCATACAATCACAATCATGCAATCACAATCATACAACCATAATCATGCAATCACAATCATACAATCACAATCGTACAATCACAATCGTACAATCACAATCGCACAACCACAATCTTACAATCATAATCATACAATCACAATCATACTTTCACAATCATACAATCACAATCATACAATCACAATCATACAATCACAATCATACAATCACAATCATACAATCACAATCATACAATCACAATCATACAATCGCAATCATACAATCGCAATCATACAATCGCAATCATACAATCGCAATCATACAATCACAATCATACAATCTCAATCATACAATCACAATCATACAATCACAATCATACAATCATAATCATACAATTACAATCATACATCACAATCATACAATCACAATCATACAATCGCAATCATACAATCACAATCATACAGTCGCAATCATACAATTACAATCTCCCAAATACAATCTCCCAAATACAATCTCCCAAATACAATCATACAATCACAATCATACAATCACAATCATACAATCACAATCATACAATCACAATCATACTATCACAATCATACAATCACAATCATACAATCACAATCATACAATCACAATCATACAATCACAATCATACAATCACAATCGTACAATCACAATCGTACAATCACAATCATACATTCAAAATCATGCAATCACAATCATACAATCACAATCATGCAATCGCAATCATACAATCACAATCATACAATCACAATCATACAATCACAATCATACAATCGCAATCATACAATCGCAATCATACAATCACAATCATACAATCACAATCATACTATCACAATCATACAATCACAATCATACAATCACAATCATACAATCACAATCATACAATCACAATCATACAATCACAATCATACAATCACAATCATACAATCACAATCATACAATCACAATCATACAATCACAATCATACAATCACAATCATACAATCACAATCATACATTCAAAATCATGCAATCACAATCATACAATCACAATCATGCAATCACAATCATACAACCATAATCATGCAATCACAATCATACAATCACAATCGTACAATCACAATCGTACAATCACAATCGCACAACCACAATCATACAATCATAATCATACAATCACAATCATACTTTCACAATCATACAATCACAATCATACAATCACAATCATACAATCACAATCATACAATCACAATCATACAATCACAATCATACAATCACAATCATACAATCACAATCATACAATCGCAATCATACAATCGCAATCATACAATCGCAATCATACAATCGCAACCATACAATCACAATCATACAATCTCAATCATACAATCACAATCATACAATCACAATCATACAATCATAATCATACAATTACAATCATACATCACAATCATACAATCACAATCATACAATCGCAATCATACAATCACAATCATACAGTCGCAATCATACAATTACAATCTCCCAAATACAATCTCCCAAATACAATCATACAATCACAATCATACAATCACAATCATACAATCACAATCATACAATCACAATCATACTATCACAATCGTACAATCACAATCATACAATCACAACCATACAATCACAATCATACAATCACAATCATACAATCACAATCATACAATCACAATCATACAATCACAATCGTACAATCACAATCATACATTCAAAATCATGCAATCACAATCATACAATCACAATCATGCAATCACAATCATACAATCGCAATCATACAATCGCAATCATACAATCGCAATCATACAATCGCAATCATACAATCACAATCATACAATCTCAATCATACAATCACAATCATACAATCACAATCATACAATCATAATCATACAATTACAATCATACATCACAATCATACAATCACAATCATACAATCGCAATCATACAATCACAATCATACAGTCGCAATCATACAATTACAATCTCCCAAATACAATCTCCCAAATACAATCTCCCAAATACAATCATACAATCACAATCATACAATCACAATCATACAATCACAATCATACAATCACAATCATACTATCACAATCATACAATCACAATCCTACAATCACAATCATACAATCACAATCATACAATCACAATCATACAATCACAATCATACAATCACAATCATACATTCAAAATCATGCAATCACAATCATACAATCACAATCATGCAATCACAATCATACAACCATAATCATGCAATCACAATCATACAATCACAATCGTACAATCACAATCGTACAATCACAATCGCACAACCACAATCATACAATCATAATCATACAATCACAATCATACTTTCACAATCATACAATCACAATCATACAATCACAATCATACAATCACAATCATACAATCACAATCATACAATCACAATCATACAATCACAATCATACAATCGCAATCATACAATCGCAATCATACAATCGCAATCATACAATCGCAATCATACAATCACAATCATACAATCTCAATCATACAATCACAATCATACAATCACAATCATACAATCATAATCATACAATTACAATCATACATCACAATCATACAATCACAATCATACAATCGCAATCATACAATCACAATCATACAGTCGCAATCATACAATTACAATCTCCCAAATACAATCTCCCAAATACAATCTCCCAAATACAATCATACAATCACAATCATACAATCACAATCATACAATCACAATCATACAATCACAATCATACTATCACAATCGTACAATCACAATCATACAATCACAACCATACAATCACAATCATACAATCACAATCATACAATCACAATCATACAATCACAATCATACAATCACAATCGTACAATCACAATCATACATTCAAAATCATGCAATCACAATCATACAATCACAATCATGCAATCGCAATCATACATTCACAATCATACAATCACAATCATACAATCACAATCATACAATCACAATCATACAATCACAATCAGACAATCACAATCATACAATCACAATCATACAATCACAATCATACAATCACAATCATACAATCACAATCATGCAATCACAATCATACACTCAAAATCATGCAATCACAATCATACAATCACAATCATGCAATCACAATCATACAATCATAGTCATACAATCACAATCCTACAATCACAATCGTACAATCACAATCGTACAATCACAATTGCACAACCACAATCAGTCAATCACAATCATACAATCACAATCATACAATCACTATCATACAATCACAATCATACAATCACAATCATACTTTCACAATCATACAATCACAATCATACAATCACAATCATACAATCACAGTCATACAATCACAATCATGCAATCACAATCATACTATCACAATCATACAATCACAATCATACAATCACAATCATACAATCGCAATCATACAATTACAATATCCCAAATACAATCTCCCAAATACAATCATACAATCACTATCATACAATCACAATCATACAATCATAATCATACAATTACAATCAGACATCACAATCATACAATCACAATCATACAATCGCAATCATACAATCACAATCATACAATCGCAATCATACAATCACAATTATGCAATCACAATCATACAATCGCATTCATACAATCGCAATCATACAACCACAATCATACAATCACAATCATACAATCACAATCATAAAATCACAAAAATACAAACTTAATCATACAATCACAATCATACAGTCACAATCATACAATCACAATCATACAATCATAATCATACAACCACAATCATACGATCGCAATCATACAATCACAATCATACCATCACAATCATACAATCACAATCATACAATCATAATCATACAATTACAATCATACATCACAATCATACAATCACAATCATACAATCGCAATCATACAATCACAATATCCCAAATACAATCTCCCAAATACAATCATACAATCACAATCATACATACACAATCATACAATCACAATCATACAATCGCAATCATACAATCGCAATCATACAATCGCAATCATACAATTACAGTATCCCAAATACAATCTCGCAAATACAATCATACAATCACAATCATACAATCACAATCATACAATCGCAATCATACAATTACAATATCCCAAATACAATCTCCCAAATACAATCATACAATCACAATCATACAATCATAATCATACAATCACAATCATACAATCACAATCATACAATCACAATCATACAATCACAATCATACAATCACAATCACACAATCACAATCGTGCATTCACAATCATACAATCACAATCATACAATCACAATCATACAATCACAATCATACAATCTCAATCATACAATCACAATCATACAATCATAATCATACAATTACAATCATACATCACAATCATACAATCACAATCATACAATCGCAATCATACAATTACAATATCCCAAATACAATCTCCCAAATACAATCATACAATCACAATCATACAATCACAATCATACAATCACAATCATACAATCACAATCGTACAATCGCATTCATACAATCGCAATCATACAATCACAATCATACAATCGCAATCATACAATTACAATCTCCCAAATACAATCATACAATCACAATCATACAATCATCATCATACAATCACAATCATACAATCACAATCATACAATCACAATCATACTATCACAATCATACAATCACAATCATACAATCACAATCATACTATCACAATCATACATTCAAAATCATGCAATCACAATCATACAATCACAATCATGCAATCACAATCATACAATCATAATCATGCAATCACAATCATATAATCACAATCGTACAATCACAATCGTACAATCACAATCGCACAACCACAATCAGACAATTACAATCATACAATCACAATCATACAATCACAATCATACAATCACAATCATACAATCACAATCATACAATCACAATCATACAATCACAATCATACAATCACAATCATACAATCACAATCATACAATCACAAAAATACAATCATAATCATACAATCACAATCATACAATCACAATCATACAATCATAATCATGCAATCACAATCATACGATCAGAATCATACAATCATAATCATACAATTACAATCATACATCACAATCATACAATCACAATCATACAATCGCAATCATACAATCACAATGATACAATCGCAATCATACAATTACAATCTCCCAAATACAATCTCCCAAATACAATCTCCCAGATACCATCATACAATCACATTCATACAATCACAATCATACAATCATAATCATACAATTACAATCATACATCACAATCATACAATCACAATCATACAATCGCAATCATACAATCGCAATCATACAATTACAATCTCCCAAATAAATCTCCCAAATACAATCTCCCAAATACAATCTCCCAAATACAATCATACAATCACAATCATACAATCACAATCATACAATCACAATCATACAATCACAATCATACAATCACAATCATACAATCACAATCATACAACCACAATCATACATTCAAAATCATGCAATCACAATCATACAATCACAATCATGCAATCACAATCATACAATCATAATCATGCAATCACAATCATACAATCACAATCGTACAATCACAATCGCACAACCACAATCATACAATCATAATCATACAATCACAATCATACTTTCACAATCATACAATCACAATCATACAATCACAATCATACAATCACAATCATACAATCACAATCATACAATCGCAATCATACAATCGCAATCATACAATCGCAATCATACAATCGCAATCATACAATCACAATCATACAATCACAATCATACTATCACAATCATACAATCACAATCATACAATCACAATCATACAATCACACTCATACAATCACAATCATACAATCACAATCATACAATCACAATCATACAATCACAATCATACAATCACAATCATACAATCACAATCATACAATCACAATCATACAATCGCAATCATACAATCGCAATCATACAATCGCAATCATACAATCGCAATCATACAATCACAATCATACAATCTCAATCATACAATCACAATCATACAATCACAATCATACAATCATAATCATACAATTACAATCATACATCACAATCATACAATCACAATCATACAATCACAATCATACAATCACAATCATACAATCACAATCATACAATCACAATCATACAATCACAATCATACTATCACAATCGTACAATCACAATCATACAATCACAATCATACAATCACAATCATACAATCACAATCATACAATCACAATTGCACAACCACAATCAGTCAATCACAATCATACAATCACAATCATACAATCACTATCATACAATCACAATCATACAATCACAATCATACTTTCACAATCATACAATCACAATCATACAATCACAATCATACAATCACAGTCATACAATCACAATCATGCAATCACAATCATACTATCACAATCATACAATCACAATCATACAATCACAATCATACAATCACAATCATACAATCACAAACATACAATCGCAATCATACAATTACAATATCCCAAATACAATCTCCCAAATACAATCATACAATCACAATCATACAATCACAATCATACAATCATAATCATACAATTACAATCAGACATCAGAATCATACAATCACAATCATACAATCGCAATCATACAATCACAATCATACAATCGCAATCATACAATCACAATTATGCAATCACAATCATACAATCGCATTCATACAATCGCAATCATACAATCACAATCATACAATCACAATCATACAATCACAATCATAAAATCACAAAAATACAAACTTAATCATACAATCACAATCATACAGTCACAATCATACAATCACAATCATACAATCATAATCATACAACCACAATCATACGATCGCAATCATACAATCACAATCATACCATCACAATCATACAATCACAATCATACAATCATAATCATACAATTACAATCATACATCACAATCATACAATCACAATCATACAATCGCAATCATACAATCACAATATCCCAAATACAATCTCCCAAATACAATCATACAATCACAATCATACATACACAATCATACAATCACAATCATACAATCGCAATCATACAATCGCAATCATACAATCGCAATCATACAATTACAGTATCCCAAATACAATCTCGCAAATACAATCATACAATCACAATCATACAATCACAATCATACAATCACAATCATACAATCGCAATCATACAATTACAATATCCCAAATACAATCTCCCAAATACAATCATACAATCACAATCATACAATCATAATCATACAATCACAATCATACAATCACAATCATACAATCACAATCATACAATCACAATCATACAATCACAATCACACAATCACAATCGTGCATTCACAATCATACAATCACAATCATACAATCACAATCATACAATCACAATCATACAATCTCAATCATACAATCACAATCATACAATCATAATCATACAATTACAATCATACATCACAATCATACAATCACAATCATACAATCGCAATCATACAATTACAATATCCCAAATACAATCTCCCAAATACAATCATACAATCACAATCATACAATCTCAATCATACAATCACAATCATACAATCACAATCGTACAATCGCATTCATACAATCGCAATCATACAATCACAATCATACAATCGCAATCATACAATTACAATCTCCCAAATACAATCTCCCAAATACAATCACCCAAATACAATCATACAATCACAATCATACAATCATCATCATACAATCACAATCATACAATCACAATCATACAATCACAATCATACTATCACAATCATACAATCACAATCATACAATCACAATCATACTATCACAATCATACATTCAAAATCATGCAATCACAATCATACAATCACAATCATGCAATCACAATCATACAATCATAATCATGCAATCACAATCATATAATCACAGTCGTACAATCACAATCGTACAATCACAATCGCACAACCACAATCAGACAATTACAATCATACAATCACAATCATACAATCACAATCATACAATCACAATCATACAATCACAATCATACAATCACAATCATACAATCACAATCATACAATCACAATCATACAATCACAATCATACAATCACAAAAATACAATCATAATCATACAATCACAATCATACAATCACAATCATACAATCATAATCATGCAATCACAATCATACGATCAGAATCATACAATCATAATCATACAATTACAATCATACATCACAATCATACAATCACAATCATACAATCGCAATCATACAATCACAATGATACAATCGCAATCATACAATTACAATCTCCCAAATACAATCTCCCAAATACAATCTCCCAGATACCATCATACAATCACATTCATACAATCACAATCATACAATCATAATCATACAATTACAATCATACATCACAATCATACAATCACAATCATACAATCGCAATCATACAATCGCAATCATACAATTACAATCTCCCAAATAAATCTCCCAAATACAATCTCCCAAATACAATCTCCCAAATACAATCTCCCAAATACAATCTCCCAAATACAATCATACAATCACAATCATACAATCACAATCATACAATCACAATCATACAATCACAATCATACTATCACAATCATACAATCACAATCATACAATCACAATCATACAATCATAATCATACAATTACAATCATACATCACAATCATACAATCACAATCAGACATCACAATCATACAATCACAATCATACAATCGCAATCATACAATCACAATCATACAATCGCAATCATACAATCACAATTATGCAATCACAATCATACAATCGCATTCATACAATCGCAATCATACAATCACAATCATACAATCACAATCATACAATCGCAATCATACAATTACAATATCCCAAATACAATCTCCCAAATACAATCATACAATCACAATCATACAATCACAATCATACAATCACAATCATACAATCATAATCATACAATTACAATCAGACATCACAATCATACAATCACAATCATACAATCGCAATCATACAATCACAATCATACAGTCGCAATCATACAATCACAATTATGCAATCACAATCATACAATCGCATTCATACAATCGCAATCATACAATCACAATCATACAATCACAATCATACAATCACAATCATAAAATCACAAAAATACAAACTTAATCATACAATCACAATCATACAGTCACAATCATACAATCACAATCATACAATCATAATCATACAATCACAATCATACGATCGCAATCATACAATCACAATCATACCATCACAATCATACAATCACAATCATACAATCATAATCATACAATTACAATCATACATCACAATCATACAATCACAATCATACAATCGCAATCATACAATCACAATATCCCAAATACAATCTCCCAAATACAATCATACAATCACAATCATACATACACAATCATACAATCACAATCATACAATCGCAATCATACAATCGCAATCATACAATCGCAATCATACAATTACAGTATCCCAAATACAATCTCGCAAATACAATCATACAATCACAATCATACAATCACAATCATACAATCACAATCATACAATCGCAATCATACAATTACAATATCCCAAATACAATCTCCCAAATACAATCATACAATCACAATCATACAATCACAATCATACAATCATAATCATACAATCACAATCATACAATCACAATCATACAATCACAATCATACAATCACAATCACACAATCACAATCGTACATTCACAATCATACAATCACAATCATACTATCACAATCATACAATCACAATCATACAATCACAATCATACATCACAATCATACATCACAATCATACAATCACAATCATACAATCGCAATCATACAATCACAATCATACAGTCGCAATCATACAATTACAATCTCCCAAATACAATCTCCCAAATACAATCTCCCAAATACAATCATACAATCACAATCATACAATCACAATCATACAATCACAATCATACAATCACAATCATACTATCACAATCATACAATCACAATCATACAATCACAATCATACAATCACAATCATACAATCACAATCATACAATCACAATCGTACAATCACAATCGTACAATCACAATCATACATTCAAAATCATGCAATCACAATCATACAATCACAATCATACAATCGCAATCATACAATTACAATATCCCAAATACAATCTCCCAAATACAATCATACAATCACAATCATACAATCACAATCATACAATCACAATCATACAATCACAATCGTACAATCGCATTCATACAATCGCAATCATACAATCACAATCATACAATCGCAATCATACAATTACAATCTCCCAAATACAATCTCCCAAATACAATCACCCAAATACAATCATACAATCACAATCATACAATCATCATCATACAATCACAATCATACAATCACAATCATACAATCACAATCATACTATCACAATCATACAATCACAATCATACAATCACAATCATACTATCACAATCATACATTCAAAATCATGCAATCACAATCATACAATCACAATCATGCAATCACAATCATATAATCACAATCGTACAATCACAATCGTACAATCACAATCGCACAACCACAATCAGACAATTACAATCATACAATCACAATCATACAATCACAATCATACAATCACAATCATACAATCACAATCATACAATCACAATCATACAATCACAATCATACAATCACAATCATACAATCACAAAAATACAATCATAATCATACAATCACAATCATGCAATCACAATCATACAATCAGAATCATACAATCACAATCATACAATCACAATCATACAATCACAATCATACAATCATAATCATACAATTACAATCATACATCACAATCATACAATCACAATCATACAATCGCAATCATACAATCGCTATCATACAATTACAATCTCCCAAATAAATCTCCCAAATACAATCTCCCAAATACAATCTCCCAAATACAATCATACAATCACAATCATACAATCACAATCATACAATCACAATCATACAATCACAATCATACTATCACAATCATACAATCACAATCATACAATCACAATCATACAATCATAATCATACAATTACAATCATACATCACAATCATACAATCACAATCATACAATCGCAATCATACAATCACAATATCCCAAATACAATCTCCCAAATACAATCATACAATCACAATCATACATACACAATCATACAATCACAATCATACAATCGCAATCATACAATCGCAATCATACAATCGCAATCATACAATTACAGTATCCCAAATACAATCTCGCAAATACAATCATACAATCACAATCATACAATCACAATCATACAATCACAATCATACAATCGCAATCATACAATCACAATATCCCAAATACAATCTCCCAAATACAATCATACAATCACAATCATACATACACAATCATACAATCATAATCATACAATCACAATCATACAATCACAATCATACAATCACAATCATACAATCACAATCACACAATCACAATCGTACATTCACAATCATACAATCACAATCATACAATCACAATCATACAATCACAATCATACAATCTCAATCATACAATCACAATCATACAATCACAATCATACAATTACAATCATACATCACAATCATACAATCACAATCATACAATCGCAATCATACAATTACAATATCCCAAATACAATCTCCCAAATACAATCATACAATCACAATCATACAATCACAATCATACAATCACAATCATACAATCACAATCGTACAATCGCATTCATACAATCGCAATCATACAATCACAATCATACAATCGCAATCATACAATTACAATCTCCCAAATACAATCTCCCAAATACAATCTCCCAGATACCATCATACAATCACATTCATACAATCACAATCATACAATCATAATCATACAATTACAATCATACATCACAATCATACAATCACAATCATACAATCGCAATCATACAATCGCAATCATACAATTACAATCTCCCAAATAAATCTCCCAAATACAATCTCCCAAATACAATCTCCCAAATACAATCATACAATCACAATCATACAATCACAATCATACAATCACAATCATACAATCACAATCATACTATCACAATCATACAATCACAATCATACAATCACAATCATACAATCACAATCATACAACCACAATCATACAATCGCAATCATACATTCAAAATCATGCAATCACAATCATACAATCACAATCATGCAATCACAATCATACAATCAGAATCATACAATCACAATCATTCAATAGCAATCGTACAATCACAATCGTACAATCACAATCGCACAACCACAACCAGACAATCACACTCATACAATCACAATCATACAATCGCAATCATACAATTACAATCTCCCAAATACAATCTCCCAAATACAATCACCCAAATACAATCATACAATCACAATCATACAATCATAATCATACAATCACAATCATACAATCACAATCAAACAATCACAATCATACAATCACAATCATGCAATCACAATCATACACTCAAAATCATGCAATCACAATCATACAATCACAATCATGCAATCACAATCATACAATCATAGTCATACAATCACAATCCTACAATCACAATCGTACAATCACAATTGCACAACCACAATCAGTCAATCACAATCATACAATCACAATCATACAATCACTATCATACAATCACAATCATACAATCACAATCGTACTTTCACAATCATACAATCACAATCATACAATCACAATCATACAATTACAATCATACATCACACTCATACAATCACAATTATACAATCGCAATCATACAATTACAATCATACAATCATAATCATACAATTACAATCATACAATCACAATCATACAATCGCAATCATACAATCGCAATCATACAATTACAATCTGTCAAATAAATCTCCCAAATACAATCTCCCAAATACAATCTCCCAAATACAATCATACAATCACAATCATACATACACAATCATACAATCACAATCATACAATCGCAATCATACAATCGCAATCATACAACCGCAATCATACAATTACAGTATCCCAAATACAATCGCGCAAATACAATCATACAATCACAATCATACAATCACAATCATACAATCACAATCATACAATCGCAATCATACAATTACAATATCCCAAATACAATCTCCCAAATACAATCATACAATCACAATCATACAATCATAATCATACAATCACAATCATACAATCACAATCATACAATCACAATCATACAATCACAATCACACAATCACAATCGTACATTCACAATCATACAATCACAATCATACTATCACAATCATACAATCACAATCATACAATCTCAATCATACAATCACAATCATACAATCATAATCATACAATTACAATCATACATCACAATCATACAATCACAATCATACAATCGCAATCATACAATTACAATATCCCAAATACAATCTCCCAAATACAATCATACAATCACAATCATACAATCACAATCATACAATCACAATCATACAATCACAATCGTACAATCGCATTCATACAATCGCAACCATGCAATCACAATCATACAATCGCAATCATACAATTACAATCTCCCAAATACAATCTCCCAAATACAATCTCCCAGATACCATCATACAATCACATTCATACAATCACAATCATACAATCATAATCATACAATCACAATCATACAATCACAATCATACAATCACAATCATACAATCACAATCATACAATCGCAATCATACAATTGCAATCATACAATCGCAATCATACAATCACAATCATACAATCTCAATCATACAATCACAATCATACAACCACAATCAGACAATCACAATCATACAATCACAATCATACAATCACAATCATACAATCACAATTATGCAATCACAATCATACAATCGCATTCATACAATCGCATTCATACAATCGCAATCATACAATCATAATCATACAATCACAATCGTACAATCACAATCATACAATCACAATCATACATTCAAAATCATGCAATCACAAGCATACAATCATAATCATACAATTACAATCAAGGAATCACAATCATACAATCACAATCATACAATCACAATCAAGGAATCACAATCATACAATCACAATCATACAATCACAATCATACAATCACAATCCTACAATCACAATCGTACAATGACAATCGTACAATCACAATCGCACAACCACAATCAGACAATCACAATCATACAATCACAATCATACAATCACAATCATACAATCACAATCATACAATCACAATCATACTTTCACAATCATACTATCACAATCATACAATCACAATCATACAATCACAGTCATACAATAACAATCATACAATAACAATCATATAATCACAATCATACTATCACAATCATACAATCACAATCATACAATCACAATCATACATTCACAATCATACTTTCACAATCATACTATCACAATCATACAATCACAATCATACAATCACAGTCATACAATAACAATCATACAATAACAATCATATAATCACAATCATACTATCACAATCATACAATCACAATCATACAATCACAATCATACAATCACAATCAAGGAATCACAATCATACAATCACAATCATACAATCACAATCAAGGAATCACAATCATACAATCACAATCATACAATCGCAAGCATACAATCACAATCATACAATCTCAATCATACAATCACAATCATACAATCATAATCATACAATTACAATCATACATCACAATCATACAATCACAATCATACTATCGCAATCATACAATCACAATCACACAATCACAATCGTACATTCACAATCATACAATCACAATCATACAATCACAATCATACAATCACAATCATACAATCTCAATCATACAATCACAATCATACAATCATAATCATACAATTACAATCATACATCACAATCATACAATCACAATCATACAATCGCAATCATACAATTACAATATCCCAAATACAATCTCCCAAATACAATCACCCAAATACAATCATACAATCACAATCATACAATCATAATCATACAATCACAATCATACAATCACAATCATACAATTGCAATCATACTACCACAATCATACAATCACAATCATACAATCACAATCATACAATCGCAATCATACAATCACAATCATACAATCACAATCATACAATCACAATCATACAATCACAATCATACAATCGCATTCATACAATCGCAATCATACAATCACAATCATACAATCGCAATCATACAATTACAATCATACAATCACAATCATACAATCGCAATCATACAATCGCAATCATAAGATCACAATCATACAATCTCAATCATACAATCACAATCATACAACCACAATCAGACAATTACAATCATACAATCACAATCATACAATCACAATCTTACAATCACAATTATGCAATCACAATCATACAATCGCATTCATACAATCGCATTCATACAATCGCAATCATACAATCATAATCATACAATCACAATCGTACAATCACAATCATACAATCACAATCATACATTCAAAATCATGCAATCACAATCATACAATCACAATCATGCAATCACAATCATACAATCAGAATCATACAATCACAATCATACAATCGCAATCATACAATCACAATCATACAATCGCAATCATACAATTACAATCTCCCAAATACAATCTCCCAAATACAATCTCCCAGATACAATCATACAATCACAATCATACAATCACAATCATACAATCATAATCATACAATTACAATCATACATCACAATCATACAATCACAATCATACAATCGCAATCATACAATTACAATATCCCAAATACAATCTCCCAAATACAATCATACAATCACAATCATACAATCACAATCATACAATCACAATCATACAATCACAATCATGCAATCACAATCATACAATCACAATCATACAATCGCATTCATACAACCGCAATCATACAATCACAATCATACAATCGCAATCATACAATCACATTCATACAATCACAATCATACAATCGCAATCATACAATCGCAATCATACAATCGCAATCATACAATCACAATCATACAATCTCAATCATACAATCACAATCATACAACCACAATCAGACAATCACAATCATACAATCACAATCATACAATCACAATCATACAATCACAATTATGCAATCACAATCATACAATCGCATTCATACAATCGCATTCATACAATCGCAATCATACAATCATAATCATACAATCACAATCATACAATCACAATCATACAATCACAATCATACATTCAAAATCATGCAATCACAATCATACAATCACAATCATGCAATCACAATCATACAATCAGAATCATACAATCACAATCATACAATCGCAATCATACAATTACAATCTCCCAAATACAATCTCCCAAATACAATCTCCCAAATACAATCTCCCAACTACAATCTCCCAAATACAATCATACAATCACAATCATAAAATCACAATCATACAATCATAATCACACAATTACAATCATACATCACAATCATACAATCACAATCATACAATCGCAATCATACAATCACAATCATACAATCGCAATCATACAATTACAATCTCCCAAATACAATCTCCCAAATACAATCTGCCACATACAATCATACAATCAGAATCATACAATCACAATCATTCAATAGCAATCGTACAATCACAATCGTACAATCACAATCGCACAACCACAACCAGACAATCACACTCATACAATCACAATCATACATTCAAAATCATGCAATCACAATCATACAATCACAATCATACCATCACAATCATACAATCACAATCATACAATCATAATCATACAATTACAATCATACATCACAATCATACAATCACAATCATACAATCGCAATCATACAATCACAATATCCCAAATACAATCTCCCAAATACAATCATACAATCACAATCATACATACACAATCATACAATCACAATCATACAATCGCAATCATACAATCGCAATCATACAATCGCAATCATACAATTACAGTATCCCAAATACAATCTCGCAAATACAATCATACAATCACAATCATACAATCACAATCATACAATCACAATCATACAATCGCAATCATACAATTACAATATCCCAAATACAATCTCCCAAATACAATCATACAATCACAATCATACAATCATAATCATACAATCACAATCATACAATCACAATCATACAATCACAATCATACAATCACAATCACACAACCACAATCGTACATTCACAATCATACAATCACAATCATACAATCACAATCATACAATCACAATCATACAATCTCAATCATACAATCACAATCATACAATCATAATCATACAATTACAATCATACATCACAATCATACAATCACAATCATACAATCGCAATCATACAATTACAATATCCCAAATACAATCTCCCAAATACAATCATACAATCACAATCATACAATCACAATCATACAATCACAATCATACAATTACAATCGTACAATCGCATTCATACAATCGCAATCATACAATCACAATCATACAATCGCAATCATACAATTACAATCTCCCAAATACAATCTCCCAAATACAATCACCCAAATACAATCATACAATCACAATCATACAATCATAATCATACAATCACAATCATACAATCACAATCATACAATCACAATCATACTATCACAATCATACAATCACAATCATACCATCACAATCATACTATCGCAATCATACATTCAAAATCATGCAATCACAATCATACAATCACAATCATGCAATCACAATCATACAATCATAATCATCCAATCACAATCATACAATCACAATCATACAATCGCAATCATACAATTACAATATCCCAATTACAATCTCCCAAATACAATCATACAATCACAATCATACAATCACAATCATACAATCACAATCATACAATCACAATCGTACAATCGCATTCATATAATCGCAATCATACAATCACAATCATACAATCGCAATCATACAATTACAATCTCCCAAATACAATCTCCCAAATACAATCTCCCAGATACCATCATACAATCACATTCATACAATCACAATCATACAATCATAATCATACAATTACAATCATACATCACAATCATACAATCACAATCATACAATCGCAATCATACAATCGCAATCATACAATTACAATCTCCCAAATAAATCTCCCAAATACAATCTCCCAAATACAATCTCCCAAATACAATCATACAATCACAATCATACAATCACAATCATACAATCACAATCATACAATCACAATCATACTATCACAATCATACAATCACAATCATACAATCACAATCATACAATCACAATCATACAACCACAATCATACAATCGCAATCATACATTCAAAATCATGCAATCACAATCATACAATCACAATCATGCAATCACAATCATACAATCAGAATCATACAATCACAATCATTCAATAGCAATCGTACAATCACAATCGTACAATCACAATCGCACAACCACAACCAGACAATCACACTCATACAATCACAATCATACAATCGCAATCATACAATTACAATCTCCCAAATACAATCTCCCAAATACAATCACCCAAATACAATCATACAATCACAATCATACAATCATAATCATACAATCACAATCATACAATCACAATCAAACAATCACAATCATACAATCACAATCATGCAATCACAATCATACACTCAAAATCATGCAATCACAATCATACAATCACAATCATGCAATCACAATCATACAATCATAGTCATACAATCACAATCCTACAATCACAATCGTACAATCACAATCGTACAATCACAATTGCACAACCACAATCAGTCAATCACAATCATACAATCACAATCATACAATCACTATCATACAATCACAATCATACAATCACAATCGTACTTTCACAATCATACAATCACAATCATACAATCACAATCATACAATTACAATCATACATCACACTCATACAATCACAATTATACAATCGCAATCATACAATTACAATCATACAATCATAATCATACAATTACAATCATACAATCACAATCATACAATCGCAATCATACAATCGCAATCATACAATTACAATCTGTCAAATAAATCTCCCAAATACAATCTCCCAAATACAATCTCCCAAATACAATCATACAATCACAATCATACATACACAATCATACAATCACAATCATACAATCGCAATCATACAATCGCAATCATACAACCGCAATCATACAATTACAGTATCCCAAATACAATCTCGCAAATACAATCATACAATCACAATCATACAATCACAATCATACAATCACAATCATACAATCGCAATCATACAATTACAATATCCCAAATACAATCTCCCAAATACAATCATACAATCACAATCATACAATCATAATCATACAATCACAATCATACAATCACAATCATACAATCACAATCATACAATCACAATCACACAATCACAATCGTACATTCACAATCATACAATCACAATCATACTATCACAATCATACAATCACAATCATACAATCTCAATCATACAATCACAATCATACAATCATAATCATACAATTACAATCATACATCACAATCATACAATCACAATCATACAATCGCAATCATACAATTACAATATCCCAAATACAATCTCCCAAATACAATCATACAATCACAATCATACAATCACAATCATACAATCACAATCATACAATCACAATCGTACAATCGCATTCATACAATCGCAACCATGCAATCACAATCATACAATCGCAATCATACAATTACAATCTCCCAAATACAATCTCCCAAATACAATCTCCCAGATACCATCATACAATCACATTCATACAATCACAATCATACAATCATAATCATACAATCACAATCATACAATCACAATCATACAATCACAATCATACAATCACAATCATACAATCGCAATCATACAATTGCAATCATACAATCGCAATCATACAATCACAATCATACAATCTCAATCATACAATCACAATCATACAACCACAATCAGACAATCACAATCATACAATCACAATCATACAATCACAATCATACAGTCACAATTATGCAATCACAATCATACAATCGCATTCATACAATCGCATTCATACAATCGCAATCATACAATCATAATCATACAATCACAATCGTACAATCACAATCATACAATCACAATCATACATTCAAAATCATGCAATCACAAGCATACAATCATAATCATACAATTACAATCAAGGAATCACAATCATACAATCACAATCATACAATCACAATCAAGGAATCACAATCATACAATCACAATCATACAATCACAATCATACAATCACAATCATACAATCACAATCCTACAATCACAATCGTACAATGACAATCGTACAATCACAATCGCACAACCACAATCAGACAATCACAATCATACAATCACAATCATACAATCACAATCATACAATCACAATCATACAATCACAATCATACTTTCACAATCATACTATCACAATCATACAATCACAATCATACAATCACAGTCATACAATAACAATCATACAATAACAATCATATAATCACAATCATACTATCACAATCATACAATCACAATCATACAATCACAATCATACAATCACAATCATACTTTCACAATCATACTATCACAATCATACAATCACAATCATACAATCACAGTCATACAATAACAATCATACAATAACAATCATATAATCACAATCATACTATCACAATCATACAATCACAATCATACAATCACAATCATACAATCACAATCAAGGAATCACAATCATACAATCACAATCATACAATCACAATCAAGGAATCACAATCATACAATCACAATCATACAATCGCAAGCATACAATCACAATCATACAATCTCAATCATACAATCACAATCATACAATCATAATCATACAATTACAATCATACATCACAATCATACAATCACAATCATACTATCGCAATCATACAATCACAATCACACAATCACAATCGTACATTCACAATCATACAATCACAATCATACAATCACAATCATACAATCACAATCATACAATCTCAATCATACAATCACAATCATACAATCATAATCATACAATTACAATCATACATCACAATCATACAATCACAATCATACAATCGCAATCATACAATTACAATATCCCAAATACAATCTCCCAAATACAATCACCCAAATACAATCATACAATCACAATCATACAATCATAATCATACAATCACAATCATACAATCACAATCATACAATTGCAATCATACTACCACAATCATACAATCACAATCATACAATCACAATCATACAATCGCAATCATACAATCACAATCATACAATCACAATCATACAATCACAATCATACAATCACAATCATACAATCGCATTCATACAATCGCAATCATACAATCACAATCATACAATCGCAATCATACAATTACAATCATACAATCACAATCATACAATCGCAATCATACAATCGCAATCATAAGATCACAATCATACAATCTCAATCATACAATCACAATCATACAACCACAATCAGACAATTACAATCATACAATCACAATCATACAATCACAATCTTACAATCACAATTATGCAATCACAATCATACAATCGCATTCATACAATCGCATTCATACAATCGCAATCATACAATCATAATCATACAATCACAATCGTACAATCACAATCATACAATCACAATCATACATTCAAAATCATGCAATCACAATCATACAATCACAATCATGCAATCACAATCATACAATCAGAATCATACAATCACAATCATACAATCGCAATCATACAATCACAATCATACAATCGCAATCATACAATTACAATCTCCCAAATACAATCTCCCAAATACAATCTCCCAGATACAATCATACAATCACAATCATACAATCACAATCATACAATCATAATCATACAATTACAATCATACATCACAATCATACAATCACAATCATACAATCGCAATCATACAATTACAATATCCCAAATACAATCTCCCAAATACAATCATACAATCACAATCATACAATCACAATCATACAATCACAATCATACAATCACAATCATGCAATCACAATCATACAATCACAATCATACAATCGCATTCATACAACCGCAATCATACAATCACAATCATACAATCGCAATCATACAATCACATTCATACAATCACAATCATACAATCGCAATCATACAATCGCAATCATACAATCGCAATCATACAATCACAATCATACAATCTCAATCATACAATCACAATCATACAACCACAATCAGACAATCACAATCATACAATCACAATCATACAATCACAATCATACAATCACAATTATGCAATCACAATCATACAATCGCATTCATACAATCGCATTCATACAATCGCAATCATACAATCATAATCATACAATCACAATCATACAATCACAATCATACAATCACAATCATACATTCAAAATCATGCAATCACAATCATACAATCACAATCATGCAATCACAATCATACAATCAGAATCATACAATCACAATCATACAATCGCAATCATACAATTACAATCTCCCAAATACAATCTCCCAAATACAATCTCCCAAATACAATCTCCCAACTACAATCTCCCAAATACAATCATACAATCACAATCATAAAATCACAATCATACAATCATAATCACACAATTACAATCATACATCACAATCATACAATCACAATCATACAATCGCAATCATACAATCACAATCATACAATCGCAATCATACAATTACAATCTCCCAAATACAATCTCCCAAATACAATCTGCCACATACAATCATACAATCAGAATCATACAATCACAATCATTCAATAGCAATCGTACAATCACAATCGTACAATCACAATCGCACAACCACAACCAGACAATCACACTCATACAATCACAATCATTCAATAGCAATCGTACAATCACAATCGTACAATCACAATCGCACAACCACAACCAGACAATCACACTCATACAATCACAATCATACAATCGCAATCATACAATTACAATCTCCCAAATACAATCTCCCAAATACAATCACCCAAATACAATCATACAATCACAATCATACAATCATAATCATACAATCACTATCATACAATCACAATCAAACAATCACAATCATACAATCACAATCATGCAATCACAATCATACACTCAAAATCATGCAATCACAATCATACAATCACAATCATGCAATCACAATCATACAATCATAGTCATACAATCACAATCCTACAATCACAATCGTACAATCACAATCGTACAATCACAATTGAACAACCACAATCAGTCAATCACAATCATACAATCACAATCATACAATCACTATCATACAATCACAATCATACAATCACAATCATACTTTCACAATCATACAATCACAATCATACAATCATAATCATACAATCACAATCATACGATCGCTATCATACAATCACAATCATACCATCACAATCATACAATCACAATCATACAATCATAATCATACAATTACAATCATACATCACAATCATACAATCACAATCATACAATCGCAATCATACAATCACAATATCCCAAATACAATCTCCCAAATACAATCATACAATCACAATCATACATACACAATCATACAATCACAATCATACAATCGCAATCATACAATCGCAATCATACAATCGCAATCATACAATTACAGTATCCCAAATACAATCTCGCAAATACAATCATACATCACAATCATACAATCACAATCATACAATCGCAATCATACAATTACAATATCCCAAATACAATCTCCCAAATACAATCATACAATCACAATCATACAATCACAATCATACAATCACAATCATACAATTACAATCGTACAATCGCATTCATACAATCGCAATCATACAATCACAATCATACAATCGCAATCATACAATTACAATCTCCCAAATACAATCTCCCAAATACAATCACCCAAATACAATCATACAATCACAATCATACAATCATAATCATACAATCACAATCATACAATCACAATCATACAATCACAATCATACTATCACAATCATACAATCACAATCATACCATCACAATCATACTATCACAATCATACATTCAAAATCATGCAATCACAATCATACAATCACAATCATGCAATCACAATCATACAATCATAATCATCCAATCACAATCATATAATCACAATCGTACAATCACAATCGTACAATCACAATCGCACAACCACAATCAGACAATTACAATCATACAATCACAATCATACAATCACAATCATACAATCACAATCATACAATCACAATCATACAATCACAATCATACAATCACAATCATACAATCACAATCATACAATCACAATCATACAATCACAATCATACAATCACAATCATACAATCACAATCATACAATCACAAAAATACAATCATAATCATACAATCACAATCATACAATCACAATCATACAATCATAATCATGCAATCACAATCATACGATCGCAATCATACAATCACAATCATACCATCACAATCATACAATCAGAATCATACAATCATAATCATACAATTACAATCATACATCACAATCATACAATCACAATCATACAATCGCAATCATACAATCACAATCATACAATCGTAATCATACAATTACAATCTCCCAAATACAATCTCCCAAATACAATCTCCCAGATACCATCATACAATCACATTCATACAATCACAATCATACAATCATAATCATACAATTACAATCATACATCACAATCATACAATCACAATCATACAATCGCAATCATACAATCACAATCATGCAATCACAATCATACAATCACAATCATACAATCGCATTCATACAACCGCAATCATACCATCACAATCATACAATCACAATCATACAATCACAATCATACAATCACAATCATACAATCACAATCATACAATCGCAATCATACAGTCGCAATCATACAATCGCAATCATACAATCACAATCATACAATCTCAATCATACAATCACAATCATACAACCACAATCAGACAATCACAATCATACAATCACAATCATACAATCACAATCATACAATCACAATTATACAATCACAATCATACAATCGCATTCATACAATCGCATTCATACAATCGCAATCATACAATCATAATCATACAATCACAATCGTACAATCACAATCATACAATCACAATCATACATTCAAAATCATGCAATCACAATCATACAATCATAATCATACAATTACAATCAAGGAATCACAATCATACAATCACAATCATACAATCACAATCAAGGAATCACAATCATACAATCACAATCATACAATCGCAAGCATACAATCACAATCATACAATCTCAATCATACAATCACAATCATACAATCATAATCATACAATTACAATCATACATCACAATCATACAATCACAATCATACTATCGCAATCATACAATCACAATCACACAATCACAATCGTACATTCACAATCATACAATCACAATCATACAATCACAATCATACAATCACAATCATACAATCTCAATCATACAATCACAATCATACAATCATAATCATACAATTACAATCATACATCACAATCATACAATCACAATCATACAATCGCAATCATACAATTACAATATCCCAAATACAATCTCCCAAATACAATCACCCAAATACAATCATACAATCACAATCATACAATCATAATCATACAATCACAATCATACAATCACAATCATACAATTGCAATCATACTACCACAATCATACAATCACAATCATACAATCGCAATCATACAATCACAATCATACAATCACAATCATACAATCACAATCATACAATCACAATCATACAATCGCATTCATACAATCGCAATCATACAATCACAATCATACAATCGCAATCATACAATTACAATCATACAATCACAATCATACAATCGCAATCATACAATCGCAATCATAAGATCACAATCATACAATCTCAATCATACAATCACAATCATACAACCACAATCAGACAATTACAATCATACAATCACAATCATACAATCACAATCATACAATCACAATTATGCAATCACAATCATACAATCGCATTCATACAATCGCATTCATACAATCGCAATCATACAATCATAATCATACAATCACAATCGTACAATCACAATCATACAATCACAATCATACATTCAAAATCATGCAATCACAATCATACAATCATAATCATACAATTACAATCAAGGAATCACAATCATACAATCACAATCATACAATCACAATCAAGGAATCACAATCATACAATCACAATCATACAATCACAATCATACAATCACAATCAAGGAATCACAATCATACAATCACAATCATACAATCACAATCAAGGAATCACAATCATACAATCACAATCATACAATCGCAAGCATACAATCACAATCATACAATCTCAATCATACAATCACAATCATACAATCATAATCATACAATTACAATCATACATCACAATCATACAATCACAATCATACTATCGCAATCATACAATCACAATCACACAATCACAATCGTACATTCACAATCATACAATCACAATCATACAATCACAATCATACAATCACAATCATACAATCTCAATCATACAATCACAATCATACAATCATAGTCATACAATTACAATCATACATCACAATCATACAATCACAATCATACAATCGCAATCATACAATTACAATATCCCAAATACAATCTCCCAAATACAATCACCCAAATACAATCATACAATCACAATCATACAATCATAATCATACAATCACAATCATACAATCACAATCATACAATTGCAATCATACTACCACAATCATACAATCACAATCATACAATCGCAATCATACAATCACAATCATACAATCACAATCATACAATCACAATCATACAATCACAATCATACAATCGCATTCATACAATCGCAATCATACAATCACAATCATACAATCGCAATCATACAATTACAATCATACAATCACAATCATACAATCGCAATCATACAATCGCAATCATAAGATCACAATCATACAATCTCAATCATACAATCACAATCATACAACCACAATCAGACAATTACAATCATACAATCACAATCATACAATCACAATCATACAATCACAATTATGCAATCACAATCATACAATCGCATTCATACAATCGCATTCATACAATCGCAATCATACAATCATAATCATACAATCACAATCGTACAATCACAATCATACAATCACAATCATACATTCAAAATCATGCAATCACAATCATACAATCACAATCATGCAATCACAATCATACAATCAGAATCATACAATCACAATCATACAATCGCAATCATACAATCACAATCATACAATCGCAATCATACAATCACAGTCATACAATCACAGTCATACAATCACAATCATACTATCACAATCATACAATCACAGTCATACAATCACAATCATACAATCACAATCATACTATCACAATCATACAATCACAATCATACAATCACAATCATGCAATCACAATCATACAATCACAATCATACAATCGCAATCATACAATCATAATCATACAATCACAATCATACAATCACAATCATACAATCACAATCATGCAATCACAATCATACAATCACAATCATACAATCACAATCATACAATCACAATCATACAATCGCAATCATACAATCACAATCATACAATCACAATCATGCAATCACAATCATACAATCACAATCATACAATCGCATTCATACAATCGCAATCATACAATCACAATCATACAATCGCAATCATACAATTACAATCATACAATCACAATCATACAATCGCAATCATACAATCGCAATCATAAAATCACAATCATACAATCTCAATCATACAATCACAATCATACAACCACAATCAGACAATTACAATCATACAATCACAATCATACAATCACAATCATACAATCACAATCATACAATCACAATTATGCAATCACAATCATACAATCGCATTCATACAATCGCATTCATACAATCGCAATCATACAATCATAATCATACAATCACAATCGTACAATCACAATCATACAATCACAATCATACATTCAAAATCATGCAATCACAATCATACAATCACAATCATGCAATCACAATCATACAATCAGAATCATACAATCACAATCATACAATCGCAATCATACAATCACAATCATACAATCGCAATCATACAATTACAATCTCCCAAATACAATCTCCCAAATACAATCTCCCAGATACAATCATACAATCACAATCATACAATCACAATCATACAATCACAATCATACAATCATAATCATACAATTACAATCATACATCACAATCATACAATCACAATCATACAATCGCAATCATACAATTACAATATCCCAAATACAATCTCCCAAATACAATCATACAATCACAATCATACAATCACAATCATACAATCACAATCATACAATCACAATCATACAATCACAATCATGCAATCACAATCATACTATCACAATCATACAATCACAATCATACAATCACAATCATACAATCACAATCATACAATCACAATCATACAATCACAATCATACATTCAAAATCATGCAATCACAATCATACAATCACAATCATGCAATCACAATCATACAACCATAATCATGCAATCACAATCATACAATCACAATCGTACAATCACAATCGTACAATCACAATCGCACAACCACAATCATACAATCATAATCATACAATCACAATCATACTTTCACAATCATACAATCACAATCATACAATCACAATCATACAATCACAATCATACAATCACAATCATACAATCACAATCATACAATCACAATCATACAATCGCAATCATACAATCGCAATCATACAATCGCAATCATACAATCACAATCATACAATCTCAATCATACAATCACAATCATACAATCACAATCATACAATCATAATCATACAATTACAATCATACATCACAATCATACAATCACAATCATACAATCGCAATCATACAATCACAATCATACAGTCGCAATCATACAATTACAATCTCCCAAATACAATCTCCCAAATACAATCTCCCAAATACAATCTCCCAAATACAATCATACAATCACAATCATACAATCACAATCATACAATCACAATCATACAATCACAATCATACAATCACAATCATACAATCACAATCATACTATCACAATCATACAATCACAATCATACAATCACAATCATACAATCACAATCATACAATCATAATCATACAATCACAATCATACAATCACAATCATACAATCACAATCATACTATCACAATCATACAATCACAATCATACAATCACAATCATACAATCACAATCATACAATCACAATCATACAATCACAATCATACAATCACAATCATACATTCAAAATCATGCAATCACAATCATACAATCACAATCATGCAATCACAATCATACAACCATAATCATGCAATCACAATCATACAATCACAATCGTACAATCACAATCGTACAATCACAATCGCACAACCACAATCATACAATCATAATCATACAATCACAATCATACTTTCACAATCATACAATCACAATCATACAATCACAATCATACAATCACAATCATACAATCACAATCATACAATCACAATCATACAATCACAATCATACAATCGCAATCATACAATCGCAATCATACAATCGCAATCATACAATCACAATCATACAATCTCAATCATACAATCACAATCATACAATCACAATCATACAATCATAATCATACAATTACAATCATACATCACAATCATACAATCACAATCATACAATCGCAATCATACAATCACAATCATACAGTCGCAATCATACAATTACAATCTCCCAAATACAATCTCCCAAATACAATCTCCCAAATACAATCTCCCAAATACAATCATACAATCACAATCATACAATCACAATCATACAATCACAATCATACAATCACAATCATACTATCACAATCATACAATCACAATCATACAATCACAATCATACAATCACAATCATACAATCACAATCATACAATCACAATCATACAATCACAATCGTACAATCACAATCATACATTCAAAATCATGCAATCACAATCATACAATCACAATCATGCAATCGCAATCATACAATCACAATCATACAATCACAATCATACAATCACAATCATACAATCACAATCATACAATCACAATCAGACAATCACAATCATACAATCACAATCATACAATCACAATCATACAATCACAATCATACAATCACAATCATGCAATCACAATCATACACTCAAAATCATGCAATCACAATCATACAATCACAATCATGCAATCACAATCATACAATCATAGTCATACAATCACAATCCTACAATCACAATCGTACAATCACAATCGTACAATCACAATTGCACAACCACAATCAATCAATCACAATCATACAATCACAATCATACAATCACTATCATACAATCACAATCATACAATCACAATCATACTTTCACAATCATACAATCACAATCATACAATCACAATCATACAATCACAGTCATACAATCACAATCATGCAATCACAATCATACTATCACAATCATACAATCACAATCATACAATCACAATCATACAATCACAATCATACAATCAAAATCATACAATCACAATCATACAATCACAATCGAAGAATCACAATCATACAATCACAATCATACAATCGCAAGCATACAATCACAATCATACAATCTCAATCATACAATCACAATCATACAATCATAATCATACAATTACAATCATACATCACACTCATACAATCACAATCATACAATCGCAATCATACAATTACAATATCCCAAATACAATCTCCCAAATACAATCATACAATCACAATCATACAATCACAATCATACAATCACAATCATACAATCACAATCATACAATCGCAATCATACAATTACAATATCCCAAATACAATCTCCCAAATACAATCATACAATCACAATCATACAATCACAATCATACAATCATAATCATACAATTACAATCAGACATCACAATCATACAATCACAATCATACAATCGCAATCATACAATCACAATCATACAATCACAATCATACAATCGCAATCATACAATCACAATTATGCAATCACAATCATACAATCGCATTCATACAATCGCAATCATACAATCACAATCATACAATCACAATCATACAATCACAATCATACAATCACAATCATACAATCACAATCATAAAATCACAAAAATACAAACTTAATCATACAATCACAATCATACAGTCACAATCATACAATGACAATCATACAATCATAATCATACAATCACAATCATACGATCGCAATCATACAATCACAATCATACCATCACAATCATACAATCACAATCATACAATCATAATCATACAATTACAATCATACATCACAATCATACAATCACAATCATACAATCGCAATCATACAATCACAATATCCCAAATACAATCTCCCAAATACAATCATACAATCACAATCATACATACACAATCATACAAACACAATCATACAATCGCAATCATACAATCGCAATCATACAATCGCAATCATACAATTACAGTATCCCAAATACAATCTCGCAAATACAATCATACAATCACAATCATACAATCACAATCATACAATCACAATCATACAATCACAATCATACAATCACAATCATACTATCACAATCATACAATCACAATCATACAATCACAATCATACAATCACAATCATACAATCATAATCATACAATCACAATCATACAATCACAATCATACAATCACAATCATACTATCACAATCATACAATCACAATCATACAATCACAATCATACAATCACAATCATACAATCACAATCATACAATCACAATCATACATTCAAAATCATGCAATCACAATCATACAATCACAATCATGCAATCACAATCATACAACCATAATCATGCAATCACAATCATACAATCACAATCGTACAATCACAATCGTACAATCACAATCGCACAACCACAATCATACAATCATAATCATACAATCACAATCATACTTTCACAATCATACAATCACAATCATACAATCACAATCATACAATCACAATCATACAATCACAATCATACAATCACAATCATACAATCACAATCATACAATCGCAATCATACAATCGCAATCATACAATCGCAATCATACAATCACAATCATACAATCTCAATCATACAATCACAATCATACAATCACAATCATACAATCATAATCATACAATTACAATCATACATCACAATCATACAATCACAATCATACAATCGCAATCATACAATCACAATCATACAGTCGCAATCATACAATTACAATCTCCCAAATACAATCTCCCAAATACAATCTCCCAAATACAATCTCCCAAATACAATCATACAATCACAATCATACAATCACAATCATACAATCACAATCATACAATCACAATCATACAATCACAATCATACAATCACAATCATACAATCACAATCATACAATCACAATCATACAATCACAATCATACAATCACAATCGTACAATCACAATCGTACAATCACAATCATACATTCAAAATCATGCAATCACAATCATACAATCACAATCATGCAATCGCAATCATACAATCACAATCATACAATCACAATCATACAATCACAATCATACAATCACAATCATACAATCACAATCAGACAATCACAATCATACAATCACAATCATACAATCACAATCATACAATCACAATCATACAATCACAATCATGCAATCACAATCATACACTCAAAATCATGCAATCACAATCATACAATCACAATCATGCAATCACAATCATACAATCATAGTCATACAATCACAATCCTACAATCACAATCGTACAATCACAATCGTACAATCACAATTGCACAACCACAATCAGTCAATCACAATCATACAATCACAATCATACAATCACTATCATTCAATCACAATCATACAATCACAATCATACTTTCACAATCATACAATCACAATCATACAATCACAATCATACAATCACAGTCATACAATCACAATCATGCAATCACAATCATACTATCACAATCATACAATCACAATCATACAATCACAATCATACAATCACAATCATACAATCACAATCATACAATCAAAATCATACAATCACAATCATACAATCACAATCGAAGAATCACAATCATACAATCACAATCATACAATCGCAAGCATACAATCACAATCATACAATCTCAATCATACAATCACAATCATACAATCATAATCATACAATTACAATCATACATCACACTCATACAATCACAATCATACAATCGCAATCATACAATTACAATATCCCAAATACAATCTCCCAAATACAATCATACAATCACAATCATACAATCACAATCATACAATCACAATCATACAATCACAATCATACAATCACAATCATACAATCATAATCATACAATTACAATCAGACATCACAATCATACAATCACAATCATACAATCGCAATCATACAATCACAATCATACAATCACAATCATACAATCGCAATCATACAATCACAATTATGCAATCACAATCATACAATCGCATTCATACAATCGCAATCATACAATCACAATCATACAATCACAATCATACAATCACAATCATAAAATCACAAAAATACAAACTTAATCATACAATCACAATCATACAGTCACAATCATACAATCACAATCATACAATCATAATCATACAATCACAATCATACGATCGCAATCATACAATCACAATCATACCATCACAATCATACAATCACAATCATACAATCATAATCATACAATTACAATCATACATCACAATCATACAATCACAATCATACAATCGCAATCATACAATCACAATATCCCAAATACAATCTCCCAAATACAATCATACAATCACAATCATACATACACAATCATACAATCACAATCATACAATCGCAATCATACAATCGCAATCATACAATCGCAATCATACAATTACAGTATCCCAAATACAATCTCGCAAATACAATCATACAATCACAATCATACAATCACAATCATACAATCACAATCATACAATCGCAATCATACAATTACAATATCCCAAATACAATCTCCCAAATACAATCATACAATCACAATCACACAATCACAATCATACAATCATAACCATACAATTACAATCATACATCACAATCATACAATCACAATCATACTATCACAATCATACAATCACAATCATACAATCACAATCATACAATCACAATCATACAATCACAATCATACAATCACAACCATACAATCACAATCATACAATCATAATCATACAATCACAATCATACAATCACAATCATACAATCACAATCATACAATCACAATCATACAATCACAATCATGCAATCACAATCATACACTCAAAATCATGCAATCACAATCATACATCACAATCATACAATCACAATCATACAATCGCAATCATACAATCACAATCATACAGTCGCAATCATACAATTACAATCTCCCAAATACAATCTCCCAAATACAATCTCCCAAATACAATCTCCCAAATACAATCATACAATCACAATCATACAATCACAATCATACAATCACAATCATACAATCACAATCATACTATCACAATCATACAATCACAATCATACAATCACAATCATACAATCACAATCATACAATCACAATCATACAATCACAATCATACAATCACAATCATACAATCACAATCATACAATCACAATCATACAATCACAATCATACATTCAAAATCATGCAATCACAATCATACAATCACAATCATACAATCACAATCATACAATCACAATCATACAATCACAATCATACAATCGCAATCATACAATCACAATCATACATTCAAAATCATGCAATCACACTCATACAATCACAATCATACAATCACAATCATACAATCATAATCATACAATCACAATCCTACAATCACAATCGTACAATCACAATCGTACAATCACAATCGCACAACCACAATCAGTCAATCACAATCATACAATCACAATCATACAATCACAATCATACAATCACAATCATACAATCACAATCATACTTTCACAATCATACAATCACAATCATACAATCACAATCATACAATCACAATCAGACAATCACAATCATACAATCACAATCATACAATCACAATCATACAATCACAATCATGCAATCACAATCATGCAATCACAATCATACACTCAAAATCATGCAATCACAATCATACAATCACAATCATGCAACCACAATCATACAATCATAATCATACAATCACAATCCTACAATCACAATCGTACAATCACAATCGTACAATCACAATCGCACAACCACAATCAGTCATCACAATCATACAATCACAATCATACAATCACAATCATACAATCACAATCATACAATCACAATCATACGTTCACAATCATACAATCACAATCATACAATCACAATCATACAATCACAGTCATACAATCACAATCATGCAATCACAATCATACAATCACAATCATACAATCGCAATCATACAATCACAATCATACAAACGCAATCATACAATTACAATCTCCCAAATACAATCTCCCAAATACAATCACCCAAATACAATCATACAATCACAATCATACAATCATAATCATACAATCACAATCATACAATCACAATCATACAATCACAATCATACAATCACAATCATACAATCGCAATCATACAATCGCAATCATACAATCACAATCATACAATCTCAATCATACAATCACAATCATACAACCACAATCAGACAATCACAATCATACAATCACAATCATACAATCACAATTATGCAATCACAATCATACAATCGCATTCATACAATCGCAATCATACAATCACAATCATACAATCACAATCATACAATCACAATCATAAAATCACAAAAATACAAACTTAATCATACAATCACAATCATACAATCGCAATCATACAATCACAATCATACAATCATAATCATACAACCACAATCATACGATCGCAATCATACAATCACAATCATACCATCACAATCATATAATCACAATCATACAATCATAATCATACAATTACAATCATACATCACAATCATACAATCACAATCATACAATCGCAATCATACAATTACAATATCCCAAATACAATCTCCCAAATACAATCATACAATCACAATCATACATACACAATCATACAATCACAATCATACAATCACAATCATACAATCATAATCATGCAATTACAATCATACATCACAATCATACAATCACAATCATACGATCGCAATCATACAATTACAATATCCCAAATACAATCTCCCAAATACAATCACCCAAATACAATCATACAATCACAATCATACAATCATAATCATACAATCACAATCATACAATCACAATCATACAATCACAATCATACAATCACAATCATACAATCACAATCATACAATCACAATCATACTATCGCAATCATACAATCACAATCATACCATCACAATCATACAATCACAATCATACAATCACAATCATACAAACACAATCATACAATCACAATCATACAATCACAATCATACTATCACAATCATACAATCACAATCATACAATCACAATCATACAATCACAATCATACAATCATAATCATACAATCACAATCATACAATCACAATCATACAATCACAATCATACTATCACAATCATACAATCACAATCATACAATCACAATCATACAATCACAATCATACAATCACAATCATACAATCACAATCATACATTCAAAATCATGCAATCACAATCATACAATCACAATCATGCAATCACAATCATACAACCATAATCATGCAATCACAATCATACAATCACAATCGTACAATCACAATCGTACAATCACAATCGCACAACCACAATCATACAATCATAATCATACAATCACAATCATACTTTCACAATCATACAATCACAATCATACAATCACAATCATACAATCACAATCATACAATCACAATCATACAATCACAATCATACAATCACAATCATACAATCGCAATCATACAATCGCAATCATACAATCGCAATCATACAATCACAATCATACAATCTCAATCATACAATCACAATCATACAATCACAATCATACAATCATAATCATACAATTACAATCATACATCACAATCATACAATCACAATCATACAATCACAATCATACAATCACAATCATACAATCACAATCATACAATCACAATCATACATTCAAAATCATGCAATCACAATCATACAATCACAATCATACAATCACAATCATACAATCACAATCATACAATCACAATCATACAATCACAATCATACAATCGCAATCATACAATCACAATCATACATTCAAAATCATGCAATCACACTCATACAATCACAATCATACAATCACAATCATACAATCATAATCATACAATCACAATCCTACAATCACAATCGTACAATCACAATCGTACAATCACAATCGCACAACCACAATCAGTCAATCACAATCATACAATCACAATCATACAATCACAATCATACAATCACAATCATACAATCACAATCATACAATCACAATCATACAATCACAATCATACTTTCACAATCATACAATCACAATCATACAATCACAATCATACAATCACAATCAGACAATCACAATCATACAATCACAATCATACAATCACAATCATACAATCACAATCATGCAATCACAATCATGCAATCACAATCATACACTCAAAATCATGCAATCACAATCATACAATCACAATCATGCAACCACAATCATACAATCATAATCATACAATCACAATCCTACAATCACAATCGTACAATCACAATCGTACAATCACAATCGCACAACCACAATCAGTCATCACAATCATACAATCACAATCATACAATCACAATCATACAATCACAATCATACAATCACAATCATACAATCACAATCATACGTTCACAATCATACAATCACAATCATACAATCACAATCATACAATCACAGTCATACAATCACAATCATGCAATCACAATCATACAATCACAATCATACAATCGCAATCATACAATCACAATCATACAATCGCAATCATACAATTACAATCTCCCAAATACAATCTCCCAAATACAATCACCCAAATACAATCATACAATCACAATCATACAATCATAATCATACAATCACAATCATACAATCACAATCATACAATCACAATCATACAATCACAATCATACAATCGCAATCATACAATCGCAATCATACAATCACAATCATACAATCTCAATCATACAATCACAATCATACAACCACAATCAGACAATCACAATCATACAATCACAATCATACAATCACAATTATGCAATCACAATCATACAATCGCATTCATACAATCGCAATCATACAATCACAATCATACAATCACAATCATACAATCACAATCATAAAATCACAAAAATACAAACTTAATCATACAATCACAATCATACAATCGCAATCATACAATCACAATCATACAATCATAATCATACAACCACAATCATACGATCGCAATCATACAATCACAATCATACCATCACAATCATACAATCACAATCATACAATCATAATCATACAATTACAATCATACATCACAATCATACAATCACAATCATACAATCGCAATCATACAATTACAATATCCCAAATACAATCTCCCAAATACAATCATACAATCACAATCATACATACACAATCATACAATCACAATCATACAATCACAATCATACAATCATAATCATGCAATTACAATCATACATCACAATCATACAATCACAATCATACGATCGCAATCATACAATTACAATATCCCAAATACAATCTCCCAAATACAATCACCCAAATACAATCATACAATCACAATCATACAATCATAATCATACAATCACAATCATACAATCACAATCATACAATCACAATCATACAATCACAATCATACAATCACAATCATACAATCACAATCATACTATCGCAATCATACAATCACAATCATACCATCACAATCATACAATCACAATCATACAATCACAATCATACAAACACAATCATACAATCACAATCATACAATCACAATCATACTATAACAATCATACAATCACAATCATACAATCACAATCATACAATCACAATCATACAATCATAATCATACAATCACAATCATACAATCACAATCATACAATCACAATCATACTATCACAATCATACAATCACAATCATACAATCACAATCATACAATCACAATCATACAATCACAATCATACAATCACAATCATACATTCAAAATCATGCAATCACAATCATACAATCACAATCATGCAATCACAATCATACAACCATAATCATGCAATCACAATCATACAATCACAATCGTACAATCACAATCGTACAATCACAATCGCACAACCACAATCATACAATCATAATCATACAATCACAATCATACTTTCACAATCATACAATCACAATCATACAATCACAATCATACAATCACAATCATACAATCACAATCATACAATCACAATCATACAATCACAATCATACAATCGCAATCATACAATCGCAATCATACAATCGCAATCATACAATCACAATCATACAATCTCAATCATACAATCACAATCATACAATCACAATCATACAATCATAATCATACAATTACAATCATACATCACAATCATACAATCACAATCATACAATCGCAATCATACAATCACAATCATACAGTCGCAATCATACAATTACAATCTCCCAAATACAATCTCCCAAATACAATCTCCCAAATACAATCTCCCAAATACAATCATACAATCACAATCATACAATCACAATCATACAATCACAATCATACAATCACAATCATACTATCACAATCATACAATCACAATCATACAATCACAATCATACAATCACAATCATACAATCACAATCATACAATCACAATCATACAATCACAATCGTACAATCACAATCATACATTCAAAATCATGCAATCACAATCATACAATCACAATCATGCAATCGCAATCATACAATCACAATCATGCAATCGCAATCATACAATCACAATCATACAATCACAATCATACAATCACAATCAGACAATCACAATCATACAATCACAATCATACAATCACAATCATACAATCACAATCATACAATCACAATCATGCAATTACAATCATACACTCAAAATCATGCAATCACAATCATACAATCACAATCATGCAATCACAATCATACAATCATAGTCATACAATCACAATCCTACAATCACAATCGTACAATCACAATCGTACAATCACAATTGCACAACCACAATCAGTCAATCACAATCATACAATCACAATCATACAATCACTATCATACAATCACAATCATACAATCACAATCATACTTTCACAATCATACAATCACAATCATACAATCACAATCATACAATCACAGTCATACAATCACAATCATGCAATCGCAATCATACAATTACAATATCCCAAATACAATCTCCCAAATACAATCATACAATCACAATCATACAATCACAATCATACAATCACAATCATACAATCATAATCATACAATTACAATCAGACATCACAATACATACAATCACAATCATACAATCGCAATCATACAATCACAATCATACAATCGCAATCATACAATCACAATTATGCAATCACAATCATACAATCGCATTCATACAATCGCAATCATACAATCACAATCATACAATCACAATCATACAATCACAATCATAAAATCACAAAAATACAAACTTAATCATACAATCACAATCATACAGTCACAATCATACAATCACAATCATACAATCATAATCATACAATCACAATCATACGATCGCAATCATACAATCACAATCATACCATCACAATCATACAATCACAATCATACAATCATAATCATACAATTACAATCATACATCACAATCATACAATCACAATCATACAATCGCAATCATACAATCACAATATCCCAAATACAATCTCCCAAATACAATCATACAATCACAATCATACAATCACAATCATACAATCACAATCATACAATCACAATCATACAATCACAATCATACAATCACAATCATACTATCACAATCATACAATCACAATCATACAATCACAATCATACAATCACAATCATACAATCACAATCATACAATCACAATCATACAATCACAATCATACAATCACAATCATACAATCACAATCGTACAATCACAATCATACATTCAAAATCATGCAATCACAATCATACAATCACAATCATGCAATCGCTATCATACAATCACAATCATACAATCACAATCATACAATCACAATCATACAATCACAATCATACAATCACAATCAGACAATCACAATCATACAATCACAATCATACAATCACAATCATACAATCACAATCATACAATCACAATCATACAATCACAATCATGCAATCACAATCATACACTCAAAATCATGCAATCACAATCATACAATCATAATCATACAATTACAATCATACATCACAAACATACAATCACAATCATACGATCGCAATCATACAATTACAATATCCCAAATACAATCTCCCAAATACAATCACCCAAATACAATCATACAATCACAATCATACAATCATAATCATACAATCACAATCATACAATCACAATCATACAATCACAATCATACAATCACAATCATACAATCACAATCATACAATCACAATCATACAAACACAATCATACAATCACAATCATACAATCACAATCATACAATCGCATTCATACAATCGCAATCATACAATCACAATCATACAATCGCAATCATACAATTACAATCTCCCAAATACAATCTCCCAAATACAATCACCCAAATACAATCATACAATCACAATCATACAATCATAATCATACAATCATAATCATGCAATCACAATCATACAATCACAATCGTACAATCACAATCGCACAACCACAATCATACAATCATAATCATACAATCACAATCATACTTTCACAATCATACAATCACAATCATACAATCACAATCATACAATCACAATCATACAATCACAATCATACAATCACAATCATACAATCGCAATCATACAATCGCAATCATACAATCACAATCATACAATCTCAATCATACAATCACAATCATACAACCACAATCAGACAATCACAATCATACAATCACAATCATACAATCACAATTATGCAATCACAATCATACAATCGCATTCATACAATCGCAATCATACAATCACAATCATACAATCACAATCATACAATCACAATCATAAAATCACAAAAATACAAACTTAATCATACAATCACAATCATACAATCGCAATCATACAATCACAATCATACAATCATAATCATACAATCACAATCATACGATCGCAATCATACAATCACAAACATACCATCACAATCATACAATCACAATCATACAATCATAATCATACAATTACAATCATACATCACAATCATACAATCACAATCATACAATCGCAATCATACAATTACAATATCCCAAATACAATCTCCCAAATACAATCATACAATCACAATCATACATACACAATCATACAATCACAATCGTACAATCACAATCGCACAACCACAATCATACAATCATAATCATACAATCACAATCATACTTTCACAATCATACAATCACAATCCTACAATCACAATCGTACAATGACAATCGTACAATCACAATCGCACAACCACAATCAGACAATCACAATCATACAATCACAATCATACAATCACAATCATACAATCACAATCATACAATCACAATCATACAATCACAATCATACTTTCACAATCATACTATCACAATCATACAATCACAATCATACAATCACAGTCATACAATAACAATCATACAATAACAATCATATAATCACAATCATACTATCACAATCATACAATCACAATCATACAATCACAATCATACAATCACAATCAAGGAATCACAATCATACAATCACAATCATACAATCACAATCAAGGAATCACAATCATACAATCACGATCATACAATCGCAAGCATACAATCACAATCATACAATCTCAATCATACAATCACAATCATACAATCATAATCATACAATTACAATCATACATCACAATCATACAATCACAATCATACTATCGCAATCATACAATCACAATCACACAATCACAATCGTACATTCACAATCATACAATCACAATCATACAATCACAATCATACAATCACAATCATACAATCTCAATCATACAATCACAATCATACAATCATAATCATACAATTACAATCATACATCACAATCATACAATCACAATCATACAATCGCAATCATACAATTACAATATCCCAAATACAATCTCCCAAATACAATCACCCAAATACAATCATACAATCACAATCATACAATCATAATCATACAATCACAATCATACAATCACAATCATACAATTGCAATCATACTACCACAATCATACAATCACAATCATACAATCACAATCATACAATCGCAATCATACAATCACAATCATACAATCACAATCATACAATCACAATCATACAATCACAATCATACAATCGCATTCATACAATCGCAATCATACAATCACAATCATACAATCGCAATCATACAATTACAATCATACAATCACAATCATACAATCGCAATCATACAATCGCAATCATAAGATCACAATCATACAATCTCAATCATACAATCATAATCATACAACCACAATCAGACAATTACAATCATACAATCACAATCATACAATCACAATCATACAATCACAATTATGCAATCACAATCATACAATCGCATTCATACAATCGCATTCATACAATCGCAATCATACAATCATAATCATACAATCACAATCGTACAATCACAATCATACAATCACAATCATACATTCAAAATCATGCAATCACAATCATACAATCACAATCATGCAATCACAATCATACAATCAGAATCATACAATCACAATCATACAATCGCAATCATACAATCACAATCATACAATCGCAATCATACAATTACAATCTCCCAAATACAATCTCCCAAATACAATCTCCCAGATACAATCATACAATCACAATCATACAATCACAATCATACAATCATAATCATACAATTACAATCATACATCACAATCATACAATCACAATCATACAATCGCAATCATACAATTACAATATCCCAAATACAATCTCCCAAATACAATCATACAATCACAATCATACAATCACAATCATACAATCACAATCATACAATCACAATCATGCAATCACAATCATACAATCACAATCATACAATCGCATTCATACAACCGCAATCATACAATCACAATCATACAATCGCAATCACACAATCACATTCATACAATCACAATCATACAATCGCAATCATACAATCGCAATCATACAATCGCAATCATACAATCACAATCATACAATCTCAATCATACAATCACAATCATACAACCACAATCAGACAATCACAATCATACAATCACAATCATACAATCACAATCATACAATCACAATTATGCAATCACAATCATACAATCGCATTCATACAATCGCATTCATACAATCGCAATCATACAATCATAATCATACAATCACAATCATACAATCACAATCATACAATCACAATCATACATTCAAAATCATGCAATCACAATCATACAATCACAATCATGCAATCACAATCATACAATCAGAATCATACAATCACAATCATACAATCGCAATCATACAATTACAATCTCCCAAATACAATCTCCCAAATACAATCTCCCAAATACAATCTCCCAACTACAATCTCCCAAATACAATCATACAATCACAATCATAAAATCACAATCATACAATCATAATCACACAATTACAATCATACATCACAATCATACAATCACAATCATACAATCGCAATCATACAATCACAATCATACAATCGCAATCATACAATTACAATCTCCCAAATACAATCTCCCAAATACAATCTGCCACATACAATCATACAATCAGAATCATACAATCACAATCATTCAATAGCAATCGTACAATCACAATCGTACAATCACAATCGCACAACCACAACCAGACAATCACACTCATACAATCACAATCATACAATCGCAATCATACAATTACAATCTCCCAAATACAATCTCCCAAATACAATCACCCAAATACAATCATACAATCACAATCATACAATCATAATCATACAATCACAATCATACAATCACAATCAAACAATCACAATCATACAATCACAATCATGCAATCACAATCATACACTCAAAATCATGCAATCACAATCATACAATCACAATCATGCAATCACAATCATACAATCATAGTCATACAATCACAATCCTACAATCACAATCGTACAATCACAATCGTACAATCACAATTGAACAACCACAATCAGTCAATCACAATCATACAATCACAATCATACAATCACTATCATACAATCCCAATCATACAATCACAATCATACTTTCACAATCATACAATCACAATCATACAATCATAATCATACAATCACAATCATACGATCGCTATCATACAATCACAATCATACCATCACAATCATACAATCACAATCATACAATCATAATCATACAATTACAATCATACATCACAATCATACAATCACAATCATACAATCGCAATCATACAATCACAATATCCCAAATACAATCTCCCAAATACAATCATACAATCACAATCATACATACACAATCATACAATCACAATCATACAATCGCAATCATACAATCGCAATCATACAATCGCAATCATACAATTACAGTATCCCAAATACAATCTCGCAAATACAATCATACAATCACAATCATACAATCACAATCATACAATCACAATCATACAATCGCAATCATACAATTACAATATCCCAAATACAATCTCCCAAATACAATCATACAATCACAATCATACAATCATAATCATACAATCACAATCATACAATCACAATCATAAAATCACAATCATACAATCACAATCACACAATCACAATCACACAATCACAATCGTACATTCACAATCATACAATCACAATCATACAATCACAATCATACAATCACAATCATACAATCTCAATCATACAATCACAATCATACAATCATAATCATACAATTACAATCATACATCACAATCATACAATCACAATCATACAATCGCAATCATACAATTACAATATCCCAAATACAATCTCCCAAATACAATCATACAATCACAATCATACAATCACAATCATACAATCACAATCATACAATTACAATCGTACAATCGCATTCATACAATCGCAATCATACAATCACAATCATACAATCGCAATCATACAATTACAATCTCCCAAATACAATCTCCCAAATACAATCACCCAAATACAATCATACAATCACAATCATACAATCATAATCATACAATCACAATCATACAATCACAATCATACAATCACAATCATACTATCACAATCATACAATCACAATCATACCATCACAATCATACTATCACAATCAAACATTCAAAATCATGCAATCACAATCATACAATCACAATCATGCAATCACAATCATACAATCATAATCATCCAATCACAATCATATAATCACAATCGTACAATCACAATCGTACAATCACAATCGCACAACCACAATCAGACAATTACAATCATACAATCACAATCATACAATCACAATCATACAATCACAATCATACAATCACAATCATACAATCACAATCATACAATCACAATCATACAATCACAATCATACAATCACAATCATACAATCACAATCATACAATCACAATCATACAATCACAAAAATACAATCATAATCATACAATCACAATCATACAATCACAATCATACAATCATAATCATGCAATCACAATCATACGATCGCAATCATACAATCACAATCATACCATCACAATCATACAATCAGAATCATACAATCATAATCATACAATTACAATCATACATCACAATCATACAATCACAATCATACAATCGCAATCATACAATCACAATCATACAATCGTAATCATACAATTACAATCTCCCAAATACAATCTCCCAAATACAATCTCCCAGATACCATCATACAATCACATTCATACAATCACAATCATACAATCATAATCATACAATTACAATCATACATCACAATCATACAATCACAATCATACAATCGCAATCATACAATCACAATCATGCAATCACAATCATACAATCACAATCATACAATCGCATTCATACAACCGCAATCATACCATCACAATCATACAATCACAATCATACAATCACAATCATACAATCACAATCATACAATCACAATCATACAATCACAATCATACAATCACAATCATACAATCACAATCCTACAATCACAATCGTACAATGACAATCGTACAATCACAATCGCACAACCACAATCAGACAATCACAATCATACAATCACAATCATACAATCACAATCATACAATCACAATCATACTTTCACAATCATACTATCACAATCATACAATCACAATCATACAATCACAGTCATACAATAACAATCATACAATAACAATCATATAATCACAATCATACTATCACAATCATACAATCACAATCATACAATCACAATCATACAATCAGAATCAAGGAATCACAATCATACAATCACAATCATACAATCGCAAGCATACAATCACAATCATACAATCTCAATCATACAATCACAATCATACAATCATAATCATACAATTACAATCATACATCACAATCATACAATCACAATCATACTATCGCAATCATACAATCACAATCACACAATCACAATCGTACATTCACAATCATACAATCACAATCATACAATCACAATCATACAATCACAATCATACAATCTCAATCATACAATCACAATCATACAATCATAATCATACAATTACAATCATACATCACAATCATACAATCACAATCATACAATCGCAATCATACAATTACAATATCCCAAATACAATCTCCCAAATACAATCACCCAAATACAATCATACAATCACAATCATACAATCATAATCATACAATCACAATCATACAATCACAATCATACAATTGCAATCATACTACCACAATCATACAATCACAATCATACAATCGCAATCACACAATCACAATCATACAATCACAATCATACAATCACAATCATACAATCACAATCATACAATCACAATCATACAATCGCATTCATACAATCGCAATCATACAATCACAATCATACAATCGCAATCATACAATTACAATCATACAATCACAATCATACAATCGCAATCATACAATCGCAATCATAAGATCACAATCATACAATCTCAATCATACAATCACAATCATACAACCACAATCAGACAATTACAATCATACAATCACAATCATACAATCACAATCATACAATCACAATTATGCAATCACAATCATACAATCGCATTCATACAATCGCATTCATACAATCGCAATCATACAATCATAATCATACAATCACAATCGTACAATCACAATCATACAATCACAATCATACATTCAAAATCATGCAATCACAATCATACAATCACAATCATGCAATCACAATCATACAATCAGAATCATACAATCACAATCATACAATCGCAATCATACAATCACAATCATACAATCGCAATCATACAATCACAGTCATACAATCACAGTCATACAATCACAATCATACTATCACAATCATACAATCACAGTCATACAATCACAATCATACAATCACAATCATACTATCACAATCATACAATCACAATCATACAATCACAATCATGCAATCACAATCATACAATCACAATCATACAATCGCAATCATACAATCATAATCATACAATCACAATCATACAATCACAATCATACAATCACAATCATGCAATCACAATCCTACAATCACAATCATACAATCACAATCATACAATCACAATCATACAATCGCAATCATACAATCACAATCATACAATCACAATCATACAATCACAATCATACAATCACAATCATACAATCGCATTCATACAATCGCAATCATACAATCACAATCATACAATCGCAATCATACAATTACAATCATACAATCACAATCATACAATCGCAATCATACAATCGCAATCATAAAATCACAATCATACAATCTCAATCATACAATCACAATCATACAACCACAATCAGACAATTACAAACATACAATCACAATCATACAATCACAATCATACAATCACAATCATACAATCACAATTATGCAATCACAATCATACAATCGCATTCATACAATCGCATTCATACAATCGCAATCATACAATCATAATCATACAATCACAATCGTACAATCACAATCATACAATCACAATCATACATTCAAAATCATGCAATCACAATCATACAATCACAATCATACAATCAGAATCATACAATCACAATCATACAATCGCAATCATACAATCACAATCATACAATCGCAATCATACAATTACAATCTCCCAAATACAATCTCCCAAATACAATCTCCCAGATACAATCATACAATCACAATCATACAATCACAATCATACAATCACAATCATACAATCATAATCATACAATTACAATCATACATCACAATCATACAATCACAATCATACAATCGCAATCATACAATTACAATATCCCAAATACAATCTCCCAAATACAATCATACAATCACAATCATACAATCACAATCATACAATCACAATCATACAATCACAATCATGCAATCACAATCATACTATCACAATCATACAATCACAATCATACAATCACAATCATACAATCACAATCATACAATCACAATCATACAATCACAATCATACATTCAAAATCATGCAATCACAATCATACAATCACAATCATGCAATCACAATCATACAACCATAATCATGCAATCACAATCATACAATCACAATCGTACAATCACAATCGTACAATCACAATCGCACAACCACAATCATACAATCATAATCATACAATCACAATCATACTTTCACAATCATACAATCACAATCATACAATCACAATCATACAATCACAATCATACAATCACAATCATACAATCACAATCATACAATCGCAATCATACAATCGCAATCATACAATCGCAATCATACAATCACAATCATACAATCTCAATCATACAATCACAATCATACAATCACAATCATACAATCATAATCATACAATTACAATCATACATCACAATCATACAATCACAATCATACAATCGCAATCATACAATCACAATCATACAGTCGCAATCATACAATTACAATCTCCCAAATACAATCTCCCAAATACAATCTCCCAAATACAATCTCCCAAATACAATCATACAATCACAATCATACAATCACAATCATACAATCACAATCATGCAATCACAATCATACACTCAAAATCATGCAATCACAATCATACAATCACAATCATGCAATCACAATCATACAATCATAGTCATACAATCACAATCCTACAATCACAATCGTACAATCACAATCGTACAATCACAATTGCACAACCACAATCAGTCAATCACAATCATACAATCACAATCATACAATCACTATCATACAATCACAATCATACAATCACAATCATACTTTCACAATCATACAATCACAATCATACAATCACAATCATACAATCACAGTCATACAATCACAATCATGCAATCACAATCATACTATCACAATCATACAATCACAATCATACAATCACAATCATACAATCACAATCATACAATCAAAATCATACAATCACAATCATACAATCACAATCAAAGAATCACAATCATACAATCACAATCATACAATCGCAAGCATACAATCACAATCATACAATCTCAATCATACAATCACAATCATACAATCATAATCATACAATTACAATCATACATCACACTCATACAATCACAATCATACAATCGCAATCATACAATTACAATATCCCAAATACAATCTCCCAAATACAATCATACAATCACAATCATACAATCACAATCATACAATCACAATCATACAATCACAATCATACAATCGCAATCATACAATTACAATATCCCAAATACAATCTCCCAAATACAATCATACAATCACAATCATACAATCACAATCATACAATCACAATCATACAATCATAATCATACAATTACAATCAGACATCACAATACATACAATCACAATCATACAATCGCAATCATACAATCACAATCATACAATCGCAATCATACAATCACAATTATGCAATCACAATCATACAATCGCATTCATACAATCGCAATCATACAATCACAATCATACAATCACAATCATACAATCACAATCATAAAATCACAAAAATACAAACTTAATCATACAATCACAATCATACAGTCACAATCATACAATCACAATCATACAATCATAATCATACAATCACAATCATACGATCGCAATCATACAATCACAATCATACCATCACAATCATACAATCACAATCATACAATCATAATCATACAATTACAATCATACATCACAATCATACAATCACAATCATACAATCGCAATCATACAATCACAATATCCCAAATACAATCTCCCAAATACAATCATACAATCACAATCATACATACACAATCATACAATCACAATCATACAATCACAATCATACAATCACAATCATACAATCACAATCATACTATCACAATCATACAATCACAATCATACTATCACAATCATACAATCACAATCATACAATCACAATCATACAATCACAATCATACAATCACAATCATACAATCACAATCATACAATCACAATCGTACAATCACAATCATACATTCAAAATCATGCAATCACAATCATACAATCACAATCATGCAATCGCTATCATACAATCACAATCATACAATCACAATCATACAATCACAATCATACAATCACAATCATACAATCACAATCAGACAATCACAATCATACAATCACAATCAAAGAATCACAATCATACAATCACAATCATACAATCACAATCGTACAATCACAATTGCACAACCACAATCAGTCAATCACAATCATACAATCACAATCATACAATCACTATCATACAATCACAATCATACAATCACAATCATACTTTCACAATCATACAATCACAATCATACAATCACAATCATACAATCACAGTCATACAATCACAATCATGCAATCACAATCATACTATCACAATCATACAATCACAATCATACAATCACAATCATACAATCACAATCATACAATCAAAATCATACAATCACAATCATACAATCACAATCAAAGAATCACAATCATACAATCACAATCATACAATCGCAAGCATACAATCACAATCATACAATCTCAATCATACAATCACAATCATACAATCATAATCATACAATTACAATCATACATCACACTCATACAATCACAATCATACAATCGCAATCATACAATTACAATATCCCAAATACAATCTCCCAAATACAATCATACAATCACAATCATACAATCACAATCATACAATCACAATCATACAATCACAATCATACAATCGCAATCATACAATTACAATATCCCAAATACAATCTCCCAAATACAATCATACAATCACAATCATACAATCACAATCATACAATCACAATCATACAATCATAATCATACAATTACAATCAGACATCACAATACATACAATCACAATCATACAATCGCAATCATACAATCACAATCATACAATCGCAATCATACAATCACAATTATGCAATCACAATCATACAATCGCATTCATACAATCGCAATCATACAATCACAATCATACAATCACAATCATACAATCACAATCATAAAATCACAAAAATACAAACTTAATCATACAATCACAATCATACAGTCACAATCATACAATCACAATCATACAATCATAATCATACAATCACAATCATACGATCGCAATCATACAATCACAATCATACCATCACAATCATACAATCACAATCATACAATCATAATCATACAATTACAATCATACATCACAATCATACAATCACAATCATACAATCGCAATCATACAATCACAATATCCCAAATACAATCTCCCAAATACAATCATACAATCACAATCATACATACACAATCATACAATCACAATCATACAATCACAATCATACAATCACAATCATACAATCACAATCATACTATCACAATCATACAATCACAATCATACTATCACAATCATACAATCACAATCATACAATCACAATCATACAATCACAATCATACAATCACAATCATACAATCACAATCATACAATCACAATCGTACAATCACAATCATACATTCAAAATCATGCAATCACAATCATACAATCACAATCATGCAATCGCTATCATACAATCACAATCATACAATCACAATCATACAATCACAATCATACAATCACAATCATACAATCACAATCAGACAATCACAATCATACAATCACAATCAAAGAATCACAATCATACAATCACAATCATACAATCACAATCGTACAATCACAATTGCACAACCACAATCAGTCAATCACAATCATACAATCACAATCATACAATCACTATCATACAATCACAATCATACAATCACAATCATACTTTCACAATCATACAATCACAATCATACAATCACAATCATACAATCACAGTCATACAATCACAATCATGCAATCACAATCATACTATCACAATCATACAATCACAATCATACAATCACAATCATACAATCACAATCATACAATCAAAATCATACAATCACAATCATACAATCACAATCAAAGAATCACAATCATACAATCACAATCATACAATCGCAAGCATACAATCACAATCATACAATCTCAATCATACAATCACAATCATACAATCATAATCATACAATTACAATCATACATCACACTCATACAATCACAATCATACAATCGCAATCATACAATTACAATATCCCAAATACAATCTCCCAAATACAATCATACAATCACAATCATACAATCACAATCATACAATCACAATCATACAATCACAATCATACAATCGCAATCATACAATTACAATATCCCAAATACAATCTCCCAAATACAATCATACAATCACAATCATACAATCACAATCATACAATCACAATCATACAATCATAATCATACAATTACAATCAGACATCACAATACATACAATCACAATCATACAATCGCAATCATACAATCACAATCATACAATCGCAATCATACAATCACAATTATGCAATCACAATCATACAATCGCATTCATACAATCGCAATCATACAATCACAATCATACAATCACAATCATACAATCACAATCATAAAATCACAAAAATACAAACTTAATCATACAATCACAATCATACAGTCACAATCATACAATCACAATCATACAATCATAATCATACAATCACAATCATACGATCGCAATCATACAATCACAATCATACCATCACAATCATACAATCACAATCATACAATCATAATCATACAATTACAATCATACATCACAATCATACAATCACAATCATACAATCGCAATCATACAATCACAATATCCCAAATACAATCTCCCAAATACAATCATACAATCACAATCATACATACACAATCATACAATCACAATCATACAATCACAATCATACAATCACAATCATACAATCACAATCATACTATCACAATCATACAATCACAATCATACAATCACAATCATACAATCACAATCATACAATCACAATCATACAATCACAATCATACAATCACAATCATACAATCACAATCATACAATCACAATCGTACAATCACAATCATACATTCAAAATCATGCAATCACAATCATACAATCACAATCATGCAATCGCTATCATACAATCACAATCATACAATCACAATCATACAATCACAATCATACAATCACAATCATACAATCACAATCAGACAATCACAATCATACAATCACAATCATACAATCACAATCATACAATCACAATCATACAATCACAATCATACAATCACAATCATGCAATCACAATCATACACTCAAAATCATGCAATCACAATCATACAATCATAATCATACAATTACAATCATACATCACAAACATACAATCACAATCATACGATCGCAATCATACAATTACAATATCCCAAATACAATCTCCCAAATACAATCACCCAAATACAATCATACAATCACAATCATACAATCATAATCATACAATCACAATCATACAATCACAATCATACAATCACAATCATACAATCACAATCATACAATCACAATCATACAATCACAATCATACAATCACAATCATACAATCACAATCATACAATCGCATTCATACAATCGCAATCATACAATCACAATCATACAATCGCAATCATACAATTACAATCTCCCAAATACAATCTCCCAAATACAATCACCCAAATACAATCATACAATCACAATCATACAATCATAATCATACAATCATAATCATGCAATCACAATCATACAATCACAATCGTACAATCACAATCGCACAACCACAATCATACAATCATAATCATACAATCACAATCATACTTTCACAATCATACAATCACAATCATACAATCACAATCATACAATCACAATCATACAATCACAATCATACAATCACAATCATACAATCGCAATCATACAATCGCAATCATACAATCACAATCATACAATCTCAATCATACAATCACAATCATACAACCACAATCAGACAATCACAATCATACAATCACAATCATACAATCACAATTATGCAATCACAATCATACAATCGCATTCATACAATCGCAATCATACAATCACAATCATACAATCACAATCATACGATCGCAATCATACAATCACAAACATACCATCACAATCATACAATCACAATCATACAATCATAATCATACAATTACAATCATACATCACAATCATACAATCACAATCATACAATCGCAATCATACAATTACAATATCCCAAATACAATCTCCCAAATACAATCATACAATCACAATCATACATACACAATCATACAATCACAATCATACAATCACAATCATACAATCATAATCATGCAATTACAATCATACATCACAATCATACAATCACAATCATACGATCGCAATCATACAATTACAATATCCCAAATACAATCTCCCAAATACAATCACCCAAATACAATCATACAATCACAATCATACAATCACAATCATACAATCACAATCATACAATCACAATCATACTATCACAATCATACAATCACAATCATACAATCACAATCATACAATCACAATCATACAATCACAATCATACAATCACAATCATACAATCACAATCGTACAATCACAATCATACATTCAAAATCATGCAATCACAATCATACAATCACAATCATGCAATCGCAATCATACAATCACAATCATACAATCACAATCATACAATCACAATCATACAATCACAATCATACAATCACAATCATACAATCACAATCATACAATCACAATCATACATTCACAATCATACTATCGCAATCATACAATCACAATCATACCATCACAATCATACAATCACAATCATACAATCACAATCATACAATCACAATCATACAATCACAATCATACTATAACAATCATACAATCACAATCATACAATCACAATCATACAATCACAATCATACAATCATAATCATACAATCACAATCATACAATCACAATCATAGAATCACAATCATACTATCACAATCATACAATCACAATCATACAATCACAATCATACAATCACAATCATACAATCACAATCATACAATCACAATCATACAATCACAATCATACATTCAAAATCATGCAATCACAATCATACAATCAAAATCATACAATCACAATCATACAATCACAATCAAAGAATCACAATCATACAATCACAATCATACAATCGCAAGCATACAATCACAATCATACAATCTCAATCATACAATCACAATCATACAATCATAATCATACAATTACAATCATACATCACACTCATACAATCACAATCATACAATCGCAATCATACAATTACAATATCCCAAATACAATCTCCCAAATACAATCATACAATCACAATCATACAATCACAATCATACAATCACAATCATACAATCACAATCATACAATCGCAATCATACAATTACAATATCCCAAATACAATCTCCCAAATACAATCATACAATCACAATCATACAATCACAATCATACAATCACAATCATACAATCATAATCATACAATTACAATCAGACATCACAATACATACAATCACAATCATACAATCGCAATCATACAATCACAATCATACAATCGCAATCATACAATCACAATTATGCAATCACAATCATACAATCGCATTCATACAATCGCAATCATACAATCACAATCATACAATCACAATCATACAATCACAATCATAAAATCACAAAAATACAAACTTAATCATACAATCACAATCATACAGTCACAATCATACAATCACAATCATACAATCATAATCATACAATCACAATCATACGATCGCAATCATACAATCACAATCATACCATCACAATCATACAATCACAATCATACAATCATAATCATACAATTACAATCATACATCACAATCATACAATCACAATCATACAATCGCAATCATACAATCACAATATCCCAAATACAATCTCCCAAATACAATCATACAATCACAATCATACATACACAATCATACAATCACAATCATACAATCACAATCATACAATCACAATCATACAATCACAATCATACTATCACAATCATACAATCACAATCATACTATCACAATCATACAATCACAATCATACAATCACAATCATACAATCACAATCATACAATCACAATCATACAATCACAATCATACAATCACAATCGTACAATCACAATCATACATTCAAAATCATGCAATCACAATCATACAATCACAATCATGCAATCGCTATCATACAATCACAATCATACAATCACAATCATACAATCACAATCATACAATCACAATCATACAATCACAATCAGACAATCACAATCATACAATCACAATCAAAGAATCACAATCATACAATCACAATCATACAATCACAATCGTACAATCACAATTGCACAACCACAATCAGTCAATCACAATCATACAATCACAATCATACAATCACTATCATACAATCACAATCATACAATCACAATCATACTTTCACAATCATACAATCACAATCATACAATCACAATCATACAATCACAGTCATACAATCACAATCATGCAATCACAATCATACTATCACAATCATACAATCACAATCATACAATCACAATCATACAATCACAATCATACAATCAAAATCATACAATCACAATCATACAATCACAATCAAAGAATCACAATCATACAATCACAATCATACAATCGCAAGCATACAATCACAATCATACAATCTCAATCATACAATCACAATCATACAATCATAATCATACAATTACAATCATACATCACACTCATACAATCACAATCATACAATCGCAATCATACAATTACAATATCCCAAATACAATCTCCCAAATACAATCATACAATCACAATCATACAATCACAATCATACAATCACAATCATACAATCACAATCATACAATCGCAATCATACAATTACAATATCCCAAATACAATCTCCCAAATACAATCATACAATCACAATCATACAATCACAATCATACAATCACAATCATACAATCATAATCATACAATTACAATCAGACATCACAATACATACAATCACAATCATACAATCGCAATCATACAATCACAATCATACAATCGCAATCATACAATCACAATTATGCAATCACAATCATACAATCGCATTCATACAATCGCAATCATACAATCACAATCATACAATCACAATCATACAATCACAATCATAAAATCACAAAAATACAAACTTAATCATACAATCACAATCATACAGTCACAATCATACAATCACAATCATACAATCATAATCATACAATCACAATCATACGATCGCAATCATACAATCACAATCATACCATCACAATCATACAATCACAATCATACAATCATAATCATACAATTACAATCATACATCACAATCATACAATCACAATCATACAATCGCAATCATACAATCACAATATCCCAAATACAATCTCCCAAATACAATCATACAATCACAATCATACATACACAATCATACAATCACAATCATACAATCACAATCATACAATCACAATCATACAATCACAATCATACTATCACAATCATACAATCACAATCATACAATCACAATCATACAATCACAATCATACAATCACAATCATACAATCACAATCATACAATCACAATCATACAATCACAATCATACAATCACAATCGTACAATCACAATCATACATTCAAAATCATGCAATCACAATCATACAATCACAATCATGCAATCGCTATCATACAATCACAATCATACAATCACAATCATACAATCACAATCATACAATCACAATCATACAATCACAATCAGACAATCACAATCATACAATCACAATCATACAATCACAATCATACAATCACAATCATACAATCACAATCATACAATCACAATCATGCAATCACAATCATACACTCAAAATCATGCAATCACAATCATACAATCATAATCATACAATTACAATCATACATCACAAACATACAATCACAATCATACGATCGCAATCATACAATTACAATATCCCAAATACAATCTCCCAAATACAATCACCCAAATACAATCATACAATCACAATCATACAATCATAATCATACAATCACAATCATACAATCACAATCATACAATCACAATCATACAATCACAATCATACAATCACAATCATACAATCACAATCATACAATCACAATCATACAATCACAATCATACAATCACAATCATACAATCGCATTCATACAATCGCAATCATACAATCACAATCATACAATCGCAATCATACAATTACAATCTCCCAAATACAATCTCCCAAATACAATCACCCAAATACAATCATACAATCACAATCATACAATCATAATCATACAATCATAATCATGCAATCACAATCATACAATCACAATCGTACAATCACAATCGCACAACCACAATCATACAATCATAATCATACAATCACAATCATACTTTCACAATCATACAATCACAATCATACAATCACAATCATACAATCACAATCATACAATCACAATCATACAATCACAATCATACAATCGCAATCATACAATCGCAATCATACAATCACAATCATACAATCTCAATCATACAATCACAATCATACAACCACAATCAGACAATCACAATCATACAATCACAATCATACAATCACAATTATGCAATCACAATCATACAATCGCATTCATACAATCGCAATCATACAATCACAATCATACAATCACAATCATACGATCGCAATCATACAATCACAAACATACCATCACAATCATACAATCACAATCATACAATCATAATCATACAATTACAATCATACATCACAATCATACAATCACAATCATACAATCGCAATCATACAATTACAATATCCCAAATACAATCTCCCAAATACAATCATACAATCACAATCATACATACACAATCATACAATCACAATCATACAATCACAATCATACAATCATAATCATGCAATTACAATCATACATCACAATCATACAATCACAATCATACGATCGCAATCATACAATTACAATATCCCAAATACAATCTCCCAAATACAATCACCCAAATACAATCATACAATCACAATCATACAATCACAATCATACAATCACAATCATACAATCACAATCATACTATCACAATCATACAATCACAATCATACAATCACAATCATACAATCACAATCATACAATCACAATCATACAATCACAATCATACAATCACAATCGTACAATCACAATCATACATTCAAAATCATGCAATCACAATCATACAATCACAATCATGCAATCGCAATCATACAATCACAATCATACAATCACAATCATACAATCACAATCATACAATCACAATCATACAATCACAATCATACAATCACAATCATACAATCACAATCATACATTCACAATCATACTATCGCAATCATACAATCACAATCATACCATCACAATCATACAATCACAATCATACAATCACAATCATACAATCACAATCATACAATCACAATCATACTATAACAATCATACAATCACAATCATACAATCACAATCATACAATCACAATCATACAATCATAATCATACAATCACAATCATACAATCACAATCATACAATCACAATCATACTATCACAATCATACAATCACAATCATACAATCACAATCATACAATCACAATCATACAATCACAATCATACAATCACAATCATACAATCACAATCATACATTCAAATTCATGCAATCACAATCATACAATCACAATCATGCAATCACAATCATACAACTATAATCATGCAATCACAATCATACAATCACAATCGTACAATCACAATCGTACAATCACAATCGCACAACCACAATCATACAATCATAATCATACAATCACAATCATACTTTCACAATCATACAATCACAATCATACAATCACAATCATACAATCACAATCATACAATCACAATCATACAATCACAATCATACAATCACAATCATACAATCGCAATCATACAATCGCAATCATACAATCGCAATCATACAATCACAATCATACAATCTCAATCATACAATCACAATCATACAATCACAATCATACAATCATAATCATACAATTACAATCATACATCACAATCATACAATCACAATCATACAATCACAATCATACAATCACAATCATACAGTCGCAATCATACAATTACAATCTCCCAAATACAGTCTCCCAAATACAATCTCCCAAATACAATCTCCCAAATACAATCATACAATCACAATCATACAATCACAATCATACAATCACAATCATACAATCACAATCATACTATCACAATCATACAATCACAATCATACAATCACAATCATACAATCACAATCATACAATCACAATCATACAATCACAATCATACAATCACAATCGTACAATCACAATCATACATTCAAAATCATGCAATCACAATCATACAATCACAATCATGCAATCGCAATCATACAATCACAATCATACAATCACAATCATACAATCACAATCATACAATCACAATCATACAATCACAATCAGACAATCACAATCATACAATCACAATCATACAATCACAATCATACAATCACAATCATACAATCACAATCATGCAATCACAATCATACACTCAAAATCATGCAATCACAATCATACAATCACAATCATGCAATCACAATCATACAATCATAGTCATACAATCACAATCCTACAATCACAATCGTACAATCACAATCGTACAATCACAATTGCACAACCACAATCAGTCAATCACAATCATACAATCACAATCACACAATCACTATCATACAATCACAATCATACAATCACAATCATACTTTCACAATCATACAATCACAATCATACAATCACAATCATACAATCACAGTCATACAATCACAATCATGCAATCACAATCATACTATCACAATCATACAATCACAATCATACAATCACAATCATACAATCACAATCATACAATCACAATCATACAATCACAATCATACTATCACAATCATACAATCACAATCATACAATCACAATCATACAATCACAATCATACAATCACAATCATACAATCACAATCATACAATCACAATCATACAATCACAATCATACAATCACAATCGTACAATCACAATCATACATTCAAAATCATGCAATCACAATCATACAATCACAATCATGCAATCGCTATCATACAATCACAATCATACAATCACAATCATACAATCACAATCATACAATCACAATCATACAATCACAATCAGACAATCACAATCATACAATCACAATCAAAGAATCACAATCATACAATCACAATCATACAATCACAATCGTACAATCACAATTGCACAACCACAATCAGTCAATCACAATCATACAATCACAATCATACAATCACTATCATACAATCACAATCATACAATCACAATCATACTTTCACAATCATACAATCACAATCATACAATCACAATCATACAATCACAGTCATACAATCACAATCATGCAATCACAATCATACTATCACAATCATACAATCACAATCATACAATCACAATCATACAATCACAATCATACAATCAAAATCATACAATCACAATCATACAATCACAATCAAAGAATCACAATCATACAATCACAATCATACAATCGCAAGCATACAATCACAATCATACAATCTCAATCATACAATCACAATCATACAATCATAATCATACAATTACAATCATACATCACACTCATACAATCACAATCATACAATCGCAATCATACAATTACAATATCCCAAATACAATCTCCCAAATACAATCATACAATCACAATCATACAATCACAATCATACAATCACAATCATACAATCATAATCATACAATTACAATCAGACATCACAATACATACAATCACAATCATACAATCGCAATCATACAATCACAATCATACAATCGCAATCATACAATCACAATTATGCAATCACAATCATACAATCGCATTCATACAATCGCAATCATACAATCACAATCATACAATCACAATCATACAATCACAATCATAAAATCACAAAAATACAAACTTAATCATACAATCACAATCATACAGTCACAATCATACAATCACAATCATACAATCATAATCATACAATCACAATCATACGATCGCAATCATACAATCACAATCATACCATCACAATCATACAATCACAATCATACAATCATAATCATACAATTACAATCATACATCACAATCATACAATCACAATCATACAATCGCAATCATACAATCACAATATCCCAAATACAATCTCCCAAATACAATCATACAATCACAATCATACATACACAATCATACAATCACAATCATACAATCACAATCATACAATCACAATCATACAATCACAATCATACTATCACAATCATACAATCACAATCATACAATCACAATCATACAATCACAATCATACAATCACAATCATACAATCACAATCATACAATCACAATCATACAATCACAATCATACAATCACAATCGTACAATCACAATCATACATTCAAAATCATGCAATCACAATCATACAATCACAATCATGCAATCGCTATCATACAATCACAATCATACAATCACAATCATACAATCACAATCATACAATCACAATCATACAATCACAATCATACAATCACAATCATACAATCACAATCATGCAATCACAATCATACACTCAAAATCATGCAATCACAATCATACAATCATAATCATACAATTACAATCATACATCACAAACATACAATCACAATCATACGATCGCAATCATACAATTACAATATCCCAAATACAATCTCCCAAATACAATCACCCAAATACAATCATACAATCACAATCATACAATCATAATCATACAATCACAATCATACAATCACAATCATACAATCACAATCATACAATCACAATCATACAATCACAATCATACAATCACAATCATACAATCACAATCATACAATCACAATCATACAATCGCATTCATACAATCGCAATCATACAATCACAATCATACAATCGCAATCATACAATTACAATCTCCCAAATACAATCTCCCAAATACAATCACCCAAATACAATCATACAATCACAATCATACAATCATAATCATACAATCATAATCATGCAATCACAATCATACAATCACAATCGTACAATCACAATCGCACAACCACAATCATACAATCATAATCATACAATCACAATCATACTTTCACAATCATACAATCACAATCATACAATCACAATCATACAATCACAATCATACAATCACAATCATACAATCACAATCATACAATCGCAATCATACAATCGCAATCATACAATCACAATCATACAATCTCAATCATACAATCACAATCATACAACCACAATCAGACAATCACAATCATACAATCACAATCATACAATCACAATTATGCAATCACAATCATACAATCGCATTCATACAATCGCAATCATACAATCACAATCATACAATCACAATCATACGATCGCAATCATACAATCACAAACATACCATCACAATCATACAATCACAATCATACAATCATAATCATACAATTACAATCATACATCACAATCATACAATCACAATCATACAATCGCAATCATACAATTACAATATCCCAAATACAATCTCCCAAATACAATCATACAATCACAATCATACATACACAATCATACAATCACAATCATACAATCACAATCATACAATCATAATCATGCAATTACAATCATACATCACAATCATACAATCACAATCATACGATCGCAATCATACAATTACAATATCCCAAATACAATCTCCCAAATACAATCACCCAAATACAATCATACAATCACAATCATACAATCACAATCATACAATCACAATCATACAATCACAATCATACTATCACAATCATACAATCACAATCATACAATCACAATCATACAATCACAATCATACAATCACAATCATACAATCACAATCATACAATCACAATCGTACAATCACAATCATACATTCAAAATCATGCAATCACAATCATACAATCACAATCATGCAATCGCAATCATACAATCACAATCATACAATCACAATCATACAATCACAATCATACAATCACAATCATACAATCACAATCATACAATCACAATCATACAATCACAATCATACATTCACAATCATACTATCGCAATCATACAATCACAATCATACCATCACAATCATACAATCACAATCATACAATCACAATCATACAATCACAATCATACAATCACAATCATACTATAACAATCATACAATCACAATCATACAATCACAATCATACAATCACAATCATACAATCATAATCATACAATCACAATCATACAATCACAATCATACAATCACAATCATACTATCACAATCATACAATCACAATCATACAATCACAATCATACAATCACAATCATACAATCACAATCATACAATCACAATCATACAATCACAATCATACATTCAAATTCATGCAATCACAATCATACAATCACAATCATGCAATCACAATCATACAACTATAATCATGCAATCACAATCATACAATCACAATCGTACAATCACAATCGTACAATCACAATCGCACAACCACAATCATACAATCATAATCATACAATCACAATCATACTTTCACAATCATACAATCACAATCATACAATCACAATCATACAATCACAATCATACAATCACAATCATACAATCACAATCATACAATCACAATCATACAATCGCAATCATACAATCGCAATCATACAATCGCAATCATACAATCACAATCATACAATCTCAATCATACAATCACAATCATACAATCACAATCATACAATCATAATCATACAATTACAATCATACATCACAATCATACAATCACAATCATACAATCACAATCATACAATCACAATCATACAGTCGCAATCATACAATTACAATCTCCCAAATACAGTCTCCCAAATACAATCTCCCAAATACAATCTCCCAAATACAATCATACAATCACAATCATACAATCACAATCATACAATCACAATCATACAATCACAATCATACTATCACAATCATACAATCACAATCATACAATCACAATCATACAATCACAATCATACAATCACAATCATACAATCACAATCATACAATCACAATCGTACAATCACAATCATACATTCAAAATCATGCAATCACAATCATACAATCACAATCATGCAATCGCAATCATACAATCACAATCATACAATCACAATCATACAATCACAATCATACAATCACAATCATACAATCACAATCAGACAATCACAATCATACAATCACAATCATACAATCACAATCATACAATCACAATCATACAATCACAATCATGCAATCACAATCATACACTCAAAATCATGCAATCACAATCATACAATCACAATCATGCAATCACAATCATACAATCATAGTCATACAATCACAATCCTACAATCACAATCGTACAATCACAATCGTACAATCACAATTGCACAACCACAATCAGTCAATCACAATCATACAATCACAATCACACAATCACTATCATACAATCACAATCATACAATCACAATCATACTTTCACAATCATACAATCACAATCATACAATCACAATCATACAATCACAGTCATACAATCACAATCATGCAATCACAATCATACTATCACAATCATACAATCACAATCATACAATCACAATCATACAATCACAATCATACAATCACAATCATACAATCACAATCATACTATCACAATCATACAATCACAATCATACAATCACAATCATACAATCACAATCATACAATCACAATCATACAATCACAATCATACAATCACAATCATACAATCACAATCATACAATCACAATCGTACAATCACAATCATACATTCAAAATCATGCAATCACAATCATACAATCACAATCATGCAATCGCTATCATACAATCACAATCATACAATCACAATCATACAATCACAATCATACAATCACAATCATACAATCACAATCAGACAATCACAATCATACAATCACAATCAAAGAATCACAATCATACAATCACAATCATACAATCACAATCGTACAATCACAATTGCACAACCACAATCAGTCAATCACAATCATACAATCACAATCATACAATCACTATCATACAATCACAATCATACAATCACAATCATACTTTCACAATCATACAATCACAATCATACAATCACAATCATACAATCACAGTCATACAATCACAATCATGCAATCACAATCATACTATCACAATCATACAATCACAATCATACAATCACAATCATACAATCACAATCATACAATCAAAATCATACAATCACAATCATACAATCACAATCAAAGAATCACAATCATACAATCACAATCATACAATCGCAAGCATACAATCACAATCATACAATCTCAATCATACAATCACAATCATACAATCATAATCATACAATTACAATCATACATCACACTCATACAATCACAATCATACAATCGCAATCATACAATTACAATATCCCAAATACAATCTCCCAAATACAATCATACAATCACAATCATACAATCACAATCATACAATCACAATCATACAATCATAATCATACAATTACAATCAGACATCACAATACATACAATCACAATCATACAATCGCAATCATACAATCACAATCATACAATCGCAATCATACAATCACAATTATGCAATCACAATCATACAATCGCATTCATACAATCGCAATCATACAATCACAATCATACAATCACAATCATACAATCACAATCATAAAATCACAAAAATACAAACTTAATCATACAATCACAATCATACAGTCACAATCATACAATCACAATCATACAATCATAATCATACAATCACAATCATACGATCGCAATCATACAATCACAATCATACCATCACAATCATACAATCACAATCATACAATCATAATCATACAATTACAATCATACATCACAATCATACAATCACAATCATACAATCGCAATCATACAATCACAATATCCCAAATACAATCTCCCAAATACAATCATACAATCACAATCATACATACACAATCATACAATCACAATCATACAATCACAATCATACAATCACAATCATACAATCACAATCATACTATCACAATCATACAATCACAATCATACAATCACAATCATACAATCACAATCATACAATCACAATCATACAATCACAATCATACAATCACAATCATACAATCACAATCATACAATCACAATCGTACAATCACAATCATACATTCAAAATCATGCAATCACAATCATACAATCACAATCATGCAATCGCTATCATACAATCACAATCATACAATCACAATCATACAATCACAATCATACAATCACAATCATACAATCACAATCAGACAATCACAATCATACAATCACAATCATACAATCACAATCATACAATCACAATCATACAATCACAATCATACAATCACAATCATACAATCACAATCATGCAATCACAATCATACACTCAAAATCATGCAATCACAATCATACAATCATAATCATACAATTACAATCATACATCACAAACATACAATCACAATCATACGATCGCAATCATACAATTACAATATCCCAAATACAATCTCCCAAATACAATCACCCAAATACAATCATACAATCACAATCATACAATCATAATCATACAATCACAATCATACAATCACAATCATACAATCACAATCATACAATCACAATCATACAATCACAATCATACAATCACAATCATACAATCACAATCATACAATCACAATCATACAATCGCATTCATACAATCGCAATCATACTTTCACAATCATACAATCACAATCATACAATCACAATCATACAATCACAATCATACAATCACAATCATACAATCACAATCATACAATCGCAATCATACAATCGCAATCATACAATCACAATCATACAATCTCAATCATACAATCACAATCATACAACCACAATCAGACAATCACAATCATACAATCACAATCATACAATCACAATTATGCAATCACAATCATACAATCGCATTTATACAATCGCAATCATACAATCACAATCATACAATCACAATCATACGATCGCAATCATACAATCACAAACATACCATCACAATCATACAATCACAATCATACAATCATAATCATACAATTACAATCATACATCACAATCATACAATCACAATCATACAATCGCAATCATACAATTACAATATCCCAAATACAATCTCCCAAATACAATCATACAATCACAATCATACATACACAATCATACAATCACAATCATACAATCACAATCATACAATCATAATCATGCAATTACAATCATACATCACAATCATACAATCACAATCATACGATCGCAATCATACAATTACAATATCCCAAATACAATCTCCCAAATACAATCACCCAAATACAATCATACAATCACAATCATACAATCACAATCATACAATCACAATCATACAATCACAATCATACTATCACAATCATACAATCACAATCATACAATCACAATCATACAATCACAATCATACAATCACAATCATACAATCACAATCATACAATCACAATCGTACAATCACAATCATACATTCAAAATCATGCAATCACAATCATACAATCACAATCATGCAATCGCAATCATACAATCACAATCATACAATCACAATCATACAATCACAATCATACAATCACAATCATACAATCACAATCATACAATCACAATCATACAATCACAATCATACAATCACAATCATACTATCGCAATCATACAATCACAATCATACCATCACAATCATACAATCACAATCATACAATCACAATCATACAATCACAATCATACAATCACAATCATACTATCACAATCATACAATCACAATCATACAATCACAATCATACAATCACAATCATACAATCACAATCATACTATCACAATCATACAATCACAATCATACAATCACAATCATACAATCACAATCATACAATCACAATCATACAATCACAATCATACAATCACAATCATACAATCACAATCATACATTCAAATTCATGCAATCACAATCATACAATCACAATCATGCAATCACAATCATACAACCATAATCATGCAATCACAATCATACAATCACAATCGTACAATCACAATCGTACAATCACAATCGCACAACCACAATCATACAATCATAATCATACAATCACAATCATACTTTCACAATCATACAATCACAATCATACAATCACAATCATACAATCACAATCATACAATCACAATCATACAATCACAATCATACAATCGCAATCATACAATCGCAATCATACAATCGCAATCATACAATCGCAATCATACAATCACAATCATACAATCTCAATCATACAATCACAATCATACAATCACAATCATACAATCATAATCATACAATTACAATCATACATCACAATCATACAATCACAATCATACAATCACAATCATACAATCACAATCATACAGTCGCAATCATACAATTACAATCTCCCAAATACAGTCTCCCAAATACAATCTCCCAAATACAATCTCCCAAATACAATCATACAATCACAATCATACAATCACAATCATACAATCACAATCATACAATCACAATCATACTATCACAATCATACAATCACAATCATACAATCACAATCATACAATCACAATCATACAATCACAATCATACAATCACAATCATACAATCACAATCGTACAATCACAATCATACATTCAAAATCATGCAATCACAATCATACAATCACAATCATGCAATCGCAATCATACAATCACAATCATACAATCACAATCATACAATCACAATCATACAATCACAATCATACAATCACAATCAGACAATCACAATCATACAATCACAGTCATACAATCACAATCATACAATCACAATCATACAATCACAATCATGCAATCACAATCATACACTCAAAATCATGCAATCACAATCATACAATCACAATCATGCAATCACAATCATACAATCATAGTCATACAATCACAATCCTACAATCACAATCGTACAATCACAATCGTACAATCACAATTGCACAACCACAATCAGTCAATCACAATCATACAATCACAATCACACAATCACTATCATACAATCACAATCATACAATCACAATCATACTTTCACAATCATACAATCACAATCATACAATCACAATCATACAATCACAGTCATACAATCACAATCATGCAATCACAATCATACTATCACAATCATACAATCACAATCATACAATCACAATCATACAATCACAATCATACAATCACAATCATACAATCACAATCATACAATCACAATCATACATTCAAAATCATGCAATCACAATCATACAATCACAATCATGCAATCACAATCATACAACCATAATCATGCAATCACAATCATACAATCACAATCGTACAATCACAATCGTACAATCACAATCGCACAACCACAATCATACAATCATAATCATGCAATCACAATCATACTTTCACAATCATACAATCACAATCATACAATCACAATCATACAATCACAATCATACAATCATAACCATACAATCACAATCATACAATCACAATCATACAATCGCAATCATACAATCGCAATCATACAATCGCAATCATACAATCACAATCATACAATCTCAATCATACAATCACAATCATACAATCACAATCATACAATCATAATCATACAATTACAATCATACATCACAATCATACAATCACAATCATACAATCGCAATCATACAATCACAATCATACAGTCGCAATCATACAATTACAATCTCCCAAATACAATCTCCCAAATACAATCTCCCAAATACAATCATACAATCACAATCATACAATCACAATCATACAATCACAATCATACAATCACTATCATACTATCACAATCATACAATCACAATCATACAATCACAATCATACAATCACAATCATACAATCACAATCATACAATCACAATCATACAATCACAATCGTACAATCACAATCATACATTCAAAATCATGCAATCACAATCATACAATCACAATCATGCAATCGCAATCATACAATCACAATCATACAATCACAATCATGCAATCACAATCATACAATCACAGTCATACAATCACAATCATGCAATCACAATCATACTATCACAATCATACAATCACAATCATACAATCACAATCATACAATCACAATCATACAATCACAATCATACAATCAAAATCATACAATCACAATCATACAATCACAATCAAAGAATCACAATCATACAATCACAATCATACAATCGCAAGCATACAATCACAATCATACAATCTCAATCATACAATCACAATCATACAATCATAATCATACAATTACAATCATACATCACACTCATACAATCACAATCATACAATCGCAATCATACAATTACAATATCCCAAATACAATCTCCCAAATACAATCATACAATCACAATCATACAATCACAATCATACAATCACAATCATACAATCACAATCATACAATCACAATCATACAATCGCAATCATACAATTACAATATCCCAAATACAATCTCCCAAATACAATCATACAATCACAATCATACAATCACTATCATACAATCATAATCATACAATTACAATCAGACATCACAATCATACAATCACAATCATACAATCGCAATCATACAATCACAATCATACAATCGCAATCATACAATCACAATTATGCAATCACAATCATACAATCGCATTCATACAATCGCAATCATACAATCACAATCATACAATCACAATCATACAATCACAATCATAAAATCACAAAAATACAAACTTAATCATACAATCACAATCATACAGTCACAATCATACAATCACAATCATACAATCACAATCATACGATCGCAATCATACAATCACAATCATACCATCACAATCATACAATCACAATCATACAAACATAATCATACAATTACAATCATACATCACAATCATACAATCACAATCATACAATCGCAATCATACAATCACAATATCCCAAATACAATCTCCCAAATACAATCATACAATCACAATCATACATACACAATCATACAATCACAATCATACAATCGCAATCATACAATCGCAATCATACAATCGCAATCATACAATTACAGTATCCCAAATACAATCTCGCAAATACAATCATACAATCACAATCATACAATCACAATCATACAATCACAATCATACAATCGCAATCATACAATTACAATATCCCAAATACAATCTCCCAAATACAATCATACAATCACAATCACACAATCACAATCATACAATCATAATCATACAATTACAATCATACATCACAATCATACAATCACAATCATACAATCACAACCATACAATCACAATCATACAATCATAATCATACAATTACAATCATACATCACAATCATACAATCACAATCATACAATCGCAATCATACAATCACAATCATACAGTCGCAATCATACAATTACAATCTCCCAAATACAATCTCCCAAATACAATCTCCCAAATACAATCTCCCAAATACAATCATACAATCACAATCATACAATCACAATCATACAATCACAATCATACAATCACAATCATACTATCACAATCAGACAATCACAATCATACAATCACAATCATACAATCACAATCATACAATCACAATCATACAATCACAATCATACAATCACAATCATACAATCACAATCATACAATCACAATCATACAATCACAATCATACAATCACAATCATACATTCAATATCATGCAATCACAATCATACAATCACAGTCATACAATCACAATCATACAATCACAATCATACAATCACAATCATACAATCGCAATCATACAATCACAATCATACATTCAAAATCATGCAATCACACTCATACAATCACAATCATACAATCACAATCATACAATCATAATCATACAATCACAATCCTACAATCACAATCGTACAATCACAATCGTACTATCACAATCGTACAATCACAATCGCACAACCACAATCAGTCAATCACAATCATACAATCACAATCATACAATCACAATCATACAATCACAATCATACTTTCACAATCATACAATCACAATCATACAATCACAATCATACAATCACAATCAGACAATCACAATCATACAATCACAATCATACAATCACAATCATACAATCACAATCATACAATCACAATCATGCAATCACAATCATACACTCAAAATCATGCAATCACAATCATACAATCACAATCATGCAACCACAATCATACAATCATAATCATACAATCACAATCCTACAATCACAATCGTACAATCACAATCGTACAATCACAATCGCACAACCACAATCAGTCATCACAATCATACAATCACAATCATAGAATCACAATCATACAATCACAATCATACAATCACAATCATACTTTCACAATCATACAATCACAATCATACAATCACAATCATACAATCACAGTCATACAATCACAATCATGCAATCACAATCATACAATCATAATCATACAATTACAATCATACATCACAAACATACAATCACAATCATACGATCGCAATCATACAATTACAATATCCCAAATACATTCTCCCAAATACAATCACCCAAATACAATCATACAATCACAATCATACAATCATAATCATACAATCACAATCATACAATCACAATCATACAATCACAATCATACAATCACAATCATACAATCACAATCATGCAATCACAATCATACAATCACAATCATGCAATCACAATCATACAATCATAGTCATACAATCACAATCCTACAATCACAATCGTACAATCACAATCGTACAATCACAATTGCACAACCACAATCAGTCAATCACAATCATACAATCACAATCACACAATCACTATCATACAATCACAATCATACAATCACAATCATACTTTCACAATCATACAATCACAATCATACAATCACAATCATACAATCACAGTCATACAATCACAATCATGCAATCACAATCATACTATCACAATCATACAATCACAATCATACAATCACAATCATACAATCACAATCATACAATCACAATCATACAATCACAATCATACAATCACAATCATACATTCAAAATCATGCAATCACAATCATACAATCACAATCATGCAATCACAATCATACAACCATAATCATGCAATCACAATCATACAATCACAATCGTACAATCACAATCGTACAATCACAATCGCACAACCACAATCATACAATCATAATCATGCAATCACAATCATACTTTCACAATCATACAATCACAATCATACAATCACAATCATACAATCACAATCATACAATCACAATCATACAATCATAACCATACAATCACAATCATACAATCACAATCATACAATCGCAATCATACAATCGCAATCATACAATCGCAATCATACAATCACAATCATACAATCTCAATCATACAATCACAATCATACAATCACAATCATACAATCATAATCATACAATTACAATCATACATCACAATCATACAATCACAATCATACAATCGCAATCATACAATCACAATCATACAGTCGCAATCATACAATTACAATCTCCCAAATACAATCTCCCAAATACAATCTCCCAAATACAATCATACAATCACAATCATACAATCACAATCATACAATCACAATCATACAATCACTATCATACTATCACAATCATACAATCACAATCATACAATCACAATCATACAATCACAATCATACAATCACAATCATACAATCACAATCATACAATCACAATCGTACAATCACAATCATACATTCAAAATCATGCAATCACAATCATACAATCACAACCATGCAATCGCAATCATACAATCACAATCATACAATCACAATCATGCAATCACAATCATACAATCACAGTCATACAATCACAATCATGCAATCACAATCATACTATCACAATCATACAATCACAATCATACAATCACAATCATACAATCACAATCATACAATCACAATCATACAATCAAAATCATACAATCACAATCATACAATCACAATCAAAGAATCACAATCATACAATCACAATCATACAATCGCAAGCATACAATCACAATCATACAATCTCAATCATACAATCACAATCATACAATCATAATCATACAATTACAATCATACATCACACTCATACAATCACAATCATACAATCGCAATCATACAATTACAATATCCCGAATACAATCTCCCAAATACAATCATACAATCACAATCATACAATCACAATCATACAATCACAATCATACAATCACAATCATACAATCACAATCATACAATCGCAATCATACAATTACAATATCCCAAATACAATCTCCCAAATACAATCATACAATCACAATCATACAATCACTATCATACAATCATAATCATACAATTACAATCAGACATCACAATCATACAATCACAATCATACAATCGCAATCATACAATCACAATCATACAATCGCAATCATACAATCACAATTATGCAATCACAATCATACAATCGCATTCATACAATCGCAATCATACAATCACAATCATACAATCACAATCATACAATCACAATCATAAAATCACAAAAATACAAACTTAATCATACAATCACAATCATACAGTCACAATCATACAATCACAATCATACAATCATAATCATACAATCACAATCATACGATCGCAATCATACAATCACAATCATACCATCACAATCATACAATCACAATCATACAATCATAATCATACAATTACAATCATACATCACAATCATACAATCACAATCATACAATCGCAATCATACAATCACAATATCCCAAATACAATCTCCCAAATACAATCATACAATCACAATCATACATACACAATCATACAATCACAATCATACAATCGCAATCATACAATCGCAATCATACAATCGCAATCATACAATTACAGTATCCCAAATACAATCTCGCAAATACAATCATACAATCACAATCATACAATCACAATCATACAATCACAATCATACAATCGCAATCATACAATTACAATATCCCAAATACAATCTCCCAAATACAATCATACAATCACAATCACACAATCACAATCATACAATCATAATCATACAATTACAATCATACATCACAATCATACAATCACAATCATACAATCACAACCATACAATCACAATCATACAATCATAATCATACAATTACAATCATACATCACAATCATACAATCACAATCATACAATCGCAATCATACAATCACAATCATACAGTCGCAATCATACAGTTACAATCTCCCAAATACAATCTCCCAAATACAATCTCCCAAATACAATCTCCCAAATACAATCATACAATCACAATCATACAATCACAATCATACAATCACAATCATACAATCACAATCATACTATCACAATCAGACAATCACAATCATACAATCACAATCATACAATCACAATCATACAATCACAATCATACAATCACAATCATACAATCACAATCATACAATCACAATCATACAATCACAATCATACATTCAATATCATGCAATCACAATCATACAATCACAGTCATACAATCACAATCATACAATCACAATCATACAATCACAATCATACAATCGCAATCATACAATCACAATCATACATTCAAAATCATGCAATCACACTCATACAATCACAATCATACAATCACAATCATACAATCATAATCATACAATCACAATCCTACAATCACAATCGTACAATCACAATCGTACTATCACAATCGTACAATCACAATCGCACAACCACAATCAGTCAATCACAATCATACAATCACAATCATACAATCACAATCATACAATCACAATCATACTTTCACAATCATACAATCACAATCATACAATCACAATCATACAATCACAATCAGACAATCACAATCATACAATCACAATCATACAATCACAATCATACAATCACAATCATGCAATCACAATCATACACTCAAAATCATGCAATCACAATCATACAATCACAATCATGCAACCACAATCATACAATCATAATCATACAATCACAATCCTACAATCACAATCGTACAATCACAATCGTACAATCACAATCGCACAACCACAATCAGTCATCACAATCATACAATCACAATCATACAATCACAATCATACAATCACAATCATACAATCACAATCATACTTTCACAATCATACAATCACAATCATACAATCACAATCATACAATCACAGTCATACAATCACAATCATGCAATCACAATCATACAATCATAATCATACAATTACAATCATACATCACAAACATACAATCACAATCATACAATCACAATCATACAATCACAATCATACAATCACAATCATACAATCACAATCATACAATCACAATCATACAATCACAATCATACAATCACAATCATACATTCAATATCATGCAATCACAATCATACAATCACAGTCATACAATCACAATCATACAATCACAATCATACAATCACAATCATACAATCGCAATCATACAATCACAATCATACATTCAAAATCATGCAATCACACTCATACAATCACAATCATACAATCACAATCATACAATCATAATCATACAATCACAATCCTACAATCACAATCGTACAATCACAATCGTACTATCACAATCGTACAATCACAATCGCACAACCACAATCAGTCAATCACAATCATACAATCACAATCATACAATCACAATCATACAATCACAATCATACTTTCACAATCATACAATCACAATCATACAATCACAATCATACAATCACAATCAGACAATCACAATCATACAATCACAATCATACAATCACAATCATACAATCACAATCATGCAATCACAATCGTACACTCAAAATCATGCAATCACAATCATACAATCACAATCATGCAACCACAATCATACAATCATAATCATACAATCACAATCCTACAATCACAATCGTACAATCACAATCGTACAATCACAATCGCACAACCACAATCAGTCATCACAATCATACAATCACAATCATACAATCACAATCATACAATCACAATCATACAATCACAATCATACTTTCACAATCATACAATCACAATCATACAATCACAATCATACAATCACAGTCATACAATCACAATCATGCAATCACAATCATACAATCATAATCATACAATTACAATCATACATCACAAACATACAATCACAATCATACGATCGCAATCATACAATTACAATATCCCAAATACAATCTCCCAAATACAATCACCCAAATACAATCATACAATCACAATCATACAATCATAATCATACAATCACAATCATACAATCACAATCATACAATCACAATCATACAATCACAATCATACAATCACAATCATACAATCACAATCATACAATCACAATCATACAATCACAATCATACAATCGCATTCATACAATCGCAATCATACAATCACAATCATACAATCGCAATCATACAATCACAATATCCCAAATACAATCTCCCAAATACAATCATACAATCACAATCATACATACACAATCATACAATCACAATCATACAATCACAATCATACAATCACAATCATACAATCACAATCATACTATCACAATCATACAATCACAATCATACAATCACAATCATACAATCACAATCATACAATCACAATCATACAATCACAATCATACAATCACAATCATACAATCACAATCATACAATCACAATCATACAATCACAATCGTACAATCACAATCATACATTCAAAATCATGCAATCACAATCATACAATCACAATCATGCAATCGCTATCATACAATCACAATCATACAATCACAATCATACAATCACAATCATACAATCACAATCATACAATCACAATCAGACAATCACAATCATACAATCACAATCATACAATCACAATCATACAATCACAATCATACAATCACAATCATACAATCACAATCATGCAATCACAATCATACACTCAAAATCATGCAATCACAATCATACAATCATAATCATACAATTACAATCATACATCACAAACATACAATCACAATCATACGATCGCAATCATACAATTACAATATCCCAAATACAATCTCCCAAATACAATCACCCAAATACAATCATACAATCACAATCATACAATCATAATCATACAATCACAATCATACAATCACAATCATACAATCACAATCATACAATCACAATCATACAATCACAATCATACAATCACAATCATACAATCACAATCATACAATCACAATCATACAATCGCATTCATACAATCGCAATCATACAATCACAATCATACAATCGCAATCATACAATTACAATCTCCCAAATACAATCTCCCAAATACAATCACCCAAATACAATCATACAATTACAATCTCCCAAATACAATCTCCCAAATACAATCACCCAAATACAATCATACAATCACAATCATACAATCATAATCATACAATCATAATCATGCAATCACAATCATACAATCACAATCGTACAATCACAATCGCACAACCACAATCATACAATCATAATCATACAATCACAATCATACTTTCACAATCATACAATCACAATCATACAATCACAATCATACAATCACAATCATACAATCACAATCATACAATCACAATCATACAATCGCAATCATACAATCGCAATCATACAATCACAATCATACAATCTCAATCATACAATCACAATCATACAACCACAATCAGACAATCACAATCATACAATCACAATCATACAATCACAATTATGCAATCACAATCATACAATCGCATTCATACAATCGCAATCATACAATCACAATCATACAATCACAATCATACGATCGCAATCATACAATCACAAACATACCATCACAATCATACAATCACAATCATACAATCATAATCATACAATTACAATCATACATCACAATCATACAATCACAATCATACAATCGCAATCATACAATTACAATATCCCAAATACAATCTCCCAAATACAATCATACAATCACAATCATACATACACAATCATACAATCACAATCATACAATCACAATCATACAATCATAATCATGCAATTACAATCATACATCACAATCATACAATCACAATCATACGATCGCAATCATACAATTACAATATCCCAAATACAATCTCCCAAATACAATCACCCAAATACAATCATACAATCACAATCATACAATCATAATCATACAATCATAATCATACAATCACAATCATACAATCACAATCATACAATCACAATCATACAATCACAATCATACAATCACAATCATACAATCACAATCATACTATCGCAATCATACAATCACAATCATACCATCACAATCATACAATCACAATCATACAATCACAATCATACAATCACAATCATACAATCACAATCATACTATCACAATCATACAATCACAATCATACAATCACAATCATACAATCACAATCATACAATCATAATCATACAATCACAATCATACAATCACAATCATACAATCACAATCATACTATCACAATCATACAATCACAATCATACAATCACAATCATACAATCACAATCATACAATCACAATCATACAATCACAATCATACAATCACAATCATACATTCAAATTCATGCAATCACAATCATACAATCACAATCATGCAATCACAATCATACAACCATAATCATGCAATCACAATCATACAATCACAATCGTACAATCACAATCGTACAATCACAATCGCACAACCACAATCATACAATCATAATCATACAATCACAATCATACTTTCACAATCATACAATCACAATCATACAATCACAATCATACAATCACAATCATACAATCACAATCATACAATCAAAATCATACAATCACAATCATACAATCACAATCAAAGAATCACAATCATACAATCACAATCGCACAACCACAATCATACAATCATAATCATACAATCACAATCATACTTTCACAATCATACAATCACAATCATACAATCACAATCATACAATCACAATCATACAATCACAATCATACAATCAAAATCATACAATCACAATCATACAATCACAATCAAAGAATCACAATCATACAATCACAATCATACAATCGCAAGCATACAATCACAATCATACAATCTCAATCATACAATCACAATCATACAATCATAATCATACAATTACAATCATACATCACACTCATACAATCACAATCATACAATCGCAATCATATAATTACAATATCCCAAATACAATCTCCCAAATACAATCATACAATCACAATCATACAATCACAATCATACAATCACAATCATACAATCACAATCATACAATCACAATCATACAATCGCAATCATACAATTACAATATCCCAAATACAATCTCCCAAATACAATCATACAATCACAATCATACAATCACTATCATACAATCATAATCATACAATTACAATCAGACATCACAATCATACAATCACAATCATACAATCGCAATCATACAATCACAATCATACAATCGCAATCATACAATCACAATTATGCAATCACAATCATACAATCGCATTCATACAATCGCAATCATACAATCACAATCATACAATCACAATCATACAATCACAATCATAAAATCACAAAAATACAAACTTAATCATACAATCACAATCATACAGTCACAATCATACAATCACAATCATACAATCATAATCATACAATCACAATCATACGATCGCAATCATACAATCACAATCATACCATCACAATCATACAATCACAATCATACAATCATAATCATACAATTACAATCATACATCACAATCATACAATCACAATCATACAATCGCAATCATACAATCACAATATCCCAAATACCATCTCCCAAATACAATCATACAATCACAATCATACATACACAATCATACAATCACAATCATACAATCGCAATCATACAATCGCAATCATACAATCGCAATCATACAATTACAGTATCCCAAATACAATCTCGCAAATACAATCATACAATCACAATCATACAATCACAATCATACAATCGCAATCATACAATTACAATATCCCAAATACAATCTCCCAAATACAATCATACAATCACAATCACACAATCACAATCATACAATCATAATCATACAATTACAATCATACATCACAATCATACAATCACAATCATAGAATCACAACCATACAATCACAATCATACAATCATAATCATACAATTACAATCATACATCACAATCATACAATCACAATCATACAATCGCAATCATACAATCACAATCATACAGTCGCAATCATACAATTACAATCTCCCAAATACAATCTCCCAAATACAATCTCCCAAATACAATCTCCCAAATACAATCATACAATCACAATCATACAATCACAATCATACAATCACAATCATACAATCACAATCATACTATCACAATCAGACAATCACAATCATACAATCACAATCATACAATCACAATCATACAATCACAATCATACAATCACAATCATACAATCACAATCATACAATCACAATCATACAATCATAATCATACATTCAATATCATGAAATCACAATCATACAATCACAGTCATACAATCACAATCATACAATCACAATCATACAATCACAATCATACAATCGCAATCATACAATCACAATCATACATTCAAAATCATGCAATCACACTCATACAATCACAATCATACAATCACAATCATACAATCATAATCATACAATCACAATCCTACAATCACAATCGTACAATCACAATCGTACTATCACAATCGTACAATCACAATCGCACAACCACAATCAGTCAATCACAATCATACAATCACAATCATACAATCACAATCATACAATCACAATCATACTTTCACAATCATACAATCACAATCATACAATCACAATCATACAATCACAATCAGACAATCACAATCATACAATCACAATCATACAATCACAATCATACAATCACAATCATACAAACACAATCATGCAATCACAATCATACACTCAAAATCATGCAATCACAATCATACAATCACAATCATGCAACCACAATCATACAATCATAATCATACAATCACAATCCTACAATCACAATCGTACAATCACAATCGTACAATCACAATCGCACAACCACAATCAGTCATCACAATCATACAATCACAATCATACAATCACAATCATACAATCACAATCATACAATCACAATCATACTTTCACAATCATACAATCACAATCATACAATCACAATCATACAATCACAGTCATACAATCACAATCATGCAATCACAATCATACAATCATAATCATACAATTACAATCATACATCACAAACATACAATCACAATCATACAATCAAAATCATACAATCACAATCATACAATCACAATCGAAGAATCACAATCATACAATCACAATCATACAATCGCAAGCATACAATCACAATCGTACAATCTCAATCATACAATCACAATCATACAATCATAATCATACAATTACAATCATACATCACACTCATACAATCACAATCATACAATCGCAATCATACAATTACAATATCCCAAATACAATCTCCCAAATACAATCATACAATCACAATCATACAATCACAATCATACAATCACAATCATACAATCACAATCATACAATCGCAATCATACAATTACAATATCCCAAATACAATCTCCCAAATACAATCATACAATCACAATCATACAATCACAATCATACAATCATAATCATACAATTACAATCAGACATCACAATCATACAATCACAATCATACAATCGCAATCATACAATCACAATCATACAATCACAATCATACAATCGCAATCATACAATCACAATTATGCAATCACAATCATACAATCGCATTCATACAATCGCAATCATACAATCACAATCATACAATCACAATCATACAATCACAATCATAAAATCACAAAAATACAAACTTAATCATACAATCACAATCAGACAGTCACAATCATACAATCACAATCATACAATCATAATCATACAATCACAATCATACGATCGCAATCATACAATCACAATCATACCATCACAATCATACAATCACAATCATACAATCATAATCATACAATTACAATCATACATCACAATCATACAATCACAATCATACAATCGCAATCATACAATCACAATATCCCAAATACAATCTCCCAAATACAATCATACAATCACAATCATACATACACAATCATACAATCACAATCATACAATCGCAATCATACAATCGCAATCATACAATCGCAATCATACAATTACAGTATCCCAAATACAATCTCGCAAATACAATCATACAATCACAATCATACAATCACAATCATACAATCACAATCATACAATCGCAATCATACAATTACAATATCCCAAATACAATCTCCCAAATACAATCATACAATCACAATCATACAATCACAATCATACAATCATAATCATACAATTACAATCAGACATCACAATCATACAATCACAATCATACAATCGCAATCATACAATCACAATCATACAATCACAATCATACAATCACAATCATACAATCACAACCATACAATCACAATCATACAATCATAATCATACAATCACAATCATACAATCACAATCATACAATCACAATCATACAATCACAATCATACAATCACAATCATGCAATCACAATCATACACTCAAAATCATGCAATCACAATCATACATCACAATCATACAATCACAATCATACAATCGCAATCATACAATCACAATCATACAGTCGCAATCATACAATTACAATCTCCCAAATACAATCTCCCAAATACAATCTCCCAAATACAATCATACAATCACAATCATACAATCACAATCATACAATCACAATCATACAATCACAATCATACTATCACAATCATACAATCACAATCATAAAATCACAATCATACAATCACAATCATACAATCACAATCATACAATCACAATCATACAATCACAATCATACAATCACAATCATACAATCACAATCATACATTCAAAATCATGCAATCACAATCATACAATCACAATCATACAATCACAATCATACAATCACAATCATACAATCACAATCATACAATCGCAATCATACAATCACAATCATACATTCAAAATCATGCAATCACACTCATACAATCACAATCATACAATCACAATCATACAATCATAATCATACAATCACAATCCTACAATCACAATCGTACAATCACAATCGTACAATCACAATCGTACAATCACAATCGCACAACCACAATCAGTCAATCACAATCATACAATCACAATCATACAATCACAATCATACAATCACAATCATACAATCACAATCATACTTTCACAATCATACAATCACAATCATACAATCACAATCATACAATCACAATCAGACAATCACAATCATACAATCACAATCATACAATCACAATCATACAATCACAATCATACAATCACAATCATGCAATCACAATCATACACTCAAAATCATGCAATCACAATCATACAATCACAATCATGCAACCACAATCATACAATCATAATCATACAATCACAATCCTACAATCACAATCGTACAATCACAATCGTACAATCACAATCGCACAACCACAATCAGTCATCACAATCATACAATCACAATCATACAATCACAATCATACAATCACAATCATACAATCACAATCATACGTTCACAATCATACAATCACAATCATACAATCACAATCATACAATCACAGTCATACAATCACAATCATGCAATCACAATCATACAATCACAATCATACAATCGCAATCATACAATCACAATCATACAATCGCAATCATACAATTACAATCTCCCAAATACAATCTCCCAAATACAATCACCCAAATACAATCATACAATCACAATCATACAATCATAATCATACAATCACAATCATACAATCACAATCATACAATCACAATCATACAATCACAATCATACAATCGCAATCATACAATCGCAATCATACAATCACAATCATACAATCTCAATCATACAATTACAATCATACAACCACAATCAGACAATCACAATCATACAATCACAATCATACAATCACAATTATGCAATCACAATCATACAATCGCATTCATACAATCGCAATCATACAATCACAATCATACAATCACAATCATACAATCACAATTATAAAATCACATAAAATAATTTTCAGAAAAAAAATATACCGACTTCGAAATGCACTAAAAAGTATAAAATAATTTCTATTTCCTAATGAAGTAATTTCTATTTCATTCAATCATGCAATTACGTAACAGATATGAATGAAACCTATTTACTCGTTAGGTAGTATATTAAATACATTTCAACCTTTTCAGAGGCGGCGCAAAATTAAAAGCTTTTCTTGAACATGTCAACCTTTGGACAGCCGAACATAGGCAACGCTTGTATAGCTATTTCTTTTTCTATACATATAACTCGGCAGCACGCCGCGAAGTAGGTGTTAGTGCGTATAGAATGTAACTATGGTCTATCCAGCCCTTTGCGAACGGGACGGTTCGAAGTGAACCGTACCGTGGGGCCGAGCTCCTGCCGCGATAGTCATTAAAAATTGCCGGCGTATATTTCTGCCTAAACGCGGTTTTCGTTCATAGCATTCCAAGTCATATTCTGGACATATTATATATACATGCACAGATTTACGTGCATGCACACATGTACGCGTTTCTCGGCTCTATCAGTTGTTTTCGCAGAACGCATATATGAGTTCTTCGGCCAATTTGATTATTTACGCAGAACGCATATATGCGGCGGTAGTCCGCAAAGGGCTAGATTCATAGAGTATGCGTCGGAAAGACTCGATCGACGGAAGATAGAGCCCATTTGCCGCAAATTTGGTAATTCCCGCGTCGTGGGCTCAGTTTATAGATTCTTAGATCCATGGCTTCCACATGCGAATGAAGTCAATTCAATTTCATTTATATCATAAACGTTGCGAAATGAAGATGCAGTCGTTACATTTACGTATATTACCAGATATATCTATAATGGTACGTATTCTTTCTCAGGATTTATTAATTTCCAATACGCCATACCACAATTACTGGTTATTGGCAGCAACGTTTACTGAAGTATTTTTAATTTTGCGCCGCCTCCGAAAAAGTTGAAATGTATTTAATATACTACCTAACGAGTAAATAGGTTTCATTCATATCTGTTACGTAATTGCATGATTGAATGAAATAGAAATTACTTCATTAGGAAATAGAAATTATTTTATACTTTTTAGTGCATTTCGAAGTCGGTATATTTTTTTTCTGAAAATTATTTTATTTCACGCTTTTTAGTGGAATGGGGAGAATTGTATGGGATACTGTGAGACAGTTCTTCTGGGCTTTTTTTTTTGTCTGCGTAAATGCCATGAGCATAATTAAGTAAAAGACAACATGGATGTTCGTTTTTCAATTTTTTTTGCAACAATAATCCTTTTCAATTAAAAAATGAAAAAATTTTTGTAACGGTACCAATGGGGAGTCAGACTCTACAAGATGCGAAAGGCTTTGTTCCGATCGGACCACCCACCTAGGAAAAACCGCCGAACATGCATAGAAAAAATAATCCTTTGCAACTAAAAAATAAAAAAAATGTTTGTTAGAACGGTAGGGAGACTGTACCAAGCAATGGGAATAATACACCAACGTCAACGTGAACTCATCTTGCTGCATAAGTTGCGTGTCAAAGCGGCAAAGCTTAGTTAGTGTTTTGGTACAGTGCATTGTAATTGCCCTTTCTTGTCTTTCCCGTGCATAGCACGGGGCGTTCCACTAATAATAATAACAATAGCTATTCGCTACTATCACGAAAACTAAAGTTTTCCGTCAATTATGCATAAGGAAAAACTCGTTTAGAATCATGCTACTAATAACGTATTAGAAGAACATAAAAATCGTTCGAAGTTGGCTTCAAAAGTTAACAACAATTTCTGTAATATCTCGAAAACAAAAGCTTTCCGTCAATTTTGCAAGAGGAAAAAGTTGTCCAGAACCACGCCCCTAACAACATATTCAAAGGACATTAAAATCGTTCGAAGTTGATTTCAAAAGTTAACAACAATTTTTGCTAATATCTCGAAAACTAAACATTTCCGCGAAATTTGTATATGAACAAAATTGTTCAGAACCATGCCCCTGACAACATATTAAAAGGACATTAAAATCGTTCGAAGTTGATTTCAAAAGTTAATAACAATTTTTTTCGCTAATATCTCGAAAACTAAACATTTCCGCGAAATTTGTATATGAACAAAATTGTACAGAATCATGTCCGCGATAAGATATTGAAAGCGCACTAAAATCGAGAAAAGTTTATTTTAAAAGTTGCCGGTTTTTCTGCAATAACAACACTTTGCAATTAAAAAATGAAAAAATTTTTATTATGGTACCAATGGGGAGTCTGAACCCACCAGATGCAAATGGCTTCGTTCCGATCGGTCAACCCAGTTAGGCGAAATCGGCGAACATACATAGAAAAAGAAAAAAGTTGCCGGTTGTTTTGCAATAACAACACTTTGCAATTAAAAAATGAAAAATTTTTTGATAATGGTACCAATGGGGGGTCAACACCTACCATATGCAAAAGGTTTCATTCCGATCGGTCCATCCAGCTAGGCGCAATGCGCGAACATACATAGAAAAAAGAAAAAAGTTGCTGGTTTTTTTGCAATAACAACACTTTGCAATTAAAAAATGAAAAATTTTTTGATAATGGTACCAATGGGGAGTCAGCACCTACCATATGCAAAAGGTTTCATTCCGATCGGTCTACCCAGTTAGGCGTAATCGGCGAACATACATAGAAAAAAAAAAAAAAAAAAAAAAAAAAAAAAATATACTTATCGAATTGAGTAACCTCCTCCTTTTTCGAAGTCGGTTAAAAAATACAAACTTAATCATACAATCACAATCATACAATCGCAATCATACAATCACAATCATACAATCATAATCATACAATCACAATCATACGATCGCAATCATACAATCACAATCATACCATCACAATCATACAATCACAATCATACAATCATAATCATACAATTACAATCATACATCACAATCATACAATCACAATCATACAATCGCAATCATACAATTACAATATCCCAAATACAATCTCCCAAATACAATCATACAATCACAATCATACATACACAATCATACAATCACAATCATACAATCACAATCATACAATCATAATCATGCAATTACAATCATACATCACAATCATACAATCACAATCATACGATCGCAATCATACAATTACAATATCCCAAATACAATCTCCCAAATACAATCACCCAAATACAATCATACAATCACAATCATACAATCATAATCATACAATCACAATCATACAATCACAATCATACAATCACAATCATACAATCACAATCATACAATCACAATCATACAATCACAATCATACTATCGCAATCATACAATCACAATCATACCATCACAATCATACAATCACAATCATACAATCACAATCATACAATCACAATCATACAATCACAATCATACAATCACAATCATACTATCACAATCATACAATCACAATCATACAATCACAATCATACAATCACAATCATACAATCATAATCATACAATCACAATCATACAATCTCAATCATACAATCACAATCATACTATCACAATCATACAATCACAATCATACAATCACAATCATACAATCACAATCATACAATCACAATCATACAATCACAATCATACATTCAAAATCATGCAATCACAATCATACAATCACAATCATGCAATCACAATCATACAACCATAATCATGCAATCACAATCATACAATCACAATCGTACAATCACAATCGTACAATCACAATCGCACAACCACAATCATACAATCATAATCATACAATCACAATCATACTTTCACAATCATACAATCACAATCATACAATCACAATCATACAATCACAATCATACAATCACAATCATACAATCACAATCATACAATCACAATCATACAATCGCAATCATACAATCGCAATCATACAATCGCAATCATACAATCACAATCATACAATCTCAATCATACAATCACAATCATACAATCACAATCATACAATCATAATCATACAATTACAATCATACATCACAATCATACAATCACAATCATACAATCGCAATCATACAATCACAATCATACAGTCGCAATCATACAATTACAATCTCCCAAATACAATCTCCCAAATACAATCTCCCAAATACAATCTCCCAAATACAATCATACAATCACAATCATACAATCACAATCATACAATCACAATCATACAATCACAATCATACTATCACAATCATACAATCACAATCATACAATCACAATCATACAATCACAATCATACAATCACAATCATACAATCACAATCATACAATCACAATCGTACAATCACAATCATACATTCAAAATCATGCAATCACAATCATACAATCACAATCATGCAATCGCAATCATACAATCACAATCATGCAATCGCAATCATACAATCACAATCATACAATCACAATCATACAATCACAATCAGACAATCACAATCATACAATCACAATCATACAATCACAATCATACAATCACAATCATACAATCACAATCATGCAATCACAATCATACACTCAAAATCATGCAATCACAATCATACAATCACAATCATGCAATCACAATCATACAATCATAGTCATACAATCACAATCCTACAATCACAATCGTACAATCACAATCGTACAATCACAATTGCACAACCACAATCAGTCAATCACAATCATACAATCACAATCATACAATCACTATCATACAATCACAATCATACAATCACAATCATACTTTCACAATCATACAATCACAATCATACAATCACAATCATACAATCACAGTCATACAATCACAATCATGCAATCACAATCATACTATCACAATCATACAATCACAATCATACAATCACAATCATACAATCACAATCATACAATCAAAATCATACAATCACAATCATACAATCACAATCAAAGAATCACAATCATACAATCACAATCATACAATCGCAAGCATACAATCACAATCATACAATCTCAATCATACAATCACAATCATACAATCATAATCATACAATTACAATCATACATCACACTCATACAATCACAATCATACAATCGCAATCATACAATTACAATATCCCAAATACAATCTCCCAAATACAATCATACAATCACAATCATACAATCACAATCATACAATCACAATCATACAATCACAATCATACAATCGCAATCATACAATTACAATATCCCAAATACAATCTCCCAAATACAATCATACAATCACAATCATACAATCACAATCATACAATCACAATCATACAATCATAATCATACAATTACAATCAGACATCACAATACATACAATCACAATCATACAATCGCAATCATACAATCACAATCATACAATCGCAATCATACAATCACAATTATGCAATCACAATCATACAATCGCATTCATACAATCGCAATCATACAATCACAATCATACAATCACAATCATACAATCACAATCATAAAATCACAAAAATACAAACTTAATCATACAATCACAATCATACAGTCACAATCATACAATCACAATCATACAATCATAATCATACAATCACAATCATACGATCGCAATCATACAATCACAATCATACCATCACAATCATACAATCACAATCATACAATCATAATCATACAATTACAATCATACATCACAATCATACAATCACAATCATACAATCGCAATCATACAATCACAATATCCCAAATACAATCTCCCAAATACAATCATACAATCACAATCATACATACACAATCATACAATCACAATCATACAATCACAATCATACAATCACAATCATACAATCACAATCATACTATCACAATCATACAATCACAATCATACAATCACAATCATACAATCACAATCATACAATCACAATCATACAATCACAATCATACAATCACAATCATACAATCACAATCATACAATCACAATCGTACAATCACAATCATACATTCAAAATCATGCAATCACAATCATACAATCACAATCATGCAATCGCTATCATACAATCACAATCATACAATCACAATCATACAATCACAATCATACAATCACAATCATACAATCACAATCAGACAATCACAATCATACAATCACAATCATACAATCACAATCATACAATCACAATCATACAATCACAATCATACAATCACAATCATGCAATCACAATCATACACTCAAAATCATGCAATCACAATCATACAATCATAATCATACAATTACAATCATACATCACAAACATACAATCACAATCATACGATCGCAATCATACAATTACAATATCCCAAATACAATCTCCCAAATACAATCACCCAAATACAATCATACAATCACAATCATACAATCATAATCATACAATCACAATCATACAATCACAATCATACAATCACAATCATACAATCACAATCATACAATCACAATCATACAATCACAATCATACAATCACAATCATACAATCACAATCATACAATCGCATTCATACAATCGCAATCATACAATCACAATCATACAATCGCAATCTTACAATTACAATCTCCCAAATACAATCTCCCAAATACAATCACCCAAATACAATCATACAATCACAATCATACAATCATAATCATACAATCATAATCATGCAATCACAATCATACAATCACAATCGTACAATCACAATCGCACAACCACAATCATACAATCATAATCATACAATCACAATCATACTTTCACAATCATACAATCACAATCATACAATCACAATCATACAATCACAATCATACAATCACAATCATACAATCACAATCATACAATCGCAATCATACAATCGCAATCATACAATCACAATCATACAATCTCAATCATACAATCACAATCATACAACCACAATCAGACAATCACAATCATAAAATCACAATCATACAATCACAATTATGCAATCACAATCATACAATCGCATTCATACAATCGCAATCATACAATCACAATCATACAATCACAATCATACAATCACAATCATAAAATCACAAAAATACAAACTTAATCATACAATCACAATCATACAATCGCAATCATACAATCACAATCATACAATCATAATCATACAATCACAATCATACGATCGCAATCATACAATCACAAACATACCATCACAATCATACAATCACAATCATACAATCACAATCATACAATCACAATCATACAATCACAATCATACAATCACAATCATACAATCACAATCATACAATCACAATCATACAATCACAATCGTACAATCACAATCATACATTCAAAATCATGCAATCACAATCATACAATCACAATCATGCAATCGCTATCATACAATCACAATCATACAATCACAATCATACAATCACAATCATACAATCACAATCATACAATCACAATCAGACAATCACAATCATACAATCATAATCATACAATTACAATCATACATCACAATCATACAATCACAATCATACAATCGCAATCATACAATTACAATATCCCAAATACAATCTCCCAAATACAATCATACAATCACAATCATACATACACAATCATACAATCACAATCATACAATCACAATCATACAATCATAATCATGCAATTACAATCATACATCACAATCATACAATCACAATCATACGATCGCAATCATACAATTACAATATCCCAAATACAATCTCCCAAATACAATCACCCAAATACAATCATACAATCACAATCATACAATCATAATCATACAATCATAATCATACAATCACAATCATACAATCACAATCATACAATCACAATCATACAATCACAATCATACAATCACAATCATACAATCACAATCATACTATCGCAATCATACAATCACAATCATACCATCACAATCATACAATCACAATCATACAATCACAATCATACAATCACAATCATACAATCACAATCATACTATCACAATCATACAATCACAATCATACAATCACAATCATACAATCACAATCATACAATCATAATCATACAATCACAATCATACAATCACAATCATACAATCACAATCATACTATCACAATCATACAATCACAATCATACAATCACAATCATACAATCACAATCATACAATCACAATCATACAATCACAATCATACAATCACAATCATACATTCAAATTCATGCAATCACAATCATACAATCACAATCATGCAATCACAATCATACAACCATAATCATGCAATCACAATCATACAATCACAATCGTACAATCACAATCGTACAATCACAATCGCACAACCACAATCATACAATCATAATCATACAATCACAATCATACTTTCACAATCATACAATCACAATCATACAATCACAATCATACAATCACAATCATACAATCACAATCATACAATCACAATCATACAATCACAATCATACAATCGCAATCATACAATCGCAATCATACAATCGCAATCATACAATCACAATCATACAATCTCAATCATACAATCACAATCATACAATCACAATCATACAATCATAATCATACAATTACAATCATACATCACAATCATACAATCACAATCATACAATCGCAATCATACAATCACAATCATACAGTCGCAATCATACAATTACAATCTCCCAAATACAGTCTCCCAAATACAATCTCCCAAATACAATCTCCCAAATACAATCATACAATCACAATCATACAATCACAATCATACAATCACAATCATACAATCACAATCATACTATCACAATCATACAATCACAATCATACAATCACAATCATACAATCACAATCATACAATCACAATCATACAATCACAATCATACAATCACAATCGTACAATCACAATCATACATTCAAAATCATGCAATCACAATCATACAATCACAATCATGCAATCGCAATCATACAATCACAATCATACAATCACAATCATACAATCACAATCATACAATCACAATCATACAATCACAATCAGACAATCACAATCATACAATCACAATCATACAATCACAATCATACAATCACAATCATACAATCACAATCATGCAATCACAATCATACACTCAAAATCATGCAATCACAATCATACAATCACAATCATGCAATCACAATCATACAATCATAGTCATACAATCACAATCCTACAATCACAATCGTACAATCACAATCGTACAATCACAATTGCACAACCACAATCAGTCAATCACAATCATACAATCACAATCACACAATCACTATCATACAATCACAATCATACAATCACAATCATACTTTCACAATCATACAATCACAATCATACAATCACAATCATACAATCACAGTCATACAATCACAATCATGCAATCACAATCATACTATCACAATCATACAATCACAATCATACAATCACAATCATACAATCACAATCATACAATCAAAATCATACAATCACAATCATACAATCACAATCAAAGAATCACAATCATACAATCACAATCATACAATCGCAAGCATACAATCACAATCATACAATCTCAATCATACAATCACAAATCATACAATCATAATCATACAATTACAATCATACATCACACTCATACAATCACAATCATACAATCGCAATCATACAATTACAATATCCCAAATACAATCTCCCAAATACAATCATACAATCACAATCATACAATCACAATCATACAATCACAATCATACAATCGCAATCATACAATTACAATATCCCAAATACAATCTCCCAAATACAATCATACAATCACAATCATACAATCACAATCATACAATCATAATCATACAATTACAATCAGACATCACAATCATACAATCACAATCATACAATCGCAATCATACAATCACAATCATACAATCGCAATCATACAATCACAATTATGCAATCACAATCATACAATCATAATCATACAATTACAATCATACATCACAATCATACAATCACAATCATACAATCGCAATCATACAATTACAATATCCCAAATACAATCTCCCAAATACAATCATACAATCACAATCATACATACACAATCATACAATCACAATCATACAATCACAATCATACAATCATAATCATGCAATTACAATCATACATCACAATCATACAATCACAATCATACGATCGCAATCATACAATTACAATATCCCAAATACAATCTCCCAAATACAATCACCCAAATACAATCATACAATCACAATCATACAATCATAATCATACAATCACAATCATACAATCACAATCATACAATCACAATCATACAATCACAGTCATACAATCACAATCATGCAATCACAATCATACTATCACAATCATACAATCACAATCATACAATCACAATCATACAATCACAATCATACAATCAAAATCATACAATCACAATCATACAATCACAATCAAAGAATCACAATCATACAATCACAATCATACAATCGCAAGCATACAATCACAATCATACAATCTCAATCATACAATCACAAATCATACAATCATAATCATACAATTACAATCATACATCACACTCATACAATCACAATCATACAATCGCAATCATACAATTACAATATCCCAAATACAATCTCCCAAATACAATCATACAATCACAATCATACAATCACAATCATACAATCACAATCATACAATCGCAATCATACAATTACAATATCCCAAATACAATCTCCCAAATACAATCATACAATCACAATCATACAATCACAATCATACAATCATAATCATACAATTACAATCAGACATCACAATCATACAATCACAATCATACAATCGCAATCATACAATCACAATCATACAATCGCAATCATACAATCACAATTATGCAATCACAATCATACAATCATAATCATACAATTACAATCATACATCACAATCATACAATCACAATCATACAATCGCAATCATACAATTACAATATCCCAAATACAATCTCCCAAATACAATCATACAATCACAATCATACATACACAATCATACAATCACAATCATACAATCACAATCATACAATCATAATCATGCAATTACAATCATACATCACAATCATACAATCACAATCATACGATCGCAATCATACAATTACAATATCCCAAATACAATCTCCCAAATACAATCACCCAAATACAATCATACAATCACAATCATACAATCGTAATCATACAATCACAATCATACAATCACAATCATACAATCACAATCATACAATCACAATCATACAATCACAATCATACAATCACAATCATACAATCACAATCATACTATCGCAATCATACAATCACAATCATACCATCACAATCATACAATCACAATCATACAATCACAATCATACAATCACAATCATACAATCACAATCATACTATCACAATCATACAATCACAATCATACAATCACAATCATACAATCACAATCATACAATCACAATCATACAATCACAATCATACAATCACAATCATACAATCACAATCATACTATCACAATCATACAATCACAATCATACAATCACAATCATACAATCACAATCATACAATCACAATCATACAATCACAATCATACATTCAAAATCATGCAATCACAATCATACAATCACAATCATGCAATCACAATCATACAACCATAATCATGCAATCACAATCATACAATCACAATCGTACAATCACAATCGTACAATCACAATCGCACAACCACAATCATACAATCATAATCATACAATCACAATCATACTTTCACAATCATACAATCACAATCATACAATCACAATCATACAATCACAATCATACAATCATAACCATACAATCACAATCATACAATCACAATCATACAATCGCAATCATACAATCGCAATCATACAATCGCAATCATACAATCACAATCATACAATCTCAATCATACAATCACAATCATACAATCACAATCATACAATCATAATCATACAATTACAATCATACATCACAATCATACAATCACAATCATACAATCGCAATCATACAATCACAATCATACAGTCGCAATCATACAATTACAATCTCCCAAATACAATCTCCCAAATACAATCTCCCAAATACAATCATACAATCACAATCATACAATCACAATCATACAATCACAATCATACAATCACAATCATACTATTACAATCATACAATCACAATCATACAATCACAATCATACAATCACAATCATACAATCACAATCATACAATCACAATCATACAATCACAATCATACAATCACAATCGTACAATCACAATCATACATTCAAAATCATGCAATCACAATCATACAATCACAATCATGCAATCGCAATCATACAATCACAATCATACAATCACAATCATGCAATCACAATCATACAATCACAGTCATACAATCACAATCATGCAATCACAATCATACTATCACAATCATACAATCACAATCATACAATCACAATCATACAATCACAATCATACAATCACAATCATACAATCAAAATCATACAATCACAATCATACAATCACAATCAAAGAATCACAATCATACAATCACAATCATACAATCGCAAGCATACAATCACAATCATACAATCTCAATCATACAATCACAATCATACAATCATAATCATACAATTACAATCATACATCACACTCATACAATCACAATCATACAATCGCAATCATACAATTACAATATCCCAAATACAATCTCCCAAATACAATCATACAATCACAATCATACAATCACAATCATACAATCACAATCATACAATCACAATCATACAATCACAATCATACAATCACAATCATACAATCGCAATCATACAATTACAATATCCCAAATACAATCTCCCAAATACAATCATACAATCACAATCATACAATCACAATCATACAATCATAATCATACAATTACAATCAGACATCACAATCATACAATCACAATCATACAATCGCAATCATACAATCACAATCATACAATCGCAATCATACAATCACAATTATGCAATCACAATCATACAATCGCATTCATACAATCGCAATCATACAATCACAATCATACAATCACAATCATACAATCACAATCATAAAATCACAAAAATACAAACTTAATCATACAATCACAATCATACAGTCACAATCATACAATCACAATCATACAATCATAATCATACAATCACAATCATACGATCGCAATCATACAATCACAATCATACCATCACAATCATACAATCACAATCATACAATCATAATCATACAATTACAATCATACATCACAATCATACAATCACAATCATACAATCGCAATCATACAATCACAATATCCCAAATACAATCTCCCAAATACAATCATACAATCACAATCATACATACACAATCATACAATCACAATCATACAATCGCAATCATACAATCGCAATCATACAATCGCAATCATACAATTACAGTATCCCAAATACAATCTCGCAAATACAATCATACAATCACAATCATACAATCACAATCATACAATCACAATCATACAATCGCAATCATACAATTACAATATCCCAAATACAATCTCCCAAATACAATCATACAATCACAATCACACAATCACAATCATACAATCATAATCATACAATTACAATCATACATCACAATCATACAATCACAATCATACAATCACAACCATACAATCACAATCATACAATCATAATCATACAATTACAATCATACATCACAATCATACAATCACAATCATACAATCGCAATCATACAATCACAATCATACAGTCGCAATCATACAATTACAATCTCCCAAATACAATCTCCCAAATACAATCTCCCAAATACAATCTCCCAAATACAATCATACAATCACAATCATACAATCACAATCATACAATCACAATCATACAATCACAATCATACTATCACAATCAGACAATCACAATCATACAATCACAATCATACAATCACAATCATACAATCACAATCATACAATCACAATCATACAATCACAATCATACAATCACAATCATACAATCACAATCATACATTCAATATCATGCAATCACAATCATACAATCACAGTCATACAATCACAATCATACAATCACAATCATACAATCACAATCATACAATCGCAATCATACAATCACAATCATACATTCAAAATCATGCAATCACACTCATACAATCACAATCATACAATCACAATCATACAATCATAATCATACAATCACAATCCTACAATCACAATCGTACAATCACAATCGTACTATCACAATCGTACAATCACAATCGCACAACCACAATCAGTCAATCACAATCATACAATCACAATCATACAATCACAATCATACAATCACAATCATACTTTCACAATCATACAATCACAATCATACAATCACAATCATACAATCACAATCAGACAATCACAATCATACAATCACAATCATACAATCACAATCATACAATCACAATCATACAATCACAATCATGCAATCACAATCATACACTCAAAATCATGCAATCACAATCATACAATCACAATCATGCAACCACAATCATACAATCATAATCATACAATCACAATCCTACAATCACAATCGTACAATCACAATCGTACAATCACAATCGCACAACCACAATCAGTCATCACAATCATACAATCACAATCATACAATCACAATCATACAATCACAATCATACAATCACAATCATACTTTCACAATCATACAATCACAATCATACAATCACAATCATACAATCACAGTCATACAATCACAATCATGCAATCACAATCATACAATCATAATCATACAATTACAATCATACATCACAAACATACAATCACAATCATACGATCGCAATCATACAATTACAATATCCCAAATACAATCTCCCAAATACAATCACCCAAATACAATCATACAATCACAATCATACAATCATAATCTTACAATCACAATCATACAATCACAATCATACAATCACAATCATACAATCACAATCATACAATCACAATCATACAATCACAATCATACAATCACAATCATACAATCACAATCATACAATCGCATTCATACAATCGCAATCATACAATCACAATCATACAATCGCAATCATACAATTACAATCTCCCAAATACAATCTCCCAAATACAATCACCCAAATACAATCATACAATCACAATCATACAATCATAATCATACAATCACAATCATACAATCACAATCATACAATCACAATCATACAATCACAATCATACAATCACAATCATACAATCACAATCATACATTCAAAATCATGCAATCACAATCATACAATCACAATCATGCAATCACAATCATACAATCATAATCATGCAATCACAATCATACAATCACAATCGTACAATCACAATCGCACAACCACAATCATACAATCATAATCATACAATCACAATCATACTTTCACAATCATACAATCACAATCATACAATCACAATCATACAATCACAATCATACAATCACAATCATACAATCACAATCATACAATCGCAATCATACAATCGCAATCATACAATCACAATCATACAATCTCAATCATACAATCACAATCATACAACCACAATCAGACAATCACAATCATACAATCACAATCATACAATCACAATTATGCAATCACAATCATACAATCGCATTCATACAATCGCAATCATACAATCACAATCATACAATCACAATCATACAATCACAATCATAAAATCACAAAAATACAAACTTAATCATACAATCACAATCATACAATCGCAATCATACAATCACAATCATACAATCATAATCATACAATCACAATCATACGATCGCAATCATACAATCACAAACATACCATCACAATCATACAATCGCAATCATACAATCATAATCATACAATTACAATCATACATCACAATCATACAATCACAATCATACAATCGCAATCATACAATTACAATATCCCAAATACAATCTCCCAAACACAATCATACAATCACAATCATACATACACAATCATACAATCACAATCATACAATCACAATCATACAATCATAATCATGCAATTACAATCATACATCACAATCATACAATCACAATCATACAATCACAATCATACAATCACAATCATACAATCACAATCATACTTTCACAATCATACAATCACAATCATACAATCACAATCATACAATCACAGTCATACAATCACAATCATGCAATCACAATCATACAATCATAATCATACAATTACAATCATACATCACAAACATACAATCACAATCATACGATCGCAATCATACAATTACAATATCCCAAATACAATCTCCCAAATACAATCACCCAAATACAATCATACAATCACAATCATACAATCATAATCATACAATCACAATCATACAATCACAATCATACAATCACAATCATACAATCACAATCATACAATCACAATCATACAATCACAATCATACAATCACAATCATACAATCACAATCATACAATCGCATTCATACAATCGCAATCATACAATCACAATCATGCAATCACAATCATACAATCATAATCATGCAATCACAATCATACAATCACAATCGTACAATCACAATCGCACAACCACAATCATACAATCATAATCATACAATCACAATCATACTTTCACAATCATACAATCACAATCATACAATCACAATCATACAATCACAATCATACAATCACAATCATACAATCACAATCATACAATCGCAATCATACAATCGCAATCATACAATCACAACCATACAATCTCAATCATACAATCACAATCATACAACCACAATCAGACAATCACAATCATACAATCACAATCATACAATCACAATTATGCAATCACAATCATACAATCGCATTCATACAATCGCAATCATACAATCACAATCATACAATCACAATCATACAATCACAATCATAAAATCACAAAAATACAAACTTAATCATACAATCACAATCATACAATCGCAATCATACAATCACAATCATACAATCATAATCATACAATCACAATCATACGATCGCAATCATACAATCACAAACATACCATCACAATCATACAATCACAATCATACAATCATAATCATACAATTACAATCATACATCACAATCATACAATCACAATCATACAATCGCAATCATACAATTACAATATCCCAAATACAATCTCCCAAATACAATCATACAATCACAATCATACGTACACAATCATACAATCACAATCATACAATCACAATCATACAATCACAATCATACAATCATAATCATGCAATTACAATCATACATCACAATCAAACAATCACAATCATACGATCGCAATCATACAATTACAATATCCCAAATACAATCTCCCAAATACAATCATCCAAATACAATCATACAATCACAATCATACAATCATAATCATACAATCACAATCAGACAATCACAATCATACAATCACAATCATACAATCACAATCATACAATCACAATCATACAATCACAATCATACAATCACAATCATACAATCACAATCATAGAATCACAATCATACAATCACAATCATACATTCAAAATCATGCAATCACAATCATACAATCACAATCATGCAATCACAATCATACAATCACAATCATGCAATCACGATCATACAACCATAATCATGCAATCACAATCATACAATCACAATCGTACAATCACAATCGTACAATCACAATCGCACAACCACAATCATACAATCATAATCATACAATCACAATCATACTTTCACAATCATACAATCACAATCATACAATCACAATCATACAATCACAATCATACAATCACAATCATACAATCATAATCATACAATTACAATCATACATCACAATCATACAATCACAATCATACAATCGCAATCATACAATCACAATCATACAGTCGCAATCATACAATTACAATCTCCCAAATACAATCTCCCAAATACAATCTCCCAAATACAATCTCCCAAATACAATCATACAATCACAATCATACAATCACAATCATACAATCACAATCATACAATCACAATCATACTATCACAATCATACAATCACAATCATACAATCACAATCATACAATCACAATCATACAATCGCAATCATACAATTACAATATCCCAAATACAATCTCCCAAATACAATCATACAATCACAATCATACAATCACAATCATACAATCATAATCATAGAATTACAATCAGGCATCACAATCATACAATCACAATCATACAATCGCAATCATACAATCACAATCATACAATCGCAATCATACAATCACAATTATGCAATCACAATCATACAATCGCAATCATACAATCACAATATCCCAAATACAATTTCCCAAATACAATCATACAATCACAATCATACATACACAATCATACAATCACAATCATACAATCGCAATCATACAATCGCAATCATACAATCGCAATCATACAATTACAGTATCCCAAATACAATCTCGCAAATACAATCATACAATCACAATCATACAATCACAATCATACAATCACAATCATACAATCGCAATCATACAATTACAATATCCCAAATACAATCTCCCAAATACAATCATACAATCACAATCACACAATCACAATCATACAATCATAACCATACAATTACAATCATACATCACAATCATACAATCACAATCATACTATCACAATCATACAATCACAATCATACAATCAGAATCATACAATCACAATCATACAATCACAATCATACAATCACAACCATACAATCACAATCATACAATCATAATCATACAATCACAATCATACAATCACAATCATACTATCACAATCATACAATCACAATCATACAATCACAATCATACAATCACAACCATACAATCACAACCATACAATCACAATCATACAATCATAATCATACAATCACAATCATACAATCACAATCATACAATCACAATCATACAATCACAATCATACAATCACAATCATACAATCACAATCATGCAATCACAATCATACACTCAAAATCATGCAATCACAATCATACATCACAATCATACAATCACAATCATACAATCGCAATCATACAATCACAATCATACAGTCGCAATCATACAATTACAATCTCCCAAATACAATCTCCCAAATACAATCTCCCAAATACAATCTCCCAAATACAATCATACAATCACACTCATACAATCACAATCATACAATCACAATCATACAATCATAATCATACAATCACAATCCTACAATCACAATCGTACAATCACAATCGTACAATCACAATCGCACAACCACAATCAGTCAATCACAATCATACAATCACAATCATACAATCACAATCATACAATCACAATCATACAATCACAATCATACAATCACAATCATACTTTCACAATCATACAATCACAATCATACAATCACAATCATACAATCACAATCAGACAATCACAATCATACAATCACAATCATACAATCACAATCATACAATCACAATCATACAATCACAATCATGCAATCACAATCATACACTCAAAATCATGCAATCACAATCATACAATCACAGTCATGCAACCACAATCATACAATCATAATCATACAATCACAATCCTACAATCACAATCGTACAATCACAATCGTACAATCACAATCGCACAACCACAATCCGTCATCACAATCATACAATCACAATCATACAATCACAATCATACAATCACAATCATACAATCACAATCATACTTTCACAGTCATACAATCACAATCATACAACCACAATCATACAATCACAGTCATACAATCACAATCATGCAATCACAATCATACAATCACAATCATACAATCGCATTCATACAATCGCAATCATACAATCACAATCATACAATCGCAATCATACAATTACAATCTCCCAAATACAATCTCCCAAATACAATCACCCAAATACAATCATACAATCACAATCATACAATCATAATCATACAATCACAATCATACAATCACAATCATACAATCACAATCATACAATCACAATCATACAATCGCAATCATACAATCGCAATCATACAATCACAATCATACAATCACAATCATACAATCATAATCATACAATCACAATCATACGATCGCAATCATACAATCATAATCATACCATCACAATCATACAATCACAATCATACAATCATAATCATACAATTACAATCATACATCACAATCATACAATCACAATCATACATACACAATCATACAATCACAATCATACAATCACAATCATACAATCATAATCATGCAATTACAATCATACATCACAATCATACAATCACAATCATACGATCGCAATCATACAATTACAATATCCCAAATACAATCTCCCAAATACAATCACCCAAATACAATCATACAATCACAATCATACAATCATAATCATACAATCACAATCATACAATCACAATCATACAATCACAATCATACAATCACAATCATACAATCACAATCATACAATCACAATCATACTATCGCAATCATACAATCACAATCATACCATCACAATCATACAATCACAATCATACAATCACAATCATACAATCACAATCATACAATCACAATCATACTATCACAATCATACAATCACAATCATACAATCACAATCATACAATCACAATCATACAATCATAATCATACAATCACAATCATACAATCACAATCATACAATCACAATCATACTATCACAATCATACAATCACAATCATACAATCACAATCATACAATCACAATCATACAATCACAATCATACAATCACAATCATACAATCACAATCATACAATCTCAATCATACAATCACAATCATACAATCACAATCATACAATCATAATCATACAATTACAATCATACATCACAATCATACAATCACAATCATACAATCGCAATCATAGAATCACAATCATACAGTCGCAATCATACAATTACAATCTCCCAAATACAATCTCCCAAATACAATCTCCCAAATACAATCTCCCAAATACAATCATACAATCACAATCATACAATCACAATCATACAATCACAATCATACAATCACAATCATACTATCACAATCATACAATCACAATCATACAATCACAATCATACAATCACAATCATACAATCACAATCATACAATCACAATCATACAATCACAATCATACAATCACAATCGTACAATCACAATCATACATTCAAAATCATGCAATCACAATCATACAATCACAATCATGCAATCGCAATCATACAATCACAATCATACAATCACAATCATACAATCACAATCATACAATCACAATCATACAATCACAATCAGACAATCACAATCATACAATCACAATCATACAATCACAATCATACAATCACAATCATACAATCACAATCATGCAATCACAATCATACACTCAAAATCATGCAATCACAATCATACAATCACAATCATGCAATCACAATCATACAATCATAGTCATACAATCACAATCCTACAATCACAATCGTACAATCACAATCGTACAATCACAATTGCACAACCACAATCAGTCAATCACAATCATACAATCACAATCATACAATCACTATCATACAATCACAATCATACAATCACAATCATACTTTCACAATCATACAATCACAAACATACAATCACAATCATACAATCACAGTCATACAATCACAATCATGCAATCACAATCATACTATCACAATCATACAATCACAATCATACAATCACAATCATACAATCACAATCATACAATCAAAATCATACAATCACAATCATACAATCACAATCAAAGAATCACAATCATACAATCACAATCATACAATCGCAAGCATACAATCACAATCATACAATCTCAATCATACAATCACAATCATACAATCATAATCATACAATTACAATCATACATCACACTCATACAGTCACAATCATACAATCGCAATCATACAATTACAATATCCCAAATACAATCTCCCAAATACAATCATACAGTCACAATCATACAATCACAATCATACAATCACAATCATACAATCACAATCATACAATCACAATCATACAATCGCAATCATACAATTACAATATCCCAAATACAATCTCCCAAATACAATCATACAATCACAATCATACAATCACAATCATACAATCATAATCATACAATTACAATCAGACATCACAATCATACAATCACAATCATACAATCGCAATCATACAATCACAATCATACAATCACAATCATACAATCGCAATCATACAATCACAATTATGCAATCACAATCATACAATCGCATTCATACAATCGCAATCATACAATCACAATCATACAATCACAATCATACAATCACAATCATAAAATCACAAAAATACAAACTTAATCATACAATCACAATCATACAGTCACAATCATACAATCACAATCATACAATCATAATCATACAATCACAATCATACAATCACAATCATACAATCATAATCATACAATTACAATCATACATCACAATCATGCAATCACAATCATACAATCGCAATCATACAATCACAATATCCCAAATATAATCTCCCAAATACAATCATACAATCACAATCATACATACACAATCATACAATCACAATCATACAATCGCAATCATACAATCGCAATCATACAATCGCAATCATACAATTACAGTATCCCAAATACAATCTCGCAAATACAATCATACAATCACAATCATACAATCACAATCATACAATCACAATCATACAATCGCAATCATACAATTACAATATCCCAAATACAATCTCCCAAATACAATCATACAATCACAATCACACAATCACAATCATACAATCATAACCATACAATTACAATCATACATCACAATCATACAATCACAATCATACTATCACAATCATACAATCACAATCATACAATCACAATCATACAATCACAATCATACAATCACAATCATACAATCACAACCATACAATCACAATCATACAATCATAATCATACAATCACAATCATACAATCACAATCATACAATCACAATCATACAATCACAATCATACAATCACAATCATGCAATCACAATCATACACTCAAAATCATGCAATCACAATCATACATCACAATCATACAATCACAATCATACAATCGCAATCATACAATCACAATCATACAGTCGCAATCATACAATTACAATCTCCCAAATACAATCTCCCAAATACAATCTCCCAAATACAATCTCCCAAATACAATCATACAATCACAATCATACAATCACAATCATACAATCACAATCATACAATCACAATCATACAATCACAATCATACTATCACAATCATACAATCACAATCATACAATCACAATCATACAATCACAATCATACAATCACAATCATACAATCACAATCACACAATCACAATCATACAATCACAATCATACATTCAAAATCATGCAATCACAATCATACAATCACAATCATACAATCACAATCATACAATCACAATCATACAATCACAATCATACAATCGCAATCATACAATCACAATCATACATTCAAAATCATGCAATCACACTCATACAATCACAATCATACAATCACAATCATACAATCATAATCATACAATCACAATCCTACAATCACAATCGTACAATCACAATCGTACAATCACAATCGCACAACCACAATCAGTCAATCACAATCATACAATCACAATCATACAATCACAATCATACAATCACAATCATACAATCACAATCATACAATCACAATCATACTTTCACAATCATACAATCACAATCATACAATCACAATCATACAATCACAATCAGACAGTCACAATCATACAATCACAATCATACAATCACAATCATACAATCACAATCATACAATCACAATCATGCAATCACAATCATACACTCAAAATCATGCAATCACAATCATACAATCACAATCATGCAACCACAATCATACAATCATAATCATACAATCACAATCCTACAATCACAATCGTACAATCACAATCGTACAATCACAATCGCACAACCACAATCAGTCATCACAATCATACAATCACAATCATACAATCACAATCATACAATCACAATCATACAATCACAATCATACGTTCACAATCATACAATCACAATCATACAATCACAATCATGCAATCACAATCATACACTCAAAATCATGCAATCACAATCATACAATCACAATCATGCAATCACAATCATACAATCATAGTCATACAATCACAATCCTACAATCACAATCGAACAATCACAATCGTACAATCACAATTGCACAACCACAATCAGTCAATCACAATCATACAATCACAATCATACAATCACTATCATACAATCACAATCATACAATCACAATCATACTTTCACAATCATACAATCACAATCATACAATCACAGTCATACAATCACAATCATGCAATCACAATCATACTATCACAATCATACAATCACAATCATACAATCACAATCATACAATCACAATCATACAATCAAAATCATACAATCACAATCATACAATCACAATCGAAGAATCACAATCATACAATCACAATCATACAATCGCAAGCATACAATCACAATCATACAATCTCAATCATACAATCACAATCATACAATCATAATCATACAATTACAATCATACATCACACTCATACAATCACAATCATACAATCGCAATCATACAATTACAATATCCCAAATACAATCTCCCAAATACAATCATACAATCACAATCATACAATCACAATCATACAATCACAATCATACAATCGCAATCATACAATTACAATATCCCAAATACAATCTCCCAAATACAATCATACAATCACAATCATACAATCACAATCATACAATCATAATCATACAATTACAATCAGACATCACAATCATACAATCACAATCATACAATCGCAATCATACAATCACAATCATACAATCACAATCATACAATCGCAATCATACAATCACAATTATGCAATCACAATCATACAATCGCATTCATACAATCGCAATCATACAATCACAATCATACAATCACAATCATACAATCACAATCATAAAATCACAAAAATACAAACTTAATCATACAATCACAATCATACAGTCACAATCATACAATCACAATCATACAATCATAATCATACAATCACAATCATACGATCGCAATCATACAATCACAATCATACCATCACAATCATACAATCACAATCATACAATCATAATCATACAATTACAATCATACATCACAATCATACAATCACAATCATACAATCGCAATCATACAATCACAATATCCCAAATACAATCTCCCAAATACAATCATACAATCACAATCATACATACACAATCATACAATCACAATCATACAATCGCAATCATACAATCGCAATCATACAATCGCAATCATACAATTACAGTATCCCAAATACAATCTCGCAAATACAATCATACAATCACAATCATACAATCACAATCATACAATCACAATCATACAATCGCAGTCATACAATTACAATATCCCAAATACAATCTCCCAAATACAATCATACAATCACAATCACACAATCACAATCATACAATCATAACCATACAATTACAATCATACATCACAATCATACAATCACAATCATACTATCACAATCATACAATCACAATCATACAATCACAATCATACAATCACAATCATACAATCACAATCATACAATCACAATCATACAATCACAACCATACAATCACAATCATACAATCATAATCATACAATCACAATCATACAATCACAATCATACAAGCACAATCATACAATCACAATCATACAATCACAATCATGCAATCACAATCATACACTCAAAATCATGCAATCACAATCATACATCACAATCATACAATCACAATCATACAATCGCAATCATACAATCACAATCATACAGTCGCAATCATACAATTACAATCTCCCAAATACAATCTCCCAAATACAATCTCCCAAATACAATCTCCCAAATACAATCATACAATCACAATCATACAATCACAATCATACAATCACAATCATACAATCACAATCATACTATCACAATCATACAATCACAATCATACAATCACAATCATACAATCACAATCATACAATCACAATCATACAATCACAATCATACAATCACAATCATACAATCACTATCATACAATCACAATCATACATTCAAAATCATGCAATCACAATCATACAATCACAATCATACAATCACAATCATACAATCACAATCATACAATCACAATCATACAATCGCAATCATACAATCACAATCATACATTCAAAATCATGCAATCACACTCATACAATCACAATCATACAATCACAATCATACAATCATAATCATACAATCACAATCCTACAATCACAATCGTACAATCACAATCGTACAATCACAATCGCACAACCACAATCAGTCAATCACAATCATACAATCACAATCATACAATCACAATCATACAATCACAATCATACAATCACAATCATACTTTCACAATCATACAATCACAATCATACAATCACAATCATACAATCACAATCAGACAATCACAATCATACAATCACAATCATACAATCACAATCATACAATCACAATCATACAATCACAATCATGCAATCACAATCATACACTCAAAATCATGCAATCACAATCATACAATCACAATCATGCAACCACAATCATACAATCATAATCATACAATCACAATCCTACAATCACAATCGTACAATCACAATCGTACAATCACAATCGCACAACCACAATCAGTCATCACAATCATACAATCACAATCATACAATCACAATCATACAATCACAATCATACAATCACAATCATACGTTCACAATCATACAATCACAATCATACAATCACAATCATACAATCACAGTCATACAATCACAATCATGCAATCACAATCATACAATCACAATCATACAATCGCAATCATACAATCACAATCATACAATCGCAATCATACAATTACAATCTCCCAAATACAATCTCCCAAATACAATCACCCAAATACAATCATACAATCACAATCATACAATCATAATCATACAATCACAATCATACAATCACAATCATACAATCACAATCATACAATCACAATCATACAATCGCAATCATACAATCGCAATCATACAATCACAATCATACAATCTCAATCATACAATTACAATCATACAACCACAATCAGACAATCACAATCATACAATCACAATCATACAATCACAATTATGCAATCACAATCATACAATCGCATTCATACAATCGCAATCATACAATCACAATCATACAATCACAATCATACAATCACAATCATAAAATCACAAAAATACAAACTTAATCATACAATCACAATCATACAATCGCAATCATACAATCACAATCATACAATCATAATCATACAATCACAATCATACGATCGCAATCATACAATCACAATCATACCATCACAATCATACAATCACAATCATACAATCATAATCATACAATTACAATCATACATCACAATCATACAATCACAATCATACAATCGCAATCATACAATTACAATATCCCAAATACAATCTCCCAAATACAATCATACAATCACAATCATACATACACAATCATACAATCACAATCATACAATCACAGTCATACAATCATAATCATGCAATTACAATCATACATCACAATCATACAATCACAATCATACGATCGCAATCATACAATTACAATATCCCAAATACAATCTCCCAAATACAATCACCCAAATACAATCATACAATCACAATCATACAATCATAATCATACAATCACAATCATACAATCACAATCATACAATCACAATCATACAATCACAATCATACAATCACAATCATACAATCACAATCATACTATCGCAATCATACAATCACAATCATACCATCACAATCATACAATCACAATCATACAATCACAATCATACAATCACAATCATACAATCACAATCATACAATCACAATCATACTATCACAATCATACAATCACAATCATACAATCACAATCATACAATCACAATCATACAATCATAATCATACAATCACAATCATACAATCTCAATCATACAATCACAATCATACAATCACAATCATACAATCATAATCATACAATCACAATCATACGATCGCAATCATACAATCACAATCATACCATCACAATCATACAATCACAATCATACAATCATAATCATACAATTACAATCATACATCACAATCATACAATCACAATCATACATACACAATCATACAATCACAATCATACAATCACAATCATACAATCATAATCATGCAATTACAATCATACATCACAATCATACAATCACAATCATACGATCGCAATCATACAATTACAATATCCCAAATACAATCTCCCAAATACAATCACCCAAATACAATCATACAATCACAATCATACAATCATAATCATACAACCACAATCATACAATCACAATCATACAATCACAATCATACAATCACAATCAGACAATCACAATCATACAATCACAATCATACAATCACAATCATACAATCACAATCATACAATCACAATCATACAATCACAATCATACAATCACAATCATACTATCGCAATCATACAATCACAATCATACCATCACAATCATACAATCACAATCATACAATCACAATCATACAATCACAATCATACAATCACAATCATACTATCACAATCATACAATCACAATCATACAATCACAATCATACAATCACAATCATACAATCATAATCATACAATCACAATCATACAATCACAATCATACAATCACAATCATACTATCACAATCATACAATCACAATCATACAATCACAATCATACAATCACAATCATACAATCACAATCATACAATCACAATCATACAATCACAATCATACAATCTCAATCATACAATCACAATCATACAATCACAATCATACAATCATAATCATACAATTACAATCATACATCACAATCATACAATCACAATCATACAATCGCAATCATAGAATCACAATCATACAGTCGCAATCATACAATTACAATCTCCCAAATACAATCTCCCAAATACAATCTCCCAAATACAATCTCCCAAATACAATCATACAATCACAATCATACAATCACAATCATACAATCACAATCATACAATCACAATCATACTATCACAATCATACAATCACAATCATACAATCACAATCATACAATCACAATCATACAATCACAATCATACAATCACAATCATACAATCACAATCATACAATCACAATCGTACAATCACAATCATACATTCAAAATCATGCAATCACAATCATACAATCACAATCATGCAATCGCAATCATACAATCACAATCATACAATCACAATCATACAATCACAATCATACAATCACAATCATACAATCACAATCAGACAATCACAATCATACAATCACAATCATACAATCACAATCATACAATCACAATCATACAATCACAATCATGCAATCACAATCATACACTCAAAATCATGCAATCACAATCATACAATCACAGTCATGCAATCACAATCATACAATCATAGTCATACAATCACAATCCTACAATCACAATCGTACAATCACAATCGTACAATCACAATTGCACAACCACAATCAGTCAATCACAATCATACAATCACAATCATACAATCACTATCATACAATCACAATCATACAATCACAATCATACTTTCACAATCATACAATCACAATCATACAATCACAATCATACAATCACAGTCATACAATCACAATCATGCAATCACAATCATACTATCACAATCATACAATCACAATCATACAATCACAATCATACAATCAAAATCATACAATCACAATCATACAATCACAATCAAAGAATCACAATCATACAATCACAATCATACAATCGCAAGCATACAATCACAATCATACAATCTCAATCATACAATCACAATCATACAATCATAATCATACAATTACAATCATACATCACACTCATACAGTCACAATCATACAATCGCAATCATACAATTACAATCTCCCAAATACAATCATACAATCACAATCATACAATCACAATCATACAATCACAATCATACAATCACAATCATACAATCACAATCATACAATCACAATCATACAATCACAATCATACAATCGCAATCATACAATTACAATATCCCAAATACAATCTCCCAAATACAATCATACAATCACAATCATACAATCACAATCATACAATCATAATCATACAATTACAATCAGACATCACAATCATACAATCACAATCATACAATCGCAATCATACAATCACAATCATACAATCACAATCATACAATCGCAATCATACAATCACAATTATGCAATCACAATCATACAATCGCATTCATACAATCGCAATCATACAATCACAATCATACAATCACAATCATACAATCACAATCATAAAATCACAAAAATACAAACTTAATCATACAATCACAATCATACAGTCACAATCATACAATCACAATCATACAATCATAATCATACAATCACAATCATACAATCACAATCATACAATCATAATCATACAATTACAATCATACATCACAATCATACAATCACAATCATACAATCGCAATCATACAATCACAATATCCCAAATATAATCTCCCAAATACAATCATACAATCACAATCATACATACACAATCATACAATCACAATCATACAATCGCAATCATACAATCGCAATCATACAATCGCAATCATACAATTACAGTATCCCAAATACAATCTCGCAAATACAATCATACAATCACAATCATACAATCACAATCATACAATCACAATCATACAATCGCAATCATACAATTACAATATCCCAAATACAATCTCCCAAATACAATCATACAATCACAATCACACAATCACAATCATACAATCATAACTATACAATTACAATCATACATCACAATCATACAATCACAATCATACTATCACAATCATACAATCACAATCATACAATCACAATCATACAATCACAATCATACAATCACAATCATACAATCACAACCATACAATCACAATCATACAATCATAATCATACAATCACAATCATACAATCACAATCATACAATCACAATCATACAATCACAATCATACAATCACAATCATGCAATCACAATCATACACTCAAAATCATGCAATCACAATCATACATCACAATCATACAATCACAATCATACAATCGCAATCATACAATCACAATCATACAGTCGCAATCATACAATTACAATCTCCCAAATACAATCTCCCAAATACAATCTCCCAAATACAATCATACAATCACAATCATACAATCACAATCATACAATCACAATCATACAATCACAATCATACAATCACAATCATACTATCACAATCATACAATCACAATCATACAATCACAATCATACAATCACAATCATACAATCACAATCATACAATCACAATCATACAATCACAATCATACAATCACAATCATACATTCAAAATCATGCAATCACAATCATACAATCACAATCATACAATCACAATCATACAATCACAATCATACAATCACAATCATACAATCGCAATCATACAATCACAATCATACATTCAATATCATGCAATCACACTCATACAATCACAATCATACAATCACAATCATACAATCATAATCATACAATCACAATCCTACAATCACAATCGTACAATCACAATCGTACAATCACAATCGCACAACCACAATCAGTCAATCACAATCATACAATCACAATCATACAATCACAATCATACAATCACAATCATACAATCACAATCATACAATCACAATCATACTTTCACAATCATACAATCACAATCATACAATCACAATCATACAATCACAATCAGACAGTCACAATCATACAATCACAATCATACAATCACAATCATACAATCACAATCATACAATCACAATCATGCAATCACAATCATACACTCAAAATCATGCAATCACAATCATACAATCACAATCATGCAACCACAATCATACAATCATAATCATACAATCACAATCCTACAATCACAATCGTACAATCACAATCGTACAATCACAATCGCACAACCACAATCAGTCATCACAATCATACAATCACAATCATACAATCACAATCATACAATCACAATCATACAATCACAATCATACGTTCACAATCATACAATCACAATCATACAATCACAATCATGCAATCACAATCATACACTCAAAATCATGCAATCACAATCATACAATCACAATCATGCAATCACAATCATACAATCATAGTCATACAATCACAATCCTACAATCACAATCGTACAATCACAATCGTACAATCACAATTGCACAACCACAATCAGTCAATCACAATCATACAATCACAATCATACAATCACTATCATACAATCACAATCATACAATCACAATCATACTTTCACAATCATACAATCACAATCATACAATCACAATCATACAATCACAGTCATACAATCACAATCATGCAATCACAATCATACTATCACAATCATACAATCACAATCATACAATCACAATCATACAATCACAATCATACAATCAAAATCATACAATCACAATCATACAATCACAATCGAAGAATCACAATCATACAATCACAATCATACAATCGCAAGCATACAATCACAATCATACAATCTCAATCATACAATCACAATCATACAATCATAATCATACAATTACAATCATACATCACACTCATACAATCACAATCATACAATCGCAATCATACAATTACAATATCCCAAATACAATCTCCCAAATACAATCATACAATCACAATCATACAATCACAATCATACAATCACAATCATACAATCACAATCATACAATCGCAATCATACAATTACAATATCCCAAATACAATCTCCCAAATACAATCATACAATCACAATCATACAATCACAATCATACAATCATAATCATACAATTACAACCAGACATCACAATCATACAATCACAATCATACAATCGCAATCATACAATCACAATCATACAATCACAATCATACAATCGCAATCATACAATCACAATTATGCAATCACAATCATACAATCGCATTCATACAATCGCAATCATACAATCACAATCATACAATCACAATCATACAATCACAATCATAAAATCACAAAAATACAAACTTAATCATACAATCACAATCATACAGTCACAATCATACAATCACAATCATACAATCATAATCATACAATCACAATCATACGATCGCAATCATACAATCACAATCATACCATCACAATCATACAATCACAATCATACAATCATAATCATACAATTACAATCATACATCACAATCATACAATCACAATCATACAATCGCAATCATACAATCACAATATCCCAAATACAATCTCCCAAATACAATCATACAATCACAATCATACATACACAATCATACAATCACAATCATACAATCGCAATCATACAATCGCAATCATACAATCGCAATCATACAATTACAGTATCCCAAATACAATCTCGCAAATACAATCATACAATCACAATCATACAATCACAATCATACAATCACAATCATACAATCGCAATCATACAATTACAATATCCCAAATACAATCTCCCAAATACAATCATACAATCACAATCACACAATCACAATCATACAATCATAACCATACAATTACAATCATACATCACAATCATACAATCACAATCATACTATCACAATCATACAATCACAATCATACAATCACAATCATACAATCACAATCATACAATCACAATCATACAATCACAACCATACAATCACAATCATACAATCATAATCATACAATCACAATCATACAATCACAATCATACAATCACAATCATACAATCACAATCATACAATCACAATCATGCAATCACAATCATACACTCAAAATCATGCAATCACAATCATACATCACAATCATACAATCACAATCATACAATCGCAATCATACAATCACAATCATACAGTCGCAATCATACAATTACAATCTCCCAAATACAATCTCCCAAATACAATCTCCCAAATACAATCTCCCAAATACAATCATACAATCACAATCATACAATCACAATCATACAATCACAATCATACAATCACAATCATACTATCACAATCATACAACCACAATCATACAATCACAATCATACAATCACAATCATACAATCACAATCATACAATCACAATCATACAATCACAATCATACAATCACAATCATACAATCACAATCATACATTCAAAATCATGCAATCACAATCATACAATCACAATCATACAATCACAATCATACAATCACAATCATACAATCACAATCATACAATCGCAATCATACAATCACAATCATACATTCAAAATCATGCAATCACACTCATACAATCACAATCATACAATCACAATCATACAATCATAATCATACAATCACAATCCTACAATCACAATCGTACAATCACAATCGTACAATCACAATCGCACAACCACAATCAGTCAATCACAATCATACAATCACAATCATACAATCACAATCATACAATCACAATCATACAATCACAATCATACTTTCACAATCATACAATCACAATCATACAATCACAATCATACAATCACAATCAGACAATCACAATCATACAATCACAATCATACAATCACAATCATACAATCACAATCATACAATCACAATCATGCAATCACAATCATACACTCAAAATCATGCAATCACAATCATACAATCACAATCATGCAACCACAATCATACAATCATAATCATACAATCACAATCCTACAATCACAATCGTACAATCACAATCGTACAATCACAATCGCACAACCACAATCAGTCATCACAATCATACAATCACAATCATACAATCACAATCATACAATCACAATCATACAATCACAATCATACAATCACAATCATACAATCACAATCATACAATCACAATCATACAATCATAATCATACAATTACAATCATACATCACAATCATACAATCACAATCATACAATCGCAATCATACAATCACAATATCCCAAATACAATCTCCCAAATACAATCATACAATCACAATCATACATACACAATCATACAATCACAATCATACAATCACAATCATACAATCACAACCATACAATCACAATCATACTATCACAATCATACAATCACAATCATACAATCACAATCATACAATCACAATCATACAATCACAATCATACAATCACAATCATACAATCACAATCATACAATCACAATCATACAATCACAATCATACAATCACAATCGTACAATCACAATCATACATTCAAAATCATGCAATCACAATCATACAATCACAATCATGCAATCGCTATCATACAATCACAATCATACAATCACAATCATACAATCACAATCATACAATCACAATCATACAATCACAATCAGACAATCACAATCATACAATCACAATCATACAATCACAATCATACAATCACAATCATACAATCACAATCATACAATCACAATCATGCAATCACAATCATACACTCAAAATCATGCAATCACAATCATACAATCATAATCATACAATTACAATCATACATCACAAACATACAATCACAATCATACGATCGCAATCATACAATTACAATATCCCAAATACAATCTCCCAAATACAATCACCCAAATACAATCATACAATCACAATCATACAATCATAATCATACAATCACAATCATACAATCACAATCATACAATCACAATCATACAATCACAATCATACAATCACAATCATACAATCACAATCATACAATCACAATCATACAATCACAATCATACAATCGCATTCATACAATCGCAATCATACAATCACAATCATACAATCGCAATCATACAATTACAATCTCCCAAATACAATCTCCCAAATACAATCACCCAAATACAATCATACAATCACAATCATACAATCATAATCATACAATCATAATCATGCAATCACAATCATACAATCACAATCGTACAATCACAATCGCACAACCACAATCATACAATCATAATCATACAATCACAATCATACTTTCACAATCATACAATCACAATCATACAATCACAATCATACAATCACAATCATACAATCACAATCATACAATCACAATCATACAATCGCAATCATACAATCGCAATCATACAATCACAATCATACAATCTCAATCATACAATCACAATCATACAACCACAATCAGACAATCACAATCATACAATCACAATCATACAATCACAATTATGCAATCACAATCATACAATCGCATTCATACAATCGCAATCATACAATCACAATCATACAATCACAATCATACAATCACAATCATAAAATCACAAAAATACAAACTTAATCATACAATCACAATCATACAATCGCAATCATACAATCACAATCATACAATCATAATCATACAATCACAATCATACGATCGCAATCATACAATCACAAACATACCATCACAATCATACAATCACAATCATACAATCATAATCATACAATTACAATCATACATCACAATCATACAATCACAATCATACAATCGCAATCATACAATTACAATATCCCAAATACAATCTCCCAAATACAATCATACAATCACAATCATACATACACAATCATACAATCACAATCATACAATCACAATCATACAATCATAATCATGCAATTACAATCATACATCACAATCATACAATCACAATCATACGATCGCAATCATACAATTACAATATCCCAAATACAATCTCCCAAATACAATCACCCAAATACAATCATACAATCACAATCATACAATCATAATCATACAATCATAATCATACAATCACAATCATACAATCACAATCATACAATCACAATCATACAATCACAATCATACAATCACAATCATACAATCACAATCATACTATCGCAATCATACAATCACAATCATACCATCACAATCATACAATCACAATCATACAATCACAATCATACAATCACAATCATACAATCACAATCATACAACCATAATCATGCAATCACAATCATACAATCACAATCGTACAATCACAATCGTACAATCACAATCGCACAACCACAATCATACAATCATAATCATACAATCACAATCATACTTTCACAATCATACAATCACAATCATACAATCACAATCATACGATCACAATCATACAATCACAATCATACAATCACAATCATACAATCACAATCATACAATCGCAATCATACAATCGCAATCATACAATCGCAATCATACAATCACAATCATACAATCTCAATCATACAATCACAATCATACAATCACAATCATACAATCATAATCATACAATTACAATCATACATCACAATCATACAATCACAATCATACAATCGCAATCATACAATCACAATCATACAGTCGCAATCATACAATTACAATCTAGCAAATACAGTCTCCCAAATACAATCTCCCAAATACAATCTCCCAAATACAATCATACAATCACAATCATACAATCACAATCATACAATCACAATCATACAATCACAATCATACTATCACAATCATACAATCACAATCATACAATCACAATCATACAATCACAATCATACAATCACAATCATACAATCACAATCATACAATCACAATCGTACAATCACAATCATACATTCAAAATCATGCAATCGCAATCATACAATCACAATCATGCAATCGCAATCATACAATCACAATCATACAATCACAATCATACAATCACAATCATACAATCACAATCATACAATCACAATCAGACAATCACAATCATACAATCACAATCATACAATCACAATCATACAATCACAATCATACAATCACAATCATGCAATCACAATCATACACTCAAAATCATGCAATCACAATCATACAATCACAATCATGCAATCACAATCATACAATCATAGTCATACAATCACAATCGTACAATCACAATCGTACAATCACAATCGTACAATCACAATTGCACAACCACAATCAGTCAATCACAATCATACAATCACAATCACACAATCACTATCATACAATCACAATCATACAATCACAATCATACTTTCACAATCATACAATCACAATCATACAATCACAATCATACAATCACAGTCATACAATCACAATCATGCAATCACAATCATACTAACGCAATCATACAATCACAATCATACAATCACAATCATACAATCACAATCATACAATCAAAATCATACAATCACAATCATACAATCACAATCAAAGAATCACAATCATACAATCACAATCATACAATCGCAAGCATACAATCACAATCATACAATCTCAATCATACAATCACAATCATACAATCATAATCATACAATTACAATCATACATCACACTCATACAATCACAATCATACAATCGCAATCATACAATTACAATATCCCAAATACAATCTCCCAAATACAATCATACAATCACAATCATACAATCACAATCATACAATCACAATCATACAATCGCAATCATACAATTACAATATCCCAAATACAATCTCCCAAATACAATCATACAATCACAATCATACAATCACAATCATACAATCATAATCATACAATTACAATCAGACATCACAATCATACAATCACAATCATACAATCGCAATCATACAATCACAATCATACAATCGCAATCATACAATCACAATTATGCAATCACAATCATACAATCATAATCATACAATTACAATCATACATCACAATCATACAATCACAATCATACAATCGCAATCATACAATTACAATATCCCAAATACAATCTCCCAAATACAATCATACAATCACAATCATACATACACAATCATACAATCACAATCATACAATCACAATCATACAATCACAATCATACAATCATAATCATGCAATTACAATCATACATCACAATCATACAATCACAATCATACGATCGCAATCATACAATTACAATATCCCAAATACAATCTCCCAAATACAATCACCCAAATACAATCATACAATCACAATCATACAATCATAATCATACAATCACAATCATACAATCACAATCATACAATCACAATCATACAATCACAATCCTACAATCACAATCATACAATCACAATCATACAATCACAATCATACTATCGCAATCATACAATCACAATCATACCATCACAATCATACAATCACAATCATACAATCACAATCATACAATCACAATCATACAATCACAATCATACTATCACAATCATACAATCACAATCATACAATCACAATCATACAATCACAATCATACAATCACAATCATACAATCACAATCATACAATCACAATCATACTATCACAATCATACAATCACAATCATACAATCACAATCATACAATCACAATCATACAATCACAATCATACAATCACAATCATACATTCAAAATCATGCAATCACAATCATACAATCACAATCATGCAATCACAATCATACAACCATAATCATGCAATCACAATCATACAATCACAATCGTACAATCACAATCGTACAATCACAATCGCACAACCACAATCATACAATCATAATCATACAATCACAATCATACTTTCACAATCATACAATCACAATCATACAATCACAATCATACAATCACAATCATACAATCATAACCATACAATCACAATCATACAATCACAATCATACAATCGCAATCATACAATCGCAATCATACAATCGCAGTCATACAATCACAATCATACAATCTCAATCATACAATCACAATCATACAATCACAATCATACAATCATAATCATACAATTACAATCATACATCACAATCATACAATCACAATCATACAATCGCAATCATACAATCACAATCATACAGTCGCAATCATACAATTACAATCTCCCAAATACAATCTCCCAAATACAATCTCCCAAATACAATCATACAATCACAATCATACAATCACAATCATACAATCACAATCATACAATCACAATCATACTATCACAATCATACAATCACAATCATACAATCACAATCATACAATCACAATCATACAATCACAATCATACAATCACAATCATACAATCACAATCGTACAATCACAATCATACATTCAAAATCATGCAATCACAATCATACAATCACAATCATGCAATCGCAATCATACAATCACAATCATACAATCACAATCATGCAATCACAATCATACAATCACAGTCATACAATCACAATCATGCAATCACAATCATACTATCACAATCATACAATCACAATCATACAATCACAATCATACAATCACAATCATACAATCACAATCATACAATCAAAATCATACAATCACAATCATACAATCACAATCAAAGAATCACAATCATACAATCACAATCATACAATCGCAAGCATACAATCACAATCATACAATCTCAATCATACAATCACAATCATACAATCATAATCATACAATTACAATCATACATCACACTCATACAATCACAATCGTACAATCGCAATCATACAATTACAATATCCCAAATACAATCTCCCAAATACAATCATACAATCACAATCATACAATCACAATCATACAATCACAATCATACAATCACAATCATACAATCACAATCATACAATCACAATCATACAATCGCAATCATACAATTACAATATCCCAAATACAATCTCCCAAATACAATCATACAATCACAATCATACAATCACAATCATACAATCATAATCATACAATTACAATCAGACATCACAATCATACAATCACAATCATACAATCGCAATCATACAATCACAATCATACAATCGCAATCATACAATCACAATTATGCAATCACAATCATACAATCGCATTCATACAATCGCAATCATACAATCACAATCATACAATCACAATCATACAATCACAATCATAAAATCACAAAAATACAAACTTAATCATACAATCACAATCATACAGTCACAATCATACAATCACAATCATACAATCATAATCATACAATCACAATCATACGATCGCAATCATACAATCACAATCATACCATCACAATCATACAATCACAATCATACAATCATAATCATACAATTACAATCATATATCACAATCATACAATCACAATCATACAATCGCAATCATACAATCACAATATCCCAAATACAATCTCCCAAATAAAATCATACAATCACAATCATACATACACAATCATACAATCACAATCATACAATCACAATCATACAATCACAATCATACAATCGCAATCATACAATTACAATATCCCAAATACAATCTCCCAAATACAATCATACAATCACAATCACACAATCACAATCATACAATCATAATCATACAATTACAATCATACATCACAATCATACAATCACAATCATACAATCACAACCATACAATCACAATCATACAATCATAATCATACAATTACAATCATACATCACAATCATACAATCACAATCATACAATCGCAATCATACAATCACAATCATACAGTCGCAATCATACAATTACAATCTCCCAAATACAATCTCCCAAATACAATCTCCCAAATACAATCTCCCAAATACAATCATACAATCACAATCATACAATCACAATCATACAATCACAATCATACAATCACAATCATACTATCACAATCAGACAATCACAATCATACAATCACAATCATACAATCACAATCATACAATCACAATCATACAATCACAATCATACAATCACAATCATACAATCACAATCATACAATCACAATCATACATTCAATATCATGCAATCACAATCATACAATCACAGTCATACAATCACAATCATACAATCACAATCATACAATCACAATCATACAATCGCAATCATACAATCACAATCATACATTCAAAATCATGCAATCACACTCATACAATCACAATCATACAATCACAATCATACAATCATAATCATACAATCACAATCCTACAATCACAATCGTACAATCACAATCGTACTATCACAATCGTACAATCACAATCGCACAACCACAATCAGTCAATCACAATCATACAATCACAATCATACAATCACAATCATACAATCACAATCATACTTTCACAATCATACAATCACAATCATACAATCACAATCATACAATCACAATCAGACAATCACAATCATACAATCACAATCATACAATCACAATCATACAATCACAATCATACAATCACAATCATGCAATCACAATCATACACTCAAAATCATGCAATCACAATCATACAATCACAATCATGCAACCACAATCATACAATCATAATCATACAATCACAATCCTACAATCACAATCGTACAATCACAATCGTACAATCACAATCGCACAACCACAATCAGTCATCACAATCATACAATCACAATCATACAATCACAATCATACAATCACAATCATACAATCACAATCATACTTTCACAATCATACAATCACAATCATACAATCACAATCATACAATCACAGTCATACAATCACAATCATGCAATCACAATCATACAATCATAATCATACAATTACAATCATACATCACAAACATACAATCACAATCATACGATCGCAATCATACAATTACAATATCCCAAATACAATCTCCCAAATACAATCACCCAAATACAATCATACAATCACAATCATACAATCATAATCATACAATCACAATCATACAATCACAATCATACAATCACAATCATACAATCACAATCATACAATCACAATCATACAATCACAATCATACAATCACAATCATACAATCACAATCATACAATCATAATCATACAATTACAATCATACATCACAATCATACAATCACAATCATACAATCGCAATCATACAATCACAATCATACAGTCGCAATCATACAATTACAATCTCCCAAATACAATCTCCCAAATACAATCTCCCAAATACAATCTCCCAAATACAATCATACAATCACAATCATACAATCACAATCATACAATCACAATCATACAATCACAATCATACTATCACAATCAGACAATCACAATCATACAATCACAATCATACAATCACAATCATACAATCACAATCATACAATCACAATCATACAATCACAATCATACAATCACAATCATACAATCACAATCATACATTCAATATCATGCAATCACAATCATACAATCACAGTCATACAATCACAATCATACAATCACAATCATACAATCACAATCATACAATCGCAATCATACAATCACAATCATACATTCAAAATCATGCAATCACACTCATACAATCACAATCATACAATCACAATCATACAATCATAATCATACAATCACAATCCTACAATCACAATCGTACAATCACAATCGTACTATCACAATCGTACAATCACAATCGCACAACCACAATCAGTCAATCACAATCATACAATCACAATCATACAATCACAATCATACAATCACAATCATACTTTCACAATCATACAATCACAATCATACAATCACAATCATACAATCACAATCAGACAATCACAATCATACAATCACAATCATACAATCACAATCATACAATCACAATCATACAATCACAATCATGCAATCACAATCATACACTCAAAATCATGCAATCACAATCATACAATCACAATCATGCAACCACAATCATACAATCATAATCATACAATCACAATCCTACAATCACAATCGTACAATCACAATCGTACAATCACAATCGCACAACCACAATCAGTCATCACAATCATACAATCACAATCATACAATCACAATCATACAATCACAATCATACAATCACAATCATACTTTCACAATCATACAATCACAATCATACAATCACAATCATACAATCACAGTCATACAATCACAATCATGCAATCACAATCATACAATCATAATCATACAATTACAATCATACATCACAAACATACAATCACAATCATACGATCGCAATCATACAATTACAATATCCCAAATACAATCTCCCAAATACAATCACCCAAATACAATCATACAATCACAATCATACAATCATAATCATACAATCACAATCATACAATCACAATCATACAATCACAATCATACAATCACAATCATACAATCACAATCATACAATCACAATCATACAATCACAATCATACAATCACAATCATACAATCGCATTCATACAATCGCAATCATACAATCACAATCATACAATCGCAATCATACAATTACAATCTCCCAAATACAATCTCCCAAATACAATCACCCAAATACAATCATACAATCACAATCATACAATCATAATCATACAATCACAATCATACAATCACAATCATACAATCACAATCATACAATCACAATCATACAATCACAATCATACAATCACAATCATACAATCACAATCATACATTCAAAATCATGCAATCACAATCATACAATCACAATCATGCAATCACAATCATACAATCATAATCATGCAATCACAATCATACAATCACAATCGTACAATCACAATCGCACAACCACAATCATACAATCATAATCATACAATCACAATCATACTTTCACAATCATACAATCACAATCATACAATCACAATCATACAATCACAATCATACAATCACAATCATACAATCACAATCATACAATCGCAATCATACAATCGCAATCATACAATCACAATCATACAATCTCAATCATACAATCACAATCATACAACCACAATCAGACAATCACAATCATACAATCACAATCATACAATCACAATTATGCAATCACAATCATACAATCGCATTCATACAATCGCAATCATACAATCACAATCATACAATCACAATCATACAATCACAATCATAAAATCACAAAAATACAAACTTAATCATACAATCACAATCATACAATCGCAATCATACAATCACAATCATACAATCATAATCATACAATCACAATCATACGATCGCAATCATACAATCACAAACATACCATCACAATCATACAATCGCAATCATACAATCATAATCATACAATTACAATCATACATCACAATCATACAATCACAATCATACAATCGCAATCATACAATTACAATATCCCAAATACAATCTCCCAAATACAATCATACAATCACAATCATACATACACAATCATACAATCACAATCATACAATCACAATCATACAATCATAATCATGCAATTACAATCATACATCACAATCATACAATCACAATCATACAATCACAATCATACAATCATAATCATACAATCACAATCATACAATCACAGTCATACAATCACAATCATGCAATCACAATCATACAATCATAATCATACAATTACAATCATACATCACAAACATACAATCACAATCATACGATCGCAATCATACAATTACAATATCCCAAATACAATCTCCCAAATACAATCACCCAAATACAATCATACAATCACAATCATACAATCATAATCATACAATCACAATCATACAATCACAATCATACAATCACAATCATACAATCACAATCATACAATCACAATCATACAATCACAATCATACAATCACAATCATACAATCACAATCATACAATCGCATTCATACAATCGCAATCATACAATCACAATCATACAATCGCAATCATACAAATACAATCTCCCAAATACAATCTCCCAAATACAATCACCCAAATACAATCATACAATCACAATCATACAATCATAATCATACAATCACAATCATACAATCACAATCATACAATCACAATCATACAATCACAATCATACAATCACAATCATACAATCACAATCATACAATCACAATCATACATTCAAAATCATGCAATCACAATCATACAATCACAATCATGCAATCACAATCATACAATCATAATCATGCAATCACAATCATACAATCACAATCGTACAATCACAATCGCACAACCACAATCATACAATCATAATCATACAATCACAATCATACTTTCACAATCATACAATCACAATCATACAATCACAATCATACAATCACAATCATACAATCACAATCATACAATCACAATCATACAATCGCAATCATACAATCGCAATCATACAATCACAACCATACAATCTCAATCATACAATCACAATCATACAACCACAATCAGACAATCACAATCATACAATCACAATCATACAATCACAATTATGCAATCACAATCATACAATCGCATTCATACAATCGCAATCATACAATCACAATCATACAATCACAATCATACAATCACAATCATAAAATCACAAAAATACAAACTTAATCATACAATCACAATCATACAATCGCAATCATACAATCACAATCATACAATCATAATCATACAATCACAATCATACGATCGCAATCATACAATCACAAACATACCATCACAATCATACAATCACAATCATACAATCATAATCATACAATTACAATCATACATCACAATCATACAATCACAATCATACAATCGCAATCATACAATTACAATATCCCAAATACAATCTCCCAAATACAATCATACAAACACAATCATACATACACAATCATACAATCACAATCATACAATCACAATCATACAATCACAATCATACAATCATAATCATGCAATTACAATCATACATCACAATCATACAATCACAATCATACGATCGCAATCATACAATTACAATATCCCAAATACAATCTCCCAAATACAATCATCCAAATACAATCATACAATCACAATCATACAATCATAATCATACAATCACAATCAGACAATCACAATCATACAATCACAATCATACAATCACAATCATACAATCACAATCATACAATCACAATCATACAATCACAATCATACAATCACAATCATACATTCAAAATCATGCAATCACAATCATACAATCACAATCATGCAATCACAATCATACAATCACAATCATGCAATCACAATCATACAACCATAATCATGCAATCACAATCATACAATCACAATCGTACAATCACAATCGTACAATCACAATCGCACAACCACAATCATACAATCATAATCATACAATCACAATCATACTTTCACAATCATACAATCACAATCATACAATCACAATCATACAATCACAATCATACAATCACAATCATACAATCATAATCATACAATTACAATCATACATCACAATCATACAATCACAATCATACAATCGCAATCATACAATCACAATCATACAGTCGCAATCATACAATTACAATCTCCCAAATACAATCTCCCAAATACAATCTCCCAAATACAATCTCCCAAATACAATCATACAATCACAATCATACAATCACAATCATACAATCACAATCATACAATCACAATCATACTATCACAATCATACAATCACAATCATACAATCACAATCATACAATCACAATCATACAATCGCAATCATACAATTACAATATCCCAAATACAATCTCCCAAATACAATCATACAATCACAATCATACAATCACAATCATACAATCATAATCATAGAATTACAATCAGGCATCACAATCATACAATCACAATCATACAATCGCAATCATACAATCACAATCATACAATCGCAATCATACAATCACAATTATGCAATCACAATCATACAATCGCAATCATACAATCACAATATCCCAAATACAATCTCCCAAATACAATCATACAATCACAATCATACATACACAATCATACAATCACAATCATACAATCGCAATCATACAATCGCAATCATACAATCGCAATCATACAATTACAGTATCCCAAATACAATCTCGCAAATACAATCATACAATCACAATCATACAATCACAATCATACAATCACAATCATACAATCGCAATCATACAATTACAATATCCCAAATACAATCTCCCAAATACAATCATACAATCACAATCACACAATCACAATCATACAATCATAACCATACAATTACAATCATACATCACAATCATACAATCACAATCATACTATCACAATCATACAATCACAATCATACAATCAGAATCATACAATCACAATCATACAATCACAATCATACAATCACAACCATACAATCACAATCATACAATCATAATCATACAATCACAATCATACAATCACAATCATACTATCACAATCATACAATCACAATCATACAATCACAATCATACAATCACAATCATACAATCACAACCATACAATCACAATCATACAATCATAATCATACAATCACAATCATACAATCACAATCATACAATCACAATCATACAATCACAATCATACAATCACAATCATACAATCACAATCATGCAATCACAATCATACACTCAAAATCATGCAATCACAATCATACATCACAATCATACAATCACAATCATACAATCGCAATCATACAATCACATCATACAGTCGCAATCATACAATTACAATCTCCCAAATACAATCTCCCAAATACAATCTCCCAAATACAATCTCCCAAATACAATCATACAATCACACTCATACAATCACAATCATACAATCACAATCATACAATCATAATCATACAATCACAATCCTACAATCACAATCGTACAATCACAATCGTACAATCACAATCGCACAACCACAATCAGTCAATCACAATCATACAATCACAATCATACAATCACAATCATACAATCACAATCATACAATCACAATCATACTTTCACAATCATACAATCACAATCATACAATCACAATCATACAATCACAATCAGACAATCACAATCATACAATCACAATCATACAATCACAATCATACAATCACAATCATACAATCACAATCATGCAATCACAATCATACACTCAAAATCATGCAATCACAATCATAAAATCACAGTCATGCAACCACAATCATACAATCATAATCATACAATCACAATCCTACAATCACAATCGTACAATCACAATCGTACAATCACAATCGCACAACCACAATCCGTCATCACAATCATACAATCACAATCATACAATCACAATCATACAATCACAATCATACAATCACAATCATACTTTCACAGTCATACAATCACAATCATACAACCACAATCATACAATCACAGTCATACAATCACAATCATGCAATCACAATCATACAATCACAATCATACAATCGCATTCATACGATCGCAATCATACAATCACAATCATACCATCACAATCATACAATCACAATCATACAATCATAATCATACAATTACAATCATACATCACAATCATACAATCACAATCATACATACACAATCATACAATCACAATCATACAATCACAATCATACAATCATAATCATGCAATTACAATCATACATCACAATCATACAATCACAATCATACGATCGCAATCATACAATTACAATATCCCAAATACAATCTCCCAAATGCAATCACCCAAATACAATCATACAATCACAATCATACAATCATAATCATACAATCACAATCATACAATCACAATCATACAATCACAATCATACAATCACAATCATACTATCACAATCATACAATCACAATCATACAATCACAATCATACAATCACAATCATACAATCATAATCATACAATCACAATCATACAATCACAATCATACAATCACAATCATACTATCACAATCATACAATCACAATCATACAATCACAATCATACAATCACAATCATACAATCACAATCATACAATCACAATCATACATTCAAAATCATGCAATCACAATCATACAATCACAATCATGCAATCACAATCATGCAATCACAATCGTACAATCACAATCGTACAATCACAATCGCACAACCACAATCGCACAACCACAATCATACAATCATAATCATACAATCACAATCATACAATCACAATCATACAATCACAATCATACAATCACAATCATGCAATCACAATCATACAATCATAGTCATACAATCACAATCCTACAATCACAATCGTACAATCACAATCGTACAATCACAATTGCACAACCACAATCAGTCAATCACAATCATACAATCACAATCATACAATCACTATCATACAATCACAATCATACAATCACAATCATACTTTCACAATCATACAATCACAATCATACAATCACAATCATACAATCACAGTCATACAATCACAATCATGCAATCACAATCATACTATCACAATCATACAATCACAATCATACAATCACAATCATACAATCACAATCATACAATCAAAATCATACAATCACAATCATACAATCACAATCAAAGAATCACAATCATACAATCACAATCATACAATCGCAAGCATACAATCACAATCATACAATCTCAATCATACAATCACAATCATACAATCATAATCATACAATTACAATCATACATCACACTCATACAATCACAATCATACAATCGCAATCATACAATTACAATATCCCAAATACAATCTCCCAAATACAATCATACAATCACAATCATACAATCACAATCATACAATCACAATCATACAATCACAATCATACTATGACAATCATACAATCACAATCATACAATCACAATCATACAATCACAATCATACAATCACAATCATACAATCACAATCATACAATCACAATCGTACAATCACAATCATACATTCAAAATCATGCAATCACAATCATACAATCACAATCATGCAATCGCTATCATACAATCACAATCATACAATCACAATCATACAATCACAATCATACAATCACAATCATACAATCACAATCAGACAATCACAATCATACAATCACAATCATACAATCACAATCATACAATCACAGTCATACAATCACAATCATGCAATCACAATCATACAATCACAATCATACAATCGCAATCATACAATTACAATATCCCAAATACAATCTCCCAAATACAATCATACAATCACAATCATACAATCACAATCATACAATCATAATCATACAATTACAATCAGACATCACAATCATACAATCACAATCATACAATCGCAATCATACAATCACAATCATACAATCACAATCATACAATCGCAATCATACAATCACAATTATGCAATCACAATCATACAATCGCATTCATACAATCGCAATCATACAATCACAATCATACAATCACAATCATACAATCACAATCATACAATCACAATCATACAATCACAATCATACAATCACAATCATACAATCACAATCATGCAATCACAATCATACACTCAAAATCATGCAATCACAATCATACATCACAATCATACAATCACAATCATAAAATCACAAAAATACAAACTTAATCATACAATCACAATCATACAGTCACAATCATACAATCACAATCATACAATCATAATCATACAATCACAATCATACAATCACAATCATACAATCATAATCATACAATTACAATCATACATCACAATCATACAATCACAATCATACAATCGCAATCATACAATCACAATATCCCAAATATAATCTCCCAAATACAATCATACAATCACAATCATACATACACAATCATACAATCACAATCATACAATCGCAATCATACAATCGCAATCATACAATCGCAATCATACAATTACAGTATCCCAAATACAATCTCGCAAATACAATCATACAATCACAATCATACAATCACAATCATACAATCACAATCATACAATCGCAATCATACAATTACAATATCCCAAATACAATCTCCCAAATACAATCATACAATCACAATCACACAATCACAATCATACAATCATAACCATACAATTACAATCATACATCACAATCATACAATCACAATCATACTATCACAATCATACAATCACAATCATACAATCACAATCATACAATCACAATCATACAATCACAATCATACAATCACAACCATACAATCACAATCATACAATCATAATCATACAATCACAATCATACAATCACAATCATACAATCACAATCATACAATCACAATCATACAATCACAATCATGCAATCACAATCATACACTCAAAATCATGCAATCACAATCATACATCACAATCATACAATCACAATCATACAATCGCAATCATACAATCACAATCATACAGTCGCAATCATACAATTACAATCTCCCAAATACAATCTCCCAAATACAATCTCCCAAATACAATCATACAATCACAATCATACAATCACAATCATACAATCACAATCATACAATCACAATCATACAATCACAATCATACTATCACAATCATACAATCACAATCATACAATCACAATCATACAATCACAATCATACAATCACAATCATACAATCACAATCATACAATCACAATCATACAATCACAATCATACATTCAAAATCATGCAATCACAATCATACAATCACAATCATACAATCACAATCAAAGAATCACAATCATACAATCACAATCATACAATCGCAAGCATACAATCACAATCATACAATCTCAATCATACAATCACAATCATACAATCATAATCATACAATTACAATCATACATCACACTCATACAATCACAATCATACAATCGCAATCATACAATCACAATCATACAATCACAATCATACAATCACAATCATACAATCGCAATCATACAATTACAATATCCCAAATACAATCTCCCAAATACAATCATACAATCACAATCACACAATCACAATCATACAATCATAACCATACAATTACAATCATACATCACAATCATACAATCACAATCATACTATCACAATCATACAATCACAATCATACAATCACAATCATACAATCACAATCATACAATCACAATCATACAATCACAATCATACAATCACAATCATACAATCACAATCATACAATCACAATCATACAATCAAAATCATACAATCACAATCATACAATCACAATCAAAGAATCACAATCATACAATCACAATCATACAATCGCAAGCATACAATCACAATCATACAATCTCAATCATACAATCACAATCATACAATCATAATCATACAATTACAATCATACATCACACTCATACAATCACAATCATACAATCGCAATCATACAATTACAATATCCCAAATACAATCTCCCAAATACAATCATACAATCACAATCATACAATCACAATCATACAATCACAATCATACAATCACAATCATACTATGACAATCATACAATCACAATCATACAATCACAATCATACAATCACAATCATACAATCACAATCATACAATCACAATCATACAATCACAATCGTACAATCACAATCATACATTCAAAATCATGCAATCACAATCATACAATCACAATCATGCAATCGCTATCATACAATCACAATCATACAATCACAATCATACAATCACAATCATACAATCACAATCATACAATCACAATCAGACAATCACAATCATACAATCACAATCATACAATCACAATCATACAATCACAGTCATACAATCACAATCATGCAATCACAATCATACAATCACAATCATACAATCGCAATCATACAATTACAATATCCCAAATACAATCTCCCAAATACAATCATACAATCACAATCATACAATCACAATCATACAATCATAATCATACAATTACAATCAGACATCACAATCATACAATCACAATCATACAATCGCAATCATACAATCACAATCATACAATCACAATCATACAATCGCAATCATACAATCACAATTATGCAATCACAATCATACAATCGCATTCATACAATCGCAATCATACAATCACAATCATACAATCACAATCATACAATCACAATCATACAATCACAATCATACAATCACAATCATACAATCACAATCATACAATCACAATCATGCAATCACAATCATACACTCAAAATCATGCAATCACAATCATACATCACAATCATACAATCACAATCATAAAATCACAAAAATACAAACTTAATCATACAATCACAATCATACAGTCACAATCATACAATCACAATCATACAATCATAATCATACAATCACAATCATACAATCACAATCATACAATCATAATCATACAATTACAATCATACATCACAATCATACAATCACAATCATACAATCGCAATCATACAATCACAATATCCCAAATATAATCTCCCAAATACAATCATACAATCACAATCATACATACACAATCATACAATCACAATCATACAATCGCAATCATACAATCGCAATCATACAATCGCAATCATACAATTACAGTATCCCAAATACAATCTCGCAAATACAATCATACAATCACAATCATACAATCACAATCATACAATCACAATCATACAATCGCAATCATACAATTACAATATCCCAAATACAATCTCCCAAATACAATCATACAATCACAATCACACAATCACAATCATACAATCATAACCATACAATTACAATCATACATCACAATCATACAATCACAATCATACTATCACAATCATACAATCACAATCATACAATCACAATCATACAATCACAATCATACAATCACAATCATACAATCACAACCATACAATCACAATCATACAATCATAATCATACAATCACAATCATACAATCACAATCATACAATCACAATCATACAATCACAATCATACAATCACAATCATGCAATCACAATCATACACTCAAAATCATGCAATCACAATCATACATCACAATCATACAATCACAATCATACAATCGCAATCATACAATCACAATCATACAGTCGCAATCATACAATTACAATCTCCCAAATACAATCTCCCAAATACAATCTCCCAAATACAATCATACAATCACAATCATACAATCACAATCATACAATCACAATCATACAATCACAATCATACAATCACAATCATACTATCACAATCATACAATCACAATCATACAATCACAATCATACAATCACAATCATACAATCACAATCATACAATCACAATCATACAATCACAATCATACAATCACAATCATACATTCAAAATCATGCAATCACAATCATACAATCACAATCATACAATCACAATCAAAGAATCACAATCATACAATCACAATCATACAATCGCAAGCATACAATCACAATCATACAATCTCAATCATACAATCACAATCATACAATCATAATCATACAATTACAATCATACATCACACTCATACAATCACAATCATACAATCGCAATCATACAATCACAATCATACAATCACAATCATACAATCACAATCATACAATCGCAATCATACAATTACAATATCCCAAATACAATCTCCCAAATACAATCATACAATCACAATCACACAATCACAATCATACAATCATAACCATACAATTACAATCATACATCACAATCATACAATCACAATCATACTATCACAATCATACAATCACAATCATACAATCACAATCATACAATCACAATCATACAATCACAATCATACAATCACAATCATACAATCACAATCATACAATCACAATCATACAATCACAATCATACAATCAAAATCATACAATCACAATCATACAATCACAATCAAAGAATCACAATCATACAATCACAATCATACAATCGCAAGCATACAATCACAATCATACAATCTCAATCATACAATCACAATCATACAATCATAATCATACAATTACAATCATACATCACACTCATACAATCACAATCATACAATCGCAATCATACAATTACAATATCCCAAATACAATCTCCCAAATACAATCATACAATCACAATCATACAATCACAATCATACAATCACAATCATACAATCACAATCATACTATGACAATCATACAATCACAATCATACAATCACAATCATACAATCACAATCATACAATCACAATCATACAATCACAATCATACAATCACAATCGTACAATCACAATCATACATTCAAAATCATGCAATCACAATCATACAATCACAATCATGCAATCGCTATCATACAATCACAATCATACAATCACAATCATACAATCACAATCATACAATCACAATCATACAATCACAATCAGACAATCACAATCATACAATCACAATCATACAATCACAATCATACAATCACAGTCATACAATCACAATCATGCAATCACAATCATACAATCACAATCATACAATCGCAATCATACAATTACAATATCCCAAATACAATCTCCCAAATACAATCATACAATCACAATCATACAATCACAATCATACAATCATAATCATACAATTACAATCAGACATCACAATCATACAATCACAATCATACAATCGCAATCATACAATCACAATCATACAATCACAATCATACAATCGCAATCATACAATCACAATTATGCAATCACAATCATACAATCGCATTCATACAATCGCAATCATACAATCACAATCATACAATCACAATCATACAATCACAATCATACAATCACAATCATACAATCACAATCATACAATCACAATCATACAATCACAATCATGCAATCACAATCATACACTCAAAATCATGCAATCACAATCATACATCACAATCATACAATCACAATCATAAAATCACAAAAATACAAACTTAATCATACAATCACAATCATACAGTCACAATCATACAATCACAATCATACAATCATAATCATACAATCACAATCATACAATCACAATCATACAATCATAATCATACAATTACAATCATACATCACAATCATACAATCACAATCATACAATCGCAATCATACAATCACAATATCCCAAATATAATCTCCCAAATACAATCATACAATCACAATCATACATACACAATCATACAATCACAATCATACAATCGCAATCATACAATCGCAATCATACAATCGCAATCATACAATTACAGTATCCCAAATACAATCTCGCAAATACAATCATACAATCACAATCATACAATCACAATCATACAATCACAATCATACAATCGCAATCATACAATTACAATATCCCAAATACAATCTCCCAAATACAATCATACAATCACAATCACACAATCACAATCATACAATCATAACCATACAATTACAATCATACATCACAATCATACAATCACAATCATACTATCACAATCATACAATCACAATCATACAATCACAATCATACAATCACAATCATACAATCACAATCATACAATCACAACCATACAATCACAATCATACAATCATAATCATACAATCACAATCATACAATCACAATCATACAATCACAATCATACAATCACAATCATACAATCACAATCATGCAATCACAATCATACACTCAAAATCATGCAATCACAATCATACATCACAATCATACAATCACAATCATACAATCGCAATCATACAATCACAATCATACAGTCGCAATCATACAATTACAATCTCCCAAATACAATCTCCCAAATACAATCTCCCAAATACAATCATACAATCACAATCATACAATCACAATCATACAATCACAATCATACAATCACAATCATACAATCACAATCATACTATCACAATCATACAATCACAATCATACAATCACAATCATACAATCACAATCATACAATCACAATCATACAATCACAATCATACAATCACAATCATACAATCACAATCATACATTCAAAATCATGCAATCACAATCATACAATCACAATCATACAATCACAATCATACAATCACAATCATACAATCACAATCATACAATCGCAATCATACAATCACAATCATACATTCAAAATCATGCAATCACACTCATACAATCACAATCATACAATCACAATCATACAATCATAATCATACAATCACAATCCTACAATCACAATCGTACAATCACAATCGTACAATCACAATCGCACAACCACAATCAGTCAATCACAATCATACAATCACAATCATACAATCACAATCATACAATCACAATCATACAATCACAATCATACTTTCACAATCATACAATCACAATCATACAATCACAATCATACAATCACAATCAGACAGTCACAATCATACAATCACAATCATACAATCACAATCATACAATCACAATCATACAATCACAATCATGCAATCACAATCATACACTCAAAATCATGCAATCACAATCATACAATCACAATCATGCAACCACAATCATACAATCATAATCATACAATCACAATCCTACAATCACAATCGTACAATCACAATCGTACAATCACAATCGCACAACCACAATCAGTCATCACAATCATACAATCACAATCATACAATCACAATCATACAATCACAATCATACAATCACAATCATACGTTCACAATCATACAATCACAATCATACAATCACAATCATACAATCACAGTCATACAATCACAATCATGCAATCACAATCATACAATCACAATCATACAATCGCAATCATACAATCACAATCATACAATCGCAATCATACAATTACAATCTCCCAAATACAATCTCCCAAATACAATCACCCAAATACAATCATACAATCACAATCATACAATCATAATCATACAATCACAATCATACAATCACAATCATACAATCACAATCATACAATCACAATCATACAATCGCAATCATACAATCGCAATCATACAATCACAATCATACAATCTCAATCATACAATCACAATCATACAACCACAATCAGACAATCACAATCATACAATCACAATCATACAATCACAATTATGCAATCACAATCATACAATCGCATTCATACAATCGCAATCATACAATCACAATCATACAATCACAATCATACAATCACAATCATAAAATCACAAAAATACAAACTTAATCATACAATCACAATCATACAATCGCAATCATACAATCACAATCATACAATCATAATCATACAATCACAATCATACAATCATAATCATACAATTACAATCATACATCACAATCATACAATCACAATCATACAATCGCAATCATACAATTACAATATCCCAAATACAATCTCCCAAATACAATCATACAATCACAATCATACATACACAATCATACAATCACAATCATACAATCACAATCATACAATCATAATCATGCAAATACAATCATACATCACAATCATACAATCACAATCATACAATCACAGTCATACAATCACAATCATGCAATCACAATCATACTATCACAATCATACAATCACAATCATACAATCACAATCATACAATCACAATCATACAATCAAAATCATACAATCACAATCATACAATCACAATCAAAGAATCACAATCATACAATCACAATCATACAATCGCAAGCATACAATCACAATCATACAATCTCAATCATACAATCACAATCATACAATCATAATCATACAATTACAATCATACATCACACTCATACAATCACAATCATACAATTACAATATCCCAAATACAATCTCCCAAATACAATCATACAATCACAATCATACAATCACAATCATACAATCACAATCATACAATCACAATCATACAATCGCAATCATACAATTACAATATCCCAAATACAATCTCCCAAATACAATCATACAATCACAATCATACAATCACAATCATACAATCACAATCATACAATCATAATCATACAATTACAATCAGACATCACAATACATACAATCACAATCATACAATCGCAATCATACAATCACAATCATACAATCGCAATCATACAATCACAATTATGCAATCACAATCATACAATCGCATTCATACAATCGCAATCATACAATCGCAATCATACAATCACAATCATACAATCACAATCATAAAATCACAAAAATACAAACTTAATCATACAATCACAATCATACAGTCACAATCATACAATCACAATCATACAATCATAATCATACAATCACAATCATACGATCGCAATCATACAATCACAATCATACCATCACAATCATACAATCACAATCATACAATCATAATCATACAATTACAATCATACATCACAATCATACAATCACAATCATACAATCGCAATCATACAATCACAATATCCCAAATACAATCTCCCAAATACAATCATACAATCACAATCATACATACACAATCATACAATCACAATCATACAATCACAATCATACAATCATAATCATACAATCACAATCATACAATCACAATCATACAATCACAATCATACTATCACAATCATACAATCACAATCATACAATCACAATCATACAATCACAATCATACAATCACAATCATACAATCACAATCATACAATCACAATCATACATTCAAAATCATGCAATCACAATCATACAATCACAATCATGCAATCACAATCATACAACCATAATCATGCAATCACAATCATACAATCACAATCGTACAATCACAATCGTACAATCACAATCGCACAACCACAATCATACAATCATAATCATACAATCACAATCATACTTTCACAATCATACAATCACAATCATACAATCACAATCATACAATCACAATCATACAATCACAATCATACAATCACAATCATACAATCGCAATCATACAATCGCAATCATACAATCGCAATCATACAATCGCAATCATACAATCACAATCATACAATCTCAATCATACAATCACAATCATACAATCACAGTCATACAATCATAATCATACAATTACAATCATACATCACAATCATACAATCACAATCATACAATCGCAATCATACAATCACAATCATACAGTCGCAATCATACAATTACAATCTCCCAAATACAATCTCCCAAATACAATCTCCCAAATACAATCTCCCAAATACAATCATACAATCACAATCATACAATCACAATCATACAATCACAATCATACAATCACAATCATACAATCACAATCATACTATCACAATCATACAATCACAATCATACAATCACAATCATACAATCACAATCATACAATCACAATCATACAATCACAATCATACAATCACAATCGTACAATCACAATCATACATTCAAAATCATGCAATCACAATCATACAATCACAATCATGCAATCGCTATCATACAATCACAATCATACAATCACAATCATACAATCACAATCATACAATCACAATCATACAATCACAATCAGACAATCACAATCATACAATCACAATCATACAATCACAATCATACAATCACAGTCATACAATCACAATCATGCAATCACAATCATACAATCACAATCATACAATCGCAATCATACAATCACAATCATACAATCTCAATCATACAATCACAATCATACAACCACAATCAGACAATCACAATCATACAATCACAATCATACAATCACAATTATGCAATCACAATCATACAATCGCATTCATACAATCGCAATCATACAATCACAATCATACAATCACAATCATACAATCACAATCATAAAATCACAAAAATACAAACTTAATCATACAATCACAATCATACAATCGCAATCATACAATCACAATCATACAATCATAATCATACAATCACAATCATACGATCGCAATCATACAATCACAATCATACCATCACAATCATACAATCACAATCATACAATCATAATCATACAATTACAATCATACATCACAATCATACAATCACAATCATACAATCGCAATCATACAATTACAATATCCCAAATACAATCTCCCAAATACAATCATACAATCACAATCATACATACACAATCATACAATCACAATCATACAATCACAATCATACAATCATAATCATGCAATTACAATCATACATCACAATCATACAATCACAATCATACAATCACAGTCATACAATCACAATCATGCAATCACAATCATACTATCACAATCATACAATCACAATCATACAATCACAATCATACAATCACAATCATACAATCAAAATCATACAATCACAATCATACAATCACAATCAAAGAATCACAATAATACAATCACAATCATACAATCGCAAGCATACAATCACAATCATACAATCTCAATCATACAATCACAATCATACAATCATAATCATACAATTACAATCATACATCACACTCATACAATCACAATCATACAATTACAATATCCCAAATACAATCTCCCAAATACAATCATACAATCACAATCATACAATCACAATCATACAATCACAATCATACAATCACAATCATACAATCGCAATCATACAATTACAATATCCCAAATACAATCTCCCAAATACAATCATACAATCACAATCATACAATCACAATCATACAATCACAATCATACAATCATAATCATACAATTACAATCAGACATCACAATACATACAATCACAATCATACAATCGCAATCATACAATCACAATCATACAATCGCAATCATACAATCACAATTATGCAATCACAATCATACAATCGCATTCATACAATCGCAATCATACAATCACAATCATACAATCACAATCATACAATCACAATCATAAAATCACAAAAATACAAACTTAATCATACAAGCACAATCATACAGTCACAATCATACAATCACAATCATACAATCATAATCATACAATCACAATCATACGATCGCAATCATACAATCACAATCATACCATCACAATCATACAATCACAATCATACAATCATAATCATACAATTACAATCATACATCACAATCATACAATCACAATCATACAATCGCAATCATACAATCACAATATCCCAAATACAATCTCCCAAATACAATCATACAATCACAATCATACATACACAATCATACAATCACAATCATACAATCACAATCATACAATCATAATCATACAATCACAATCATACAATCACAATCATACAATCACAATCATACTATCACAATCATACAATCACAATCATACAATCACAATCATACAATCACAATCATACAATCACAATCATACAATCACAATCATACATTCAAAATCATGCAATCACAATCATACAATCACAATCATGCAATCACAATCATACAATCACAATCATACAATCACAATCATACATTCAAAATCATGCAATCACAATCATACAATCACAATCATGCAATCACAATCATACAACCATAATCATGCAATCACAATCATACAATCACAATCGTACAATCACAATCGTACAATCACAATCGCACAACCACAATCATACAATCATAATCATACAATCACAATCATACTTTCACAATCATACAATCACAATCATACAATCACAATCATACAATCACAATCATACAATCACAATCATACAATCACAATCATACAATCGCAATCATACAATCGCAATCATACAATCGCAATCATACAATCGCAATCATACAATCACAATCATACAATCTCAATCATACAATCACAATCATACAATCACAGTCATACAATCATAATCATACAATTACAATCATACATCACAATCATACAATCACAATCATACAATCGCAATCATACAATCACAATCATACAGTCGCAATCATACAATTACAATCTCCCAAATACAATCTCCCAAATACAATCTCCCAAATACAATCTCCCAAATACAATCATACAATCACAATCATACAATCACAATCATACAATCACAATCATACAATCACAATCATACTATCACAATCATACAATCACAATCATACAATCACAATCATACAATCACAATCATACAATCACAATCATACAATCACAATCATACAATCACAATCGTACAATCACAATCATACATTCAAAATCATGCAATCACAATCATACAATCACAATCATGCAATCGCTATCATACAATCACAATCATACAATCACAATCATACAATCACAATCATACAATCACAATCATACAATCACAATCAGACAATCACAATCATACAATCACAATCATACAATCACAATCATACAATCACAATCATACAATCACAATCATGCAATCACAATCATACACTCAAAATCATGCAATCACAATCATACAATCATAATCATACAATTACAATCATACATCACAAACATACAATCGCAATCATACGATCGCAATCATACAATTACAATATCCCAAATACAATCTCCCAAATACAATCACCCAAATACAATCATACAATCACAATCATACAATCATAATCATACAATCACAATCATACAATCACAATCATACAATCACAATCATACAATCACAATCATACAATCACAATCATACAATCACAATCATACAATCACAATCATACAATCACAATCATACAATCACAATCATACAATCACAATCATACAATCACAATCATACAATCGCATTCATACAATCGCAATCATACAATCACAATCATACAATCGCAATCATACAATTACAATCTCCCAAATACAATCTCCCAAATACAATCACCCAAATACAATCATACAATCACAATCATACAATCATAATCATACAATCATAATCATGCAATCACAATCATACAATCACAATCGTACAATCACAATCGCACAACCACAATCATACAATCATAATCATACAATCACAATCATACTTTCACAATCATACAATCACAATCATACAATCACAATCATACAATCACAATCATACAATCACAATCATACAATCACAATCATACAATCGCAATCATACAATCGCAATCATACAATCACAATCATACAATCTCAATCATACAATCACAATCATACAACCACAATCAGACAATCACAATCATACAATCACAATCATACAATCACAATTATGCAATCACAATCATACAATCGCATTCATACAATCGCAATCATACAATCACAATCATACAATCACAATCATACAATCACAATCATAAAATCACAAAAATACAAACTTAATCATACAATCACAATCATACAATCGCAATCATACAATCACAATCATACAATCATAATCATACAATCACAATCATACGATCGCAATCATACAATCACAAACATACCATCACAATCATACAATCACAATCATACAATCATAATCATACAATTACAATCATACATCACAATCATACAATCACAATCATACAATCGCAATCATACAATTACAATATCCCAAATACAATCTCCCAAATACAATCATACAATCACAATCATACATACACAATCATACAATCACAATCATACAATCACAATCATACAATCATAATCATGCAATTACAATCATACATCACAATCATACAATCACAATCATACGATCGCAATCATACAATTACAATATCCCAAATACAATCTCCCAAATACAATCACCCAAATACAATCATACAATCACAATCATACAATCATAATCATACAATCATAATCATACAATCACAATCATACAATCACAATCATACAATCACAATCATACAATCACAATCATACAATCACAATCATACAATCACAATCATACAATCACAATCATACTATCGCAATCATACAATCACAATCATACCATCACAATCATACAATCACAATCATACAATCACAATCATACAATCACAATCATACAATCACAATCATACTATCACAATCATACAATCACAATCATACAATCACAATCATACAATCACAATCATACAATCATAATCATACAATCACAATCATACAATCACAATCATACAATCACAATCATACTATCACAATCATACAATCACAATCATACAATCACAATCATACAATCACAATCATACAATCACAATCATACAATCACAATCATACAATCACAATCATACAATCACAATCATACATTCAAATTCATGCAATCACAATCATACAATCACAATCATACAATCGCAATCATACAATCGCAATCATACAATCGCAATCATACAATCACAATCATACAATCTCAATCATACAATCACAATCATACAATCACAATCATACAATCATAATCATACAATTACAATCATACATCACAATCATACAATCACAATCATACAATCGCAATCATACAATCACAATCATACAGTCGCAATCATACAATTACAATCTACCAAATACAATCTCCCAAATACAATCTCCCAAATACAATCTCCCAAATACAATCATACAATCACAATCATACAATCACAATCATACAATCACAATCATACAATCACAATCATACTATCACAATCATACAATCACAATCATACAATCACAATCATACAATCACAATCATACAATCATAATCATACAATTACAATCATACATCACAATCATACAATCGCAATCATACAATCGCAATCATACAATCGCAATCATACAATCACAATCATACAATCTCAATCATGCAATCACAATCATACAACCATAATCATGCAATCACAATCATACAATCACAATCGTACAATCACAATCGTACAATCACAATCGCACAACCACAATCATACAATCATAATCATACAATCACAATCATACATTCACAATCATACAATCACAATCATACAATCACAATCATACAATCACAATCATACAATCACAATCATACAATCACAATCATACAATCACAATCATACAATCGCAATCATACAATCGCAATCATACAATCGCAATCATACAATCACAATCATACAATCTCAATCATACAATCACAATCATACAATCACAATCATACAATCATAATCATACAATTACAATCATACATCACAATCATACAATCACAATCATACAATCGCAATCATACAATCACAATCATACAGTCGCAATCATACAATTACAATCTCCCAAATACAATCTCCCAAATACAATCTCCCAAATACAATCTCCCAAATACAATCATACAATCACAATCATACAATCACAATCATACAATCACAATCATACAATCACAATCATACTATCACAATCATACAATCACAATCATACAATCACAATCATACAATCACAATCATACAATCACAATCATACAATCACAATCGTACAATCACAATCATACATTCAAAATCATGCAATCACAATCATACAATCACAATCATGCAATCGCAATCATACAATCACAATCATACAATCACAATCATACAATCACAATCATACAATCACAATCATACAATCACAATCAGACAATCACAATCATACAATCACAATCATACAATCACAATCATACAATCATAATCATACAATTACAATCATACATCACAATCATACAATCACAATCATACAATCGCAATCATACAATCACAATCATACAATCACAATCATACAGTCGCAATCGCACAACCACAATCATACAATCATAATCATACAATCACAATCATACTTTCACAATCATACAATCACAATCATACAATCACAATCATACAATCACAATCATACAATCACAATCATACAATCACAATCATACAATCCCAATCATACAATCGCAATCATACAATCGCAATCATACAATCGCAATCATACAATCACAATCATGCAATCACAATCATACTATCACAATCATACAATCACAATCATACAATCACAATCATACAATCACAATCATACAATCACAATCATACAATCACAATCATACAATCACAATCAGACAATCACAATCATACAATCACAATCATACAATCACAATCATACAATCACAATCATACAATCACAATCATGCAATCACAATCATACACTCAAAATCATGCAATCACAATCATACAATCACAATCATGCAATCACAATCATACAATCATAGTCATACAATCACAATCCTACAATCACAATCGTACAATCACAATCGTACAATCACAATTGCACAACCACAATCAGTCAATCACAATCATACAATCACAATCACACAATCACTATCATACAATCACAATCATACAATCACAATCATACTTTCACAATCATACAATCACAATCATACAATCACAATCATACAATCACAGTCATACAATCACAATCATGCAATCACAATCATACTATCACAATCATACAATCACAATCATACAATCACAATCATACAATCACAATCATACAATCAAAATCATACAATCACAATCATACAATCACAATCAAAGAATCACAATCATACAATCACAATCATACAATCGCAAGCATACAATCACAATCATACAATCTCAATCATACAATCACAATCATACAATCATAATCATACAATTACAATCATACATCACACTCATACAATCACAATCATACAATCGCAATCATACAATTACAATATCCCAAATACAATCTCCCAAATACAATCATACAATCACAATCATACAATCACAATCATACAATCACAATCATACAATCGCAATCATACAATTACAATATCCCAAATACAATCTCCCAAATACAATCATACAATCACAATCATACAATCACAATCATACAATCATAATCATACAATTACAATCAGACATCACAATCATACAATCACAATCATACAATCGCAATCATACAATCACAATCATACAATCGCAATCATACAATCACAATTATGCAATCACAATCATACAATCGCATTCATACAATCGCAATCATACAATCACAATCATACAATCACAATCATACAATCACAATCATAAAATCACAAAAATACAAACTTAATCATACAATCACAATCATACAGTCACAATCATACAATCACAATCATACAATCATAATCATACAATCACAATCATACGATCGCAATCATACAATCACAATCATACCATCACAATCATACAATCACAATCATACAATCATAATCATACAATTACAATCATACATCACAATCATACAATCACAATCATACAATCGCAATCATACAATCACAATATCCCAAATACAATCTCCCAAATACAATCATACAATCACAATCATACATACACAATCATACAATCACAATCATACAATCGCAATCATACAATCGCAATCATACAATCGCAATCATACAATTACAGTATCCCAAATACAATCTCGCAAATACAATCATACAATCACAATCATACAATCACAATCATACAATCACAATCATACAATCACAATCATGCAATCACAATCATACAATCACAATCATACAATCACAATCATACAATCACAATCATACAATCACAATCATACAATCACAATCATACAATCGCAATCATACAATCACAATCATACATTCAAAATCATGCAATCACACTCATACAATCACAATCATACAATCACAATCATACAATCATAATCATACAATCACAATCCTACAATCACAATCGTACAATCACAATCGTACAATCACAATCGCACAACCACAATCAGTCAATCACAATCATACAATCACAATCATACAATCACAATCATACAATCACAATCATACAATCACAATCATACTTTCACAATCATACAATCACAATCATACAATCACAATCATACAATCACAATCAGACAATCACAATCATACAATCACAATCATACAATCACAATCATACAATCACAATCATACAATCACAATCATGCAATCACAATCATACACTCAAAATCATGCAATCACAATCATACAATCACAATCATGCAACCACAATCATACAATCATAATCATACAATCACAATCCTACAATCACAATCGTACAATCACAATCGTACAATCACAATCGCACAACCACAATCAGTCATCACAATCATACAATCACAATCATACAATCACAATCATACAATCACAATCATACAATCACAATCATACTTTCACAATCATACAATCACAATCATACAATCACAATCATACAATCACAGTCATACAATCACAATCATGCAATCACAATCATACAATCACAATCATACAATCGCATTCATACAATCGCAATCATACAATCACAATCATACAATCGCAATCATACAATTACAATCTCCCAAATACAATCTCCCAAATACAATCACCCAAATACAATCATACAATCACAATCATACAATCATAATCATACAATCACAATCATACAATCACAATCATACAATCACAATCATACAATCACAATCATACAATCACAATCATACAATCACAATCATACAATCACAATCATACATTCAAAATCATGCAATCACAATCATACAATCACAGTCATGCAATCACAATCATACAATCATAATCATGCAATCACAATCATACAATCACAATCGTACAATCACAATCGCACAACCACAATCATACAATCATAATCATACAATCACAATCATACTTTCACAATCATACTTTCACAATCATACAATCACAATCATACAATCACAATCATACAATCACAATCATACAATCACAATCATACAATCACAATCATACAATCGCAATCATACAATCGCAATCATACAATCACAATCATACAATCACAATCATACATTCAAAATCATGCAATCACAATCATACAATCACAGTCATGCAATCACAATCATACAATCATAATCATGCAATCACAATCATACAATCACAATCGTACAATCACAATCGCACAACCACAATCATACAATCATAATCATACAATCACAATCATACAATCGCAATCATACAATTACAATCTCCCAAATACAATCTCCCAAATACAATCACCCAAATACAATCATACAATCACAATCATACAATCATAATCATACAATCACAATCATACAATCACAATCAAACAATCACAATCATACAATCACAATCATGCAATCACAATCATACACTCAAAATCATGCAATCACAATCATACAATCACAATCATGCAATCACAATCATACAATCATAGTCATACAATCACAATCCTACAATCACAATCATACAATCACAATCATACAATCACAATCATACAATCACAGTCATACAATCACAATCATGCAATCACAATCATACAATCACAATCATACAATCGCAATCATACAATCACAATCATACAATCGCAATCATACAATTACAATCTCCCAAATACAATCTCCCAAATACAATCACCCAAATACAATCATACAATCACAATCATACAATCATAATCATACAATCACAATCATACAATCACAATCATACAATCACAATCATACAATCACAATCATACAATTTCAATCATACAATCGCAATCATACAATCACAATCATACAATCTCAATCATACAATCACAATCATACAACCACAATCAGACAATCACAATCATACAATCACAATCATACAATCACAATTATGCAATCACAATCATACAATCGCATTCATACAATCGCAATCATACAATCACAATCATACAATCACAATCATACAATCACAATCATAAAATCACAAAAATACAAACTTAATCATACAATCACAATCATACAATCGCAATCATACAATCACAATCATACAATCATAATCATACAATCACAATCATACGATCGCAATCATACAATCACAATCATACCATCACAATCATACAATCACAATCATACAATCATAATCATACAATTACAATCATACATCACAATCATACAATCACAATCATACAATCGCAATCATACAATTACAATATCCCAAATACAATCTCCCAAATACAATCATACAATCACAATCATACATACACAATCATACAATCACAATCATACAATCACAATCATACAATCATAATCATGCAATTACAATCATACATCACAATCATACAATCACAATCATACGATCGCAATCATACAATTACAATATCCCAAATACAATCTCCCAAATACAATCACCCAAATACAATCATACAATCACAATCATACAATCATAATCATACAATCACAATCATACAATCACAATCATACAATCACAATCATACAATCACAATCATACAATCACAATCATACAATCACAATCATACTATCGCAATCATACAATCACAATCATACCATCACAATCATACAATCACAATCATACAATCACAATCATACAATCACAATCATACAATCACAATCATGCAATCACAATCATACTATCACAATCATACAATCACAATCATACAATCACAATCATACAATCACAATCATACAATCATAATCATACAATCACAATCATACAATCACAATCATACAATCACAATCATACTATCACAATCATACAATCACAATCATACAATCACAATCATACAATCACAATCATACAATCACAATCATACAATCACAATCATACAATCACAATCATACATTCAAAATCATGCAATCACAATCATACAAACACAATCATGCAATCACAATCATACAACCATAATCATGCAATCACAATCATACAATCACAATCGTACAATCACAATCGTACAATCACAATCGCACAACCACAATCATACAATCATAATCATACAATCACAATCATACTTTCACAATCATACAATCACAATCATACAATCACAATCATACAATCACAATCATACAATCACAATCATACAATCACAATCATACAATCGCAATCATACAATCGCAATCATACAATCGCAATCATACAATCACAATCATACAATCTCAATCATACAATCACAATCATACAATCACAATCATACAATCATAATCATACAATTACAATCATACATCACAATCATACAATCACAATCATACAATCGCAATCATACAATCACAATCATACAGTCGCAATCATACAATTACAATCTCCCAAATACAATCTCCCAAATACAATCTCCCAAATACAATCTCATAAATACAATCATACAATCACAATCATACAATCACAATCATACAATCACAATCATACAATCACAATCATACTATCACAATCATACAATCACAATCATACAATCACAATCATACAATCACAATCATACAATCACAATCATACAATCACAATCATACAATCACAATCATACAATCACAATCATACAATCACAATCATACAATCACAATCATACTTTCACAATCATACAATCACAATCATACAATCACAATCATACAATCACAGTCATACAATCACAATCATGCAATCACAATCATACAATCACAATCATACAATCGCATTCATACAATCGCAATCATACAATCACAATCATACAATCGCAATCATACAATTACAATCTCCCAAATACAATCTCCCAAATACAATCACCCAAATACAATCATACAATCACAATCATACAATCATAATCATACAATCACAATCATACAATCACAATCATACAATCACAATCATACAATCACAATCATACAATCACAATCATACAATCACAATCATACATTCAAAATCATGCAATCACAATCATACAATCACAGTCATGCAATCACAATCATACAATCATAATCATGCAATCACAATCATACAATCACAATCGTACAATCACAATCGCACAACCACAATCATACAATCATAATCATACAATCACAATCATACTTTCACAATCATACAATCACAATCATACAATCACAATCATACAATCACAATCATACAATCACAATCATACAATCACAATCATACAATCGCAATCATACAATCGCAATCATACAATCACAATCATACAATCACAATCATACATTCAAAATCATGCAATCACAATCATACAATCACAGTCATGCAATCACAATCATACAATCATAATCATGCAATCACAATCATACAATCACAATCGTACAATCACAATCGCACAACCACAATCATACAATCATAATCATACAATCACAATCATACAATCGCAATCATACAATTACAATCTCCCAAATACAATCTCCCAAATACAATCACCCAAATACAATCATACAATCACAATCATACAATCATAATCATACAATCACAATCATACAATCACAATCAAACAATCACAATCATACAATCACAATCATGCAATCACAATCATACACTCAAAATCATGCAATCACAATCATACAATCACAATCATGCAATCACAATCATACAATCATAGTCATACAATCACAATCCTACAATCACAATCATACAATCACAATCATACAATCACAATCATACAATCACAGTCATACAATCACAATCATGCAATCACAATCATACAATCACAATCATACAATCGCAATCATACAATCACAATCATAAAATCGCAATCATACAATTACAATCTCCCAAATACAATCTCCCAAATACAATCACCCAAATACAATCATACAATCACAATCATACAATCATAATCATACAATCACAATCATACAATCGCAATCATACAATCACAATCATACAATCTCAATCATACAATCACAATCATACAACCACAATCAGACAATCACAATCATACAATCACAATCATACAATCACAATTATGCAATCACAATCATACAATCGCATTCATACAATCGCAATCATACAATCACAATCATACAATCACAATCATACAATCACAATCATAAAATCACAAAAATACAAACTTAATCATACAATCACAATCATACAATCGCAATCATACAATCACAATCATACAATCATAATCATACAATCACAATCATACGATCGCAATCATACAATCACAATCATACCATCACAATCATACAATCACAATCATACAATCATAATCATACAATTACAATCATACATCACAATCATACAATCACAATCATACAATCGCAATCATACAATTACAATATCCCAAATACAATCTCCCAAATACAATCGTACAATCACAATCATACATACACAATCATACAATCACAATCATACAATCACAATCATACAATCACAATCATACAATCATAATCATGCAATTACAATCATACATCACAATCATACAATCACAATCATACGATCGCAATCATACAATTACAATATCCCAAATACAATCTCCCAAATACAATCACCCAAATACAATCATACAATCACAATCATACAATCATAATCATACAATCACAATCATACAATCACAATCATACAATCACAATCATACAATCACAATCATACAATCACAATCATACAATCACAATCATACTATCGCAATCATACAATCACAATCATACCATCACAATCATACAATCACAATCATACAATCACAATCATACAATCACAATCATGCAATCACAATCATACTATCACAATCATACAATCACAATCATACAATCACAATCATACAATCACAATCATACAATCATAATCATACAATCACAATCATACAATCACAATCATACAATCACAATCATACTATCACAATCATACAATCACAATCATACAATCACAATCATACAATCACAATCATACAATCACAATCATACAATCACAATCATACAATCACAATCATACAATCACAATCATACATTCAAAATCATGCAATCACAATCATACAAACACAATCATGCAATCACAATCATACAACCATAATCATGCAATCACAATCATACAATCACAATCGTACAATCACAATCGTACAACCACAATCATACAATCATAATCATACAATCACAATCATACTTTCACAATCATACAATCACAATCATACAATCACAATCATACAATCACAATCATACAATCACAATCATACAATCACAATCATACAATCACAATCATACAATCGCAATCATACAATCGCAATCATACAATCGCAATCATACAATCACAATCATACAATCTCAATCATACAATCACAATCATACAATCACAATCATACAATCACAATCATACAATCACAATCATACAATCACAATCATACAATCACAATCATACAATCACAATCGTACAATCACAATCATACATTCAAAATCATGCAATCACAATCATACAATCACAATCATGCAATCGCAATCATACAATCACAATCATACAATCACAATCATACAATCACAATCATACAATCACAATCATACAATCACAATCAGACAATCACAATCATACAATCACAATCATACAATCACAATCATACAATCACAATCATACAATCACAATCATGCAATCACAATCATACACTCAAAATCATGCAATCACAATCATACAATCGCAATCATACAATTACAATCTCCCAAATACAATCTCCCAAATACAATCACCCAAATACAATCATACAATCACAATCATACAATCATAATCATACAATCACAATCATACAATCACAATCATACAATCACAATCATACAATCGCAATCATACAATCGCAATCATACAATCGCAATCATACAATCACAATCATACAATCTCAATCATACAATCACAATCATACAACCACAATCAGACAATCACAATCATACAATCACAATCATACAATCACAATTATGCAATCACAATCATACAATCGCATTCATACAATCGCAATCATACAATCACAATCATACAATCACAATCACACAATCACAATCATAAAATCACAAAAATACAAACTTAATCATACAATCACAATCATACAATCGCAATCATACAATCACAATCATACAATCATAATCATACAATCACAATCATACGATCGCAATCATACAATCACAATCATACCATCACAATCATACAATCACAATCATACAATCATAATCATACAATTACAATCATACATCGCAATCATACAATCACAATCATACAATCGCAATCATACAATTACAATATCCCAACTACAATCTCCCAAATACAATCATACAATCACAATCATACATACACAATCATACAATCACAATCATACAATCACAATCATACAATCACAATCATACAATCATAATCATGCAATTACAATCATACATCACAATCATACAATCACAATCATACGATCGCAATCATACAATTACAATATCCCAAATACAATCTCCCAAATACAATCACCCAAATACAATCATACTATCACAATCATACAATCACAATCATACAATCACAATCATACAATCACAATCATACAATCACAATCATACAATCACAATCATACAATCACAATCATACATTCAAAATCATGCAATCACAATCATACAAACACAATCATGCAATCACAATCATACAACCATAATCATGCAATCACAATCATACAATCACAATCGTACAATCACAATCGTACAATCACAATCGCACAACCACAATCATACAATCATAATCATACAATCACAATCATACTTTCACAATCATACAATCACAATCATACAATCACAATCATACAATCACAATCATACAATCACAATCATACAATCACAATCATACAATCACAATCATACAATCGCAATCATACAATCGCAATCATACAATCGCAATCATACAATCACAATCATACAATCTCAATCATACAATCACAATCATACAATCACAATCATACAATCATAATCATACAATTACAATCATACATCACAATCATACAATCACAATCATACAATCGCAATCATACAATCACAATCATACAGTCGCAATCATACAATTACAATCTCCCAAATACAATCTCCCAAATACAATCTCCCAAATACAATCTCCCAAATACAATCATACAATCACAATCATACAATCACAATCATACAATCACAATCATACAATCACAATCATACAATCACAATCATACAATCACAATCATACAATCGCAATCATACAATCGCAATCATACAATCGCAATCATACAATCACAATCATACAATCTCAATCATACAATCACAATCATACAACCACAATCAGACAATCACAATCATACAATCACAATCATACAATCACAATTATGCAATCACAATCATACAATCGCATTCATACAATCGCAATCATACAATCACAATCATACAATCACAATCATACAATCACAATCATAAAATCACAAAAATACAAACTTAATCATACAATCACAATCATACAATCGCAATCATACAATCACAATCATACAATCATAATCATACAATCACAATCATACGATCGCAATCATACAATCACAATCATACCATCACAATCATACAATCACAATCATACAATCATAATCATACAATTACAATCATACATCACAATCATACAATCACAATCATACAATCGCAATCATACAATTACAATATCCCGAATACAATCTCCCAAATACAATCATACAATCACAATCATACATACACAATCATACAATCACAATCATACAATCACAATCATACAATCATAATCATGCAATTACAATCATACATCACAATCATACAATCACAATCATACGATCGCAATCATACAATTACAATATCCCAAATACAATCTCCCAAATACAATCACCCAAATACAATCATACAATCACAATCATACAATCATAATCATACAATCACAATCATACAATCACAATCATACAATCGCAATCATACAATCACAATCATACAATCACAATCATACAATCACAATCATACTATCGCAATCATACAATCACAATCATACCATCACAATCATACAATCACAATCATACAATCACAATCATACAATCACAATCATACAATCACAATCATACTATCACAATCATACAATCACAATCATACAATCACAATCATACAATCACAATCATACAATCATAATCATACAATCACAATCATACTATCACAATCATACAATCACAATCATACAATCACAATCATACAATCACAATCATACAATCACAATCATACAATCACAATCATACATTCAAAATCATGCAATCACAATCATACAAACACAATCATGCAATCACAATCATACAACCATAATCATGCAATCACAATCATACAATCACAATCGTACAATCACAATCGTACAATCACAATCGCACAACCACAATCATACAATCATAATCATACAATCACAATCATACTTTCACAATCATACAATCACAATCATACAATCACAATCATACAATCACAATCATACAATCACAATCATACAATCACAATCATACAATCGCAATCATACAATCGCAATCATACAATCGCAATCATACAATCACAATCATACAATCTCAATCATACAATCACAATCATACAATCACAATCATACAATCATAATCATACAATTACAATCATACATCACAATCATACAATCACAATCATACAATCGCAATCATACAATCACAATCATACAGTCGCAATCATACAATTACAATCTCCCAAATACAATCTCCCAAATACAATCTCCCAAATACAATCTCCCAAATACAATCATACAATCACAATCATACAATCACAATCATACAATCACAATCATACAATCACAATCATACAATCGCAATCATACAATTACAATATCCCAAATACAATCTCCCAAATACAATCATACAATCACAATCATACAATCACAATCATACAATCACAATCATACAATCATAATCATACAATTACAATCAGACATCACAATCATACAATCACAATCATACAATCGCAATCATACAATCACAATCATACAATCGCAATCATACAATCACAATTATGCAATCACAATCATACAATCGCATTCATACAATCGCAATCATACAATCACAATCATACAATCACAATCATACAATCACAATCATAAAATCACAAAAATACAAACTTAATCATACAATCACAATCATACAGTCACAATCATACAATCACAATCATACAATCATAATCATACAATCACAATCATACGATCGCAATCATACAATCACAATCATACCATCACAATCATACAATCACAATCATACAATCATAATCATACAATTACAATCATACATCACAATCATACAATCACAATCATACAATCGCAATCATACAATCACAATATCCCAAATACAATCTCCCAAATACAATCATACAATCACAATCATACATACACAATCATACAATCACAATCATACAATCACAATCATACAATCACAATCATAAAATCACAAAAATACAAACTTAATCATACAATCACAATCATACAGTCACAATCATACAATCACAATCATACAATCATAATCATACAATCACAATCATACGATCGCAATCATACAATCACAATCATACCATCACAATCATACAATCACAATCATACAATCATAATCATACAATTACAATCATACATCACAATCATACAATCACAATCATACAATCGCAATCATACAATCACAATATCCCAAATACAATCTCCCAAATACAATCATACAATCACAATCATACATACACAATCATACAATCACTATCATACAATCACAATCATACAATCATAATCATACAATCACAATCATACAATCACAATCATACAATCACAATCATACTATCACAATCATACAATCACAATCATACAATCACAATCATACAATCACAATCATACAATCACAATCATACAATCACAATCATACAATCACAATCATACATTCAAAATCATGCAATCACAATCATACAATCACAATCATGCAATCACAATCATACAACCATAATCATGCAATCACAATCATACAATCACAATCGTACAATCACAATCGTACAATCACAATCGCACAACCACAATCATACAATCATAATCATACAATCACAATCATACTTTCACAATCATACAATCACAATCATACAATCACAATCATACAATCACAATCATACAATCGCAATCATACAATCGCAATCATACAATCGCAATCATACAATCGCAATCATACAATCGCAATCATACAATCACAATCATACAATCTCAATCATACAATCACAATCATACAATCACAATCATACAATCATAATCATACAATTACAATCATACATCACAATCATACAATCACAATCATACAATCGCAATCATACAATCACAATCATACAGTCGCAATCATACAATTACAATCTCCCAAATACAATCTCCCAAATACAATCTCCCAAATACAATCTCCCAAATACAGTCATACAATCACAATCATACAATCACAATCATACAATCACAATCATACAATCACAATCATACTATCACAATCATACAATCACAATCATACAATCACAATCATACAATCACAATCATACAATCACAATCATACAATCACAATCATACAATCACAATCATACAATCACAATCGTACAATCACAATCATACATTCAAAATCATGCAATCACAATCATACAATCACAATCATGCAATCGCAATCATACAATCACAATCATACAATCACAATCATAAAATCACAATCATACAATCACAATCATGCAATCACAATCATACACTCAAAATCATGCAATCACAATCATACAATCATAATCATACAATTACAATCATACATCACAATCATACAATCACAATCATACAATCGCAATCATACGATTACAATATCCCAAATACAATCTCCCAAATACAATCATACGATCACAATCATACATACACAATCATACAATCACAATCATACAATCACAATCATACAATCATAATCATGCAATTACAATCATACATCACAATCATACAATCACAATCATACGATCGCAATCATACAATTACAATATCCCAAATACAATCTCCCAAATACAATCACCCAAATACAATCATACAATCACAATCATACAATCATAATCATACAATCACAATCATACAATCACAATCATACAATCACAATCATACAATCACAATCATACAATCACAATCATACAATCACAATCATACTATCGCAATCATACAATCACAATCATACCATCACAATCATACAATCACAATCATACAATCACAATCATACAATCACAATCATACAATCACAATCATACTATCACAATCATACAATCACAATCATACAATCACAATCATACAATCACAATCATACAATCATAATCATACAATCACAATCATACAATCACAATCATACAATCACAATCATACTATCACAATCATACAATCACAATCATACAATCACAATCATACAATCACAATCATACAATCACAATCATACAATCACAATCATACAATCACAATCATACATTCAAAATCATGCAATCACAATCATACAAACACAATCATGCAATCACAATCATACAACCATAATCATGCAATCACAATCATACAATCACAATCGTACAATCACAATCGTACAATCACAATCGCACAACCACAATCATACAATCATAATCATACAATCACAATCATACTTTCACAATCATACAATCACAATCATACAATCACAATCATACAATCGCAATCATACAATCGCAATCATACAATCGCAATCATACAATCACAATCATACATTCAAAATCATGCAATCACAATCATACAAACACAATCATGCAATCACAATCATACAACCATAATCATGCAATCACAATCATACAATCACAATCGTACAATCACAATCGTACAATCACAATCGCACAACCACAATCATACAATCATAATCATACAATCACAATCATACAATCACAATCATACAATCACAATCATACAATCACAATCATACTATCACAATCATACAATCACAATCATACAATCACAATCATACAATCACAATCATACAATCACAATCATACAATCACAATCATACAATCACAATCATACATTCAAAATCATGCAATCACAATCATACAAACACAATCATGCAATCACAATCATACAACCATAATCATGCAATCACAATCATACAATCACAATCGTACAATCACAATCGTACAATCACAATCGCACAACCACAATCATACAATCATAATCATACAATCACAATCATACAATCACAATCATACAATCACAATCATACAATCACAATCATACAATCGCAATCATACAATCGCAATCATACAATCGCAATCATACAATCACAATCATACAATCTCAATCATACAATCACAATCATACAATCACAATCATACAATCATAATCATACAATTACAATCATACAATCACAATCATACAATCACAATCATACAATCACAATCATACAATCACAATCATAAAATCACAAAAATACAAACTTAATCATACAATCACAATCATACAATCGCAATCCTACAATCACAATCATACAATCATAATCATACAATCACAATCATACGATCGCAATCATACAATCACAATCATACCATCACAATCATACAATCACAATCATACAATCATAATCATACAATTACAATCATACATCACAATCATACAATCACAATCATACAATCGCAATCATACAATTACAATATCCCGAATACAATCTCCCAAATACAATCATACAATCACAATCATACATACACAATCATACAATCACAATCATACAATCACAATCATACAATCATAATCATGCAATTACAATCATACATCACAATCATACAATCACAATCATACGATCGCAATCATACAATTACAATATCCCAAATACAATCTCCCAAATACAATCACCCAAATACAATCATACAATCACAATCATACAATCATAATCATACAATCACAATCATACAATCACAATCATACAATCGCAATCATACAATCACAATCATACAATCACAATCATACAATCACAATCATACTATCGCAATCATACAATCACAATCATACCATCACAATCATACAATCACAATCATACAATCACAATCATACAATCACAATCATACAATCACAATCATACTATCACAATCATACAATCACAATCATACAATCACAATCATACAATCACAATCATACAATCATAATCATACAATCACAATCATACAATCACAATCATACAATCACAATCATACTATCACAATCATACAATCACAATCATACAATCACAATCATACAATCACAATCATACAATCACAATCATACAATCACAATCATACATTCAAAATCATGCAATCACAATCATACAATCACAATCATGCAATCACAATCATACAACCATAATCATGCAATCACAATCATACAATCACAATCGTACAATCACAATCGTACAATCACAATCGCACAACCACAATCATACAATCATAATCATACAATCACAATCATACTTTCACAATCATACAATCACAATCATACAATCACAATCATACAATCACAATCATACAATCACAATCATACAATCACAATCATACAATCACAATCATACAATCGCAATCATACAATCGCAATCATACAATCGCAATCATACAATCACAATCATACAATCTCAATCATACAATCTCAATCATACAATCACAATCATACAATCACAATCATACAATCATAATCATACAATTACAATCATACATCACAATCATACAATCACAATCATACAATCGCAATCATACAATCACAATCATACAGTCGCAATCATACAATTACAATCTCCCAAATACAATCTCCCAAATACAATCTCCCAAATACAATCTCCCAAATACAATCATACAATCACAATCATACAATCACAATCATACAATCACAATCATACAATCACAATCATACTATCACAATCATACAATCACAATCATACAATCACAATCATACAATCACAATCATACAATCACAATCATACAATCACAATCATACAATCACAATCGTACAATCACAATCATACATTCAAAATCATGCAATCACAATCATACAATCACAATCATGCAATCGCAATCATACAATCACAATCATACAATCACAATCATACAATCACAATCATACAATCACAATCATACAATCACAATCAGACAATCACAATCATACAATCACAATCATACAATCACAATCATACAATCACAATCATACAATCACAATCATGCAATCACAATCATACACTCAAAATCATGCAATCACAATCATACAATCACAATCATGCAATCACAATCATACAATCATAGTCATACAATCACAATCCTACAATCACAATCGTACAATCACAATCGTACAATCACAATTGCACAACCACAATCAGTCAATCACAATCATACAATCACAATCATACAATCACTAGCATACAATCACAATCATACAATCACAATCATACTTTCACAATCATACAATCACAATCATACAATCACAATCATACAATCACAGTCATACAATCACAATCATGCAATCACAATCATACTATCACAATCATACAATCACAATCATACAATCACAATCATACAATCACAATCATACAATCACAATCATACAATCAAAATCATACAATCACAATCATACAATCACAATCAAAGAATCACAATCATATAATCACAATCATACAATCGCAAGCATACAATCACAATCATACAATCTCAATCATACAATCACAATCATACAATCATAGTCATACAATTACAATCATACATCACACTCATACAATCACAATCATACAATCGCAATCATACAATTACAATATCCCAAATACAATCTCCCAAATACAATCATACAATCACAATCATACAATCACAATCATACAATCACAATCATACAATCACAATCATACAATCACAATCATACAATCACAATCATACAATCGCAATCATACAATTACAATATCCCAAATACAATCTCCCAAATACAATCATACAATCACAATCATACAATCACAATCATACAATCACAATCATACAATCATAATCATACAATTACAATCAGACATCACAATCATACAATCACAATCATACAATCGCAATCATACAATCACAATCATACAATCGCAATCATACAATCACAATTATGCAATCACAATCATACAATCGCATTCATACAATCGCAATCATACAATCACAATCATACAATCACAATCATACAATCACAATCATAAAATCACAAAAATACAAACTTAATCATACAATCACAATCATACAGTCACAATCATACAATCACAATCATACAATCATAATCATACAATCACAATCATACGATCGCAATCATACAATCACAATCATACCATCACAATCATACAATCACAATCATACAATCATAATCATACAATTACAATCATACATCACAATCATACAATCACAATCATACAATCGCAATCATACAATCACAATATCCCAAATACAATCTCCCAAATACAATCATACAATCACAATCATACATACACAATCATACAATCACAATCATACAATCACAATCATACAATCACAATCATAAAATCACAAAAATACAAACTTAATCATACAATCACAATCATACAGTCACAATCATACAATCACAATCATACAATCATAATCATACAATCACAATCATACGATCGCAATCATACAATCACAATCATACCATCACAATCATACAATCACAATCATACAATCATAATTATACAATTACAATCATACATCACAATCATACAATCACAATCATACAATCGCAATCATACAATCACAATATCCCAAATACAATCTCCCAAATACAATCATACAATCACAATCATACATACACAATCATACAATCACTATCATACAATCACAATCATACAATCATAATCATACAATCACAATCATACAATCACAATCATACAATCACAATCATACTATCACAATCATACAATCACAATCATACAATCACAATCATACAATCACAATCATACAATCACAATCATACAATCACAATCATACAATCACAATCATACATTCAAAATCATGCAATCACAATCATACAATCACAATCATGCAATCACAATCATACAACCATAATCATGCAATCACAATCATACAATCACAATCGTACAATCACAATCGTACAATCACAATCGCACAACCACAATCATACAATCATAATCATACAATCACAATCATACTTTCACAATCATACAATCACAATCATACAATCACAATCATACAATCACAATCATACAATCGCAATCATACAATCGCAATCATACAATCGCAATCATACAATCGCAATCATACAATCGCAATCATACAATCACAATCATACAATCTCAATCATACAATCACAATCATACAATCACAATCATACAATCATAATCATACAATTACAATCATACATCACAATCATACAATCACAATCATACAATCGCAATCATACAATCACAATCATACAGTCGCAATCATACAATTACAATCTCCCAAATACAATCTCCCAAATACAATCTCCCAAATACAATCTCCCAAATACAGTCATACAATCACAATCATACAATCACAATCATACAATCACAATCATACAATCACAATCATACTATCACAATCATACAATCACAATCATACAATCACAATCATACAATCACAATCATACAATCACAATCATACAATCACAATCATACAATCACAATCGTACAATCACAATCATACATTCAAAATCATGCAATCACAATCATACAATCACAATCATGCAATCGCAATCATACAATCACAATCATACAATCACAATCATAAAATCACAATCATACAATCACAATCATGCAATCACAATCATACACTCAAAATCATGCAATCACAATCATACAATCATAATCATACAATTACAATCATACATCACAAACATACAATCACAATCATACGATCGCAATCATACAATTACAATATCCCAAATACAATCTCCCAAATACAATCACCCAAATACAATCATACAATCACAATCATACAATCATAATCATACAATCACAATCATACAATCACAATCATACAATCACAATCATACAATCACAATCATACAATCACAATCATACAATCACAATCATACAATCACAATCATACAATCACAATCATACAATCGCATTCATACAATCGCAATCATACAATCACAATCATACAATCGCAATCATACAATTACAATCTCCCAAATACAATCTCCCAAATACAATCACCCAAATACAATCATACAATCACAATCATACAATCATAATCATACAATCACAATCATACAATCACAATCATACATTCAAAATCATGCAATCACAATCATACAATCACAATCATGCAATCACAATCATACAATCATAATCATGCAATCACAATCATACAATCACAATCGTACAATCACAATCGCACAACCACAATCATACAATCATAATCATACAATCACAATCATACTTTCACAATCATACAATCACAATCATACAATCACAATCATACAATCACAATCATACAATCACAATCATACAATCACAATCATACAATCGCAATCATACAATCACAATCATACAATCACAATCATACAGTCACAATCATAAAATCACAAAAATACAAACTTAATCATACAGTCACAATCATACAATCGCAATCATACAATCACAATCATACAATCATAATCATACAATCACAATCATACGATCGCAATCATACAATCACAAACATACCATCACAATCATACAATCACAATCATACAATCATAATCATACAATTACAATCATACATCACAATCATACAATCACAATCATACAATCGCAATCATACAATTACAATATCCCAAATACAATCTCCCAAATACAATCATACAATCACAATCATACATACACAATCATACAATCACAATCATACAATCACAATCATACAATCATAATCATGCAATTACAATCATACATCACAATCATACAATCACAATCATACGATCGCAATCATACAATTACAATATCCCAAATACAATCTCCCAAATACAATCACCCAAATACAATCATACAATCACAATCATACAATCATAATCATACAATCACAATCATACAATCACAATCATACAATCACAATCATACAATCACAATCATACAATCACAATCATACAATCACAATCATACAATCGCAATCATACTATCGCAATCATACAATCACAATCATACCATCACAATCATACAATCACAATCATACAATCACAATCATACAATCACAATCATACAATCACAATCATACTATCACAATCATACAATCACAATCATACAATCACAATCATACAATCACAATCATACAATCATAATCATACAATCACAATCATACAATCACAATCATACAATCACAATCATACTATCACAATCATACAATCACAATCATACAATCACAATCATACAATCACAATCATGCAATCACAATCATACATTCAAATTCATGCAATCACAATCATACAATCACAATCATGGAATCACAATCATACAACCATAATCATGCAATCCCAATCATACAATCACAATCGTACAATCACAATCGTACAATCACAATCGCACAACCACAATCATACAATCATAATCATACAATCACAATCATACTTCACAATCATACAATCACAATCATACAATCACAATCATACAATCACAATCATACAATCACAATCATACAATCACAATCATACAATCGCAATCATACAATCGCAATCATACAATCGCAATCATACAATCACAATCATACAATCTCAATCATACAATCACAATCATACAATCACAATCATACAATCACAATCATACAATCATAATCATACAATTACAATCATACATCACAATCATACAATCACAATCATACAATCGCAATCATACAATCACAATCATACAGTCGCAATCATACAATTACAATCTCCCAAATACAATCTCCCAAATACAATCTCCCAAATACAATCTCCCAAATACAATCATACAATCACAATCATACAATCACAATCATACAATCACAATCATACAATCACAATCATACTATCACAATCATACAATCACAATCATACAATCACAATCATACAATCACAATCATACAATCACAATCATACAATCACAATCATACAATCACAATCGTACAATCACAATCATACATTCAAAATCATGCAATCACAATCATACAATCACAATCATGCAATCGCAATCATACAATCACAATCATACAATCACAATCATACAATCACAATCATACAATCACAGTCATACAATCACAATCATGCAATCACGATCATACTATCACAATCATACAATCACAATCATACAATCACAATCATAAAATCACAAAAATACAAACTTAATCATACAATCACAATCATACAGTCACAATCATACAATCACAATCATACAATCATAATCATACAATCACAATCATACGATCGCAATCATACAATCACAATCATACCATCACAATCATACAATCACAATCATACAATCATAATCATACAATTACAATCATACATCACAATCATACAATCACAATCATACAATCGCAATCATACAATCACAATCATACAGTCGCAATCATACAATTACAATCTCCCAAATACAATCTCCCAAATACAATCTCCCAAATACAATCCCCCAAATACAATCATACAATCACAATCATACAATCACAATCATACAATCACAATCATACAATCACAATCATACTATCACAATCATACAATCACAATCATACAATCACAATCATACAATCACAATCATACAATCACAATCATACAATCACAATCGTACAATCACAATCGTACAATCACAATCATACATTCAAAATCATGCAATCACAATCATACAATCACAATCATGCAATCGCAATCATACAATCACAATCATACAATCACAATCATACAATCACAATCATACAATCACAATCATACAATCACAATCAGACAATCACAATCATACAATCACAATCATACAATCACAATCATACAATCACAATCATACAATCACAATCATACAATCACAATCATGCAATCACAATCATACACTCAAAATCATGCAATCACAATCATACAATCACAATCATGCAATCACAATCATACAATCATAGTCATACAATCACAATCCTACAATCACAATCGTACAATCACAATCGTACAATCACAATTGCACAACCACAATCGGTCAATCACAATCATACAATCACAATCACACAATCACTATCATACAATCACAATCATACAATCACAATCATACTTTCACAATCATACAATCACAATCATACAATCACAATCATACAATCACAGTCATACAATCACAATCATGCAATCACAATCATACTATCACAATCATACAATCACAATCATACAATCACAATCATACAATCACAATCATACAATCAAAATCATACAATCACAATCATACAATCACAATCAAAGAATCACAATCATACAATCACAATCATACAATCGCAAGCATACAATCACAATCATACAATCTCAATCATACAATCACAATCATACAATCATAATCATACAATTACAATCATACATCACACTCATACAATCACAATCATACAATCGCAATCATACAATTACAATATCCCAAATACAATCTCCCAAATACAATCATACAATCACAATCATACAATCACAATCATACAATCACAATCATACAATCACAATCATACAATCGCAATCATACAATTACAATATCCCAAATACAATCTCCCAAATACAATCATACAATCACAATCATACAATCACAATCATACAATCATAATCATACAATTACAATCAGACATCACAATCATACAATCACAATCATACAATCGCAATCATACAATCACAATCATACAATCGCAATCATACAATCACAATTATGCCATCACAATCATACAATCGCATTCATACAATCGCAATCATACAATCACAATCATACAATCACAATCATACAATCACAATCATAAAATCACAAAAATACAAACTTAATCATACAATCACAATCATACAGTCACAATCATACAATCACAATCATACAATCATAATCATACAATCACAATCATACGATCGCAATCATACAATCACAATCATACCATCACAATCATACAATCACAATCATACAATCATAATCATACAATTACAATCATACATCACAATCATACAATCACAATCATACAATCGCAATCATACAATCACAATATCCCAAATACAATCTCCCAAATACAATCATACAATCACAATCATACATACACAATCATACAATCACAATCATACAATCGCAATCATACAATCGCAATCATACAATCGCAATCATACAATTACAGTATCCCAAATACAATCTCGCAAATACAATCATACAATCACAATCATACAATCACAATCATACAATCACAATCATACAATCGCAATCATACAATTACAATATCCCAAATACAATCTCCCAAATACAATCATACAATCACAATCACACAATCACAATCATACAATCATAATCATACAATTACAATCATACATCACAATCATACAATCACAATCATACTATCACAATCATACGATCACAATCATACAATCACAATCATACAATCACAATCATACAATCACAATCATACAATCACAACCATACAATCACAATCATACAATCATAATCATACAATTACAATCATACATCACAATCATACAATCACAATCATACAATCGCAATCATACAATCACAATCATACAGTCGCAATCATACAATTACAATCTCCCAAATACAATCTCCCAAATACAATCTCCCAAATACAATCTCCCAAATACAATCATACAATCACAATCATACAATCACAATCATACAATCACAATCATACAATCACAATCATACTATCACAATCATACAATCACAATCATACAATCACAATCATACAATCACAATCATACAATCACAATCATACAATCACAATCATACAATCACAATCATACAATCACAATCATACAATCACAATCATACATTCAAAATCATGCAATCACAATCATACAATCACAATCATACAATCACAATCATACAATCACAATCATACAATCAAAATCATACGATCACAATCATACAATCGCAATCATACAATCACAATCATACATTCAAAATCATGCAATCACACTCATACAATCACAATCATACAATCACAATCATACAATCATAATCATACAATCACAATCCTACAATCACAATCGTACAATCACAATCGCACAACCACAATCAGTCATCACAATCATACAATCACAATCATACAATCACAATCATACAATCACAATCATACAATCACAATCATACTTTCACAATCATACAATCACAATCATACAATCACAATCATACAATCACAGTCATACAATCACAATCATGCAATCACAATCATACAATCACAATCATACAATCGCATTCATACAATCGCAATCATACAATCACAATCATACAATCGCAATCATACAATTACAATCTCCCAAATACAATCTCCCAAATACAATCACCCAAATACAATCATACAATCACAATCATACAATCATAATCATACAATCACAATCATACAATCACAATCATACAATCACAATCATACAATCACAATCATACAATCACAATCATACAATCACAATCATACATTCAAAATCATGCAATCACAATCATACAATCACAGTCATGCAATCACAATCATACAATCATAATCATGCAATCACAATCATACAATCACAATCGTACAATCACAATCGCACAACCACAATCATACAATCATAATCATACAATCACAATCATACTTTCACAATCATACAATCACAATCATACAATCACAATCATACAATCACAATCATACAATCACAATCATACAATCACAATCATACAATCGCAATCATACAATCGCAATCATACAATCACAATCATACAATCTCAATCATACAATCACAATCATACAACCACAATCAGACAATCACAATCATACAATCACAATCATACAATCACAATTATGCAATCACAATCATACAATCGCATTCATACAATCGCAATCATACAATCACAATCATACAATCACAATCATACAATCACAATCATAAAATCACAAAATTACAAACTTAATCATACAATCACAATCATACAATCGCAATCATACAATCACAATCATACAATCATAATCATACAATCACAATCATACGATCGCAATCATACAATCACAATCATACCATCCCAATCATACAATCACAATCATACAATCATAATCATACAATTACAATCATACATCACAATCATACAATCACAATCATACAATCGCAATCATACAATTACAATATCCCAAATACAATCTCCCAAATACAATCATACAATCACAATCATACATACACAATCATACAATCACAATCATACAATCACAATCATACAATCATAATCATGCAATTACAATCATACATCACAATCATACAATCACAATCATACGATCGCAATCATACAATTACAATATCCCAAATACAATCTCCCAAATACAATCACCCAAATACAATCATACAATCACAATCATACAATCATAATCATACAATCACAATCATACAATCACAATCATACAATCACAATCATACAATCACAATCATACAATCACAATCATACAATCACAATCATACTATCGCAATCATACAATCACAATCATACCATCACAATCATACAATCACAATCATACAATCACAATCATACAATCACAATCATACGATCACAATCATACAATCACAATCGTACAATCACAATCGTACAATCACAATCATACATTCAAAATCATGCAATCACAATCATACAATCACAATCATGCAATCGCAATCATACAATCACAATCATACAATCACAATCATACAATCACAATCATACAATCACAATCAGACAATCACAATCATACAATCACAATCATACAATCACAATCATACAATCACAATCATACAATCACAATCATGCAATCACAATCATACACTCAAAATCATGCAATCACAATCATACAATCACAATCATGCAATCACAATCATACAATCATAGTCATACAATCACAATCCTACAATCAGAATCGTACAATCACAATCGTACAATCACAATTGCACAACCACAATCAGTCAATCACAATCATACAATCACAATCATACAATCACTATCATACAATCACAATCATACAATCACAATCATACTTTCACAATCATACAATCACAATCATACAATCACAATCATACAATCACAGTCATGCAATCACAATCATGCAATCACAATCATACTATCACAATCATACAATCACAATCATACAATCACAATCATACAATCACAATCATACAATCAAAATCATACAATCACAATCATACAATCACAATCAAAGAATCACAATCATACAATCACAATCATACAATCGCAAGCATACAATCACAATCATACAATCTCAATCATACAATCATAATCATACAATTACAATCATACATCACACTCATACAATCACAATCATACAATCGCAATCATACAATTACAATATCCCAAATACAATCTCCCAAATACAATCATACAATCACAATCATACAATCACAATCATACAATCACAATCATACAATCACAATCATACAATCGCAATCATACAATTACAATATCCCAAATACAATCTCCCAAATACAATCATACAATCACAATCATACAATCACAATCATACAATCATAATCATACAATTACAATCAGACATCACAATCATACAATCACAATCATACAATCGCAATCATACAATCACAATCATACAATCGCAATCATACAATCACAATTATGTAATCACAAACATACAATCGCATTCATACAATCGCAATCATACAATCACAATCATACAATCACAATCATACAATCACAATCATAAAATCACAAAAATACAAACTTAATCATACAATCACAATCATACAGTCACAATCATACAATCACAATCATACAATCATAATCATACAATCACAATCATACGATCGCAATCATACAATCACAATCATACCATCACAATCATACAATCACAATCATACAATCATAATCATACAATTACAATCATACATCACAATCATACAATCACAATCATACAATCGCAATCATACAATCACAATATCCCAAATACAATCTCCCAAATACAATCATACAATCACAATCATACATACACAATCATACAATCACAATCATACAATCGCAATCATACAATCGCAATCATACAATCGCAATCATACAATTACAGTATCCCAAATACAATCTCGCAAATACAATCATACAATCACAATCATACAATCACAATCATACAATCACAATCATACAATCGCAATCATACAATTACAATATCCCAAATACAATCTCCCAAATACAATCATACAATCACAATCATACAATCATAATCATACAATCACAATCATACAATCACAATCATACAATCACAATCATACAATCACAATCACACAATCACAATCGTACATTCACAATCATACAATCACAATCATACAATCACAATCATACAATCACAATCATACAATCTCAATCATACAATCACAATCATACAATCATAATCATACAATTACAATCATACATCACAATCATACAATCACAATCATACAATCGCAATCATACAATTACAATATCCCAAATACAATCTCCCAAATACAATCATACAATCACAATCATACAATCACAATCATACAATCACAATCATACAATCACAATCATACAATCACAATCGTACAATCGCATTCATACAATCGCAATCATACAATCACAATCATACAATCGCAATCATACAATTACAATCTCCCAAATACAATCTCCCAAATACAATCTCCCAGATACCATCATACAATCACATTCATACAATCACAATCATACAATCATAATCATACAATTACAATCATACATCACAATCATACAATCACAATCATACAATCGCAATCATACAATCGCAATCATACAATTACAATCTCCCAAATAAATCTCCCAAATACAATCTCCCAAATACAATCTCCCAAATACAATCATACAATCACAATCATACAATCACAATCATACAATCACAATCATACAATCACAATCATACTATCACAATCATACAATCACAATCATACAATCACAATCATACAATCACAATCATACAACCACAATCATACAATCGCAATCATACATTCAAAATCATGCAATCACAATCATACAATCACAATCATGCAATCACAATCATACAATCAGAATCATACAATCACAATCATTCAATAGCAATCGTACAATCACAATCGTACAATCACAATCGCACAACCACAACCAGACAATCACACTCATACAATCACAATCATACAATCGCAATCATACAATTACAATCTCCCAAATACAATCTCCCAAATACAATCACCCAAATACAATCATACAATCACAATCATACAATCATAATCATACAATCACAATCATACAATCACAATCAAACAATCACAATCATACAATCACAATCATGCAATCACAATCATACACTCAAAATCATGCAATCACAATCATACAATCACAATCATGCAATCACAATCATACAATCATAGTCATACAATCACAATCCTACAATCACAATCGTACAATCACAATCGTACAATCACAATTGCACAACCACAATCAGTCAATCACAATCATACAATCACAATCATACAATCACTATCATACAATCACAATCATACAATCACAATCATACTTTCACAATCATACAATCACAATCATACAATCACAATCATACAATTACAATCATACATCACACTCATACAATCACAATCATACAATCGCAATCATACAATTACAATCATACAATCATAATCATACAATTACAATCATACAATCACAATCATACAATCGCAATCATACAATCGCAATCATACAATTACAATCTCCCAAATAAATCTCCCAAATACAATCTCCCAAATACAATCTCCCAAATACAATCATACAATCACAATCATACAATCACAATCATACAATCACAATCATACAATCACAATCATACAATCACAATCATACTATCACAATCATACAATCACAATCATGCAATCACAATCATACAATCACAATCATGCAATCACAATCATACAATCATAATCATGCAATCACAATCATACAATCACAATCGTACAATCACAATCGCACAACCACAATCATACAATCATAATCATACAATCGCAAGCATACAATCACAATCATACAATCTCAATCATACAATCACAATCATACAATCACAATCATACAATCATAATCATACAATTACAATCATACATCACAATCATACAATCACAATCATACGATCGCAATCATACAATTACAATATCCCAAATACAATCTCCCAAATACAATCACCCAAATACAATCATACAATCACAATCATACAATCATAATCATACAATCACAATCATACAATCACAATCATACAATCACAATCATACAATCACAATCATATAATCACAATCATACAATCACAATCATACAATCACAATCATACATTCACAATCATACAATCGCATTCATACAATCGCAATCATACAATCACAATCATACAATCGCAATCATACAATTACAATCTCCCAAATACAATCTCCCAAATACAATCACCCAAATACAATCATACAATCACAATCATACAATCATAATCATACAATCACAATCATACAATCACAATCATACAATCACAATCATACAATCACAATCATACAACCACAATCATACATTCAAAATCATGCAATCACAATCATACAATCACAATCATGCAATCACAATCATACAATCATAATCATGCAATCACAATCATACAATCACAATCGTACAATCACAATCGCACAACCACAATCATACAATCCTAATCATACAATCACAATCATACTTTCACAATCATACAATCACAATCATACAATCACAATCATACAATCACAATCATACAATCACAATCATACAATCGCAATCATACAATCGCAATCATACAATCGCAATCATACAATCACAATCATACAATCACAATCATACAATCACAATCATACAATCACAATCATACAATCACTATCATACAATCACAATCATACAATCACAATCATACTTTCACAATCATACAATCACAATCATACAATCACAATCATACAATCACAGTCATACAATCACAATCATGCAATCACAATCATACTATCACAATCATACAATCACAATCATACAATCACAATCATACAATCACAATCATACAATCGCAATCATACAATTACAATATCCCAAATACAATCTCCCAAATACAATCATACAATCACAATCATACAATCACAATCATACAATCATAATCATACAATTACAATCAGACATCACAATCATACAATCACAATCATACAATCGCAATCATACAATCACAATCATACAATCGCAATCATACAATCACAATTATGCAATCACAATCATACAATCGCATTCATACAATCGCAATCATACAATCACAATCATACAATCACAATCATACAATCACAATCATAAAATCACAAAAATACAAACTTAATCATACAATCACAATCATACAGTCACAATCATACAATCACAATCATACAATCACAATCATACAATCACAATCATACAATCACAATCATACTATCACAATCATACAATCACAATCATACAATCACAATCATACAATCATAATCATACAATTACAATCATACATCACAATCATACAATCACAATCAGACATCACAATCATACAATCACAATCATACAATCGCAATCATACAATCACAATCATAAAATCGCAATCATACAATCACAATTATGCAATCACAATCATACAATCGCATTCATACAATCGCAATCATACAATCACAATCATACAATCACAATCATACAATCGCAATCATACAATTACAATATCCCAAATACAATCTCCCAAATACAATCATACAATCACAATCATACAATCACAATCATACAATCATAATCATACAATTACAATCAGACATCACAATCATACAATCACAATCATACAATCGCAATCATACAATCACAATCATACAGTCGCAATCATACAATCACAATTATGCAATCACAATCATACAATCGCATTCATACAATCGCAATCATACAATCACAATCATACAATCACAATCATACAATCACAATCATAAAATCACAAAAATACAAACTTAATCATACAATCACAATCATACAGTCACAATCATACAATCACAATCATACAATCATAATCATACAATCACAATCATACGATCGCAATCATACAATCACAATCATACCATCACAATCATACAATCACAATCATACAATCATAATCATACAATTACAATCATACATCACAATCATACAATCACAATCATACAATCGCAATCATACAATCACAATATCCCAAATACAATCTCCCAAATACAATCATACAATCACAATCATACATACACAATCATACAATCACAATCATACAATCGCAATCATACAATCACAATCATACAATCGCAATCATACAATTACAATATCCCAAATACAATCTCCCAAATACAATCTCCCAAATACAATCATACAATCACAATCATACAATCATAATCATACAATCACAATCATACAATCACAATCATACAATCACAATCATACAATCACAATCACACAATCACAATCGTACATTCACAATCATACAATCACAATCATACAATCACAATCATACAATCACAATCATACAATCACAATCATACAATCACAATCGTACAATCGCATTCATACAATCGCAATCATACAATCACAATCATACAATCGCAATCATACAATTACAATCTCCCAAATACAATCTCCCAAATACAATCTCCCAAATACAATCTCCCAGATACCATCATACAATCACATTCATACAATCACAATCATACAATCATAATCATACAATTACAATCATACATCACAATCATACAATCACAATCATACAATCGCAATCATACAATCGCAATCATACAATTACAATCTCCCAAATAAATCTCCCAAATACAATCTCCCAAATACAATCTCCCAAATACAATCATACAATCACAATCATACAATCGCAATCATACTATCACAATCATACAATCACAATCATACAATCACAATATCCCAAATACAATCTCCCAAATACAATCATGCAATCACAATCATACATACACAATCATACAATCACAATCATACAATCGCAATCATACAATCACAATCATACAATCGCAATCATACAATTACAATATCCCAAATACAATCTCCCAAATACAATCATACAATCACAATCATACAATCACAATCATACTATCACAATCATACAATCACAATCATACAATCACAATCATACAATCACAATCATACAACCACAATCATACAATCGCAATCATACATTCAAAATCATGCAATCACAATCATACAATCACAATCATGCAATCACAATCATACAATCAGAATCATACAATCACAATCATTCAATAGCAATCGTACAATCACAATCGTACAATCACAATCGCACAACCACAACCAGACAATCACACTCATACAATCACAATCATACAATCGCAATCATACAATTACAATCTCCCAAATACAATCTCCCAAATACAATCACCCAAATACAATCATACAATCACAATCATACAATCATAATCATACAATCACAATCATACAATCACAATCAAACAATCACAATCATACAATCACAATCATGCAATCACAATCATACACTCAAAATCATGCAATCACAATCATACAATCACAATCATGCAATCACAATCATACAATCATAGTCATACAATCACAATCCTACAATCACAATCGTACAATCACAATCGTACAATCACAATTGCACAACCACAATCAGTCAATCACAATCATACAATCACAATCATACAATCACTATCATACAATCACAATCATACAATCACAATCATACTTTCACAATCATACAATCACAATCATACAATCACAATCATACAATTACAATCATACATCACACTCATACAATCACAATCATACAATCATAGTCATACAATCACAATCCTACAATCACAATCGTACAATCACAATCGTACAATCACAATTGCACAACCACAATCAGTCAATCACAATCATACAATCACAATCATACAATCACTATCATACAATCACAATCATACAATCACAATCATACTTTCACAATCATACAATCACAATCATACAATCACAATCATACAATTACAATCATACATCACACTCATACAATCACAATCATACAATCGCAATCATACAATTACAATCATACAATCATAATCATACAATTACAATCATACAATCACAATCATACAATCGCAATCATACAATCGCAATCATACAATTACAATCTCCCAAATAAATCTCCCAAATACAATCTCCCAAATACAATCTCCCAAATACAATCATACAATCACAATCATACAATCACAATCATACAATCACAATCATACAATCACAATCATACAATCACAATCATACTATCACAATCATACTATCACAATCATACAATCACAATGATACAATCACAATTATACAATCATAATCATACAATTACAATCAGACATCACAATCATACAATCACAATCATACAATCGCAATCATACAATCACAATCATACAATCGCAATCATACAATCGCAATCATACAATCACAATCATACAATCACAATCATGCAATCACAATCATAAAATCACAAAAATACAAACTTAATCATACAATCACAATCATACAGTCACAATCATACAATCACAATCATACAATCATAATCATACAATCACAATCATACGATCGCAATCATACAATCACAATCATACCATCACAATCATACAATCACAATCATACAATCATAATCATACAATTACAATCATACATCACAATCATACAATCACAATCATACAATCGCAATCATACAATCACAATATCCCAAATACAATCTCCCAAATACAATCACCCAAATACAATCATACAATCACAATCATACAATCATAATCATACAATCACAATCATACAATCACAATCATACAATCACAATCATACAATCAGAATCATACAATCATAATCATACAATTACAATCATACATCACAATCATACAATCACAATCATACAATCGCAATCATACAATCACAATCATGCAATCACAATCATACAATCACAATCATACAATCGCATTCATACAATCGCAATCATGCAATCACAATCATACAATCGCAATCATACAATTACAATCTCCCAAAAACAATCTCCCAAATACAATCTCCCAGATACCATCATACAATCACATTCATACAATCACAATCATACAATCATAATCATACAATCACAATCATACAATCACAATCATACAATCACAATCATACAATCACAATCATACAATCACAATCATACAATCACAAAAATACAATCATAATCATACAATCACAATAATACAATCACAATCATACAATCATAATCATGCAATCACAATCATACGATCGCAATCATACAATCACAATCATACCATCACAATCATACAATCAGAATCATACAATCATAATCATACAATTACAATCATACATCACAATCATACAATCACAATCATACAATCGCAATCATACAATCACAATCATACAATCGTAATCATACAATTACAATCTCCCAAATACAATCTCCCAAATACAATCTCCCAGATACCATCCTACAATCACATTCATACAATCACAATCATACAATCATAATCATACAATTACAATCATACATTACAATCATACAATCACAATCATACAATCGCAATCATACAATCACAATCATGCAATCACAATCATACAATCACAATCATACAATCGCATTCATACAACCGCAATCATACCATCACAATCATACAATCACAATCATACAATCACAATTATGCAATCACAATCATACAATCGCATTCATACAATCGCATTCATACAATCGCAATCATACAATCATAATCATACAATCACAATCGTACAATCACAATCATACAATCACAATCATACATTCAAAATCATGCAATCACAATCATACAATCATAATCATACAATTACAATCAAGGAATCACAATCATACAATCACAATCATACAATCACAATCAAGGAATCACAATCATACAATCACAATCATACAATCACAATCATACAATCACAATCATACAATCACAATCATACAATCACAATCATACAATCACAATCCTACAATCACAATCGTACAATGACAATCGTACAATCACAATCGCACAACCACAATCAGACAATCACAATCATACAATCACAATCATACAATCACAATCATACAATCACAATCATACAATCACAATCATACTTTCACAATCATACTATCACAATCATACAATCACAATCATACAATCACAGTCATACAATAACAATCATACAATAACAATCATATAATCACAATCATACTATCACAATCATACAATCACAATCATACAATCACAATCATACAATCACAATCAAGGAATCACAATCATACAATCACAATCATACAATCACAATCAAGGAATCACAATCATACAATCACAATCATACAATCGCAAGCATACAATCACAATCATACAATCTCAATCATACAATCACAATCATACAATCATAATCATACAATTAGAATCATACATCACAATCATACAATCACAATCATACAATCGCAATCATACAATTACAATATCCCAAATACAATCTCCCAAATACAATCATACAATCACAATCATACAATCGCAAGCATACAATCACAATCATACAATCTCAATCATACAATCACAATCATACAATCATAATCATACAATTACAATCATACATCACAATCATACAATCACAATCATACTATCGCAATCATACAATCACAATCACACAATCACAATCGTACATTCACAATCATACAATCACAATCATACAATCACAATCATACAATCGCATTCATACAATCGCAATCATACAATCACAATCATACAATCGCAATCATACAATTACAATCATACAATCACAATCATACAATCGCAATCATACAATCACAATCATACAATCGCAATCATACAATTACAATCTCCCAAATACAATCTCCCAAATACAATCACCCAAATACAATCATACAATCACAATCATACAATCATAATCATACAATCACAATCATACAATCACAATCATACAATCACAATCATGCAATCACAATCATACAATCACAATCATACAATCACAATCATACAATCATAATCATACAATTACAATCATACATCACAATCATACAATCACAATCATACAATCGCAATCATACAATTACAATATCCCAAATACAATCTCCCAAATACAATCATACAATCACAATCATACAATCACAATCATACAATCACAATCATACAATCACAATCATGCAATCACAATCATACAATCACAATCATACAATCGCATTCATACAACCGCAATCATACAATCACAATCATACAATCGCAATCATACAATTACAATCTCCCAAATACAATCTCCCAAATACAATCACCCAAATACAATCATACAATCACAATCATACAATCATAATCATACAATCACAATCATACAATCACAATCATACAATCACAATCATGCAATCACAATCATACAATCACAATCATACAATCACAATCATACAATCACAATCATACAATCACAATCATACAATCACATTCATACCATCACAATCATACAATCGCAATCATACAATCACAATCATACAATCACAATCATACAATCACAAAAATACAATCATAATCATACAATCACAATCATACAATCACAATCATACAATCATAATCATGCAATCACAATCATACGATCGCAATCATACAATCACAATCATACCATCACAATCATACAATCAGAATCATACAATCATAATCATACAATTACAATCATACATCACAATCATACAATCACAATCATACAATCGCAATCATACAATCACAATCATACAATCGTAATCATACAATTACAATCTCCCAAATACAATCTCCCAAATACAATCTCCCAGATACCATCATACAATCACATTCATACAATCACAATCATACAATCATAATCATACAATTACAATCATACATCACAATCATACAATCACAATCATAGAATCGCAATCATACAATCACAATCATGCAATCACAATCATACAATCACAATCATACAATCGCATTCATACAACCGCAATCATACCATCACAATCATACAATCACAATCATACAATCACAATCATACAATCACAATTATGCAATCACAATCATACAATCGCATTCATACAATCGCATTCATACAATCGCAATCATACAATCATAATCATACAATCACAATCGTACAATCACAATCATACAATCACAATCATACATTCAAAATCATGCAATCACAATCATACAATCATAATCATACAATTACAATCAAGGAATCACAATCATACAATCACAATCATACAATCACAATCAAGGAATCACAATCATACAATCACAATCATACAATCACAATCATACAATCACAATCATACAATCACAATCATACAATCACAATCATACAATCACAATCATACAATCACAATCCTACAATCACAATCGTACAATGACAATCGTACAATCACAATCGCACAACCACAATCAGACAATCACAATCATACAATCACAATCATACAATCACAATCATACAATCACAATCATACTTTCACAATCATGCTATCACAATCATACAATCACAATCATACAATCACAGTCATACAATAACAATCATACAATAACAATCATATAATCACAATCATACTATCACAATCATACAATCACAATCATACAATCACAATCATACAATCACAATCAAGGAATCACAATAATACAATCACAATCATACAATCACAATCAAGGAATCACAATCATACAATCACAATCATACAATCGCAAGCATACAATCACAATCATACAATCTCAATCATACAATCACAATCATACAATCATAATCATACAATTAGAATCATACATCACAATCATACAATCACAATCATACAATCGCAATCATACAGTTACAATATCCCAAATACAATCTCCCAAATACAATCATACAATCACAATCATACAATCGCAAGCATACAATCACAATCATACAATCTCAATCATACAATCACAATCATACAATCATAATCATACAATTACAATCATACATCACAATCATACAATCACAATCATACTATCGCAATCATACAATCACAATCACACAATCACAATCGTACATTCACAATCATACAATCACAATCATACAATCACAATCATACAATCACAATCATACAATCTCAATCATACAATCACAATCATACAATCATAATCATACAATTACAATCATACATCACAATCATACAATCACAATCATACAATCGCAATCATACAATTACAATATCCCAAATACAATCTCCCAAATACAATCACCCAAATACAATCATACAATCACAATCATACAATCATAATCACACAATCACAATCATACAATCACAATCATACAATTGCAATCATACTACCACAATCATACAATCACAATCATACAATCACAATCATACAATCGCAATCATACAATCACAATCATACAATCACAATCATACAATCACAATCATACAATCACAATCATACAATCGCATTCATACAATCGCAATCATACAATCACAATCATACAATCGCAATCATACAATTACAATCATACAATCACAATCATACAATCGCAATCATACAATCGCAATCATAAAATCACAATCATACAATCTCAATCATACAATCACAATCATACAACCACAATCAGACAATCACAATCATACAATCACAATCATACAATCACAATCATACAATCACAATTATGCAATCACAATCATACAATCGCATTCATACAATCGCATTCATACAATCGCAATCATACAATCATAATCATACAATCACAATCGTACAATCACAATCATACAATCACAATCATACATTCAAAATCATGCAATCACAATCATACAATCACAATCATGCAATCACAATCATACAATCAGAATCATACAATCACAATCATACAATCGCAATCATACAATCACAATCATACAATCGCAATCATACAATTACAATCTCCCAAATACAATCTCCCAAATACAATCTCCCAGATACAATCATACAATCACAATCATACAATCACAATCATACAATCACAATCATACAATCATAATCATACAATTACAATCATACATCACAATCATACAATCACAATCATACAATCGCAATCATACAATTACAATATCCCAAATACAATCTCCCAAATACAATCATACAATCACAATCATACAATCACAATCATACAATCACAATCATACAATCACAATCATGCAATCACAATCATACAATCACAATCATACAATCGCATTCATACAACCGCAATCATACAATCACAATCATACAATCGCAATCATACAATTACAATCTCCCAAATACAATCTCCCAAATACAATCACCCAAATACAATCATACAATCACAATCATACAATCATAATCATACAATCACAATCATACAATCACAATCATACAATCACAATCATGCAATCACAATCATACAATCACAATCATACAATCACAATCATACAATCACAATCATACAATCACAATCATACAATCACATTCATACAATCACAATCATACAATCGCAATCATACAATCGCAATCATACAATCGCAATCATACAATCACAATCATACAATCTCAATCATACAATCACAATCATACAACCACAATCAGACAATCACAATCATACAATCACAATCATACAATCACAATCATACAATCACAATTATGCAATCACAATCATACAATCGCATTCATACAATCGCATTCATACAATCGCAATCATACAATCATAATCATACAATCACAATCGTACAATCACAATCATACAATCACAATCATACATTCAAAATCATGCAATCACAATCATACAATCACAATCATGCAATCACAATCATACAATCAGAATCATACAATCACAATCATACAATCGCAATCATACAATTACAATCTCCCAAATAGAATCTCCCAAATACAATCTCCCAAATACAATCTCCCAACTACAATCTCCCAAATACAATCATACAATCACAATCATAAAATCACAATCATACAATCATAATCACACAATTACAATCATACATCACAATCCTACAATCACAATCATACAATCGCAATCATACAATCACAATCATACAATCGCAATCATACAATTACAATCTACCAAATACAATCTCCCAAATACAATCTCCCACATACAATCATACAATCACAATCATACAATCACAATCATACAATCACAATCATACAATCACAATCATGCAATCATAATCATACAATCACAATCATACAATCACAATCATACAACCACAATCATACAATCGCAATCATACATTCAAAATCATGCAATCACAATCATACAATCACAATCATGCAATCACAATCATGCAATCAGAATCATAAAATCACAATCATTCAATAACAATCGTACAATCACAATCGTACGATCACAATCGCACAACCACAATCAGACAATCACACTCATACAATCACAATCATACAACCACAATCATACAATCACAATCATTCTATCACAATCATACAATCACAATCATACTATCACAATCGTACAATCACAATCGTGCAATCACAATCGCACAACCACAATCAGACAATCACAATCATACAATCACAATCATACAATCACAATCATACAATCACAATCATACTTTCACAATCATACTATCACCATCATACAATCACAATCATACAATCACAGTCATACAATAACAATCATATAATCACAATCATACTATCACAATCATACAATCACAATCATACAATCACAATCATATAATCACAATCATACAATCACAATCATACAATCACAATCATACAATCACAATCAAAGAATCACAATCATACAATCACAATCATACAATCGCAAGCATACAATCACAATCGTACAATCTCAATCATACAATCACAATCATACAATCACAATAATACAATCATAATCATACAATTACAATCATACATCACAATCATACAATCACAATCATACAATCACAATCATACGTTCACAATCATACTATCACAATCATACAATCACAATCATACAATCACAATCATACAATCGCAATCATACAATTACAATATCCCAAATACAATCATACAATCACAATCATACAATGACAATCATACAATCACAATCATACAATCACAATCATACTTTCACAATCATAAAATCACAATCATACAATCACAATCATACAATCACAGTCATACAATCACAGTCATACAATCACAATCATACTATCACAATCATACAATCACAGCCATACAATCACAATCATACAATCACAATCATACTATCACAATCATACAATCACAATCATACTATCACAATCGTACAATCACAATCGTGCAATCACAATCGCACAACCACAATCAGACAATCACAATCATACAATCACAATCATACAATCACAATCACACAATCACAATCATACAATCACAATCATACTTTCACAATCATACTATCACAATCATACAATCACAATCATACAATAACAGTCATACAATAACAATCATATAATCACAATCATACTATCACAATCATACAATCACAATCATACAATCACAATCATATAATCACAATCATACAATCACAATCATACAATCACAATCATACAATCACAATCATACAATCGCAAGCATACAATCACAATCGTACAATCTCAATCATACAATCACAATCATACAATCACAATCACACAATCACAATCGTACATTCACAATCATACAATCACAATCATACAATCACAATCATACAATCACAATCATACAATCTCAATCATACAATCACAATCATACAATCATAATCATACAATTAAAATCATACATCCCAATCATACAATCACAATCATACAATCGCAATCATACAATTACAATATCCCAAATACAATCTCCCAAATACAATCATACAATCACAATCATACAATCACAATCATACAATCACAATCGTACAATCACAATCGTACAATCGCATTCATACAATCGCAATCATACAATCACAATCATACAATCGCAATCATACAATTACAATCTCCCAAATACAATCTCCCAAATACAATCACCCAAATACAATCATACAATCACAATCATACAATCATAATCATACAATCACAATCATACAATCACAATCATACAATCACAATCATACTATCACAATCATACAATCACAATCATACAATCACAATCATACTATCACAATCATACATTCAAAATCATGCAATCACAATCATACAATCACAATCATGCAATCACAATCATACAATCATAATCATCCAATCACAATCATATAATCACAATCGTACAATCACAATCGTACAATCACAATCGCACAACCACAATCAGACAATTACAATCATACAATCACAATCATACAATCACAATCATACAATCACAATCATACAATCACAATCATACAATCACAATCATACAATCACAATCATACAATCACAAAAATACAATCATAATCATACAATCACAATCATACAATCACAATCATACAATCATAATCATGCAATCACAATCATACGATCGCAATCATACAATCACAATCATACCATCACAATCATACAATCAGAATCATACAATCATAATCATACAATTACAATCATACATCACAATCATACAATCACAATCATACAATCGCAATCATACAATCACAATCATACAATCGTAATCATACAATTACAATCTCCCAAATACAATCTCCCAAATACAATCTCCCAGATACCATCATACAATCACATTCATACAATCACAATCATACAATCATAATCATACAATTACAATCATACATTACAATCATACAATCACAATCATACAATCGCAATCATACAATCACAATCATGCAATCACAATCATACAATCACAATCATACAATCGCATTCATACAACCGCAATCATACCATCACAATCATACAATCACAATCATACAATCACAATTATGCAATCACAATCATACAATCGCATTCATACAATCGCATTCATACAATCGCAATCATACAATCATAATCATACAATCACAATCGTACAATCACAATCATACAATCACAATCATACATTCAAAATCATGCAATCACAATCATACAATCATAATCATACAATTACAATCAAGGAATCACAATCATACAATCACAATCATACAATCACAATCAAGGAATCACAATCATACAATCACAATCATACAATCACAATCATACAATCACAATCATACAATCACAATCATACAATCACAATCATACAATCACAATCCTACAATCACAATCGTACAATGACAATCGTACAATCACAATCGCACAACCACAATCAGACAATCACAATCATACAATCACAATCATACAATCACAATCATACAATCACAATCATACAATCACAATCATACTTTCACAATCATACTATCACAATCATACAATCACAATCATACAATCACAGTCATACAATAACAATCATACAATAACAATCATATAATCACAATCATACTATCACAATCATACAATCACAATCATACAATCACAATCAAGGAATCACAATCATACAATCACAATCATACAATCACAATCAAGGAATCACAATCATACAATCACAATCATACAATCGCAAGCATACAATCACAATCATACAATCTCAATCATACAATCACAATCATACAATCATAATCATACAATTAGAATCATACATCACAATCATACAATCACAATCATACAATCGCAATCATACAATTACAATATCCCAAATACAATCTCCCAAATACAATCATACAATCACAATCATACAATCGCAAGCATACAATCACAATCATACAATCTCAATCATACAATCACAATCATACAATCATAATCATACAATTACAATCGTACATTCACAATCATACAATCACAATCATACAATCACAATCATACAATCGCATTCATACAATCGCAATCATACAATCACAATCATACAATCGCAATCATACAATTACAATCATACAATCACAATCATACAATCGCAATCATACAATCACAATCATACAATCGCAATCATACAATTACAATCTCCCAAATACAATCTCCCAAATACAATCACCCAAATACAATCATACAATCACAATCATACAATCATAATCATACAATCACAATCATACAATCACAATCATACAATCACAATCATGCAATCACAATCATACAATCACAATCATACAATCACAATCATACAATCATAATCATACAATTACAATCATACATCACAATCATACAATCACAATCATACAATCGCAATCATACAATTACAATATCCCAAATACAATCTCCCAAATACAATCATACAATCACAATCATACAATCACAATCATACAATCACAATCATACAATCACAATCATGCAATCACAATCATACAATCACAATCATACAATCGCATTCATACAACCGCAATCATACAATCACAATCATACAATCGCAATCATACAATTACAATCTCCCAAATACAATCTCCCAAATACAATCACCCAAATACAATCATACAATCACAATCATACAATCATAATCATACAATCACAATCATACAATCACAATCATACAATCACAATCATGCAATCACAATCATACAATCACAATCATACAATCACAATCATACAATCACAATCATACAATCACATTCATACCATCACAATCATACAATCGCAATCATACAATCACAATCATACAATCACAATCATACAATCACAAAAATACAATCATAATCATACAATCACAATCATACAATCACAATCATACAATCATAATCATGCAATCACAATCATACGATCGCAATCATACAATCACAATCATACCATCACAATCATACAATCAGAATCATACAATCATAATCATACAATTACAATCATACATCACAATCATACAATCACAATCATACAATCGCAATCATACAATCACAATCATACAATCGTAATCATACAATTACAATCTCCCAAATACAATCTCCCAAATACAATCTCCCAGATACCATCATACAATCACATTCATACAATCACAATCATACAATCATAATCATACAATTACAATCATACATCACAATCATACAATCACAATCATACAATCGCAATCATACAATCACAATCATGCAATCACAATCATACAATCACAATCATACAATCGCATTCATACAACCGCAATCATACCATCACAATCATACAATCACAATCATACAATCACAATTATGCAATCACAATCATACAATCGCATTCATACAATCGCATTCATACAATCGCAATCATACAATCATAATCATACAATCACAATCGTACAATCACAATCATACAATCACAATCATACATTCAAAATCATGCAATCACAATCATACAATCATAATCATACAATTACAATCAAGGAATCACAATCATACAATCACAATCATACAATCACAATCAAGGAATCACAATCATACAATCACAATCATACAATCACAATCATACAATCACAATCATACAATCACAATCATACAATCACAATCATACAATCACAATCATACAATCACAATCGTACAATGACAATCGTACAATCACAATCGCACAACCACAATCAGACAATCACAATCATACAATCACAACCATACAATCACAATCATACAATCACAATCATACTTTCACAATCATACTATCACAATCATACAATCACAATCATACAATCACAGTCATACAATAACAATCATACAATAACAATCATATAATCACAATCATACTATCACAATCATACAATCACAATCATACAATCACAATCATACAATCACAATCAAGGAATCACAATCATACAATCACAATCATACAATCACAATCAAGGAATCACAATCATACAATCACAATCATACAATCGCAAGCATACAATCACAATCATACAATCTCAATCATACAATCACAATCATACAATCATAATCATACAATTAGAATCATACATCACAATCATACAATCACAATCATACAATCGCAATCATACAGTTACAATATCCCAAATACAATCTCCCAAATACAATCATACAATCACAATCATACAATCGCAAGCATACAATCACAATCATACAATCTCAATCATACAATCACAATCATACAATCATAATCATACAATTACAATCATACATCACAATCATACAATCACAATCATACTATCGCAATCATACAATCACAATCACACAATCACAATCGTACATTCACAATCATACAATCACAATCATACAATCACAATCATACAATCACAATCATACAATCTCAATCATACAATCACAATCATACAATCATAATCATACAATTACAATCATACATCACAATCATACAATCACAATCATACAATCGCAATCATACAATTACAATATCCCAAATACAATCTCCCAAATACAATCACCCAAATACAATCATACAATCACAATCATACAATCATAATCACACAATCACAATCATACAATCACAATCATACAATTGCAATCATACTACCACAATCATACAATCACAATCATACAATCACAATCATACAATCGCAATCATACAATCACAATCATACAATCACAATCATACAATCACAATCATACAATCACAATCATACAATCGCATTCATACAATCGCAATCATACAATCACAATCATACAATCGCAATCATACAATTACAATCATACAATCACAATCATACAATCGCAATCATACAATCGCAATCATAAAATCACAATCATACAATCTCAATCATACAATCACAATCATACAACCACAATCAGACAATCACAATCATACAATCACAATCATACAATCACAATCATACAATCACAATTATGCAATCACAATCATACAATCGCATTCATACAATCGCATTCATACAATCGCAATCATACAATCATAATCATACAATCACAATCGTACAATCACAATCATACAATCACAATCATACATTCAAAATCATGCAATCACAATCATACAATCACAATCATACAATCACAATCATACAATCAGAATCATACAATCACAATCATACAATCGCAATCATACAATCACAATCATACAATCGCAATCATACAATTACAATCTCCCAAATACAATCTCCCAAATACAATCTCCCAGATACAATCATACAATCACAATCATACAATCACAATCATACAATCACAATCATACAATCATAATCATACAATTACAATCATACATCACAATCATACAATCACAATCATACAATCGCAATCATACAATTACAATATCCCAAATACAATCTCCCAAATACAATCATACAATCACAATCATACAATCACAATCATACAATCACAATCATACAATCACAATCATGCAATCACAATCATACAATCACAATCATACAATCGCATTCATACAACCGCAATCATACAATCACAATCATACAATCGCAATCATACAATTACAATCTCCCAAATACAATCTCCCAAATACAATCACCCAAATACAATCATACAATCACAATCATACAATCACAATCATACAATCACAATCATACAATCACAATCATGCAATCACAATCATACAATCACAATCATACAATCACAATCATACAATCACAATCATACAATCACAATCATACAATCACATTCATACAATCACAATCATACAATCGCAATCATACAATCGCAATCATACAATCGCAATCATACAATCACAATCATACAATCTCAATCATACAATCACAATCATACAACCACAATCAGACAATCACAATCATACAATCACAATCATACAATCACAATCATACAATCACAATTATGCAATCACAATCATACAATCGCATTCATACAATCGCATTCATACAATCGCAATCATACAATCATAATCATACAATCACAATCGTACAATCACAATCATACAATCACAATCATACATTCAAAATCATGCAATCACAATCATACAATCACAATCATGCAATCACAATCATACAATCAGAATCATACAATCACAATCATACAATCGCAATCATACAATTACAATCTCCCAAATAGAATCTCCCAAATACAATCTCCCAAATACAATCTCCCAACTACAATCTCCCAAATACAATCATACAATCACAATCATAAAATCACAATCATACAATCATAATCACACAATTACAATCATACATCACAATCCTACAATCACAATCATACAATCGCAATCATACAATCACAATCATACAATCGCAATCATACAATTACAATCTACCAAATACAATCTCCCAAATACAATCTCCCACATACAATCATACAATCACAATCATACAATCACAATCATACAATCACAATCATACAATCACAATCATGCAATCATAATCATACAATCACAATCATACAATCACAATCATACAACCACAATCATACAATCGCAATCATACATTCAAAATCATGCAATCACAATCATACAATCACAATCATGCAATCACAATCATACAATCAGAATCATAAAATCACAATCATTCAATAACAATCGTACAATCACAATCGTACGATCACAATCGCACAACCACAATCAGACAATCACACTCATACAATCACAATCATACAACCACAATCATACAATCACAATCATTCTATCACAATCATACAATCACAATCATACTATCACAATCGTACAATCACAATCGTGCAATCACAATCGCACAACCACAATCAGACAATCACAATCATACAATCACAATCATACAATCACAATCATACAATCACAATCATACTTTCACAATCATACTATCACCATCATACAATCACAATCATACAATCACAGTCATACAATAACAATCATATAATCACAATCATACTATCACAATCATACAATCACAATCATACAATCACAATCATATAATCACAATCATACAATCACAATCATACAATCACAATCATACAATCACAATCAAAGAATCACAATCATACAATCACAATCATACAATCGCAAGCATACAATCACAATCGTACAATCTCAATCATACAATCACAATCATACAATCACAATAATACAATCATAATCATACAATTACAATCATACATCACAATCATACAATCACAATCATACAATCACAATCATACGTTCACAATCATACTATCACAATCATACAATCACAATCATACAATCACAATCATACAATCGCAATCATACAATTACAATATCCCAAATACAATCATACAATCACAATCATACAATGACAATCATACAATCACAATCATACAATCACAATCATACTTTCACAATCATAAAATCACAATCATACAATCACAATCATACAATCACAGTCATACAATCACAGTCATACAATCACAATCATACTATCACAATCATACAATCACAGCCATACAATCACAATCATACAATCACAATCATACTATCACAATCATACAATCACAATCATACTATCACAATCGTACAATCACAATCGTGCAATCACAATCGCACAACCACAATCAGACAATCACAATCATACAATCACAATCATACAATCACAATCATACAATCGCAATCATACAATTACAATATCCCAAATACAATCATACAATCACAATCATACAATCACAATCATACAATCACAATCATACAATCACAATCATACAATCACAATCATACTTTCACAATCATAAAATCACAATCATACAATCACAATCATACAATCACAGTCATACAATCACAGTCATACAATCACAATCATACTATCACAATCATACAATCACAATCATACAATCACAATCGTACATTCACAATCATACAATCACAATCATACAATCACATTCATACAATCGCAAGCATACAATCACAATCATACAATCTCAATCATACAATCACAATCATACAATCATAATCATACAATTACAATCATACATCACAATCATACAATCACAATCATACAATCGCAATCATACAATTACAATATCCCAAATACAATCTCCCAAATACAATCATACAATCACAATCATACAATCACAATCATACAATCACAATCATACAATCACAATCATACAATCGCATTCATACAATCGCAATCATACAATCACAATCATACAATCGCAATCATACAATTACAATCTCCCAAATACAATCTCCCAAATACAATCACCCAAATACAATCATACAATCACAATCATACAATCATAATCATACTATCACAATCATACAATCACAATCATACAATCACAATCATACAATCACAATCATACATTCAAAATCATGCAATCACAATCATACAATCACAATCATGCAATCACAATCATACAATCATAATCATGCAATCACAATCATACAATCACAATCGTACAATCACAATCGTACAATCACAATCGCACAACCACAATCAGACAATTACAATCATACAATCACAATCATACAATCACAATCATACAATCACAATCATACAATCACAATCATACAATCACAAAAATACAATCATAATCATACAATCACAATCATACAATCACAATCATACAATCATAATCATGCAATCACAATCATACGATCGCAATCATACAATCACAATCATACCATCACAATCATACAATCAGAATCATACAATCATAATCATACAATTACAATCATACATCACAATCATACAATCACAATCATACAATCGCAATCATACAATCACAATCATACAATCGTAATCATACAATTACAATCTCCCAAATACAATCTCCCAAATACAATCTCCCAGATACCATCATACAATCACATTCATACAATCACAATCATACAATCATAATCATACAATTACAATCATACATCACAATCATACAATCACAATCATACAATCGCAATCATACAATCACAATCATGCAATCACAATCATACAATCACAATCTTACAATCGCATTCATACAACCGCAATCATACCATCACAATCATACAATCACAATCATACAATCACAATTATGCAATCACAATCATACAATCGCATTCATACAATCGCATTCATACAATCGCAATCATACAATCATAATCATACAATCACAATCGTACAATCACAATCATACAATCACAATCATACATTCAAAATCATGCAATCACAATCATACAATCATAATCATACAATTACAATCAAGGAATCACAATCATACAATCACAATCATACAATCACAATCAAGGAATCACAATCATACAATCACAATCATACAATCACAATCATACAATCACAATCATACAATCACAATCATACAATCACAATCATACAATCACAATCATACAATCACAATCCTACAATCACAATCGTACAATGACAATCGTACAATCACAATCGCACAACCACAATCAGACAATCACAATCATACAATCACAATCATACAATCACAATCATACAATCACAATCATACAATCACAATCATACTTTCACAATCATACTATCACAATCATACAATCACAATCATACAATCACAGTCATACAATAACAATCATACAATAACAATCATATAATCACAATCATACTATCACAATCATACAATCACAATCATACAATCACAATCATACAATCACAATCAAGGAATCACAATCATACAATCACAATCATACAATCACAATCAAGGAATCACAATCATACAATCACAATCATACAATCGCAAGCATACAATCACAATCATACAATCTCAATCATACAATCACAATCATACAATCATAATCATACAATTAGAATCATACATCACAATCATACAATCACAATCATACAATCGCAATCATACAATTACAATATCCCAAATACAATCTCCCAAATACAATCATACAATCACAATCATACAATCGCAAGCATACAATCACAATCATACAATCTCAATCATACAATCACAATCATACAATCATAATCATACAATTACAATCATACATCACAATCATACAATCACAATCATACTATCGCAATCATACAATCACAATCACACAATCACAATCGTACATTCACAATCATACAATCACAATCATACAATCACAATCATACAATCACAATCATACAATCTCAATCATACAATCACAATCATACAATCATAATCATACAATTACAATCATACATCACAATCATACAATCACAATCATACAATCGCAAACATACAATTACAATATCCCAAATACAATCTCCCAAATACAATCACCCAAATACAATCATACAATCACAATCATACAATCATAATCACACAATCACAATCATACAATCACAATCATACAATTGCAATCATACTACCACAATCATACAATCACAATCATACAATCACAATCATACAATCACAATCATACAATCACAATCATACAATCACAATCATACAATCACAATCATACAATCACAATCATACAATCGCATTCATACAATCGCAATCATACAATCACAATCATACAATCGCAATCATACAATTACAATCATACAATCACAATCATACAATCGCAATCATACAATCGCAATCATAAAATCACAATCATACAATCTCAATCATACAATCACAATCATACAACCACAATCAGACAATCACAATCATACAATCACAATCATACAATCACAATCATACAATCACAATTATGCAATCACAATCATACAATCGCATTCATACAATCGCATTCATACAATCGCAATCATACAATCATAATCATACAATCACAATCGTACAATCACAATCATACAATCACAATCATACATTCAAAATCATGCAATCACAATCATACAATCACAATCATGCAATCACAATCATACAATCAGAATCATACAATCACAATCATACAATCGCAATCATACAATCACAATCATACAATCGCAATCATACAATTACAATCTCCCAAATACAATCTCCCAAATACAATCTCCCAGATACAATCATACAATCACAATCATACAATCACAATCATACAATCATAATCATACAATTACAATCATACATCACAATCATACAATCACAATCATACAATCGCAATCATACAATTACAATATCCCAAATACAATCTCCCAAATACAATCATACAATCACAATCATACAATCACAATCGTACAATCACAATCATACAATCACAATCATACATTCAAAATCATGCAATCACAATCATACAATCACAATCATGCAATCACAATCATACAATCAGAATCATACAATCACAATCATACAATCGCAATCATACAATTACAATCTCCCAAATAGAATCTCCCAAATACAATCTCCCAAATACAATCTCCCAACTACAATCTCCCAAATACAATCATACAATCACAATCATAAAATCACAATCATACAATCATAATCACACAATTACAATCATACATCACAATCCTACAATCACAATCATACAATCGCAATCATACAATCACAATCATACAATCGCAATCATACAATTACAATCTCCCAAATACAATCTCCCAAATACAATCTCCCACATACAATCATACAATCACAATCATACAATCACAATCATACAATCACAATCATACAATCACAATCATACAATCACAATCATGCAATCATAATCATACAATCACAATCATACAATCACAATCATACAACCACAATCATACAATCGCAATCATACATTCAAAATCATGCAATCACAATCATACAATCACAATCATGCAATCACAATCATACAATCAGAATCATAAAATCACAATCATTCAATAACAATCGTACAATCACAATCGTACGATCACAATCGCACAACCACAATCAGACAATCACACTCATACAATCACAATCATACAACCACAATCATACAATCACAATCATTCTATCACAATCATACAATCACAATCATACTATCACAATCGTACAATCACAATCGTGCAATCACAATCGCACAACCACAATCAGACAATCACAATCATACAATCACAATCATACAATCACAATCATACAATCACAATCATACTTTCACAATCATACTATCACCATCATACAATCACAATCATACAATCACAGTCATACAATAACAATCATATAATCACAATCATACTATCACAATCATACAATCACAATCATACAATCACAATCATATAATCACAATCATACAATCACAATCATACAATCACAATCATACAATCACAATCAAAGAATCACAATCATACAATCACAATCATACAATCGCAAGCATACAATCACAATCGTACAATCTCAATCATACAATCACAATCATACAATCACAATAATACAATCATAATCATACAATTACAATCATACATCACAATCATACAATCACAATCATACAATCACAATCATACGTTCACAATCATACTATCACAATCATACAATCACAATCATACAATCACAATCATACAATCGCAATCATACAATTACAATATCCCAAATACAATCATACAATCACAATCATACAATGACAATCATACAATCACAATCATACAATCACAATCATACTTTCACAATCATAAAATCACAATCATACAATCACAATCATACAATCACAGTCATACAATCACAGTCATACAATCACAATCATACTATCACAATCATACAATCACAGCCATACAATCACAATCATACAATCACAATCATACTATCACAATCATACAATCACAATCATACTATCACAATCGTACAATCACAATCGTGCAATCACAATCGCACAACCACAATCAGACAATCGCAATCATACAATCACAATCATACAATCACAATCATACAATCACAATCATACAATCACAATCATACTTTCACAATCATACTATCACAATCATACAATCACAATCATACAATAACAGTCATACAATAACAATCATATAATCACAATCATACTATCACAATCATACAATCACAATCATACAATCACAACCATATAATCACAATCATACAATCACAATCATACAATCACAATCATACAATCACAATCATACAATCGCAAGCATACAATCACAATCGTACAATCTCAATCATTCAATCACAATCATACAATCACAATAATACAATCATAATCATACAATTACAATCATACATCACAATCATACAATCACAATCATACAATCACAATCATACGTTCACAATCATACTATCACAATCATACAATCACAATCATACAATCACAATCATACAATCACAATCATACAATCGCAATCATACAATTACAATATCCCAAATACAATCATACAATCACAATCATACAATCACAATCATACAATCACAATCATACAATCACAATCATACAATCACAATCATACTTTCACAATCATAAAATCACAATCATACAATCACAATCATACAATCACAGTCATACAATCACAGTCATACAATCACAATCATACTATCACAATCATACAATCACAATCATACAATCACAATCGTACATTCACAATCATACAATCACAATCATACAATCACATTCATACAATCGCAAGCATACAATCGCAATCATACAATCTCAATCATACAATCACAATCATACAATCATAATCATACAATTACAATCATACATCACAATCATACAATCGCAATCATACAATTACAATATCCCAAATACAATCTCCCAAATACAATCATACAATCACAATCATACAATCACAATCATACAATCACAATCATACAATCACAATCATACAATCACAATCATACAATCGCATTCATACAATCGCAATCATACAATCACAATCATACAATCGCAATCATACAATTACAATCTCCCAAATACAATCTCCCAAATACAATCACCCAAATACAATCATACAATCACAATCATACAATCATAATCATACTATCACAATCATACAATCACAATCATACAATCACAATCATACAATCACAATCATACATTCAAAATCATGCAATCACAATCATACAATCACAATCATGCAATCACAATCATACAATCATAATCATGCAATCACAATCATACAATCACAATCGTACAATCACAATCGTACAATCACAATCGCACAACCACAATCAGACAATTACAATCATACAATCACAATCATACAATCACAATCATACAATCACAATCATACAATCACAATCATACAATCACAATCATACAATCACAAAAATACAATCATAATCATACAATCACAATCATACAATCGCAATCATACAATCACAATCATACAATCATAATCATGCAATCACAATCATACAATTACAATCTCCCAAATAAATCTCCCAAATACAATCTCCCAAATACAATCTCCCAAATACATTCATACAATCACAATCATACAATCACAATCATACAATCACAATCATACAATCACAATCGTACTATCACAATCATACAATCTCAATCATACAATCACAATCATACAATCAGAATCATACAACCACAATCATACAATCACAATCATACAACCACAATCAGACAATCACAATCATACAATCACAATCATACAATCACAATCACACAATCGCAAGCATACAATCACAATCATACAATCTCAATCATACAATCACAATCATACAATCATAATCATACAATCACAATCATACTATCACAATCATACAATCACAATCATACAATCACAATCACACAATCGCAAGCATACAATCACAATCATACAATCTCAATCATACAATCACAATCATACAATCATAATCATACAATCACAATCATACTATCACAATCATACAATCACAATCATACAATCACAATCACACAATCGCAAGCATACAATCACAATCATACAATCTCAATCATACAATCACAATCATACAATCATAATCATACAATTACAATCATACATCACAAACATACAATCACAATCATACGATCGCAATCATACAATTACAATATCCCAAATACAATCTCCCAAATACAATCACCCAAATACAATCATACAATCACAATCATACAATCATAATCATACAATCACAATCATACAATCACAATCATACAATCACAATCATACAATCACAATCATACAATCACAATCATACAATCACAATCATACAATCACAATCATACAATCACAATCATACAATCGCACTCATACAATCGCAATCATACAATCACAATCATACAATCGCAATCATACCATTACAATCTCCCAAATACAATCTCCCAAATACAATCACCCAAATACAATCATACAATCACAATCATACAATCATAATCATACAATCACAATCATACAATCACAATCATACAATCACAATCATACAATCACAATCATACAATCACAATCATACAATCACAATCATACAATCACAATCATACAATCACAATCATACAATCACAATCATACATTCAAAATCATGCAATCACAATCATACAATCACAATCATGCAATCACAATCATACAATCATAATCATGCAATCACAATCATACAATCACAATCGTACAATCACAATCGCACAACCACAATCATACAATCACAATCGTACAATCACAATCATACATTCAAAATCATGCAATCACAATCATACAATCACAATCATGCAATCGCAATCATACAATCACAATCATACAATCACAATCATACAATCACAATCATACAATCACAATCATACAATCACAATCAGACAATCACAATCATACAATCACAATCATACAATCACAATCATACAATCACAATCATACAATCACAATCATACAATCACAATCATGCAATCACAATCATACACTCAAAATCATGCAATCACAATCATACAATCACAATCATGCAATCACAATCATACAATCATAGTCATACAATCACAATCCTACAATCACAATCGTACAATCACAATCGTACAATCACAATTGCACAACCACAATCAGTCATTCACAATCATACAATCACAATCATACAATCACTATCATACAATCACAATCATACAATCACAATCATACTTTCACAATCATACAATCACAATCATACAATCACAATCATACAATCACAGTCATACAATCACAATCATGCAATCACAATCATACTATCACAATCATACAATCACAATCATACAATCACAATCATACAATCACAATCATACAATCAAAATCATACAATCACAATCATACAATCACAATCAAAGAATCACAATCATACAATCACAATCATACAATCGCAAGCATACAATCACAATCATACAATCTCAATCATACAATCACAATCATACAATCATAATCATGCAATTACAATCATACATCACACTCATACAATCACAATCACACAATCGCAATCATACAATTACAATATCCCAAATACAATCTCCCAAATACAATCATACAATCACAATCATACAATCACAATCATACAATCACAATCATACAATCACAATCATACAATCGCAATCATACAATTACAATATCCCAAATACAATCTCCCAAATACAATCATACAATCACAATCATACAATCACAATCATACAATCATAATCATACAATTACAATCAGACATCACAATCATACAATCACAATCATACAATCGCAATCATACAATCACAATCATACAATCATAATCATACAATTACAATCATACATCACAAACATACAATCACAATCATACGATCGCAATCATACAATTACAATATCCCAAATACAATCTCCCAAATACAATCACCCAAATACAATCATACAATCGCATTCATACAATCGCATTCATACAATCGCAATCATACAATCATAATCATACAATCACAATCGTACAATCACAATCATACAATCACAATCATACATTCAAAATCATGCAATCACAATCATACAATCACAATCATGCAATCACAATCATACAATCAGAATCATACAATCACAATCATACAATCGCAATCATACAATCACAATCATACAATCGCAATCATACAATTACAATCTCCCAAATACAATCTCCCAAATACAATCTCCCAGATACAATCATACAATCACAATCATACAATCACAATCATACAATCATAATCATACAATTACAATCATACATCACAATCATACAATCACAATCATACAATCGCAATCATACAATTACAATATCCCAAATACAATCTCCCAAATACAATCATACAATCACAATCATACAATCACAATCGTACAATCACAATCATACAATCACAATCATACATTCAAAATCATGCAATCACAATCATACAATCACAATCATGCAATCACAATCATACAATCAGAATCATACAATCACAATCATACAATCGCAATCATACAATTACAATCTCCCAAATAGAATCTCCCAAATACAATCTCCCAAATACAATCTCCCAACTACAATCTCCCAAATACAATCATACAATCACAATCATAAAATCACAATCATACAATCATAATCACACAATTACAATCATACATCACAATCCTACAATCACAATCATACAATCGCAATCATACAATCACAATCATACAATCGCAATCATACAATTACAATCTCCCAAATACAATCTCCCAAATACAATCTCCCACATACAATCATACAATCACAATCATACAATCACAATCATACAATCACAATCATACAATCACAATCATGCAATCATAATCATACAATCACAATCATACAATCACAATCATACAACCACAATCATACAATCGCAATCATACATTCAAAATCATGCAATCACAATCATACAATCACAATCATGCAATCACAATCATACAATCAGAATCATAAAATCACAATCATTCAATAACAATCGTACAATCACAATCGTACGATCACAATCGCACAACCACAATCAGACAATCACACTCATACAATCACAATCATACAACCACAATCATACAATCACAATCATTCTATCACAATCATACAATCACAATCATACTATCACAATCGTACAATCACAATCGTGCAATCACAATCGCACAACCACAATCAGACAATCACAATCATACAATCACAATCATACAATCACAATCATACAATCACAATCATACTTTCACAATCATACTATCACCATCATACAATCACAATCATACAATCACAGTCATACAATAACAATCATATAATCACAATCATACTATCACAATCATACAATCACAATCATACAATCACAATCATATAATCACAATCATACAATCACAATCATACAATCACAATCATACAATCACAATCAAAGAATCACAATCATACAATCACAATCATACAATCGCAAGCATACAATCACAATCGTACAATCTCAATCATACAATCACAATCATACAATCACAATAATACAATCATAATCATACAATTACAATCATACATCACAATCATACAATCACAATCATACAATCACAATCATACGTTCACAATCATACTATCACAATCATACAATCACAATCATACAATCACAATCATACAATCGCAATCATACAATTACAATATCCCAAATACAATCATACAATCACAATCATACAATGACAATCATACAATCACAATCATACAATCACAATCATACTTTCACAATCATAAAATCACAATCATACAATCACAATCATACAATCACAGTCATACAATCACAGTCATACAATCACAATCATACTATCACAATCATACAATCACAGCCATACAATCACAATCATACAATCACAATCATACTATCACAATCATACAATCACAATCATACTATCACAATCGTACAATCACAATCGTGCAATCACAATCGCACAACCACAATCAGACAATCACAATCATACAATCACAATCATACAATCACAATCATACAATCACAATCATACAATCACAATCATACTTTCACAATCATACTATCACAATCATACAATCACAATCATACAATAACAGTCATACAATAACAATCATATAATCACAATCATACTATCACAATCATACAATCACAATCATACAATCACAACCATATAATCACAATCATACAATCACAATCATACAATCACAATCATACAATCACAATCATACAATCGCAAGCATACAATCACAATCGTACAATCTCAATCATTCAATCACAATCATACAATCACAATAATACAATCATAATCATACAATTACAATCATACATCACAATCATACAATCACAATCATACAATCACAATCATACGTTCACAATCATACTATCACAATCATACAATCACAATCATACAATCACAATCATACAATCACAATCATACAATCGCAATCATACAATTACAATATCCCAAATACAATCATACAATCACAATCATACAATCACAATCATACAATCACAATCATACAATCACAATCATACAATCACAATCATACTTTCACAATCATAAAATCACAATCATACAATCACAATCATACAATCACAGTCATACAATCACAGTCATACAATCACAATCATACTATCACAATCATACAATCACAATCATACAATCACAATCGTACATTCACAATCATACAATCACAATCATACAATCACATTCATACAATCGCAAGCATACAATCGCAATCATACAATCTCAATCATACAATCACAATCATACAATCATAATCATACAATTACAATCATACATCACAATCATACAATCGCAATCATACAATTACAATATCCCAAATACAATCTCCCAAATACAATCATACAATCACAATCATACAATCACAATCATACAATCACAATCATACAATCACAATCATACAATCGCATTCATACAATCGCAATCATACAATCACAATCATACAATCGCAATCATACAATTACAATCTCCCAAATACAATCTCCCAAATACAATCACCCAAATACAATCATACAATCACAATCATACAATCATAATCATACTATCACAATCATACAATCACAATCATACAATCACAATCATACAATCACAATCATACATTCAAAATCATGCAATCACAATCATACAATCACAATCATGCAATCACAATCATACAATCATAATCATGCAATCACAATCATACAATCACAATCGTACAATCACAATCGTACAATCACAATCGCACAACCACAATCAGACAATTACAATCATACAATCACAATCATACAATCACAATCATACAATCACAATCATACAATCACAATCATACAATCACAATCATACAATCACAAAAATACAATCATAATCATACAATCACAATCATACAATCGCAATCATACAATCACAATCATACAATCATAATCATGCAATCACAATCATACAATTACAATCTCCCAAATAAATCTCCCAAATACAATCTCCCAAATACAATCTCCCAAATACATTCATACAATCACAATCATACAATCACAATCATACAATCACAATCGTACTATCACAATCATACAATCTCAATCATACAATCACAATCATACAATCAGAATCATACAACCACAATCATACAATCACAATCATACAACCACAATCAGACAATCACAATCATACAATCACAATCATACAATCACAATCACACAATCGCAAGCATACAATCACAATCATACAATCTCAATCATACAATCACAATCATACAATCATAATCATACAATCACAATCATACTATCACAATCATACAATCACAATCATACAATCACAATCACACAATCGCAAGCATACAATCACAATCATACAATCTCAATCATACAATCACAATCATACAATCATAATCATACAATTACAATCATACATCACAAACATACAATCACAATCATACGATCGCAATCATACAATTACAATATCCCAAATACAATCTCCCAAATACAATCACCCAAATACAATCATACAATCACAATCATACAATCATAATCATACAATCACAATCATACAATCACAATCGTACTATCACAATCATACAATCTCAATCATACAATCACAATCATACAATCAGAATCATACAACCACAATCATACAATCACAATCATACAACCACAATCAGACAATCACAATCATACAATCACAATCATACAATCACAATCACACAATCGCAAGCATACAATCACAATCATACAATCTCAATCATACAATCAGAATCATACAATCATAATCATACAATTACAATCATACATCACAATCATACAATCACAATCATACAATCGCAATCATACAATCACAATCATACAATCGCAATCATACAATTACAATCTCCCAAATACAATCTCCCAAATACAATCTCCCAGATACAATCATACAATCACATTCATACAATCACAATCATACAATCATAATCATACAATTACAATCATACATCACAATCATACAATCACAATCATACAATCGCAATCATACAATCGCAATCATACAATTACAATCTCCCAAATAAATCTCCCAAATACAATCTCCCAAATACAATCTCCCAAATACATTCATACAATCACAATCATACAATCACAATCATACAATCACAATCATACAATCACAATCGTACTATCACAATCATACAATCTCAATCATACAATCACAATCATACAATCAGAATCATACAACCACAATCATACAATCACAATCATACAACCACAATCAGACAATCACAATCATACAATCACAATCATACAATCACAATCACACAATCGCAAGCATACAATCACAATCATACAATCTCAATCATACAATCACAATCATACAATCATAATCATACAATCACAATCATACTATCACAATCATACAATCACAATCATACAATCACAATCACACAATCGCAAGCATACAATCACAATCATACAATCTCAATCATACAATCACAATCATACAATCATAATCATACAATTACAATCATACATCACAAACATACAATCACAATCATACGATCGCAATCATACAATTACAATATCCCAAATACAATCTCCCAAATACAATCACCCAAATACAATCATACAATCACAATCATACAATCATAATCATACAATCACAATCATACAATCACAATCATACAATCACAATCATACAATCACAATCATACAATCACAATCATACAATCACAATCATACAATCACAATCATACAATCACAATCATACAATCACAATCATACAATCGCATTCATACAATCGCAATCATACAATCACAATCATACAATCGCAATCATACAATTACAATCTCCCAAATACAATCTCCCAAATACAATCACCCAAATACAATCATACAATCACAATCATACAATCATAATCATACAATCACAATCATACAATCACAATCATACAATCACAATCATACAATCACAATCATACAATCACAATCATACAATCACAATCATACAATCACAATCATACAATCACAATCATACAATCACAATCATAAATTCAAAATCATGCAATCACAATCATACAATCACAATCATGCAATCACAATCATACAATCATAATCATGCAATCACAATCATACAATCACAATCGTACAATCACAATCGCACAACCACAATCATACAATCACAATCGTACAATCACAATCATACATTCAAAATCATGCAATCACAATCATACAATCACAATCATGCAATCGCAATCATACAATCACAATCATACAATCACAATCATACAATCACAATCATACAATCACAATCATACAATCACAATCAGACAATCACAATCATACAATCACAATCATACAATCACAATCATACAATCACAATCATACAATCACAATCATACAATCACAATCATGCAATCACAATCATACACTCAAAATCATGCAATCACAATCATACAATCACAATCATGCAATCACAATCATACAATCATAGTCATACAATCACAATCCTACAATCACAATCGTACAATCACAATCGTACAATCACAATTGCACAACCACAATCAGTCATTCACAATCATACAATCACAATCATACAATCACTATCATACAATCACAATCATACAATCACAATCATACTTTCACAATCATACAATCACAATCATACAATCACAATCATACAATCACAGTCATACAATCACAATCATGCAATCACAATCATACTATCACAATCATACAATCACAATCATACAATCACAATCATACAATCACAATCATACAATCAAAATCATACAATCACAATCATACAATCACAATCAAAGAATCACAATCATACAATCACAATCATACAATCGCAAGCATACAATCACAATCATACAATCTCAATCATACAATCACAATCATACAATCATAATCATGCAATTACAATCATACATCACACTCATACAATCACAATCACACAATCGCAATCATACAATTACAATATCCCAAATACAATCTCCCAAATACAATCATACAATCACAATCATACAATCACAATCATACAATCACAATCATACAATCACAATCATACAATCGCAATCATACAATTACAATATCCCAAATACAATCTCCCAAATACAATCATACAATCACAATCATACAATCACAATCATACAATCATAATCATACAATTACAATCAGACATCACAATCATACAATCACAATCATACAATCGCAATCATACAATCACAATCATACAATCGCAATCATACAATCACAATTATGCAATCACAATCATACAATCGCATTCATACAATCGCAATCATACAATCACAATCATACAATCACAATCATACAATCACAATCATAAAATCACAAAAATACAAACTTAATCATACATTCACAATCATACAGTCACAATCATACAATCACAATCATACAATCATAATCATACAATCACAATCATACGATCGCAATCATACAATCACAATCATACCATCACAATCATACAATCACAATCATACAATCATAATCATACAATTACAATCATACAATCACAATCATACAATCACAATCATACATTCAAAATCATGCAATCACAATCATACAATCACAATCATACAATCACAATCATACAATCACAATCATACAATCACAATCATACAATCGCAATCATACAATCACAATCATACATTCAAAATCATGCAATCACACTCATACAATCACAATCATACAATCACAATCATACAATCATAATCATACAATCACAATCCTACAATCACAATCGTACAATCACAATCGTACAATCACAATCGTACAATCACAATCGCACAACCACAATCAGTCAATCACAATCATACAATCACAATCATACAATCACAATCATACAATCACAATCATACTTTCACAATCATACAATCACAATCATACAATCACAATCATACAATCACAATCAGACAATCACAATCATACAATCACAATCATACAATCACAATCATACAATCACAATCATACAATCACAATCATGCAATCACAATCATACACTCAAAATCATGCAATCACAATCATACAATCACAATCATGCAACCACAATCATACAATCATAATCATACAATCACAATCCTACAATCACAATCGTACAATCACAATCGTACAATCACAATCGCACAACCACAATCAGTCATCACAATCATACAATCACAATCATACAATCCCAATCATACAATCACAATCATACAATCACAATCATACAATCACAATCATACTTTCACAATCATACAATCACAATCATACAATCACAATCATACAATCACAGTCATACAATCACAATCATGCAATCACAATCATACAATCATAATCATACAATTACAATCATACATCACAAACATACAATCACAATCATACGATCGCAATCATACAATTACAATATCCCAAATACAATCTCCCAAATACAATCACCCAAATACAATCATACAATCACAATCATACAATCATAATCATACAATCACAATCATACAATCACAATCATACAATCACAATCATACAATCACAATCATACAATCACAATCATACAATCATAATCATACAATCACAATCATACAATCACAATCATACAATCACAATCATACAATCACAATCATACAATCACAATCATACAATCACAATCATACACTCAAAATCATGCAATCACAATCATACAATCACAATCATGCAATCACAATCATACAATCATAATCATGCAATCACAATCATACAATCACAATCGTACAATCACAATCGCACAACCACAATCATACAATCATAATCATACAATCACAATCATACTTTCACAATCATACAATCACAATCATACAATCATAATCATACAATCACAATCATACAATCACAATCATACAATCACAATCATACAATCGCAATCATACAATCGCAATCATACAATCACAATCATACAATCTCAATCATACAATCACAATCATACAACCACAATCAGGCAATCACAATCATACAATCACAATCATACAATCACAATTATTCAATCACAATCATACAATCGCATTCATACAATCGCAATCATACAATCACAATCATACAATCACAATCATACAATCACAATCATAAAATCACAAAAATACAAACTTAATCATACAATCACAATCATACAATCGCAATCATACAATCACAATCATACAATCACAATCATACAATCACAATCATACGATCGCAATCATACAATCACAAACATACCATCACAATTATACAATCACAATCATACAATCATAATCATACAATTACAATCATACATCACAATCATACAATCACAATCATACAATCGCAATCATACAATTACAATATCCCAAATACAATCTCCCAAATACAATCATACAATCACAATCATACATACACAATCATACAATCACAATCATACAATCACAATCATACAATCATAATCATGCAATTACAATCATACATCACAATCATACAATCACAATCATACGATCGCAATCATACAATTACAATATCCCAAATACAATCTCCCAAATACAATCACCCAAATACAATCATACAATCACAATCATACAATCATAATCATACAATCACAATCATACAATCACAATCATACAATCACAATCATACAATCACAATCATACAATCACAATCATACAATCACAATCATACAATCACAATCATACTATCGCAATCATACAATCACAATCATACCATCACAATCATACAATCACAATCATACAATCACAATCATACAATCACAATCATACAATCACAATCATACTATCACAATCATACAATCACAATCATACAATCACAATCATACAATCACAATCATACAATCATAATCATACAATCACAATCATACAATCACAATCATACAGTCACAATCATACTATCACAATCATACAATCACAATCATACAATCACAATCATACAACCACAATCATACAATCACAATCATACAATCACAATCATACAATCGCAATCATACAATCACAATCATACAGTCGCAATCATACAATTACAATCTCCCAAATACAATCTCCCAAATACAATCTCCCAAATACAATCTCCCAAATACAATCATACAATCACAATCATACAATCACAATCATACAATCACAATCATACAATCACAATCATACTATCACAATCATACAATCACAATCATACAATCACAATCATACAATCACAATCATACAATCACAATCATACAATCACAATCATACAATCACAATCGTACAATCACAATCATACATTCAAAATCATGCAATCACAATCATACAATCACAATCATGCAATCGCAATCATACAATCACAATCATACAATCACAATCATGCAATCACAATCATACAATCACAGTCATACAATCACAATCATGCAATCACAATCATACTATCACAATCATACAATCACAATCATACAATCACAATCATACAATCACAATCATACAATCAAAATCATACAATCACAATCATACAATCACAATCAAAGAATCACAATCATACAATCACAATCATACAATCGCAAGCATACAATCACAATCATACAATCTCAATCATACAATCACAATCATACAATCATAATCATACAATTACAATCATACATCACACTCATACAATCACAATCATACAATCGCAATCATACAATTACAATATCCCAAATACAATCTCCCAAATACAATCATACAATCACAATCATACAATCACAATCATACAATCACAATCATACAATCACAATCATACAATCACAATCATACAATCGCAATCATACAATTACAATATCCCAAATACAATCTCCCAAATACAATCATACAATCACAATCATACAATCACAATCATACAATCACAATCATACAATCACAATCATACAATCGCAATCATACAATTACAATATCCCAAATACAATCTCCCAAATACAATCATACAATCACAATCACACAATCACAATCATACAATCATAATCATACAATTACAATCATACAATCACAATCATACAATCACAATCATACAATCACAATCATACTATCACAATCAGACAATCACAATCATACAATCACAATCATACAATCACAATCATACAATCACAATCATACAATCACAATCATACAATCACAATCATACAATCACAATCATACATTCAAAATCATGCAATCACAATCATACAATCACAATCATACAATCACAATCATACAATCACAATCATACAATCACAATCATACAATCGCAATCATACAATCACAATCATACATTCAAAATCATGCAATCACACTCATACAATCACAATCATACAATCACAATCATACAATCATAATCATACAATCACAATCCTACAATCACAATCGTACAATCACAATCGTACAATCACAATCGTACAATCACAATCGCACAACCACAATCAGTCAATCACAATCATACAATCACAATCATACAATCACAATCATACAATCACAATCATACAATCACAATCATACTTTCACAATCATACAATCACAATCATACAATCACAATCATACAATCACAATCAGACAATCACAATCATACAATCACAATCATACAATCACAATCATACAATCACAATCATACAATCACAATCATGCAATCACAATCATACACTCAAAATCATGCAATCACAATCATACAATCACAATCATGCAACCACAATCATACAATCATAATCATACAATCACAATCCTACAATCACAATCGTACAATCACAATCGTACAATCACAATCGCACAACCACAATCAGTCATCACAATCATACAATCACAATCATACAATCACAATCATACAATCACAATCATACAATCACAATCATACTTTCACAATCATACAATCACAATCATACAATCACAATCATACAATCACAGTCATACAATCACAATCATGCAATCACAATCATACAATCATAATCATACAATTACAATCATACATCACAAACATACAATCACAATCATACGATCGCAATCATACAATTACAATATCCCAAATACAATCTCCCAAATACAATCACCCAAATACAATCATACAATCACAATCATACAATCATAATCATACAATCACAATCATACAATCACAATCATACAATCGCATTCATACAATCGCAATCATACAATCACAATCATACAATCGCAATCATACAATTACAATCTCCCAAATACAATCTCCCAAATACAATCACCCAAATACAATCATACAATCACAATCATACAATCATAATCATACAATCACAATCATACAATCACAATCATACAATCACAATCATACAATCACAATCATACAATCACAATCATACAATCACAATCATACATTCAAAATCATGCAATCACAATCATACAATCACAATCATGCAATCACAATCATACAATCATAATCATGCAATCACAATCATACAATCACAATCGTACAATCACAATCGCACAACCACAATCATACAATCATAATCATACAATCACAATCATACTTTCACAATCATACAATCACAATCATACAATCGCAATCATACAATTACAATATCCCAAATACAATCTCCCAAATACAATCATACAATCACAATCATACATACACAATCATACAATCACAATCATACAATCACAATCATACAATCATAATCATGCAATTACAATCATACATCACAATCATACAATCACAATCATACGATCGCAATCATACAATTACAATATCCCAAATACAATCTCCCAAACACAATCATCCAAATACAATCATACAATCACAATCATACAATCATAATCATACAATCACAATCATACAATCACAATCATACAATCACAATCATACAATCACAATCATACAATCACAATCATACAATCACAATCATACAATCACAATCATACAATCACAATCATACTATCGCAATCATACAATCACAATCATACCATCACAATCATACAATCACAATCATACAATCACAATCATACAATCACAATCATACAATCGCAATCATACAATCGCAATCATACAATCGCAATCATACAATCACAATCATACAATCTCAATCATACAATCACAATCATACAATCACAATCATACAATCATAATCATACAATTACAATCATACATCACAATCATACAATCACAATCATACAATCGCAATCATACAATCACAATCATACAGTCGCAATCATACAATTACAATCTCCCAAATACAATCTCCCAAATACAATCTCCCAAATACAATCATACAATCACAATCATACAATCACAATCATACAATCACAATCATACAATCACAATCATACAATCACAATCATACAATCACAATCATACAATCACAATCATACAATCACAATCATACAATCACAATCATACAATCACAATCGTACAATCACAATCATACATTCAAAATCATGCAATCACAATCATACAATCACAAACATGCAATCGCAATCATACAATCACAATCATACAATCACAATCATACAATCACAATCATACAATCACAATCATACAATCACAATCAGACAATCACAATCATACAATCACAATCATACAATCACAATCATACAATCACAATCATACAATCACAATCATGCAATCACAATCATACACTCAAAATCATGCAATCACAATCATACAATCACAATCATGCAATCACAATCATACAATCATAGTCATACAATCACAATCCTACAATCACAATCGTACAATCACAATCGTACAATCACAATTGCACAACCACAATCAGTCAATCACAATCATACAATCACAATCATACAATCACTATCATACAATCACAATCATACAATCACAATCATACTTTCACAATCATACAATCACAATCATACAATCACAATCATACAATCACAGTCATACAATCACAATCATGCAATCACAATCATACTATCACAATCATACAATCACAATCATACAATCACAATCATACAATCACAATCATACAATCAAAATCATACAATCACAATCATACAATCACAATCATAAAATCACAAAAATACAAACTTAATCATACAATCACAATCATACAGTCACAATCATACAATCACAATCATACAATCATAATCATACAATCACAATCATACGATCGCAATCATACAATCACAATCATACCATCACAATCATACCATCACAATCATACAATCACAATCATACAATCATAATCATACAATTACAATCATACATCACAATCATACAATCACAATCATACAATCGCAATCATACAATCACAATATCCCAAATACAATCTCCCAAATACAATCATACAATCACAATCATACATACACAATCATACAATCACAATCATACAATCGCAATCATACAATCGCAATCATACAATCGCAATCATACAATTACAGTATCCCAAATACAATCTCGCAAATACAATCATACAATCACAATCATACAATCACAATCATACAATCACAATCATACAATCGCAATCATACAATTACAATATCCCAAATACAATCTCCCAAATACAATCATACAATCACAATCATACAATCACAATCATACAATCATAACCATACAATTACAATCATACATCACAATCATACAATCACAATCATACTATCACAATCATACAATCACAATCATACAATCACAATCATACAATCACAATCATACAATCACAATCATACAATCACAACCATACAATCACAATCATACAATCATAATCATACAATCACAATCATACAATCACAATCATACAATCACAATCATACAATCACAATCATACAATCACAATCATGCAATCACAATCATACACTCAAAATCATGCAATCACAATCATACATCACAATCATACAATCACAATCATACAATCGCAATCATACAATCACAATCATACAGTCGCAATCATACAATTACAATCTCCCAAATACAATCTCCCAAATACAATCTCCCAAATACAATCTCCCAAATACAATCATACAATCACAATCATACAATCACAATCATACAATCACAATCATACAATCACAATCATACTATCACAATCATACAATCACAATCATACAATCACAATCATACAATCACAATCATACAATCACAATCATACAATCACAATCATACAATCACAATCATACAATCACAATCATACAATCACAATCATACATTCAAAATCATGCAATCACAATCATACAATCACAATCATACAATCACAATCATACAATCACAATCATACAATCACAATCATACAATCACAATCATACAATCGCAATCATACAATCACAATCATACATTCAAAATCATGCAATCACACTCATACAATCACAATCATACAATCACAATCATACAATCATAATCATACAATCACAATCCTACAATCACAATCGTACAATCACAATCGTACAATCACAATCGCACAACCACAATCAGTCAGTCACAATCATACAATCACAATCATACAATCACAATCATACAATCACAATCATACAATCACAATCATACTTTCACAATCATACAATCACAATCATGCAATCACAATCATACAACCATAATCATGCAATCACAATCATACAATCACAATCGTACAATCACAATCGTACAATCACAATCGCACAATCATAATCATACAATCACAATCATACTTTCACAATCATACAATCACAATCATACAATCACAATCATACGATCACAATCATACAATCACAATCATACAATCACAATCATACAATCACAATCATACAATCACAATCATACAATCGCAATCATACAATCGCAATCATACAATCGCAATCATACAATCACAATCATACAATCTCAATCATACAATCACAATCATACAATCACAATCATACAATCATAATCATACAATTACAATCATACATCACAATCATACAATCACAATCATACAATCGCAATCACACAATCACAATCATACAGTCGCAATCATACAATTACAATCTCCCAAATACAATCTCCCAAATACAATCTCCCAAATACAATCTCCCAAATACAATCATACAATCACAATCATACAATCACAATCATACAATCACAATCATACATCACAATCATACAATCACAATCATACAATCACAAACATGCAATCGCAATCATACAATCACAATCATACAATCACAATCATACAATCACAATCATACAATCACAATCATACAATCACAATCAGACAATCACAATCATACAATCACAATCATACAATCACAATCATACAATCACAATCATACAATCACAATCATGCAATCACAATCATACACTCAAAATCATGCAATCACAATCATACAATCACAATCATGCAATCACAATCATACAATCATAGTCATACAATCACAATCCTACAATCACAATCGTACAATCACAATCGTACAATCACAATTGCACAACCACAATCAGTCAATCACAATCATACAATCACAATCATACAATCACTATCATACAATCACAATCATACAATCACAATCATACTTTCACAATCATACAATCACAATCATACAATCACAATCATACAATCACAGTCATACAATCACAATCATGCAATCACAATCATACTATCACAATCATACAATCACAATCATACAATCACAATCATACAATCACAATCATACAATCGCAATCATACAATTACAATATCCCAAATACAATCTCCCAAATACAATCATACAATCACAATCATACAATCACAATCATACAATCATAATCATACAATTACAATCAGACATCACAATCATACAATCACAATCATACAATCGCAATCATACAATCACAATCATACAATCGCAATCATACAATCACAATTATGCAATCACAATCATACAATCGCATTCATACAATCGCAATCATACAATCACAATCATACAATCACAATCATACAATCACAATCATAAAATCACAAAAATACAAACTTAATCATACAATCACAATCATACAGTCACAATCATACAATCACAATCATACAATCATAATCATACAACCACAATCATACGATCGCAATCATACAATCACAATCATACCATCACAATCATACAATCACAATCATACAATCATAATCATACAATTACAATCATACATCACAATCATACAATCACAATCATACAATCGCAATCATACAGTCACAATATCCCAAATACAATCTCCCAAATACAATCATACAATCACAATCATACATACACAATCATACAATCACAATCATACAATCGCAATCATACAATCGCAATCATACAATCGCAATCATACAATTACAGTATCCCAAATACAATCTCGCAAATACAATCATACAATCACAATCATACAATCACAATCATACAATCACAATCATACAATCGCAATCATACAATTACAATATCCCAAATACAATCTCCCAAATACAATCATACAATCACAATCATACAATCATAATCATACAATCACAATCATACAATCACAATCATACAATCACAATCATACAATCACAATCACACAATCACAATCGTACATTCACAATCATACATCCACAATCATACAATCACAATCATACAATCACAATCATACAATCTCAATCATACAATCACAATCATACAATCATAATCATACAATTACAATCATACATCACAATCATACAATCACAATCATACAATCGCAATCATACAATTACAATATCCCAAATACAATCTCCCAAATACAATCATACAATCACAATCATACAATCACAATCATACAATCACAATCATACAATCACAATCATACAATCACAATCGTACAATCGCATTCATACAATCGCAATCATACAATCACAATCATACAATCGCAATCATACAATTACAATCTCCCAAATACAATCTCCCAAATACAATCACCCAAATACAATCATACAATCACAATCATACAATCATCATCATACAATCACAATCATACAATCACAATCATACAATCACAATCATACTATCACAATCATACAATCACAATCATACAATCACAATCATACTATCACAATCATACATTCAAAATCATGCAATCACAATCATACAATCACAATCATGCAATCACAATCATACAATCATAATCATGCAATCACAATCATATAATCACAATCGTACAATCACAATCGTACAATCACAATCGCACAACCACAATCAGACAATTACAATCATACAATCACAATCATACAATCACAATCATACAATCACAATCATACAATCACAATCATACAATCACAATCATACAATCACAATCATACAATCACAATCATACAATCACAATCATACAATCACAATCATACAATCACAAAAATACAATCATAATCATACAATCACAATCATACAATCACAATCATACAATCATAATCATGCAATCACAATCATACAATCAGAATCATACAATCATAATCATACAATTACAATCATACATCACAATCATACAATCACAATCATACAATCGCAATCATACAATCACAATCATACAATCGCAATCATACAATTACAATCTCCCAAATACAATCTCCCAAATACAATCTCCCAGATACCATCATACAATCACATTCATACAATCACAATCATACAATCATAATCATACAATTACAATCATACATCACAATCATACAATCACAATCATACAATCGCAATCATACAATCGCAATCATACAATTACAATCTCCCAAATAAATCTCCCAAATACAATCTCCCAAATACAATCTCCCAAATACAATCATACAATCACAATCATACAATCACAATCATACAATCACAATCATACAATCACAATCATACTATCACAATCATACAATCACAATCATACAATCACAATCATACAATCATAATCATACAATTACAATCATACATCACAATCATACAATCACAATCAGACATCACAATCATACAATCACAATCATACAATCGCAATCATACAATCACAATCATAAAATCGCAATCATACAATCACAATTATGCAATCACAATCATACAATCGCATTCATACAATCGCAATCATACAATCACAATCATACAATCACAATCATACAATCGCAATCATACAATTACAATATCCCAAATACAATCTCCCAAATACAATCATACAATCACAATCATACAATCACAATCATACAATCATAATCATACAATTACAATCAGACATCACAATCATACAATCACAATCATACAATCGCAATCATACAATCACAATCATACAGTCGCAATCATACAATCACAATCACACAATCACAATCATACAATCATAATCATACAATTACAATCATACATCACAATCATACATTCACAATCATACTATCACAATCATACAATCACAATTATACAATCACAATCATACTATCACAATCAAACAATCACAATCGTACTATCAAAATCATACAATCACAATCATACAATCACAATCGTACATTCACAATCGTACAATCACAATCATACAATCACAATCATACAATCACAATCATACAATCACAATCATACAATCACAATCATACAATCACAATCATACAATCACAATCATACAATCACATTCATACAATCGCAAGCATACAATCACAATCATACAATCTCAATCATACAATCACAATTATACAATCATAATCATACAATTACAATCATACATCACAATCATACAATCACAATCATACAATCGCAATCATACAATTACAATATCCCAAATACAATCTCCCAAATACAATCATACTATCACAATCATACAATCACAATCATACAATCACAATCATACAATCACAATCATACAATCACAATCATACTATCACAATCATACAATCACAATCATACAATCACAATCATACTATCACAATCATACATTCAAAATCATGCAATCACAATCATACAATCACAATCATGCAATCACAATCATACAATCATAATCATGCAATCACAATCATATAATCACAATCGTACAATCACAATCGTACAATCACAATCGCACAACCACAATCAGACAATTACAATCATACAATCACAATCATACAATCACAATCATACAATCACAATCATACAATCACAATCATACAATCACAATCATACAATCACAATCATACAATCACAATCATACAATCACAATCATACAATCACAAAAATACAATCATAATCATACAATCACAATCATACAATCACAATCATACAATCATAATCATGCAATCACAATCATACAATCAGAATCATACAATCATAATCATACAATCACAATCATACAATCATAATCATACAATCACAATCATACAATCACAATCATACAATCACAATCATACAATCACAATCACACAATCACAATCGTACATTCACAATCATACAATCACAATCATACAATCACAATCATACAATCACAATCGTACAATCGCATTCATACAATCGCAATCATACAATCACAATCATACAATCGCAATCATACAATTACAATCTCCCAAATACAATCTCCCAAATACAATCTCCCAAATACAATCTCCCAGATACCATCATACAATCACATTCATACAATCACAATCATACAATCATAATCATACAATTACAATCATACATCACAATCATACAATCACAATCATACAATCGCAATCATACAATCGCAATCATACAATTACAATCTCCCAAATAAATCTCCCAAATACAATCTCCCAAATACAATCTCCCAAATACAATCATACAATCACAATCATACAATCACAATCATACAATCACAATCATACAATCACAATCATACTATCACAATCATACAATCACAATCATACAATCACAATCATACAATCACAATCATACAACCACAATCATACAATCGCAATCATACATTCAAAATCATGCAATCACAATCATACAATCACAATCATGCAATCACAATCATACAATCAGAATCATACAATCACAATCATTCAATAGCAATCGTACAATCACAATCGTACAATCACAATCGCACAACCACAACCAGACAATCACACTCATACAATCACAATCATACAATCGCAATCATACAATTACAATCTCCCAAATACAATCTCCCAAATACAATCACCCAAATACAATCATACAATCACAATCATACAATCATAATCATACAATCACAATCATACAACCACAATCAAACAATCACAATCATACAATCACAATCATGCAATCACAATCATACACTCAAAATCATGCAATCACAATCATACAATCACAATCATGCAATCACAATCATACAATCATAGTCATACAATCACAATCCTACAATCACAATCGTACAATCACAATCGTACAATCACAATTGCACAACCACAATCAGTCAATCACAATCATACAATCACAATCATACAATCACTATCATACAATCACAATCATACAATCACAATCATACTTTCACAATCATACAATCACAATCATACAATCACAATCATACAATTACAATCATACATCACACTCATACAATCACAATCATACAATCGCAATCATACAATTACAATCATACAATCATAATCATACAATTACAATCATACAATCACAATCATACAATCGCAATCATACAATCGCAATCATACAATTACAATCTCCCAAATAAATCTCCCAAATACAATCTCCCAAATACAATCTCCCAAATACAATCGTACAATCACAATCATACAATCACAATCATACAATCACAATCATACAATCACAATCATACAATCACAATCATACTATCACAATCATACAATCACAATCATACAATCACAATTATACAATCATAATCATACAATTACAATCAGACATCACAATCATACAATCACAATCATACAATCGCAATCATACAATCACAATCATACAATCGCAATCATACAATCGCAATCATACAATCACAATCATACAATCACAATCATGCAATCACAATCATAAAATCACAAAAATACAAACTTAATCATACAATCACAATCATACAGTCACAATCATACAATCACAATCATACAATCATAATCATACAATCACAATCATACGATCGCAATCATACAATCACAATCATACCATCACAATCATACAATCACAATCATACAATCATAATCATACAATTACAATCATACATCACAATCATACAATCACAATCATACAATCGCAATCATACAATCACAATATCCCAAATACAATCTCCCAAATACAATCATACAATCACAATCATACATACACAATCATACAATCACAATCATACAATCGCAATCATACAATCGCAATCATACAATCGCAATCATACAATGACAGTATCCCAAATACAATCTCGCAAATACAATCATACAATCACAATCATACAATCACAATCATACAATCACAATCATACAGTCGCAATCATACAATTACAATATCCCAAATACAATCTCCCAAATACAATCATACAATCACAATCATACAATCATAATCATACAATCACAATCATACAATCACAATCATACAATCACAATCATACAATCACAATCACACAATCACAATCGTACATTCACAATCATACAATCACAATCATACAATCGCAATCATACAATTACAATATCCCAAATACAATCTCCCAAATACAATCATACAATCACAATCATACAATCACAATCATACAATCACAATCATACAATCACAATCGTACAATCGCATTCATACAATCGCAATCATGCAATCACAATCATACAATCGCAATCATACAATTACAATCTCCCAAAAACAATCTCCCAAATACAATCTCCCAGATACCATCATACAATCACATTCATACAATCACAATCATACAATCATAATCATACAATTACAATCATACATCACAATCATACAATCACAATCATACAATCGCAATCATACAATCGCAATCATACAATTACAATCTCCCAAATAAATCTCCCAAATACAATCTCCCAAATACAATCTCCCAAATACAATCATACAATCACAATCATACAATCACAATCATACTATCACAATCATACAATCACAATCATACAATCACAATCATACAATCACAATCATACAACCACAATCATACAATCGCAATCATACATTCAAAATCATGCAATCACAATCATACAATCACAATCATGCAATCACAATCATACAATCAGAATCATACAATCACAATCATTCAATAGCAATCGTACAATCACAATCGTACAATCACAATCGCACAACCACAACCAGACAATCACAATCATACAATCACAATCATACAATCACTATCATACAATCACAATCATACAATCACAATCATACTTTCACAATCATACAATCACAATCATACAATCACAATCATACAACTACAATCATACATCACACTCATACAATCACAATCATACAATCGCAATCATACAATTACAATCATACAATCATAATCATACAATCACAATCATACAATCACAATCATACAATCACAATCATACAATCACAATCACACAATCACAATCGTACATTCACAATCATACAATCACAATCATACAATCACAATCATACAATCACAATCATACAATCTCAATCATACAATCACAATCATACAATCATAATCATACAATTAAAATCATACATCCCAATCATACAATCACAATCATACAATCGCAATCATACAATTACAATATCCCAAATACAATCTCCCAAATACAATCATACAATCACAATCATACAATCACAATCATACAATCACAATCATACAATCACAATCATACAATCACAATCGTACAATCGCATTCATACAATCGCAATCATACAATCACAATCATACAATCGCAATCATACAATTACAATCTCCCAAATACAATCTCCCAAATACAATCACCCAAATACAATCATACAATCACAATCATACAATCATAATCATACAATCACAATCATACAATCACAATCATACAATCACAATCATACTATCACAATCATACAATCACAATCATACAATCACAATCATACAATCATAATCATGCAATCACAATCATACGATCGCAATCATACAATCACAATCATACCATCACAATCATACAATCAGAATCATACAATCATAATCATACAATTACAATCATACATCACAATCATACAATCACAATCATACAATCGCAATCATACAATCACAATCATACAATCGTAATCATACAATTACAATCTCCCAAATACAATCTCCCAAATACAATCTCCCAGATACCATCATACAATCACATTCATACAATCACAATCATACAATCATAATCATACAATTACAATCATACATTACAATCATACAATCACAATCATACAATCGCAATCATACAATCACAATCATGCAATCACAATCATACAATCACAATCATACAATCGCATTCATACAACCGCAATCATACCATCACAATCATACAATCACAATCATACAATCACAATTATGCAATCACAATCATACAATCGCATTCATACAATCGCATTCATACAATCGCAATCATACAATCATAATCATACAATCACAATCGTACAATCACAATCATACAATCACAATCATACATTCAAAATCATGCAATCACAATCATACAATCATAATCATACAATTACAATCAAGGAATCACAATCATACAATCACAATCATACAATCACAATCAAGGAATCACAATCATACAATCACAATCATACAATCACAATCATACAATCACAATCATACAATCACAATCATACAATCACAATCATACAATCACAATCCTACAATCACAATCGTACAATGACAATCGTACAATCACAATCGCACAACCACAATCAGACAATCACAATCATACAATCACAATCATACAATCACAATCATACAATCACAATCATACAATCACAATCATACTTTCACAATCATACTATCACAATCATACAATCACAATCATACAATCACAGTCATACAATAACAATCATACAATAACAATCATATAATCACAATCATACTATCACAATCATACAATCACAATCATACAATCACAATCATACAATCACAATCAAGGAATCACAATCATACAATCACAATCATACAATCACAATCAAGGAATCACAATCATACAATCACAATCATACAATCGCAAGCATACAATCACAATCATACAATCTCAATCATACAATCACAATCATACAATCATAATCATACAATTAGAATCATACATCACAATCATACAATCACAATCATACAATCGCAATCATACAATTACAATATCCCAAATACAATCTCCCAAATACAATCATACAATGACAATCATACAATCGCAAGCATACAATCACAATCATACAATCACAATCAAGGAATCACAATCATACAATCACAATCATACAATCACAATCATACAATCACAATCATACATTCAAAATCATGCAATCACACTCATACAATCACAATCATACAATCACAATCATACAATCATAATCATACAATCACAATCCTACAATCACAATCGTACAATCACAATCGTACAATCACAATCGTACAATCACAATCGCACAACCACAATCAGTCAATCACAATCATACAATCACAATCATACAATCACAATCATACAATCACAATCATACTTTCACAATCATACAATCACAATCATACAATCACAATCATACAATCACAATCAGACAATCACAATCATACAATCACAATCATACAATCACAATCATACAATCACAATCATACAATCACAATCATGCAATCACAATCATACACTCAAAATCATGCAATCACAATCATACAATCACAATCATGCAACCACAATCATACAATCATAATCATACAATCACAATCCTACAATCACAATCGTACAATCACAATCGTACAATCACAATCGCACAACCACAATCATACAATCACAATCATACAATCACAATCATACAATCACAATCATACAATCACAATCATACAATCACAATCATACAATCACAATCATACTTTCACAATCATACAATCACAATCATACAATCACAATCATACAATCACAGTCATACAATCACAATCATGCAATCACAATCATACAATCATAATCATACAATTACAATCATACATCACAAACATACAATCACAATCATACGATCGCAATCATACAATTACAATATCCCAAATACAATCTCCCAAATACAATCACCCAAATACAATCATACAATCACAATCATACAATCATAATCATACAATCACAATCATACAATCACAATCATACAATCACAATCATACAATCACAATCATACAATCACAATCATACAATCACAATCATACAATCACAATCATACAATCACAATCATACAATCGCATTCATACAATCGCAATCATACAATCACAATCATACAATCGCAATCATACAATTACAATCTCCCAAATACAATCTCCCAAATACAATCACCCAAATACAATCATACAATCACAATCATACAATCATAATCATACAATCACAATCATACAATCATAATCATACAATCACAATCATACAATCACAATCATACAATCACAATCATACAATCACAATCATACATTCAAAATCATGCAATCACAATCATACAATCACAATCATGCAATCACAATCATACAATCATAATCATGCAATCACAATCATACAATCACAATCGTACAATCACAATCGCACAACCACAATCATACAATCATAATCATACAATCACAATCATACTTTCACAATCATACAATCACAATCATACAATCGCAATCATACAATCACAATCATACAATCGCAATCATACAATCGCAATCATACAATCACAATCATACAATCACAATCATGCAATCACAATCATAAAATCACAAAAATACAAACTTAATCATACAATCACAATCATACAGTCACAATCATACAATCACAATCATACAATCATAATCATACAATCACAATCATACGATCGCAATCATACAATCACAATCATACAATCACAATCATACAGTCGCAATCATACAATTACAATATCCCAAATACAATCTCCCAAATACAATCATACAATCACAATCATACAATCATAATCATACAATTACAATCATACATCACAATCATACTATCACAATCATACAATCACAATCATACAATCACAATCATACAATCATAATCATGCAATCACAATCATACGATCGCAATCATACAATCACAATCATACCATCACAATCATACAATCAGAATCATACAATCATAATCATACAATTACAATCATACATCACAATCATACAATCACAATCATACAATCGCAATCATACAATCACAATCATACAATCGTAATCATACAATTACAATCTCCCAAATACAATCTCCCAAATACAATCTCCCAGATACCATCATACAATCACATTCATACAATCACAATCATACAATCATAATCATACAATTACAATCATACATTACAATCATACAATCACAATCATACAATCGCAATCATACAATCACAATCATGCAATCACAATCATACAATCACAATCATACAATCGCATTCATACAACCGCAATCATACCATCACAATCATACAATCACAATCATACAATCACAATTATGCAATCACAATCATACAATCGCATTCATACAATCGCATTCATACAATCGCAATCATACAATCATAATCATACAATCACAATCGTACAATCACAATCATACAATCACAATCATACATTCAAAATCATGCAATCACAATCATACAATCATAATCATACAATTACAATCAAGGAATCACAATCATACAATCACAATCATACAATCACAATCAAGGAATCACAATCATACAATCACAATCATACAATCACAATCATACAATCACAATCATACAATCACAATCATACAATCACAATCATACAATCACAATCCTACAATCACAATCGTACAATGACAATCGTACAATCACAATCGCACAACCACAATCAGACAATCACAATCATACAATCACAATCATACAATCACAATCATACAATCACAATCATACAATCACAATCATACTTTCACAATCATACTATCACAATCATACAATCACAATCATACAATCACAGTCATACAATAACAATCATACAATAACAATCATATAATCACAATCATACTATCACAATCATACAATCACAATCATACAATCACAATCATACAATCACAATCAAGGAATCACAATCATACAATCACAATCATACAATCACAATCAAGGAATCACAATCATACAATCACAATCATACAATCGCAAGCATACAATCACAATCATACAATCTCAATCATACAATCACAATCATACAATCATAATCATACAATTAGAATCATACATCACAATCATACAATCACAATCATACAATCGCAATCATACAATTACAATATCCCAAATACAATCTCCCAAATACAATCATACAATGACAATCATACAATCGCAAGCATACAATCACAATCATACAATCACAATCAAGGAATCACAATCATACAATCACAATCATACAATCACAATCATACAATCACAATCATACATTCAAAATCATGCAATCACACTCATACAATCACAATCATACAATCACAATCATACAATCATAATCATACAATCACAATCCTACAATCACAATCGTACAATCACAATCGTACAATCACAATCGTACAATCACAATCGCACAACCACAATCAGTCAATCACAATCATATAATCACAATCATACAATCACAATCATACAATCACAATCATACTTTCACAATCATACAATCACAATCATACAATCACAATCATACAATCACAATCAGACAATCACAATCATACAATCACAATCATACAATCACAATCATACAATCACAATCATACAATCACAATCATGCAATCACAATCATACACTCAAAATCATGCAATCACAATCATACAATCACAATCATGCAACCACAATCATACAATCATAATCATACAATCACAATCCTACAATCACAATCGTACAATCACAATCGTACAATCACAATCGCACAACCACAATCAGTCATCACAATCATACAATCACAATCATACAATCACAATCATACAATCACAATCATACAATCACAATCATACAATCACAATCATACTTTCACAATCATACAATCACAATCATACAATCACAATCATACAATCACAGTCATACAATCACAATCATGCAATCACAATCATACAATCATAATCATACAATTACAATCATACATCACAAACATACAATCACAATCATACGATCGCAATCATACAATTACAATATCCCAAATACAATCTCCCAAATACAATCACCCAAATACAATCATACAATCACAATCATACAATCATAATCATACAATCACAATCATACAATCACAATCACACAATCACAATCATACAATCACAATCATACAATCACAATCATACAATCACAATCATACAATCACAATCATACAATCACAATCATACAATCGCATTCATACAATCGCAATCATACAATCACAATCATACAATCGCAATCATACAATTACAATCTCCCAAATACAATCTCCCAAATACAATCACCCAAATACAATCATACAATCACAATCATACAATCATAATCATACAATCACAATCATACAATCATAATCATACAATCACAATCATACAATCACAATCATACAATCACAATCATACAATCACAATCATACATTCAAAATCATGCAATCACAATCATACAATCACAATCATGCAATCACAATCATACAATCATAATCATGCAATCACAATCATACAATCACAATCGTACAATCACAATCGCACAACCACAATCATACAATCATAATCATACAATCACAATCATACTTTCACAATCATACAATCACAATCATACAATCGCAATCATACAATCACAATCATACAATCGCAATCATACAATCGCAATCATACAATCACAATCATACAATCACAATCATGCAATCACAATCATAAAATCACAAAAATACAAACTTAATCATACAATCACAATCATACAGTCACAATCATACAATCACAATCATACAATCATAATCATACAATCACAATCATACGATCGCAATCATACAATCACAATCATACAATCACAATCATACAGTCGCAATCATACAATTACAATATCCCAAATACAATCTCCCAAATACAATCATACAATCACAATCATACAATCATAATCATACAATTACAATCATACATCACAATCATACAATCACAATCATACAATCGCAATCATACAATCACAATATCCCAAATACAATCTCCCAAATACAATCATACAATCACAATCATACATACACAATCATACAATCACAATCATACAATCGCAATCATACAATCGCAATCATACAATCGCAATCATACAATGACAGTATCCCAAATACAATCTCGCAAATACAATCATACAATCACAATCATACAATCACAATCATACAATCACAATCATACAGTCGCAATCATACAATTACAATATCCCAAATACAATCTCCCAAATACAATCATACAATCACAATCATACAATCATAATCATACAATCACAATCATACAATCACAATCATACAATCACAATCATACAATCACAATCACACAATCACAATCGTACATTCACAATCATACAATCACAATCATACAATCGCAATCATACAATTACAATATCCCAAATACAATCTCCCAAATACAATCATACAATCACAATCATACAATCACAATCATACAATCACAATCATACAATCACAATCGTACAATCGCATTCATACAATCGCAATCATGCAATCACAATCATACAATCGCAATCATACAATTACAATCTCCCAAAAACAATCTCCCAAATACAATCTCCCAGATACCATCATACAATCACATTCATACAATCACAATCATACAATCATAATCATACAATTACAATCATACATCACAATCATACAATCACAATCATACAATCGCAATCATACAATCGCAATCATACAATTACAATCTCCCAAATAAATCTCCCAAATACAATCTCCCAAATACAATCTCCCAAATACAATCATACAATCACAATCATACAATCACAATCATACTATCACAATCATACAATCACAATCATACAATCACAATCATACAATCACAATCATACAACCACAATCATACAATCGCAATCATACATTCAAAATCATGCAATCACAATCATACAATCACAATCATGCAATCACAATCATACAATCAGAATCATACAATCACAATCATTCAATAGCAATCGTACAATCACAATCGTACAATCACAATCGCACAACCACAACCAGACAATCACAATCATACAATCACAATCATACAATCACTATCATACAATCACAATCATACAATCACAATCATACTTTCACAATCATACAATCACAATCATACAATCACAATCATACAACTACAATCATACATCACACTCATACAATCACAATCATACAATCGCAATCATACAATTACAATCATACAATCATAATCATACAATCACAATCATACAATCACAATCATACAATCACAATCATACAATCACAATCACACAATCACAATCGTACATTCACAATCATACAATCACAATCATACAATCACAATCATACAATCACAATCATACAATCTCAATCATACAATCACAATCATACAATCATAATCATACAATTAAAATCATACATCCCAATCATACAATCACAATCATACAATCGCAATCATACAATTACAATATCCCAAATACAATCTCCCAAATACAATCATACAATCACAATCATACAATCACAATCATACAATCACAATCATACAATCACAATCGTACAATCGCATTCATACAATCGCAATCATACAATCACAATCATACAATCGCAATCATACAATTACAATCTCCCAAATACAATCTCCCAAATACAATCACCCAAATACAATCATACAATCACAATCATACAATCATAATCATACAATCACAATCATACAATCACAATCATACAATCACAATCATACTATCACAATCATACAATCACAATCATACAATCACAATCATACAATCATAATCATGCAATCACAATCATACGATCGCAATCATACAATCACAATCATACCATCACAATCATACAATCAGAATCATACAATCATAATCATACAATTACAATCATACATCACAATCATACAATCACAATCATACAATCGCAATCATACAATCACAATCATACAATCGTAATCATACAATTACAATCTCCCAAATACAATCTCCCAAATACAATCTCCCAGATACCATCATACAATCACATTCATACAATCACAATCATACAATCATAATCATACAATTACAATCATACATTACAATCATACAATCACAATCATACAATCGCAATCATACAATCACAATCATGCAATCACAATCATACAATCACAATCATACAATCGCATTCATACAACCGCAATCATACCATCACAATCATACAATCACAATCATACAATCACAATTATGCAATCACAATCATACAATCGCATTCATACAATCGCATTCATACAATCGCAATCATACAATCATAATCATACAATCACAATCGTACAATCACAATCATACAATCACAATCATACATTCAAAATCATGCAATCACAATCATACAATCATAATCATACAATTACAATCAAGGAATCACAATCATACAATCACAATCATACAATCACAATCAAGGAATCACAATCATACAATCACAATCATACAATCACAATCATACAATCACAATCATACAATCACAATCATACAATCACAATCATACAATCACAATCCTACAATCACAATCGTACAATGACAATCGTACAATCACAATCGCACAACCACAATCAGACAATCACAATCATACAATCACAATCATACAATCACAATCATACAATCACAATCATACAATCACAATCATACTTTCACAATCATACTATCACAATCATACAATCACAATCATACAATCACAGTCATACAATAACAATCATACAATAACAATCATATAATCACAATCATACTATCACAATCATACAATCACAATCATACAATCACAATCATACAATCACAATCAAGGAATCACAATCATACAATCACAATCATACAATCACAATCAAGGAATCACAATCATACAATCACAATCATACAATCGCAAGCATACAATCACAATCATACAATCTCAATCATACAATCACAATCATACAATCATAATCATACAATTAGAATCATACATCACAATCATACAATCACAATCATACAATCGCAATCATACAATTACAATATCCCAAATACAATCTCCCAAATACAATCATACAATGACAATCATACAATCGCAAGCATACAATCACAATCATACAATCACAATCAAGGAATCACAATCATACAATCACAATCATACAATCACAATCATACAATCACAATCATACATTCAAAATCATGCAATCACACTCATACAATCACAATCATACAATCACAATCATACAATCATAATCATACAATCACAATCCTACAATCACAATCGTACAATCACAATCGTACAATCACAATCGTACAATCACAATCGCACAACCACAATCAGTCAATCACAATCATACAATCACAATCATACAATCACAATCATACAATCACAATCATACAATCACAATCATACTTTCACAATCATACAATCACAATCATACAATCACAATCATACAATCACAATCAGACAATCACAATCATACAATCACAATCATACAATCACAATCATACAATCACAATCATACAATCACAATCATGCAATCACAATCATACACTCAAAATCATGCAATCACAATCATACAATCACAATCATGCAACCACAATCATACAATCATAATCATACAATCACAATCCTACAATCACAATCGTACAATCACAATCGTACAATCACAATCGCACAACCACAATCAGTCATCACAATCATACAATCACAATCATACAATCACAATCATACAATCACAATCATACAATCACAATCATACAATCACAATCATACTTTCACAATCATACAATCACAATCATACAATCACAATCATACAATCACAGTCATACAATCACAATCATGCAATCACAATCATACAATCATAATCATACAATTACAATCATACATCACAAACATACAATCACAATCATACGATCGCAATCATACAATTACAATATCCCAAATACAATCTCCCAAATACAATCACCCAAATACAATCATACAATCACAATCATACAATCATAATCATACAATCACAATCATACAATCACAATCATACAATCACAATCATACAATCACAATCATACAATCACAATCATACAATCACAATCATACAATCACAATCATACAATCACAATCATACAATCGCATTCATACAATCGCAATCATACAATCACAATCATACAATCGCAATCATACAATTACAATCTCCCAAATACAATCTCCCAAATACAATCACCCAAATACAATCATACAATCACAATCATACAATCATAATCATACAATCACAATCATACAATCATAATCATACAATCACAATCATACAATCACAATCATACAATCACAATCATACAATCACAATCATACATTCAAAATCATGCAATCACAATCATACAATCACAATCATGCAATCACAATCATACAATCATAATCATGCAATCACAATCATACAATCACAATCGTACAATCACAATCGCACAACCACAATCATACAATCATAATCATACAATCACAATCATACTTTCACAATCATACAATCACAATCATACAATCATAATCATACAATCACAATCATACAATCACAATCATACAATCACAATCATACAATCGCAATCATACAATCGCAATCATACAATCACAATCATACAATCTCAATCATACAATCACAATCATACAACCACAATCAGGCAATCACAATCATACAATCACAATCATACAATCACAATTATGCAATCACAATCATACAATCGCATTCATACAATCGCAATCATACAATCACAATCATACAATCACAATCATACAATCACAATCATAAAATCACAAAAATACAAACTTAATCATACAATCACAATCATACAATCATAATCATACAATCACAATCATACAATCACAATCATACAGTCACAATCATACTATCACAATCATACAATCACAATCATACAATCACAATCATACAATCACAATCATACAATCACAATCATACAATCACAATCATACAATCGCAATCATACAATCGCAATCATACAGTCGCAATCATACAATTACAATCTCCCAAATACAATCTCCCAAATACAATCTCCCAAATACAATCTCCCAAATACAATCATACAATCACAATCATACAATCACAATCATACAATCACAATCATACAATCACAATCATACTATCACAATCATACAATCACAATCATACAATCACAATCATACAATCACAATCATACAATCACAATCATACAATCACAATCATACAATCACAATCGTACAATCACAATCATACATTCAAAATCATGCAATCACAATCATACAATCACAATCATGCAATCGCAATCATACAATCACAATCATACAATCACAATCATGCAATCACAATCATACAATCACAGTCATACAATCACAATCATGCAATCACAATCATACTATCACAATCATACAATCACAATCATACAATCACAATCATACAATCACAATCATACAATCAAAATCATACAATCACAATCATACAATCACAATCAAAGAATCACAATCATACAATCACAATCATACAATCGCAAGCATACAATCACAATCATACAATCTCAATCATACAATCACAATCATACAATCATAATCATACAATTACAATCATACATCACACTCATACAATCACAATCATACAATCGCAATCATACAATTACAATATCCCAAATACAATCTCCCAAATACAATCATACAATCACAATCATACAATCACAATCATACAATCACAATCATACAATCACAATCATACAATCGCAATCATACAATTACAATATCCCAAATACAATCTCCCAAATACAATCATACAATCACAATCATACAATCACAATCATACACTCACAATCATACAATCACAATCATACAATCGCAATCATACAATTACAATATCCCAAATACAATCTCCCAAATACAATCATACAATCACAATCACACAATCACAATCATACAATCATAATCATACAATTACAATCATACAATCACAATCATACAATCACAATCATACAATCACAATCATACTATCACAATCAGACAATCACAATCATACAATCACAATCATACAATCACAATCATACAATCACAATCATACAATCACAATCATACAATCACAATCATGCAATCACAATCATACACTCAAAATCATGCAATCACAATCATACAATCACAATCATGCAACCACAATCATACAATCATAATCATACAATCACAATCCTACAATCTCAATCGTACAATCACAATCGTACAATCACAATCGCACAACCACAATCAGTCATCACAATCATACAATCACAATCATACAATCACAATCATACAATCACAATCATACAATCACAATCATACTTTCACAATCATACAATCACAATCATACAATCACAATCATACAATCACAGTCATACAATCACAATCATGCAATCACAATCATACAATCATAATCATACAATTACAATCATACATCACAAACATACAATCACAATCATACGATCGCAATCATACAATTACAATATCCCAAATACAATCTCCCAAATACAATCACCCAAATACAATCATACAATCACAATCATACAATCATAATCATACAATCACAATCATACAATCACAATCATACAATCGCATTCATACAATCGCAATCATACAATCACAATCATACAATCGCAATCATACAATTACAATCTCCCAAATACAATCTCCCAAATACAATCACCCAAATACAATCATACAATCACAATCATACAATCATAATCATACAATCACAATCATACAATCACAATCATACAATCACAATCATACAATCACAATCATACAATCACAATCATACAATCACAATCATACATTCAAAATCATGCAATCACAATCATACAATCACAATCATGCAATCACAATCATACAATCATAATCATGCAATCACAATCATACAATCACAATCGTACAATCACAATCGCACAACCACAATCATACAATCATAATCATACAATCACAATCATACTTTCACAATCATACAATCACAATCATACAATCACAATCATACAATCACAATCATACAATCGCAATCATACAATCGCAATCATACAATCGCAATCATACAATCGCAATCATACAATCGCAATCATACAATCACAATCATACAATCTCAATCATACAATCACAATCATACAACCACAATCAGACAATCACAATCATCCAATCACAATCATACAATCACAATTATGCAATCACAATCATACAATCGCATTCATACAATCGCAATCATACAATCACAATCATACAATCACAATCATACAATCACAATCATACAATCACAATCATACAATCACAATCATAAAATCACAAAAATACAAACTTAATCATACAATCACAATCATACAATCGCAATCATACAATCACAATCGTACAATCATAATCATACAATCACAATCATACGATCGCAATCATACAATCACAAACATACCATCACAATCATACAATCACAATCATACAATCATAATCATACAATTACAATCATACATCACAATCATACAATCACAATCATACAATCGCAATCATACAATTACAATATCCCAAATACAATCTCCCAAATACAATCATACAATCACAATCATACATACACAATCATACAATCACAATCATACAATCACAATCATACAATCATAATCATGCAATTACAATCATACATCACAATCATACAATCACAATCATACGATCGCAATCATACAATTACAATATCCCAAATACAATCTCCCAAATACAATCATCCAAATACAATCATACAATCACAATCATACAATCATAATCATACAATCACAATCATACAATCACAATCATACAATCACAATCATACAATCACAATCATACAATCACAATCATACAATCACAATCATACAATCACAATCATACTATCGCAATCATACAATCACAATCATACCATCACAATCATACAATCACAATCATACAATCACAATCATACAATCACAATCATACAATCGCAATCATACAATCGCAATCATACAATCGCAATCATACAATCACAATCATACAATCTCAATCATACAATCACAATCATACAATCACAATCATACAATCATAATCATACAATTACAATCATACATCACAATCATACAATCACAATCATACAATCGCAATCATACAATCACAATCATACAGTCGCAATCATACAATTACAATCTCCCAAATACAATCTCCCAAATACAATCTCCCAAATACAATCTCCCAAATACAATCATACAATCACAATCATACAATCACAATCATACAATCACAATCATACAATCACAATCATACTATCACAATCATACAATCACAATCATACAATCACAATCATACAATCACAATCATACAATCACAATCATACAATCACAATCGTACAATCACAATCGTACATTCAAAATCATGCAATCACAATCATACAATCACAAACATGCAATCGCAATCATACAATCACAATCATACAATCACAATCATACAATCACAATCATACAATCACAATCATACAATCACAATCAGACAATCACAATCATACAATCACAATCATACAATCACAATCATACAATCACAATCATACAATCACAATCATGCAATCACAATCATACACTCAAAATCATGCAATCACAATCATACAATCACAATCATGCAATCACAATCATACAATCATAGTCATACAATCACAATCCTACAATCACAATCGTACAATCACAATCGTACAATCACAATTGCACAACCACAATCAGTCAATCACAATCATACAATCACAATCATACAATCACTATCATACAATCACAATCATACAATCACAATCATACTTTCACAATCATACAATCACAATCATACAATCACAATCATACAATCACAGTCATACAATCACAATCATGCAATCACAATCATACTATCACAATCATACAATCACAATCATACAATCACAATCATACAATCACAATCATACAATCAAAATCATACAATCACAATCATACAATCACAATCATAAAATCACAAAAATACAAACTTAATCATACAATCACAATCATACAGTCACAATCATACAATCACAATCATACAATCATAATCATACAATCACAATCATACGATCGCAATCATACAATCACAATCATACCATCACAATCATACAATCACAATCATACAATCATAATCATACAATTACAATCATACATCACAATCATACAATCACAATCATACAATCGCAATCATACAATCACAATATCCCAAATACAATCTCCCAAATACAATCATACAATCACAATCATACATACACAATCATACAATCACAATCATACAATCGCAATCATACAATCGCAATCATACAATCGCAATCATACAATCGCAATCATACAATTACAGTATCCCAAATACAATCTCGCAAATACAATCATACAATCACAATCATACAATCACAATCATACAATCACAATCATACAATCGCAATCATACAATTACAATATCCCAAATACAATCTCCCAAATACAATCATACAATCACAATCATACAATCACAATCATACAATCATAACCATACAATTACAATCATACATCACAATCATACAATCACAATCATACTATCACAATCATACAATCACAATCATACAATCACAATCATACAATCACAATCATACAATCACAATCATACAATCACAACCATACAATCACAATCATACAATCATAATCATACAATCACAATCATACAATCACAATCATACAATCACAATCATACAATCACAATCATACAATCACAATCATGCAATCACAATCATACACTCAAAATCATGCAATCACAATCATACATCACAATCATACAATCACAATCATACAATCGCAATCATACAATCACAATCATACAGTCGCAATCATACAATTACAATCTCCCAAATACAATCTCCCAAATACAATCTCCCAAATACAATCTCCCAAATACAATCATACAATCACAATCATACAATCACAATCATACAATCACAATCATACAATCACAATCATACTATCACAATCTTACAATCACAATCATACAATCACAATCATACAATCACAATCATACAATCACAATCATACAATCACAATCATACAATCACAATCATACAATCACAATCATACAATCACAATCATACATTCAAAATCATGCAATCACAATCATACAATCACAATCATACAATCACAATCATACAATCACAATCATACAATCACAATCATACAATCGCAATCATACAATCACAATCATACATTCAAAATCATGCAATCACACTCATACAATCACAATCATACAATCACAATCATACAATCATAATCATACAATCACAATCCTACAATCACAATCGTACAATCACAATCGTACAATCACAATCGCACAACCACAATCAGTCAATCACAATCATACAATCACAATCATACAATCACAATCATACAATCACAATCATACAATCACAATCATACTTTCACAATCATACAATCACAATCATACAATCACAATCATACAATCACAATCAGACAATCACAATCATACAATTACAATCATACAATCACAATCATACAATCACAATCATACAATCACAATCATGCAATCACAATCATACACTCAAAATCATGCAATCACAATCATACAATCACAATCATGCAACCACAATCATACAATCATAATCATACAATCACAATCCTACAATCACAATCGTACAATCACAATCGTACAATCACAATCGCACAACCACAATCAGTCATCACAATCATACAATCACAATCATACAATCACAATCATACAATCACAATCATACAATCACAATCATACTTTCACAATCATACAATCACAATCATACAATCACAATCATACAATCACAGTCATACAATCACAATCATGCAATCACAATCATACAATCACAATCATACAATCGCATTCATACAATCGCAATCATACAGTCACAATCATACAATCGCAATCATACAATTACAATCTCCCAAATACAATCTCCCAAATACAATCACCCAAATACAATCATACAATCACAATCATACAATCATAATCATACAATCACAATCATACAATCACAATCATACAATCACAATCATACAATCACAATCATACAATCGCAATCATACAATCGCAATCATACAATCACAATCATACAATCTCAATCATACAATCACAATCATACAACCACAATCAGACAATCACAATCATACAATCACAATCATACAATCACAATTATGCAATCACAATCATACAATCGCATTCATACAATCGCAATCATACAATCACAATCATACAATCACAATCATAAAATCACAAAAATACAAACTTAATCATACAATCACAATCATACAATCGCAATCATACAATCACAATCATACAATCATAATCATACAATCACAATCATACGATCGCAATCATACAATCACAATCATACCATCACAATCATACAATCACAATCATACAATCATAATCATACAATTACAATCATACATCACAATCATACAATCACAATCATACAATCGCAATCATACAATTACAATATCCCAAATACAATCTCCCAAATACAATCATACAATCACAATCATACATACAAAATCATACAATCACAATCATACAATCACAATCATACAATCATAATCATGCAATTACAATCATACATCACAATCATACAATCACAATCATACGATCGCAATCATACAATTACAATATCCCAAATACAATCTCCCAAATACAATCACCCAAATACAATCATACAATCACAATCATACAATCATAATCATACAATCACAATCATACAATCACAATCATACAATCACAATCATACAATCACAATCATACAATCACAATCATACAATCACAATCATACTATCGCAATCATACAATCACAATCATACCATCACAATCATACAATCACAATCATACAATCACAATCATACAATCACAATCATACAATCACAATCATACTATCACAATCATACAATCACAATCATACAATCATAATCATACAATCACAATCATACAATCACAATCATACAATCACAATCATACTATCACAATCATACAATCACAATCATACAATCACAATCATACAATCACAATCATACAATCACAATCATACAATCACAATCATACATTCAAAATCATGCAATCACAATCATACAATCACAATCATGCAATCACAATCATACAACCATAATCATGCAATCACAATCATACAATCACAATCGTACAATCACAATCGTACAATCACAATCGCACAATCATAATCATACAATCACAATCATACTTTCACAATCATACAATCCCAATCATACAATCACAATCATACGATCACAATCATACAATCACAATCATACAATCACAATCATACAATCACAATCATACAATCACAATCATACAATCGCAATCATACAATCGCAATCATACAATCGCAATCATACAATCACAATCATACAATCTCAATCATACAATCACAATCATACAATCACAATCATACAATCATAATCATACAATTACAATCATACATCACAATCATACAATCACAATCATACAATCGCAATCATACAATCACAATCATACAGTCGCAATCATACAATTACAATCTCCCAAATACAATCTCCCAAATACAATCTCCCAAATACAATCATACAATCACAATCATACAATCACAATCATACAATCACAATCATACAATCACAATCATACTATCACAATCATACAATCACAATCATACAATCACAATCATACAATCACAATCATACAATCACAATCATACAATCACAATCATACAATCACAATCATACAATCACAATCAGACAATCACAATCATACAATCACAATCATACAATCACAATCATACAATCACAATCATACAATCACAATCATACAATCACAATCATGCAATCACAATCATACACTCAAAATCATGCAATCACAATCATACAATCACAATCATGCAATCACAATCATACAATCATAGTCATACAATCACAATCCTACAATCACAATCGTACAATCACAATCGTACAATCACAATTGCACAACCACAATCAGTCAATCACAATCATACAATCACAATCATACAATCACTATCATACAATCACAATCATACAATCACAATCATACTTTCACAATCATACAATCACAATCATACAATCACAATCATACAATCACAGTCATACAATCACAATCATGCAATCACAATCATACTATCACAATCATACAATCACAATCATACAATCACAATCATACAATCACAATCATACAATCGCAATCATACAATTACAATATCCCAAATACAATCTCCCAAATACAATCATACAATCACAATCATACAATCACAATCATACAATCATAATCATACAATTACAATCAGACATCACAATCATACAATCACAATCATACAATCGCAATCATACAATCACAATCATACAATCGCAATCATACAATCACAATTATGCAATCACAATCATACAATCGCATTCATACAATCGCAATCATACAATCACAATCATACAATCACAATCATACAATCACAATCATAAAATCACAAAAATACAAACTTAATCATACAATCACAATCATACAGTCACAATCATACAATCACAATCATACAATCATAATCATACAACCACAATCATACGATCGCAATCATACAATCACAATCATACCATCACAATCATACAATCACAATCATACAATCATAATCATACAATTACAATCATACATCACAATCATACAATCACAATCATACAATCGCAATCATACAGTCACAATATCCCAAATACAATCTCCCAAATACAATCATACAATCACAATCATACATACACAATCATACAATCACAATCATACAATCGCAATCATACAATCGCAATCATACAATCGCAATCATACAATTACAGTATCCCAAATACAATCTCGCAAATACAATCATACAATCACAATCATACAATCACAATCATACAATCACAATCATACAATCGCAATCATACAATTACAATATCCCAAATACAATCTCCCAAATACAATCATACAATCACAATCATACAATCATAATCATACAATCACAATCATACAATCACAATCATACAATCGCAATCATACAATCACAATCACACAATCACAATCGTACATTCACAATCATACAATCACAATCATACAATCACAATCATACAATCACAATCATACAATCTCAATCATACAATCACAATCATACAATCATAATCATACAATTACAATCATACATCACAATCATACAATCACAATCATACAATCGCAATCATACAATTACAATATCCCAAATACAATCTCCCAAATACAATCATACAATCACAATCATACAATCACAATCGTACAATCGCATTCATACAATCGCAATCATACAATCACAATCATACAATCGCAATCATACAATTACAATCTCCCAAATACAATCTCCCAAATACAATCACCCAAATACAATCATACAATCACAATCATACAATCATCATCATACAATCACAATCATACAATCACAATCATACAATCACAATCATACTATCACAATCATACAATCACAATCATACAATCACAATCATACTATCACAATCATACATTCAAAATCATGCAATCACAATCATACAATCACAATCATGCAATCACAATCATACAATCATAATCATGCAATCACAATCATATAATCACAATCGTACAATCACAATCGTACAATCACAATCGCACAACCACAATCAGACAATTACAATCATACAATCACAATCATACAATCACAATCATACAATCACAATCATACAATCACAATCATACAATCACAATCATACAATCACAATCATACAATCACAATCATACAATCACAATCATACAATCACAAAAATACAATCATAATCATACAATCACAATCATACAATCACAATCATACAATCATAATCATGCAATCACAATCATACAATCAGAATCATACAATCATAATCATACAATTACAATCATACATCACAATCATACAATCACAATCATACAATCGCAATCATACAATCACAATCATACAATCGCAATCATACAATTACAATCTCCCAAATACAATCTCCCAAATACAATCTCCCAGATACCATCATACAATCACATTCATACAATCACAATCATACAATCATAATCATACAATTACAATCATACATCACAATCATACAATCACAATCATACAATCGCAATCATACAATCGCAATCATACAATTACAATCTCCCAAATAAATCTCCCAAATACAATCTCCCAAATACAATCTCCCAAATACAATCATACAATGACAATCATACAATCGCAAGCATACAATCACAATCATACAATCACAATCAAGGAATCACAATCATACAATCACAATCATACAATCACAATCATACAATCACAATCATACATTCAAAATCATGCAATCACACTCATACAATCACAATCATACAATCACAATCATACAATCATAATCATACAATCACAATCCTACAATCACAATCGTACAATCACAATCGTACAATCACAATCGTACAATCACAATCGCACAACCACAATCAGTCAATCACAATCATACAATCACAATCATACAATCACAATCATACAATCACAATCATACAATCACAATCATACTTTCACAATCATACAATCACAATCATACAATCACAATCATACAATCACAATCAGACAATCACAATCATACAATCACAATCATACAATCACAATCATACAATCACAATCATACAATCACAATCATGCAATCACAATCATACACTCAAAATCATGCAATCACAATCATACAATCACAATCATGCAACCACAATCATACAATCATAATCATACAATCACAATCCTACAATCACAATCGTACAATCACAATCGTACAATCACAATCGCACAACCACAATCAGTCATCACAATCATACAATCACAATCATACAATCACAATCATACAATCACAATCATACAATCACAATCATACAATCACAATCATACTTTCACAATCATACAATCACAATCATACAATCACAATCATACAATCACAGTCATACAATCACAATCATGCAATCACAATCATACAATCATAATCATACAATTACAATCATACATCACAAACATACAATCACAATCATACGATCGCAATCATACAATTACAATATCCCAAATACAATCTCCCAAATACAATCACCCAAATACAATCATACAATCACAATCATACAATCATAATCATACAATCACAATCATACAATCACAATCATACAATCACAATCATACAATCACAATCATACAATCACAATCATACAATCACAATCATACAATCACAATCATACAATCACAATCATACAATCGCATTCATACAATCGCAATCATACAATCACAATCATACAATCGCAATCATACAATTACAATCTCCCAAATACAATCTCCCAAATACAATCACCCAAATACAATCATACAATCACAATCATACAATCATAATCATACAATCACAATCATACAATCATAATCATACAATCACAATCATACAATCACAATCATACAATCACAATCATACAATCACAATCATACATTCAAAATCATGCAATCACAATCATACAATCACAATCATGCAATCACAATCATACAATCATAATCATGCAATCACAATCATACAATCACAATCGTACAATCACAATCGCACAACCACAATCATACAATCATAATCATACAATCACAATCATACTTTCACAATCATACAATCACAATCATACAATCATAATCATACAATCACAATCATACAATCACAATCATACAATCACAATCATACAATCGCAATCATACAATCGCAATCATACAATCACAATCATACAATCTCAATCATACAATCACAATCATACAACCACAATCAGGCAATCACAATCATACAATCACAATCATACAATCACAATTATGCAATCACAATCATACAATCGCATTCATACAATCGCAATCATACAATCACAATCATACAATCACAATCATACAATCACAATCATAAAATCACAAAAATACAAACTTAATCATACAATCACAATCATACAATCATAATCATACAATCACAATCATACAATCACAATCATACAGTCACAATCATACTATCACAATCATACAATCACAATCATACAATCACAATCATACAATCACAATCATACAATCACAATCATACAATCACAATCATACAATCGCAATCATACAATCGCAATCATACAGTCGCAATCATACAATTACAATCTCCCAAATACAATCTCCCAAATACAATCTCCCAAATACAATCTCCCAAATACAATCATACAATCACAATCATACAATCACAATCATACAATCACAATCATACAATCACAATCATACTATCACAATCATACAATCACAATCATACAATCACAATCATACAATCACAATCATACAATCACAATCATACAATCACAATCATACAATCACAATCGTACAATCACAATCATACATTCAAAATCATGCAATCACAATCATACAATCACAATCATGCAATCGCAATCATACAATCACAATCATACAATCACAATCATGCAATCACAATCATACAATCACAGTCATACAATCACAATCATGCAATCACAATCATACTATCACAATCATACAATCACAATCATACAATCACAATCATACAATCACAATCATACAATCAAAATCATACAATCACAATCATACAATCACAATCAAAGAATCACAATCATACAATCACAATCATACAATCGCAAGCATACAATCACAATCATACAATCTCAATCATACAATCACAATCATACAATCATAATCATACAATTACAATCATACATCACACTCATACAATCACAATCATACAATCGCAATCATACAATTACAATATCCCAAATACAATCTCCCAAATACAATCATACAATCACAATCATACAATCACAATCATACAATCACAATCATACAATCACAATCATACAATCGCAATCATACAATTACAATATCCCAAATACAATCTCCCAAATACAATCATACAATCACAATCATACAATCACAATCATACACTCACAATCATACAATCACAATCATACAATCGCAATCATACAATTACAATATCCCAAATACAATCTCCCAAATACAATCATACAATCACAATCACACAATCACAATCATACAATCATAATCATACAATTACAATCATACAATCACAATCATACAATCACAATCATACAATCACAATCATACTATCACAATCAGACAATCACAATCATACAATCACAATCATACAATCACAATCATACAATCACAATCATACAATCACAATCATACAATCACAATCATGCAATCACAATCATACACTCAAAATCATGCAATCACAATCATACAATCACAATCATGCAACCACAATCATACAATCATAATCATACAATCACAATCCTACAATCTCAATCGTACAATCACAATCGTACAATCACAATCGCACAACCACAATCAGTCATCACAATCATACAATCACAATCATACAATCACAATCATACAATCACAATCATACAATCACAATCATACTTTCACAATCATACAATCACAATCATACAATCACAATCATACAATCACAGTCATACAATCACAATCATGCAATCACAATCATACAATCATAATCATACAATTACAATCATACATCACAAACATACAATCACAATCATACGATCGCAATCATACAATTACAATATCCCAAATACAATCTCCCAAATACAATCACCCAAATACAATCATACAATCACAATCATACAATCATAATCATACAATCACAATCATACAATCACAATCATACAATCGCATTCATACAATCGCAATCATACAATCACAATCATACAATCGCAATCATACAATTACAATCTCCCAAATACAATCTCCCAAATACAATCACCCAAATACAATCATACAATCACAATCATACAATCATAATCATACAATCACAATCATACAATCACAATCATACAATCACAATCATACAATCACAATCATACAATCACAATCATACAATCACAATCATACATTCAAAATCATGCAATCACAATCATACAATCACAATCATGCAATCACAATCATACAATCATAATCATGCAATCACAATCATACAATCACAATCGTACAATCACAATCGCACAACCACAATCATACAATCATAATCATACAATCACAATCATACTTTCACAATCATACAATCACAATCATACAATCACAATCATACAATCACAATCATACAATCGCAATCATACAATCGCAATCATACAATCGCAATCATACAATCGCAATCATACAATCGCAATCATACAATCACAATCATACAATCTCAATCATACAATCACAATCATACAACCACAATCAGACAATCACAATCATCCAATCACAATCATACAATCACAATTATGCAATCACAATCATACAATCGCATTCATACAATCGCAATCATACAATCACAATCATACAATCACAATCATACAATCACAATCATACAATCACAATCATACAATCACAATCATAAAATCACAAAAATACAAACTTAATCATACAATCACAATCATACAATCGCAATCATACAATCACAATCGTACAATCATAATCATACAATCACAATCATACGATCGCAATCATACAATCACAAACATACCATCACAATCATACAATCACAATCATACAATCATAATCATACAATTACAATCATACATCACAATCATACAATCACAATCATACAATCGCAATCATACAATTACAATATCCCAAATACAATCTCCCAAATACAATCATACAATCACAATCATACATACACAATCATACAATCACAATCATACAATCACAATCATACAATCATAATCATGCAATTACAATCATACATCACAATCATACAATCACAATCATACGATCGCAATCATACAATTACAATATCCCAAATACAATCTCCCAAATACAATCATCCAAATACAATCATACAATCACAATCATACAATCATAATCATACAATCACAATCATACAATCACAATCATACAATCACAATCATACAATCACAATCATACAATCACAATCATACAATCACAATCATACAATCACAATCATACTATCGCAATCATACAATCACAATCATACCATCACAATCATACAATCACAATCATACAATCACAATCATACAATCACAATCATACAATCGCAATCATACAATCGCAATCATACAATCGCAATCATACAATCACAATCATACAATCTCAATCATACAATCACAATCATACAATCACAATCATACAATCATAATCATACAATTACAATCATACATCACAATCATACAATCACAATCATACAATCGCAATCATACAATCACAATCATACAGTCGCAATCATACAATTACAATCTCCCAAATACAATCTCCCAAATACAATCTCCCAAATACAATCTCCCAAATACAATCATACAATCACAATCATACAATCACAATCATACAATCACAATCATACAATCACAATCATACTATCACAATCATACAATCACAATCATACAATCACAATCATACAATCACAATCATACAATCACAATCATACAATCACAATCGTACAATCACAATCGTACATTCAAAATCATGCAATCACAATCATACAATCACAAACATGCAATCGCAATCATACAATCACAATCATACAATCACAATCATACAATCACAATCATACAATCACAATCATACAATCACAATCAGACAATCACAATCATACAATCACAATCATACAATCACAATCATACAATCACAATCATACAATCACAATCATGCAATCACAATCATACACTCAAAATCATGCAATCACAATCATACAATCACAATCATGCAATCACAATCATACAATCATAGTCATACAATCACAATCCTACAATCACAATCGTACAATCACAATCGTACAATCACAATTGCACAACCACAATCAGTCAATCACAATCATACAATCACAATCATACAATCACTATCATACAATCACAATCATACAATCACAATCATACTTTCACAATCATACAATCACAATCATACAATCACAATCATACAATCACAGTCATACAATCACAATCATGCAATCACAATCATACTATCACAATCATACAATCACAATCATACAATCACAATCATACAATCACAATCATACAATCAAAATCATACAATCACAATCATACAATCACAATCATAAAATCACAAAAATACAAACTTAATCATACAATCACAATCATACAGTCACAATCATACAATCACAATCATACAATCATAATCATACAATCACAATCATACGATCGCAATCATACAATCACAATCATACCATCACAATCATACAATCACAATCATACAATCATAATCATACAATTACAATCATACATCACAATCATACAATCACAATCATACAATCGCAATCATACAATCACAATATCCCAAATACAATCTCCCAAATACAATCATACAATCACAATCATACATACACAATCATACAATCACAATCATACAATCGCAATCATACAATCGCAATCATACAATCGCAATCATACAATCGCAATCATACAATTACAGTATCCCAAATACAATCTCGCAAATACAATCATACAATCACAATCATACAATCACAATCATACAATCACAATCATACAATCGCAATCATACAATTACAATATCCCAAATACAATCTCCCAAATACAATCATACAATCACAATCATACAATCACAATCATACAATCATAACCATACAATTACAATCATACATCACAATCATACAATCACAATCATACTATCACAATCATACAATCACAATCATACAATCACAATCATACAATCACAATCATACAATCACAATCATACAATCACAACCATACAATCACAATCATACAATCATAATCATACAATCACAATCATACAATCACAATCATACAATCACAATCATACAATCACAATCATACAATCACAATCATGCAATCACAATCATACACTCAAAATCATGCAATCACAATCATACATCACAATCATACAATCACAATCATACAATCGCAATCATACAATCACAATCATACAGTCGCAATCATACAATTACAATCTCCCAAATACAATCTCCCAAATACAATCTCCCAAATACAATCTCCCAAATACAATCATACAATCACAATCATACAATCACAATCATACAATCACAATCATACAATCACAATCATACTATCACAATCTTACAATCACAATCATACAATCACAATCATACAATCACAATCATACAATCACAATCATACAATCACAATCATACAATCACAATCATACAATCACAATCATACAATCACAATCATACATTCAAAATCATGCAATCACAATCATACAATCACAATCATACAATCACAATCATACAATCACAATCATACAATCACAATCATACAATCGCAATCATACAATCACAATCATACATTCAAAATCATGCAATCACACTCATACAATCACAATCATACAATCACAATCATACAATCATAATCATACAATCACAATCCTACAATCACAATCGTACAATCACAATCGTACAATCACAATCGCACAACCACAATCAGTCAATCACAATCATACAATCACAATCATACAATCACAATCATACAATCACAATCATACAATCACAATCATACTTTCACAATCATACAATCACAATCATACAATCACAATCATACAATCACAATCAGACAATCACAATCATACAATTACAATCATACAATCACAATCATACAATCACAATCATACAATCACAATCATGCAATCACAATCATACACTCAAAATCATGCAATCACAATCATACAATCACAATCATGCAACCACAATCATACAATCATAATCATACAATCACAATCCTACAATCACAATCGTACAATCACAATCGTACAATCACAATCGCACAACCACAATCAGTCATCACAATCATACAATCACAATCATACAATCACAATCATACAATCACAATCATACAATCACAATCATACTTTCACAATCATACAATCACAATCATACAATCACAATCATACAATCACAGTCATACAATCACAATCATGCAATCACAATCATACAATCACAATCATACAATCGCATTCATACAATCGCAATCATACAGTCACAATCATACAATCGCAATCATACAATTACAATCTCCCAAATACAATCTCCCAAATACAATCACCCAAATACAATCATACAATCACAATCATACAATCATAATCATACAATCACAATCATACAATCACAATCATACAATCACAATCATACAATCACAATCATACAATCGCAATCATACAATCGCAATCATACAATCACAATCATACAATCTCAATCATACAATCACAATCATACAACCACAATCAGACAATCACAATCATACAATCACAATCATACAATCACAATTATGCAATCACAATCATACAATCGCATTCATACAATCGCAATCATACAATCACAATCATACAATCACAATCATAAAATCACAAAAATACAAACTTAATCATACAATCACAATCATACAATCGCAATCATACAATCACAATCATACAATCATAATCATACAATCACAATCATACGATCGCAATCATACAATCACAATCATACCATCACAATCATACAATCACAATCATACAATCATAATCATACAATTACAATCATACATCACAATCATACAATCACAATCATACAATCGCAATCATACAATTACAATATCCCAAATACAATCTCCCAAATACAATCATACAATCACAATCATACATACAAAATCATACAATCACAATCATACAATCACAATCATACAATCATAATCATGCAATTACAATCATACATCACAATCATACAATCACAATCATACGATCGCAATCATACAATTACAATATCCCAAATACAATCTCCCAAATACAATCACCCAAATACAATCATACAATCACAATCATACAATCATAATCATACAATCACAATCATACAATCACAATCATACAATCACAATCATACAATCACAATCATACAATCACAATCATACAATCACAATCATACTATCGCAATCATACAATCACAATCATACCATCACAATCATACAATCACAATCATACAATCACAATCATACAATCACAATCATACAATCACAATCATACTATCACAATCATACAATCACAATCATACAATCATAATCATACAATCACAATCATACAATCACAATCATACAATCACAATCATACTATCACAATCATACAATCACAATCATACAATCACAATCATACAATCACAATCATACAATCACAATCATACAATCACAATCATACATTCAAAATCATGCAATCACAATCATACAATCACAATCATGCAATCACAATCATACAACCATAATCATGCAATCACAATCATACAATCACAATCGTACAATCACAATCGTACAATCACAATCGCACAATCATAATCATACAATCACAATCATACTTTCACAATCATACAATCCCAATCATACAATCACAATCATACGATCACAATCATACAATCACAATCATACAATCACAATCATACAATCACAATCATACAATCACAATCATACAATCGCAATCATACAATCGCAATCATACAATCGCAATCATACAATCACAATCATACAATCTCAATCATACAATCACAATCATACAATCACAATCATACAATCATAATCATACAATTACAATCATACATCACAATCATACAATCACAATCATACAATCGCAATCATACAATCACAATCATACAGTCGCAATCATACAATTACAATCTCCCAAATACAATCTCCCAAATACAATCTCCCAAATACAATCATACAATCACAATCATACAATCACAATCATACAATCACAATCATACAATCACAATCATACTATCACAATCATACAATCACAATCATACAATCACAATCATACAATCACAATCATACAATCACAATCATACAATCACAATCATACAATCACAATCATACAATCACAATCAGACAATCACAATCATACAATCACAATCATACAATCACAATCATACAATCACAATCATACAATCACAATCATACAATCACAATCATGCAATCACAATCATACACTCAAAATCATGCAATCACAATCATACAATCACAATCATGCAATCACAATCATACAATCATAGTCATACAATCACAATCCTACAATCACAATCGTACAATCACAATCGTACAATCACAATTGCACAACCACAATCAGTCAATCACAATCATACAATCACAATCATACAATCACTATCATACAATCACAATCATACAATCACAATCATACTTTCACAATCATACAATCACAATCATACAATCACAATCATACAATCACAGTCATACAATCACAATCATGCAATCACAATCATACTATCACAATCATACAATCACAATCATACAATCACAATCATACAATCACAATCATACAATCGCAATCATACAATTACAATATCCCAAATACAATCTCCCAAATACAATCATACAATCACAATCATACAATCACAATCATACAATCATAATCATACAATTACAATCAGACATCACAATCATACAATCACAATCATACAATCGCAATCATACAATCACAATCATACAATCGCAATCATACAATCACAATTATGCAATCACAATCATACAATCGCATTCATACAATCGCAATCATACAATCACAATCATACAATCACAATCATACAATCACAATCATAAAATCACAAAAATACAAACTTAATCATACAATCACAATCATACAGTCACAATCATACAATCACAATCATACAATCATAATCATACAACCACAATCATACGATCGCAATCATACAATCACAATCATACCATCACAATCATACAATCACAATCATACAATCATAATCATACAATTACAATCATACATCACAATCATACAATCACAATCATACAATCGCAATCATACAGTCACAATATCCCAAATACAATCTCCCAAATACAATCATACAATCACAATCATACATACACAATCATACAATCACAATCATACAATCGCAATCATACAATCGCAATCATACAATCGCAATCATACAATTACAGTATCCCAAATACAATCTCGCAAATACAATCATACAATCACAATCATACAATCACAATCATACAATCACAATCATACAATCGCAATCATACAATTACAATATCCCAAATACAATCTCCCAAATACAATCATACAATCACAATCATACAATCATAATCATACAATCACAATCATACAATCACAATCATACAATCGCAATCATACAATCACAATCACACAATCACAATCGTACATTCACAATCATACAATCACAATCATACAATCACAATCATACAATCACAATCATACAATCTCAATCATACAATCACAATCATACAATCATAATCATACAATTACAATCATACATCACAATCATACAATCACAATCATACAATCGCAATCATACAATTACAATATCCCAAATACAATCTCCCAAATACAATCATACAATCACAATCATACAATCACAATCGTACAATCGCATTCATACAATCGCAATCATACAATCACAATCATACAATCGCAATCATACAATTACAATCTCCCAAATACAATCTCCCAAATACAATCACCCAAATACAATCATACAATCACAATCATACAATCATCATCATACAATCACAATCATACAATCACAATCATACAATCACAATCATACTATCACAATCATACAATCACAATCATACAATCACAATCATACTATCACAATCATACATTCAAAATCATGCAATCACAATCATACAATCACAATCATGCAATCACAATCATACAATCATAATCATGCAATCACAATCATATAATCACAATCGTACAATCACAATCGTACAATCACAATCGCACAACCACAATCAGACAATTACAATCATACAATCACAATCATACAATCACAATCATACAATCACAATCATACAATCACAATCATACAATCACAATCATACAATCACAATCATACAATCACAATCATACAATCACAATCATACAATCACAAAAATACAATCATAATCATACAATCACAATCATACAATCACAATCATACAATCATAATCATGCAATCACAATCATACAATCAGAATCATACAATCATAATCATACAATTACAATCATACATCACAATCATACAATCACAATCATACAATCGCAATCATACAATCACAATCATACAATCGCAATCATACAATTACAATCTCCCAAATACAATCTCCCAAATACAATCTCCCAGATACCATCATACAATCACATTCATACAATCACAATCATACAATCATAATCATACAATTACAATCATACATCACAATCATACAATCACAATCATACAATCGCAATCATACAATCGCAATCATACAATTACAATCTCCCAAATAAATCTCCCAAATACAATCTCCCAAATACAATCTCCCAAATACAATCATACAATCACAATCATACAATCACAATCATACTATCACAATCATACAATCACAATCATACAATCACAATCATACAATCATAATCATACAATTACAATCATACATCACAATCATACAATCACAATCAGACATCACAATCATACAATCACAATCATACAATCGCAATCATACAATCACAATCATAAAATCGCAATCATACAATCACAATTATGCAATCACAATCATACAATCGCATTCATACAATCGCAATCATACAATCACAATCATACAATCACAATCATACAATCGCAATCATACAATTACAATATCCCAAATACAATCTCCCAAATACAATCATACAATCACAATCATACAATCACAATCATACAATCATAATCATACAATTACAATCAGACATCACAATCATACAATCACAATCATACAATCGCAATCATACAATCACAATCATACAGTCGCAATCATACAATCACAATTATGCAATCACAATCATACAATCGCATTCATACAATCGCAATCATACAATCACAATCATACAATCACAATCATACAATCACAATCATAAAATCACAAAAATACAAACTTAATCATACAATCACAATCATACAGTCACAATCATACAATCACAATCATACAATCATAATCATACAATCACAATCATACGATCGCAATCATACAATCACAATCATACCATCACAATCATACAATCACAATCATACAATCATAATCATACAATTACAATCATACATCACAATCATACAATCACAATCATACAATCGCAATCATACAATCACAATATCCCAAATACAATCTCCCAAATACAATCATACAATCACAATCATACATACACAATCATACAATCACAATCATACAATCGCAATCATACAATCGCAATCATACAATCGCAATCATACAATTACAGTATCCCAAATACAATCTCGCAAATACAATCATACAATCACAATCATACAATCACAATCATACAATCACAATCATACAATCGCAATCATTCAATTACAATATCCCAAATACAATCTCCCAAATACAATCATACAATCACAATCATACAATCATAATCATACAATCACAATCATACAATCACAATCATACAATCACAATCATACAATCACAATCACACAATCACAATCGTACATTCACAATCATACAATCACAATCATACAATCACAATCATACAATCACAATCATACAATCACAATCGTACAATCGCATTCATACAATCGCAATCATACAATCACAATCATACAATCGCAATCATACAATTACAATCTCCCAAATACAATCTCCCAAATACAATCTCCCAAATACAATCTCCCAGATACCATCATACAATCACATTCATACAATCACAATCATACAATCATAATCATACAATTACAATCATACATCACAATCATACAATCACAATCATACAATCGCAATCATACAATCGCAATCATACAATTACAATCTCCCAAATAAATCTCCCAAATACAATCTCCCAAATACAATCTCCCAAATACAATCATACAATCACAATCATACAATCACAATCATACAATCACAATCATACAATCACAATCATACTATCACAATCATACAATCACAATCATACAATCACAATCATACAATCACAATCATACAACCACAATCATACAATCGCAATCATACATTCAAAATCATGCAATCACAATCATACAATCACAATCATGCAATCACAATCATACAATCAGAATCATACAATCACAATCATTCAATAGCAATCGTACAATCACAATCGCACAACCACAACCAGACAATCACACTCATACAATCACAATCATACAATCGCAATCATACAATTACAATCTCCCAAATACAATCTCCCAAACACAATCACCCAAATACAATCATACAATCACAATCATACAATCATAATCATACAATCACAATCATACAATCACAATCAAACAATCACAATCATACAATCACAATCATGCAATCACAATCATACACTCAAAATCATGCAATCACAATCATACAATCACAATCATGCAATCACAATCATACAATCATAGTCATACAATCACAATCCTACAATCACAATCGTACAATCACAATCGTACAATCACAATTGCACAACCACAATCAGTCAATCACAATCATACAATCACAGTCATACAATCACTATCATACAATCACAATCATACAATCACAATCATACTTTCACAATCATACAATCACAATCATACAATCACAATCATACAATTACAATCATACATCACACTCATACAATCACAATCATACAATCGCAATCATACAATTACAATCATACAATCATAATCATACAATTACAATCATACAATCACAATCATACAATCGCAATCATACAATCGCAATCATACAATTACAATCTCCCAAATAAATCTCCCAAATACAATCTCCCAAATACAATCTCCCAAATACAATCATACAATCACAATCATACAATCACAATCATACAATCACAATCATACAATCACAATCATACAATCACAATCATACTATCACAATCATACAATCACAATCATACAATCACAATTATACAATCATAATCATACAATTACAATCAGACATCACAATCATACAATCACAATCATACAATCGCAATCATACAATCACAATCATACAATCGCAATCATACAATCGCAATCATACAATCACAATCATACAATCACAATCATGCAATCACAATCATAAAATCACAAAAATACAAACTTAATCATACAATCACAATCATACAGTCACAATCATACAATCACAATCATACAATCATAATCATACAATCACAATCATACGATCGCAATCATACAATCACAATCATACCATCACAATCATACAATCACAATCATACAATCATAATCATACAATTACAATCATACATCACAATCATACAATCACAATCATACAATCGCAATCATACAATCACAATATCCCAAATACAATCTCCCAAATACAATCATACAATCACAATCATACATACACAATCATACAATCACAATCATACAATCGCAATCATACAATCGCAATCATACAATCGCAATCATACAATTACAGTATCCCAAATACAATCTCGCAAATACAATCATACAATCACAATCATACAATCACAATCATACAATCACAATCATACAGTCGCAATCATACAATCACAATCATACAATCATAATCATACAATCACAATCATACAATCACAATCATACAATCACAATCATACAATCACAATCACACAATCACAATCGTACATTCACAATCATACAATCACAATCATACAATCGCAGTCATACAATTACAATATCCCAAATATAATCTCCCAAATACAATCATACAATCACAATCATACAATCACAATCATACAATCACAATCATACAATCACAATCGTACAATCGCATTCATACAATCGCAATCATGCAATCACAATCATACAATCGCAATCATACAATTACAATCTCCCAAAAACAATCTCCCAAATACAATCTCCCAGATACCATCATACAATCACATTCATACAATCACAATCATACAATCATAATCATACAATTACAATCATACATCACAATCATACAATCACAATCATACAATCGCAATCATACAATCGCAATCATACAATTACAATCTCCCAAATAAATCTCCCAAATACAATCTCCCAAATACAATCTCCCAAATACAATCATACAATCACAATCATACAATCACAATCATACTATCACAATCATACAATCACAATCATACAATCACAATCATACAATCACAATCATACAACCACAATCATACAATCGCAATCATACATTCAAAATCATGCAATCACAATCATACAATCACAATCATGCAATCACAATCATACAATCAGAATCATACAATCACAATCATTCAATAGCAATCGTACAATCACAATCGTACAATCACAATCGCACAACCACAACCAGACAATCACACTCATACAATCACAATCATACAATCGCAATCATACAATTACAATCTCCCAAATACAATCTCCCAAATACAATCACCCAAATACAATCATACAATCACAATCATACAATCATAATCATACAATCACAATCATACAATCACAATCAAACAATCACAATCATACAATCACAATCATGCAATCACAATCATACACTCAAAAACATGCAATCACAATCATACAATCACAATCATGCAATCACAATCATACAATCATAGTCATACAATCACAATCCTACAATCACAATCGTACAATCACAATCGTACAATCACAATTGCACAACCACAATCAGTCAATCACAATCATACAATCACAATCATACAATCACTATCATACAATCACAATCATACAATCACAATCATACTTTCACAATCATACAATCACAATCATACAATCACAATCATACAACTACAATCATACATCACACTCATACAATCACAATCATACAATCGCAATCCTACAATTACAATCATACAATCGCAATCATACAATTACAATCATACAATCATAATCATACAATCACAATCATACAATCACAATCATACAATCACAATCATACAATCACAATCACACAATCACAATCGTACATTCACAATCATACAATCACAATCATACAATCACAATCATACAATCACAATCATACAATCTCAATCATACAATCACAATCATACAATCATAATCATACAATTAAAATCATACATCCCAATCATACAATCACAATCATACAATCGCAATCATACAATTACAATATCCCAAATACAATCATACAATCACAATCATACAATCACAATCATACAATCACAATCGTACAATCGCATTCATACAATCGCAATCATACAATCACAATCATACAATCGCAATCATACAATTACAATCTCCCAAATACAATCTCCCAAATACAATCACCCAAATACAATCATACAATCACAATCATACAATCATAATCATACAATCACAATCATACAATCACAATCATACAATCACAATCATACTATCACAATCATACAATCACAATCATACAATCACAATCATACTATCACAATCATACATCACAATCATACAATCACAATCATACAATCGCAATCATACAATAACAATCATACAATAACAATCATATAATCACAATCATACATCACAATCATACAATCACAATCATACAATCACAATCATACAATCGCAATCTTACAATCACAATCATACAATCGTAATCATACAATTACAATCTCCCAAATACAATCTCCCAAATACAATCTCCCAGATACCATCATACAATCACATTCATACAATCACAATCATACAATCATAATCATAAAATTACAATCATACATTACAATCATACAATCACAATCATACAATCGCAATCATACAATCACAATCATGCAATCACAATCATACAATCACAATCATACAATCGCATTCATACAACCGCAATCATACCATCACAATCATACAATCACAATCATACAATCACAATTATGCAATCACAATCATACAATCGCATTCATACAATCGCATTCATACAATCGCAATCATACAATCATAATCATACAATCACAATCGTACAATCACAATCATACAATCACAATCATACATTCAAAATCATGCAATCACAATCATACAATCATAATCATACAATTACAATCAAGGAATCACAATCATACAATCACAATCAAGGAATCACAATCATACAATCACAATCATACAATCACAATCATACAATCACAATCATACAATCACAATCATACAATCACAATCATACAATCACAATCCTACAATCACAATCGTACAATGACAATCGTACAATCACAATCGCACAACCACAATCAGACAATCACAATCATACAATCACAATCATACAATCACAATCATACAATCACAATCATACAATCACAATCATACTTTCACAATCATACTATCACAATCATACAATCACAATCATACAATCACAGTCATACAATAACAATCATACAATAACAATCATATAATCACAATCATACTATCACAATCATACAATCACAATCATACAATCACAATCATACAATCACAATCAAGGAATCACAATCATACAATCACAATCATACAATCACAATCAAGGAATCACAATCATACAATCACAATCATACAATCGCAAGCATACAATCACAATCATACAATCTCAATCATACAATCACAATCATACAATCATAATCATACAATTAGAATCATACATCACAATCATACAATCACAATCATACAATCGCAATCATACAATTACAATATCCCAAATACAATCTCCCAAATACAATCATACAATCACAATCATACAATCGCAAGCATACAATCACAATCATACAATCTCAATCATACAATCACAATCATACAATCATAATCATACAATTACAATCATACATCACAATCATACAATCACAATCATACTATCGCAATCATACAATCACAATCACACAATCACAATCGTACATTCACAATCATACAATCACAATCATACAATCACAATCATACAATCACAATCATACAATCTCAATCATACAATCACAATCATACAATCATAATCATACAATTACAATCATACATCACAATCATACAATCGCAATCATACAATTACAATATCCCAAATACAATCTCCCAAATACAATCACCCAAATACAATCATACAATCACAATCATACAATCATAATCACACAATCACAATCATACAATCACAATCATACAATTGCAATCATACTACCACAATCATACAATCACAATCATACAATCACAATCATACAATCGCAATCATACAATCACAATCATACAATCACAATCATACAATCACAATCATACAATCACAATCATACAATCGCATTCATACAATCGCAATCATACAATCACAATCATACAATCGCAATCATACAATTACAATCATACAATCACAATCATACAATCGCAATCATACAATCGCAATCATAAAATCACAATCATACAATCTCAATCATACAATCACAATCATACAACCACAATCAGACAATCACAATCATACAATCACAATCATACAATCACAATCATACAATCACAATTATGCAATCACAATCATACAATCGCATTCATACAATCGCATTCATACAATCGCAATCATACAATCATAATCATACAATCACAATCGTACAATCACAATCATACAATCACAATCATACATTCACAATCATGCAATCACAATCATACAATCACAATCATGCAATCACAATCATACAATCAGAATCATACAATCACAATCATACAATCGCAATCATACAATCACAATCATACAATCGCAATCATACAATTACAATCTCCCAAATACAATCTCCCAAATACAATCTCCCAGATACAATCATACAATCACAATCATACAATCACAATCATACAATCATAATCATACAATTACAATCATACATCACAATCATACAATCGCAATCATACAATCGCAATCATACAATTACAATATCCCAAATACAATCTCCCAAATGCAATCATACAATCACAATCATACAATCACAATCATACAATCACAATCATACAATCACAATCATGCAATCACAATCATACAATCACAATCATACAATCGCATTCATACAACCGCAATCATACAATCACAATCATACAATCGCAATCATACAATTACAATCTCCCAAATACAATCTCCCAAATACAATCACCCAAATACAATCATACAATCACAATCATACAATCATAATCATACAATCACAATCATACAATCACAATCATACAATCACAATCATGCAATCACAATCATACAATCACAATCATACAATCACAATCATACAATCACAATCATACAATCACAATCATACAATCACATTCATACCATCACAATCATACAATCGCAATCATACAATCACAATCATACAATCACAATCATACAATCACAAAAATACAATCATAATCATACAATCACAATCATACAATCACAATCATACAATCATAATCATGCAATCACAATCATACGATCGCAATCATACAATCACAATCATACCATCACAATCATACAATCAGAATCATACAATCATAATCATACAATTACAATCATACATCACAATCATACAATCACAATCATACAATCGCAATCATACAATCACAATCATACAATCGTAATCATACAATTACAATCTCCCAAATACAATCTCCCAAATACAATCTCCCAGATACCATCATACAATCACATTCATACAATCACAATCATACAATCATAATCATACAATTACAATCATACATCACAATCATACAATCACAATCATACAATCGCAATCATACAATCACAATCATGCAATCACAATCATACAATCACAATCATACAATCGCATTCATACAACCGCAATCATACCATCACAATCATACAATCACAATCATACAATCACAATTATGCAATCACAATCATACAATCGCATTCATACAATCGCATTCATACAATCGCAATCATACAATCATAATCATACAATCACAATCGTACAATCACAATCATACAATCACAATCATACATTCAAAATCATGCAATCACAATCATACAATCATAATCATACAATTACAATCAAGGAATCACAATCATACAATCACAATCATACAATCACAATCAAGGAATCACAATCATACAATCACAATCATACAATCACAATCATACAATCACAATCATACAATCACAATCATACAATCACAATCATACAATCACAATCATACAATCACAATCCTACAATCACAATCGTACAATGACAATCGTACAATCACAATCGCACAACCACAATCAGACAATCACAATCATACAATCACAATCATACAATCACAATCATACAATCACAATCATACAATCACAATCATACTTTCACAATCATACTATCACAATCATACAATCACAATCATACAATCACAGTCATACAATAACAATCATACAATAACAATCATATAATCACAATCATACTATCACAATCATACAATCACAATCATACAATCACAATCATACAATCACAATCAAGGAATCACAATCATACAATCACAATCATACAATCACAATCAAGGAATCACAATCATACAATCACAATCATACAATCGCAAGCATACAATCACAATCATACAATCTCAATCATACAATCACAATCATACAATCATAATCATACAATTAGAATCATACATCACAATCATACAATCACAATCATACAATCGCAATCATACAATTACAATATCCCAAATACAATCTCCCAAATACAATCATACAATCACAATCATACAATCGCAAGCATACAATCACAATCATACAATCTCAATCATACAATCACAATCATACAATCATAATCATACAATTACAATCATACATCACAATCATACAATCACAATCATACTATCGCAATCATACAATCACAATCACACAATCACAATCGTACATTCACAATCATACAATCACAATCATACAATCACAATCATACAATCACAATCATACAATCTCAATCATACAATCACAATCATACAATCATAATCATACAATTACAATCATACATCACAATCATACAATCACAATCATACAATCGCAATCATACAATTACAATATCCCAAATACAATCTCCCAAATACAATCACCCAAATACAATCATACAATCACAATCATACAATCATAATCACACAATCACAATCATACAATCACAATCATACAATTGCAATCATACTACCACAATCATACAATCACAATCATACAATCACAATCATACAATCGCAATCATACAATCACAATCATACAATCACAATCATACAATCACAATCATACAATCACAATCATACAATCGCATTCATACAATCGCAATCATACAATCACAATCATACAATCGCAATCATACAATTACAATCATACAATCACAATCATACAATCGCAATCATACAATCGCAATCATAAAATCACAATCATACAATCTCAATCATACAATCACAATCATACAACCACAATCAGACAATCACAATCATACAATCACAATCATACAATCACAATCATACAATCACAATTATGCAATCACAATCATACAATCGCATTCATACAATCGCATTCATACAATCGCAATCATACAATCATAATCATACAATCACAATCGTACAATCACAATCATACAATCACAATCATACATTCAAAATCATGCAATCACAATCATACAATCACAATCATGCAATCACAATCATACAATCAGAATCATACAATCACAATCATACAATCGCAATCATACAATCACAATCATACAATCGCAATCATACAATTACAATCTCCCAAATACAATCTCCCAAATACAATCTCCCAGATACAATCATACAATCACAATCATACAATCACAATCATACAATCATAATCATACAATTACAATCATACATCACAATCATACAATCACAATCATACAATCGCAATCATACAATTACAATATCCCAAATACAATCTCCCAAATACAATCATACAATCACAATCATACAATCACAATCATACAATCACAATCATACAATCACAATCATGCAATCACAATCATACAATCACAATCATACAATCGCATTCATACAACCGCAATCATACAATCACAATCATACAATCGCAATCATACAATTACAATCTCCCAAATACAATCTCCCAAATACAATCACCCAAATACAATCATACAATCACAATCATACAATCATAATCATACAATCACAATCATACAATCACAATCATACAATCACAATCATGCAATCACAATCATACAATCACAATCATACAATCACAATCATACAATCACAATCATACAATCACAATCATACAATCACATTCATACAATCACAATCATACAATCGCAATCATACAATCGCATTCATACAATCGCATTCATACAATCGCAATCATACAATCATAATCATACAATCACAATCGTACAATCACAATCATACAATCACAATCATACATTCAAAATCATGCAATCACAATCATACAATCACAATCATGCAATCACAATCATACAATCAGAATCATACAATCACAATCATACAATCGCAATCATACAATTACAATCTCCCAAATACAATCTCCCAAATACAATCTCCCAAATACAATCTCCCAACTACAATCTCCCAAATACAATCATACAATCACAATCATAAAATCACAATCACACAATCATAATCACACAATTACAATCATACATCACAATCCTACAATCACAATCATACAATCGCAATCATACAATCACAATCATACAATCGCAATCATACAATTACAATCTCCCAAATACAATCTCCCAAATACAATCTCCCACATACAATCATACAATCACAATCATACAATCACAATCATACAATCACAATCATACAATCACAATCATGCAATCATAATCATACAATCACAATCATACAATCACAATCATACAACCACAATCATACAATCGCAATCATACATTCAAAATCATGCAATCACAATCATACAATCACAATCATGCAATCACAATCATACAATCAGAATCATAAAATCACAATCATTCAATAACAATCGTACAATCACAATCGTACGATCACAATCGCACAACCACAATCAGACAATCACACTCATACAATCACAATCATACAACCACAATCATACAATCACAATCATTCTATCACAATCATACAATCACAATCATACTATCACAATCGTACAATCACAATCGTGCAATCACAATCGCACAACCACAATCAGACAATCACAATCATACAATCACAATCATACAATCACAATCATACAATCACAATCATACTTTCACAATCATACTATCACCATCATACAATCACAATCATACAATCACAGTCATACAATAACAATCATATAATCACAATCATACTATCACAATCATACAATCACAATCATACAATCACAATCATATAATCACAATCATACAATCACAATCATACAATCACAATCATACAATCACAATCAAAGAATCACAATCATACAATCACAATCATACAATCGCAAGCATACAATCACAATCGTACAATCTCAATCATACAATCACAATCATACAATCACAATAATACAATCATAATCATACAATTACAATCATACATCACAATCATACAATCGCAATCATACAATTACAATATCCCAAATACAATCATACAATCACAATCGTACAATGACAATCGTACAATCACAATCGCACAACCACAATCAGACAATCACAATCATACAATCACAATCATACAATCACAATCATACAATCACAATCATACAATCACAATCATACTTTCACAATCATACTATCACAATCATACAATCACAATCATACAATCACAGTCATACAATAACAATCATACAATAACAATCATATAATCACAATCATACTATCACAATCATACAATCACAATCATACAATCACAATCATACAATCACAATCAAGGAATCACAATCATACAATCACAATCATACAATCACAATCAAGGAATCACAATCATACAATCACAATCATACAATCGCAAGCATACAATCACAATCATACAATCTCAATCATACAATCACAATCATACAATCATAATCATACAATTAGAATCATACATCACAATCATACAATCACAATCATACAATCGCAATCATACAATTACAATATCCCAAATACAATCTCCCAAATACAATCATACAATCACAATCATACAATCGCAAGCATACAATCACAATCATACAATCTCAATCATACAATCACAATCATACAATCATAATCATACAATTACAATCATACATCACAATCATACAATCACAATCATACTATCGCAATCATACAATCACAATCACACAATCACAATCGTACATTCACAATCATACAATCACAATCATACAATCACAATCATACAATCACAATCATACAATCTCAATCATACAATCACAATCATACAATCATAATCATACAATTACAATCATACATCACAATCATACAATCACAATCATACAATCGCAATCATACAATTACAATATCCCAAATACAATCTCCCAAATACAATCACCCAAATACAATCATACAATCACAATCATACAATCATAATCACACAATCACAATCATACAATCACAATCATACAATTGCAATCATACTACCACAATCATACAATCACAATCATACAATCACAATCATACAATCGCAATCATACAATCACAATCATACAATCACAATCATACAATCACAATCATACAATCACAATCATACAATCGCATTCATACAATCGCAATCATACAATCACAATCATACAATCGCAATCATACAATTACAATCATACAATCACAATCATACAATCGCAATCATACAATCGCAATCATAAAATCACAATCATACAATCTCAATCATACAATCACAATCATACAACCACAATCAGACAATCACAATCATACAATCACAATCATACAATCACAATCATACAATCACAATTATGCAATCACAATCATACAATCGCATTCATACAATCGCATTCATACAATCGCAATCATACAATCATAATCATACAATCACAATCGTACAATCACAATCATACAATCACAATCATACATTCAAAATCATGCAATCACAATCATACAATCACAATCATGCAATCACAATCATACAATCAGAATCATACAATCACAATCATACAATCGCAATCATACAATCACAATCATACAATCGCAATCATACAATTACAATCTCCCAAATACAATCTCCCAAATACAATCTCCCAGATACAATCATACAATCACAATCATACAATCACAATCATACAATCATAATCATACAATTACAATCATACATCACAATCATACAATCACAATCATACAATCGCAATCATACAATTACAATATCCCAAATACAATCTCCCAAATACAATCATACAATCACAATCATACAATCACAATCATACAATCACAATCATACAATCACAATCATGCAATCACAATCATACAATCACAATCATACAATCGCATTCATACAACCGCAATCATACAATCACAATCATACAATCGCAATCATACAATTACAATCTCCCAAATACAATCTCCCAAATACAATCACCCAAATACAATCATACAATCACAATCATACAATCATAATCATACAATCACAATCATACAATCACAATCATACAATCACAATCATGCAATCACAATCATACAATCACAATCATACAATCACAATCATACAATCACAATCATACAATCACAATCATACAATCACATTCATACAATCACAATCATACAATCGCAATCATACAATCGCATTCATACAATCGCATTCATACAATCGCAATCATACAATCATAATCATACAATCACAATCGTACAATCACAATCATACAATCACAATCATACATTCAAAATCATGCAATCACAATCATACAATCACAATCATGCAATCACAATCATACAATCAGAATCATACAATCACAATCATACAATCGCAATCATACAATTACAATCTCCCAAATACAATCTCCCAAATACAATCTCCCAAATACAATCTCCCAACTACAATCTCCCAAATACAATCATACAATCACAATCATAAAATCACAATCACACAATCATAATCACACAATTACAATCATACATCACAATCCTACAATCACAATCATACAATCGCAATCATACAATCACAATCATACAATCGCAATCATACAATTACAATCTCCCAAATACAATCTCCCAAATACAATCTCCCACATACAATCATACAATCACAATCATACAATCACAATCATACAATCACAATCATACAATCACAATCATGCAATCATAATCATACAATCACAATCATACAATCACAATCATACAACCACAATCATACAATCGCAATCATACATTCAAAATCATGCAATCACAATCATACAATCACAATCATGCAATCACAATCATACAATCAGAATCATAAAATCACAATCATTCAATAACAATCGTACAATCACAATCGTACGATCACAATCGCACAACCACAATCAGACAATCACACTCATACAATCACAATCATACAACCACAATCATACAATCACAATCATTCTATCACAATCATACAATCACAATCATACTATCACAATCGTACAATCACAATCGTGCAATCACAATCGCACAACCACAATCAGACAATCACAATCATACAATCACAATCATACAATCACAATCATACAATCACAATCATACTTTCACAATCATACTATCACCATCATACAATCACAATCATACAATCACAGTCATACAATAACAATCATATAATCACAATCATACTATCACAATCATACAATCACAATCATACAATCACAATCATATAATCACAATCATACAATCACAATCATACAATCACAATCATACAATCACAATCAAAGAATCACAATCATACAATCACAATCATACAATCGCAAGCATACAATCACAATCGTACAATCTCAATCATACAATCACAATCATACAATCACAATAATACAATCATAATCATACAATTACAATCATACATCACAATCATACAATCGCAATCATACAATTACAATATCCCAAATACAATCATACAATCACAATCATACAATGACAATCATACAATCACAATCATACAATCACAATCATACTTTCACAATCATAAAATCACAATCATACAATCACAATCATACAATCACAGTCATACAATCACAGTCATACAATCACAATCATACTATCACAATCATACAATCACAGCCATACAATCACAATCATACAATCACAATCATACTATCACAATCATACAATCACAATCATACTATCACAATCGTACAATCACAATCGTGCAATCACAATCGCACAACCACAATCAGACAATCACAATCATACAATCACAATCATACAATCACAATCATACAATCACAATCATACAATCACAATCATACTTTCACAATCATACTATCACAATCATACAATCACAATCATACAATAACAGTCATACAATAACAATCATATAATCACAATCATACTATCACAATCATACAATCACAATCATACAATCACAATCATATAATCACAATCATACAATCACAATCATACAATCACAATCATACAATCACAATCATACAATCGCAAGCATACAATCACAATCGTACAATCTCAATCATTCAATCACAATCATACAATCACAATAATACAATCATAATCATACAATTACAATCATACATCACAATCATACAATCACAATCATACAATCACAATCATACGTTCACAATCATACTATCACAATCATACAATCACAATCATACAAACACAATCATACAATCGCAATCATACAATTACAATATCCCAAATACAATCATACAATCACAATCATACAATCACAATCATACAATCACAATCATACAATCACAATCATACTTTCACAATCATAAAATCACAATCATACAATCACAATCATACAATCACAGTCATACAATCACAGTCATACAATCACAATCATACTATCACAATCATACAATCACAATCATACAATCACAATCGTACATTCACAATCATACAATCACAATCATACAATCACATTCATACAATCGCAAGCATACAATCACAATCATACAATCTCAATCATACAATCACAATCATACAATCATAATCATACAATTACAATCATACATCACAATCATACAATCACAATCATACAATCGCAATCATACAATTACAATATCCCAAATACAATCTCCCAAATACAATCATACAATCACAATCATACAATCACAATCATACAATCACAATCATACAATCACAATCATACAATCGCATTCATACAATCGCAATCATACAATCACAATCATACAATCGCAATCATACAATTACAATCTCCCAAATACAATCTCCCAAATACAATCACCCAAATACAATCATACAATCACAATCATACAATCATAATCATACTATCACAATCATACAATCACAATCATACAATCACAATCATACAATCACAATCATACATTCAAAATCATGCAATCACAATCATACAATCACAATCATGCAATCACAATCATACAATCATAATCATGCAATCACAATCATACAATCACAATCGTACAATCACAATCGTACAATCACAATCGCACAACCACAATCAGACAATTACAATCATACAATCACAATCATACAATCACAATCATACAATCACAATCATACAATCACAATCATACAATCACAATCATACAATCACAATCATACAATCACAAAAATACAATCATAATCATACAATCACAATCATACAATCGCAATCATACAATCACAATCATACAATCATAATCATGCAATCACAATCATACGATCGCAATCATACAATCACAATCATACCATCACAATCATACAATCAGAATCATACAATCATAATCATACAATTACAATCATACATCACAATCATACAATCACAATCATACAATCGCAATCATACAATCACAATCATACAATCGCAATCATACAATTACAATCTCCCAAATACAATCTCCCAAATACAATCTCCCAGATACAATCATACAATCACATTCATACAATCACAATCATACAATCATAATCATACAATTACAATCATACATCACAATCATACAATCACAATCATACAATCGCAATCATACAATCGCAATCATACAATTACAATCTCCCAAATAAATCTCCCAAATACAATCTCCCAAATACAATCTCCCAAATACATTCATACAATCACAATCATACAATCACAATCATACAATCACAATCATACAATCACAATCGTACTATCACAATCATACAATCTCAATCATACAATCACAATCATACAATCAGAATCATACAACCACAATCATACAATCACAATCATACAACCACAATCAGACAATCACAATCATACAATCACAATCATACAATCACAATCACACAATCGCAAGCATACAATCACAATCATACAATCTCAATCATACAATCACAATCATACAATCATAATCATACAATCACAATCATACTATCACAATCATACAATCACAATCATACAATCACAATCACACAATCGCAAGCATACAATCACAATCATACAATCTCAATCATACAATCACAATCATACAATCATAATCATACAATTACAATCATACATCACAAACATACAATCACAATCATACGATCGCAATCATACAATTACAATATCCCAAATACAATCTCCCAAATACAATCACCCAAATACAATCATACAATCACAATCATACAATCATAATCATACAATCACAATCATACAATCACAATCATACAATCACAATCATACAATCACAATCATACAATCACAATCATACAATCACAATCATACAATCACAATCATACAATCGCATTCATACAATCGCAATCATACAATCACAATCATACAATCGCAATCATACAATTACAATCTCCCAAATACAATCTCCCAAATACAATCACCCAAATACAATCATACAATCACAATCATACAATCATAATCATACAATCACAATCATACAATCACAATCATACAATCACAATCATACAATCACAATCATACAATCACAATCATACAATCACAATCATACAATCACAATCATACAATCACAATCATACAATCACAATCATACAATCACAATCATACATTCAAAATCATGCAATCACAATCATACAATCACAATCATGCAATCACAATCATACAATCATAATCATGCAATCACAATCATACAATCACAATCGTACAATCACAATCGCACAACCACAATCATACAATCACAATCGTACAATCACAATCATACATTCAAAATCATGCAATCACAATCATACAATCACAATCATGCAATCGCAATCATACAATCACAATCATACAATCACAATCATACAATCACAATCATACAATCACAATCATACAATCACAATCAGACAATCACAATCATACAATCACAATCATACAATCACAACCATACAATCACAATCATACAATCACAATCATGCAATCACAATCATACACTCAAAATCATGCAATCACAATCATACAATCACAATCATGCAATCACAATCATACAATCATAGTCATACAATCACAATCCTACAATCACAATCGTACAATCACAATCGTACAATCACAATTGCACAACCACAATCAGTCATTCACAATCATACAATCACAATCATACAATCACTATCATACAATCACAATCATACAATCACAATCATACTTTCACAATCATACAATCACAATCATACAATCACAATCATACAATCACAGTCATACAATCACAATCATGCAATCACAATCATACTATCACAATCATACAATCACAATCATACAATCACAATCATACAATCACAATCATACAATCAAAATCATACAATCACAATCATACAATCACAATCAAAGACTCACAATCATACAATCACAATCATACAATCGCAAGCATACAATCACAATCATACAATCTCAATCATACAATCACAATCATACAATCATAATCATACAATTACAATCATACATCACACTCATACAATCACAATCACACAATCGCAATCATACAATTACAATATCCCAAATACAATCTCCCAAATACAATCATACAATCACAATCATACAATCACAATCATACAATCACAATCATACAATCGCAATCATACAATTACAATATCCCAAATACAATCTCCCAAATACAATCATACAATCACAATCATACAATCACAATCATACAATCATAATCATACAATTACAATCAGACATCACAATCATACAATCACAATCATACAATCGCAATCATACAATCACAATTATGCAATCACAATCATACAATCGCATTCATACAATCGTAATCATACAATCACAATCATACAATCACAATCATACAATCACAATCATAAAATCACAAAAATACAAACTTAATCATACAATCACAATCATACAGTCACAATCATACAATCACAATCATACAATCATAATCATACAATCACAATCATACGATCGCAATCATACAATCACAATCATACCATCACAATCATACAATCACAATCATACAATCATAATCATACAATTACAATCATACATCACAATCATACAATCGCAATCATACAATCGCAATCATACAATCGCAATCATACAATTACAGTATCCCAAATACAATCTCGCAAATACAATCATACAATCACAATCATACAATCACAATCATGCAATCACAATCATACAATCGCAATCATACAATTACAATATCCCAAATACAATCTCCCAAATACAATCATACAATCACAATCACACAATCACAATCATACAATCATAATCATACAATTACAATCATACATCACAATCATACAATCACAATCATACTATCACAATCATACAATCACAATCATACAATCACAATCATACAATCACAATCATACAATCACAATCATACAATCACAATCATACAATCACAACCATACAATCACATACATACAATCATAATCATACAATTACAATCATACATCACAATCATACAATCACAATCATACAATCGCAATCATACAATCACAATCATACAGTCGCAATCATACAATTACAATCTCCCAAATACAATCTCCCAAATACAATCTCCCAAATACAATCATACAATCACAATCATACAATCACAATCATACAATCACAATCATACAATCACAATCATACTATCACAATCAGACAATCACAATCATACAATCACAATCATACAATCACAATCATACAATCATATTCATACAATCACACTCATACAATCACAATCATACAATCACAATCATACAATCATAATCATACAATCACAATCCTACAATCACAATCGTACAATCACAATCGTACAATCACAATCGTACAATCACAATCGCACAACCACAATCAGTCAATCACAATCATACAATCACAATCATACAATCACAATCATACAATCACAATCATACTTTCACAATCATACAATCACAATCATACAATCACAATCATACAATCACAATCAGACAATCACAATCATACAATCACAATCATACAATCACAATCATACAATCACAATCATACAATCACAATCATGCAATCACAATCATACACTCAAAATCATGCAATCACAATCATACAATCACAATCATGCAACCACAATCATACAATCATAATCATACAATCACAATCCTACAATCACAATCGTACAATCACAATCGTACAATCACAATCGCACAACCACAATCAGTCATCACAATCATACAATCACAATCATACAATCACAATCATACAATCACAATCATACAATCACAATCATACAATCACAATCATACTTTCACAATCATACAATCACAATCATACAATCACAATCATACAATCACAATCATACAATCACAGTCATACAATCACAATCATGCAATCACAAACATACAATCATAATCATACAATTACAATCATACATCACAAACATACAATCACAATCATACGATCGCAATCATACAATTACAATATCCCAAATACAATCTCCCAAATACAATCACCCAAATACAATCATACAATCACAATCATACAATCATAATCATACAATCACAATCATACAATCACAATCATACAATCACAATCATACAATCACAATCATACAATCACAATCATACAATCACAATCATACAATCACAATCATACAATCACAATCATACAATCGCATTCATACAATCGCAATCATACAATCACAATCATACAATCGCAATCATACAATTACAATCTCCCAAATACAATCTCCCAAATACAATCACCCAAATACAATCATACAATCACAATCATACAATCATAATCATACAATCACAATCATACAATCACAATCATACAATCACAATCATACAATCACAATCATACAATCACAATCATACAATCACAATCATACATTCAAAATCATGCAATCACAATCATACAATCACAATCATGCAATCACAATCATACAATCATAATCATGCAATCACAATCATACAATCACAATCGTACAATCACAATCGCACAACCACAATCATACAATCATAATCATAGAATCACAATCATACTTTCACAATCATACAATCACAATCATACAATCATAATCATACAATCACAATCATACAATCACAATCATACAATCACAATCATACAATCGCAATCATACAATCGCAATCATACAATCACAATCATACAACCTCAATCATACAATCACAATCATACAACCACAATCAGGCAATCACAATCATACAATCACAATCATACAATCACAATTATGCAATCACAATCATACAATCGCATTCATACAATCGCAATCATACAATCACAATCATACAATCACAATCATACAATCACAATCATAAAATCACAAAAATACAAACTTAATCATACAATCACAATCATACAATCGCAATCATACAATCACAATCATACAATCACAATCATACAATCACAATCATACGATCGCAATCATACAATCACAAACATACCATCACAATTATACAATCACAATCATACAATCATAATCATACAATTACAATCATACATCACAATCATACAATCACAATCATACAATCGCAATCATACAATTACAATATCCCAAATACAATCTCCCAAATACAATCATACAATCACAATCATACATACACAATCATACAATCACAATCATACAGTCACAATCATACTATCACAATCATACAATCACAATCATACAATCACAATCATACAATCACAATCATACAATCACAATCATACAATCACAATCATACAATCGCAATCATACAATCACAATCATACAGTCGCAATCATACAATTACAATCTCCCAAATACAATCTCCCAAATACAATCTCCCAAATACAATCTCCCAAATACAATCATACAATCACAATCATACAATCACAATCATACAATCACAATCATACAATCACAATCATACTATCACAATCATACAATCACAATCATACAATCACAATCATACAATCACAATCATACAATCACAATCTTACAATCACAATCATACAATCACAATCGTACAATCACAATCATACATTCAAAATCATGCAATCACAATCATACAATCACAATCATGCAATCGCAATCATACAATCACAATCATACAATCACAATCATACAATCACAGTCATACAATCACAATCATGCAATCACAATCATACTATCACAATCATACAGTCACAATCATACAATCACAATCATACATTCAAAATCATGCAATCACAATCATACAATCACAATCATGCAATCACAATCATACAATCATAATCATGCAATCACAATCATACAATCACAATCGTACAATCACAATCGCACAACCACAATCATACAATCACAATCGTACAATCACAATCATACATTCAAAATCATGCAATCACAATCATACAATCACAATCATGCAATCGCAATCATACAATCACAATCATACAATCACAATCATACAATCACAATCATACAATCACAATCATACAATCACAATCAGACAATCACAATCATACAATCACAATCATACAATCACAACCATACAATCACAATCATACAATCACAATCATGCAATCACAATCATACACTCAAAATCATGCAATCACAATCATACAATCACAATCATGCAATCACAATCATACAATCATAGTCATACAATCACAATCCTACAATCACAATCGTACAATCACAATCGTACAATCACAATTGCACAACCACAATCAGTCATTCACAATCATACAATCACAATCATACAATCACTATCATACAATCACAATCATACAATCACAATCATACTTTCACAATCATACAATCACAATCATACAATCACAATCATACAATCACAGTCATACAATCACAATCATGCAATCACAATCATACTATCACAATCATACAATCACAATCATACAATCACAATCATACAATCACAATCATACAATCAAAATCATACAATCACAATCATACAATCACAATCAAAGACTCACAATCATACAATCACAATCATACAATCGCAAGCATACAATCACAATCATACAATCTCAATCATACAATCACAATCATACAATCATAATCATACAATTACAATCATACATCACACTCATACAATCACAATCACACAATCGCAATCATACAATTACAATATCCCAAATACAATCTCCCAAATACAATCATACAATCACAATCATACAATCACAATCATACAATCACAATCATACAATCGCAATCATACAATTACAATATCCCAAATACAATCTCCCAAATACAATCATACAATCACAATCATACAATCACAATCATACAATCATAATCATACAATTACAATCAGACATCACAATCATACAATCACAATCATACAATCGCAATCATACAATCACAATTATGCAATCACAATCATACAATCGCATTCATACAATCGTAATCATACAATCACAATCATACAATCACAATCATACAATCACAATCATAAAATCACAAAAATACAAACTTAATCATACAATCACAATCATACAGTCACAATCATACAATCACAATCATACAATCATAATCATACAATCACAATCATACGATCGCAATCATACAATCACAATCATACCATCACAATCATACAATCACAATCATACAATCATAATCATACAATTACAATCATACATCACAATCATACAATCGCAATCATACAATCGCAATCATACAATCGCAATCATACAATTACAGTATCCCAAATACAATCTCGCAAATACAATCATACAATCACAATCATACAATCACAATCATGCAATCACAATCATACAATCGCAATCATACAATTACAATATCCCAAATACAATCTCCCAAATACAATCATACAATCACAATCACACAATCACAATCATACAATCATAATCATACAATTACAATCATACATCACAATCATACAATCACAATCATACTATCACAATCATACAATCACAATCATACAATCACAATCATACAATCACAATCATACAATCACAATCATACAATCACAATCATACAATCGCAATCATACAATCGCAATCATACAATCACAATCATACAACCTCAATCATACAATCACAATCATACAACCACAATCAGGCAATCACAATCATACAATCACAATCATACAATCACAATTATGCAATCACAATCATACAATCGCATTCATACAATCGCAATCATACAATCACAATCATACAATCACAATCATACAATCACAATCATAAAATCACAAAAATACAAACTTAATCATACAATCACAATCATACAATCGCAATCATACAATCACAATCATACAATCACAATCATACAATCACAATCATACGATCGCAATCATACAATCACAAACATACCATCACAATTATACAATCACAATCATACAATCATAATCATACAATTACAATCATACATCACAATCATACAATCACAATCATACAATCGCAATCATACAATTACAATATCCCAAATACAATCTCCCAAATACAATCATACAATCACAATCATACATACACAATCATACAATCACAATCATACAGTCACAATCATACTATCACAATCATACAATCACAATCATACAATCACAATCATACAATCACAATCATACAATCACAATCATACAATCACAATCATACAATCGCAATCATACAATCACAATCATACAGTCGCAATCATACAATTACAATCTCCCAAATACAATCTCCCAAATACAATCTCCCAAATACAATCTCCCAAATACAATCATACAATCACAATCATACAATCACAATCATACAATCACAATCATACAATCACAATCATACTATCACAATCATACAATCACAATCATACAATCACAATCATACAATCACAATCATACAATCACAATCTTACAATCACAATCATACAATCACAATCGTACAATCACAATCATACATTCAAAATCATGCAATCACAATCATACAATCACAATCATGCAATCGCAATCATACAATCACAATCATACAATCACAATCATACAATCACAGTCATACAATCACAATCATGCAATCACAATCATACTATCACAATCATACAATCACAATCATACAATCACAATCATACAATCACAATCATACAATCAAAATCATACAATCACAATCATACAATCACAATCAAAGAATCACAATCATACAATCACAATCATACAATCGCAAGCATACAATCACAATCATACAATCTCAATCATACAATCACAATCATACAATCATAATCATACAATTACAATCATACATCACACTCATACAATCACAATCATACAATCGCAATCATACAATTACAATATCCCAAATACAATCTCCCAAATACAATCATACAATCACAATCATACAATCACAATCATACAATCACAATCATACAATCACAATCATACAATCGCAATCATACAATTACAATATCCCAAATACAATCTCCCAAATACAATCATACAATCACAATCATACAATCACAATCATACAATCACAATCATACAATCACAATCATACAATCGCAATCATACAATTACAATATCCCAAATACAATCTCCCAAATACAATCATACAATCACAATCACACAATCACAATCATACAATCATAATCATACAATTACAATCATACAATCACAATCATACAATCACAATCATACAATCACAATCATACTATCACAATCAGACAATCACAATCATACAATCACAATCATACAATCACAATCATACAATCACAATCATACAATCACAATCATACAATCACAATCATACAATCACAATCATACAATCACAATCATACAATCACAATCATACATTCAAAATCATGCAATCACAATCATACAATCACAATCATACAATCACAATCATACAATCACAATCATACAATCACAATCATACAATCGCAATCATACAATCACAATCATACATTCAAAATCATGCAATCACACTCATACAATCACAATCATACAATCACAATCATACAATCATAATCATACAATCACAATCCTACAATCACAATCGTACAATCACAATCGTACAATCACAATCGTACAATCACAATCGCACAACCACAATCAGTCAATCACAATCATACAATCACAATCATACAATCACAATCATACAATCACAATCATACAATCACAATCATACAATCACAATCATACTTTCACAATCATACAATCACAATCATACAATCACAATCATGCTATCACAATCATACACTCAAAATCATGCAATCACAATCATACAATCACAATCATGCAACCACAATCATACAATCATAATCATACAATCACAATCCTACAATCACAATCGTACAATCACAATCGTACAATCACAATCGCACAACCACAATCAGTCATCACAATCATACAATCACAATCATACAATCACAATCATACAATCACAATCATACAATCGCAATCATACTTTCACAATCATACAATCACAATCATACAATCACAATCATACAATCACAGTCATACAATCACAATCATGCAATCACAATCATACAATCATAATCATACAATTACAATCATACATCACAAACATACAATCACAATCATACGATCGCAATCATACAATTACAATATCCCAAATACAATCTCCCAAATACAATCACCCAAATACAATCATACAATCACAATCATACAATCATAATCATACAATCACAATCATACAATCACAATCATACAATCGCATTCATACAATCGCAATCATACAATCACAATCATACAATCGCAATCATACAATTACAATCTCCCAAATACAATCTCCCAAATACAATCACCCAAATACAATCATACAATCACAATCATACAATCATAATCATACAATCACAATCATACAATCACAATCATACAATCACAATCATACAATCACAATCATACAATCACAATCATACAATCACAATCATACAATCACAATCATACAATCACAATCATACATTCAAAATCATGCAATCACAATCGTACAATCACAATCATGCAATCACAATCATACAATCATAATCATGCAATCACAATCATACAATCACAATCGTACAATCACAATCGCACAACCACAATCATACAATCATAATCATACAATCACAATCATACTTTCACAATCATACAATCACAATCATACAATCACAATCATACAATCACAATCATACAATCACAATCATACAATCGCAATCATACAATCGCAATCATACAATCGCAATCATACAATCGCAATCATACAATCACAATCATACAATCTCAATCATACAATCACAATCATACAACCACAATCAGACAATCACAATCATACAATCACAATCATACAATCACAATTATGCAATCACAATCATACAATCGCATTCATACAATCGCAATCATACAATCACAATCATACAATCACAATCATACAATCACAATCATACAATCACAATCATAAAATCACAAAAATACAAACTTAATCATACAATCACAATCATACAATCGCAATCATACAATCACAATCGTACAATCATAATCATACAATCACAATCATACGATCGCAATCATACAATCACAAACATACCATCACAATCATACAATCACAATCATACAATCATAATCATACAATTACAATCATACATCACAATCATACAATCACAATCATACAATCGCAATCATACAATTACAATATCCCAAATACAATCTCCCAAATACAATCATACAATCACAATCATACATACACAATCATACAATCAGAATCATACAATCACAATCATACAATCACAATCATACAATCATAATCATGCAATTACAATCATACATCACAATCATACAATCACAATCATACGATCGCAATCATACAATTACAATATCCCAAATACAATCTCCCAAATACAATCATCCAAATACAATCATACAATCACAATCATACAATCATAATCATACAATCACAATCATACAATCACAATCATACAATCACAATCATACAATCACAATCATACAATCACAATCATACAATCACAATCATACAATCACAATCATACAATCACAATCATACTATCGCAATCATACAATCACAATCATACAATCACAATCATACAATCACAATCATACAATCACAATCGTACAATCACAATCATACATTCAAAATCATGTAATCACAATCATACAATCACAAACATGCAATCGCAATCATACAATCACAATCATACAATCACAATCATACAATCACAATCATACAATCACAATCATACAATCACAATCATACAATCACAATCAGACAATCACAATCATACAATCACAATCATACAATCACAATCATACAATCACAATCATACAATCACAATCATGCAATCACAATCATACACTCAAAATCATGCAATCACAATCATACAATCACAATCATGCAATCACAATCATACAATCATAGTCATACAATCACAATCCTACAATCACAATCGTACAATCACAATCGTACAATCACAATTGCACAACCACAATCAGTCAATCACAATCATACAATCACAATCATACAATCACTATCGTACAATCACAATCATACAATCACAATCATACTTTCACAATCATACAATCACAATCATACAATCACAATCATACAATCACAGTCATACAATCACAATCATGCAATCACAATCATACTATCACAATCATACAATCACAATCATACAATCACAATCATACAATCACAATCATACAATCACAATCATACAATCAAAATCATACAATCACAATCATACAATCACAATCATAAAATCACAAAAATACAAACTTAATCATACAATCACAATCATACAGTCACAATCATACAATTACAATCATACAATCATAATCATACAATCACAATCATACGATCGCAATCATACAATCACAATCATACCATCACAATCATACAATCACAATCATACAATCATAATCATACAATTACAATCATACATCACAATCATACAATCACAATCATACAATCGCAATCATACAATCACAATATCCCAAATACAATCTCCCAAATACAATCATACAATCACAATCATACATACACAATCATACAATCACAATCATACAATCGCAATCATACAATCGCAATCATACAATCGCAATCATACAATTACAGTATCCCAAATACAATCTCGCAAATACAATCATACAATCACAATCATACAATCACAATCATACAATCACAATCATACAATCACAATCATACAATCGCAATCATACAATTACAATATCCCAAATACAATCTCCCAAATACAATCATACAATCACAATCATACAATCACAATCATACAATCATAACCATACAATTACAATCATACATCACAATCATACAATCACAATCATACTATCACAATCATACAATCACAATCATACAATCACAATCATACAATCACAATCATACAATCACAATCATACAATCACAACCATACAATCACAATCATACAATCATAATCATACAATCACAATCATACAATCACAATCATACAATCACAATCATACAATCACAATCATACAATCACAATCATGCAATCACAATCATACACTCAAAATCATGCAATCACAATCATACATCACAATCATACAATCACAATCATACAATCGCAATCATACAATCACAATCATACAGTCGCAATCATACAATTACAATCTCCCAAATACAATCTCCCAAATACAATCTCCCAAATACAATCTCCCAAATACAATCATACAATCACAATCATACAATCACAATCATACAATCACAATCATACAATCACAATCATACTATCACAATCATACAATCACAATCATACAATCACAATCATACAATCACAATCATACAATCACAATCATACAATCACAATCATACAATCACAATCATACAATCACAATCATACAATCACAATCATACATTCAAAATCATGCAATCACAATCATACAATCACAATCATACAATCACAATCATACAATCACAATCATACAATCACAATCATACAATCGCAATCATACAATCACAATCATACATTCAAAATCATGCAATCACACTCATACAATCACAATCATACAATCACAATCATACAATCATAATCATACAATCACAATCCTACAATCACAATCGTACAATCACAATCGTACAATCACAATCGTACAATCACAATCGCACAACCACAATCAGTCAATCACAATCATACAATCACAATCATACAATCACAATCATACAATCACAATCATACAATCACAATCATACTTTCACAATCATACAATCACAATCATACAATCACAATCATACAATCACAATCAGACAATCACAATCATACAATTACAATCATACAATCACAATCATACAATCACAATCATACAATCACAATCATGCAATCACAATCATACACTCAAAATCATGCAATCACAATCATACAATCACAATCATGCAACCACAATCATACAATCATAATCATACAATCACAATCCTACAATCACAATCGTACAATCACAATCGTACAATCACAATCGCACAACCACAATCAGTCATCACAATCATACAATCACAATCATACAATCACAATCATACAATCACAATCATACAATCACAATCATACTTTCACAATCATACAATCACAATCATACAATCACAATCATACAATCACAGTCATACAATCACAATCATGCAATCACAATCATACAATCACAATCATACAATCGCATTCATACAATCGCAATCATACAATCACAATCATACAATCGCAATCATACAATTACAATCTCCCAAATACAATCTCCCAAATACAATCACCCAAATACAATCATACAATCACAATCATACAATCATAATCATACAATCACAATCATACAATCACAATCATACAATCACAATCATACAATCACAATCATACAATCGCAATCATACAATCGCAATCATACAATCACAATCATACAATCTCAATCATACAATCACAATCATACAACCACAATCAGACAATCACAATCATACAATCACAATCATACAATCACAATTATGCAATCACAATCATACAATCGCATTCATACAATCGCAATCATACAATCACAATCATACAATCACAATCATAAAATCACAAAAATACAAACTTAATCATACAATCACAATCATACAATCGCAATCATACAATCACAATCATACAATCATAATCATACAATCACAATCATACGATCGCAATCATACAATCACAATCATACCATCACAATCATACAATCACAATCATACAATCATAATCATACAATTACAATCATACATCACAATCATACAATCACAATCATACAATCGCAATCATACAATTACAATATCCCAAATACAATCTCCCAAATACAATCATACAATCACAATCATACATACAAAATCATACAATCACAATCATACAATCACAATCATACAATCATAATCATGCAATTACAATCATACATCACAATCATACAATCACAATCATACAATCACAATCATACAATCACAATCAGACAATCACAATCATACTTTCACAATCATACAATCACAATCATACAATCACAATCATACAATCACAGTCATACAATCACAATCATGCAATCACAATCATACTATCACAATCATACAATCACAATCATACAATCACAATCATACAATCACAATCATACAATCGCAATCATACAATTACAATATCCCAAATACAATCTCCCAAATACAATCATACAATCACAATCATACAATCACAATCATACAATCATAATCATACAATTACAATCAGACATCACAATCATACAATCACAATCATACAATCACAATCATACAACCACAATCATACATTCAAAATCATGCAATCACAATCATACAATCACAATCATGCAATCACAATCATACAATCACAATCATACTATCACAATCATACAATCACAATCATACAATCACAATCATACAATCACAATCATACAATCACAATCATACAATCACAATCATACAATCACAATCATACAATCACAATCGTACAATCACAATCATACATTCAAAATCATGCAATCACAATCATACAATCACAATCATGCAATCGCAATAATACATTCACAATCATACAATCACAATCATACATTCAAAATCATGCAATCACAATCATACAATCACAATCATGCAATCACAATCATACAACCATAATCATGCAATCACAATCATACAATCACAATCGTACAATCACAATCGTACAATCACAATCGCACAACCACAATCATACAATCATAATCATACAATCACAATCATACTTTCACAATCATACAATCACAATCATACAATCACAATCATACAATCACAATCATACAATCACAATCATACAATCACAATCATACAATCGCAATCATACAATCGCAATCATACAATCGCAATCATACAATCGCAATCATACAATCGCAATCATACAATCTCAATCATACAATCTCAATCATACAATCACAATCATACAATCACAATCATACAATCATAATCATACAATTACAATCATACATCACAATCATACAATCACAATCATACAATCGCAATCATACAATCACAATCATACAGTCGCAATCATACAATTACAATCTCCCAAATACAATCTCCCAAATACAATCTCCCAAATACAATCATACAATCACAATCATACAATCACAATCATACAATCACAATCATACAATCACAATCATACTATCACAATCATACAATCACAATCATACAATCACAATCATACAATCACAATCATACAATCACAATCATACAATCACAATCATACAATCACAATCATACAATCACAATCGTACAATCACAATCATACATTCAAAATCATGCAATCACAATCATACAATCACAATCATGCAATCGCAATCATACAATCACAATCATACAATCACAATCATACAATCACAATCATACAATCGCAATCATACAATCGCAATCATACAATCACAATCATACAATCACAATCATACTATCACAATCATACAATCACAATCATACAATCACAATCATACAATCACAATCATACAATCACAATCATACAATCACAATCATACAATCACAATCATACAATCACAATCATACAATCACAATCATACAATCACAATCATACAATCACAATCATACAATCACAATCATACATTCAAAATCATGCAATCACAATCATACAATCACAATCATGCAATCACAATCATACAACCATAATCATGCAATCACAATCATACAATCACAATCGTACAATCACAATCGTACAATCACAATCGCAAACCACAATCATACAATCACAATCATACTTTCACAATCATACAATCACAATCATACAATCACAATCATACAATCACAATCATACAATCACAATCATACAATCACAATCATACAATCACAATCATAAAATCACGAAAATACAAACTTAATCATACAATCACAATCATACAATCGCAATCATACAATCACAATCATACAATCATAATCATACAATCACAATCATACGATCGCAATCATACAATCACAATCATACCATCACAATCATACAATCACAATCATACAATCATAATCATACTATCACAATCGTACAATCACAATCATACAATCACAACCATACAATCACAATCATACAATCACAATCATACAATCACAATCATACAATCACAATCATACAATCACAATCGTACAATCACAATCATACATTCAAAATCATGCAATCACAATCATACAATCACAATCATGCAATCGCAATCATACATTCACAATCATACAATCACAATCATACAATCACAATCATACAATCACAATCATACAATCACAATCAGACAATCACAATCATACAATCACAATCATACAATCACAATCATACAATCACAATCATACAATCACAATCATGCAATCACAATCATACACTCAAAATCATGCAATCACAATCATACAATCACAATCATGCAATCACAATCATACAATCATAGTCATACAATCACAATCCTACAATCACAATCGTACAATCACAATCGTACAATCACAATTGCACAACCACAATCAGTCAATCACAATCATACAATCACAATCATACAATCACTATCATACAATCACAATCATACAATCACAATCATACTTTCACAATCATACAATCACAATCATACAATCACAATCATACAATCACAGTCATACAATCACAATCATGCAATCACAATCATACTATCACAATCATACAATCACAATCATACAATCACAATCATACAATCGCAATCATACAATTACAATATCCCAAATACAATCTCCCAAATACAATCATACAATCACAATCATACAATCACAATCATACAATCATAATCATACAATTACAATCAGACATCACAATCATACAATCACAATCATACAATCGCAATCATACAATCACAATCATACAATCGCAATCATACAATCACAATTATGCAATCACAATCATACAATCGCATTCATACAATCGCAATCATACAATCACAATCATACAATCACAATCATACAATCACAATCATAAAATCACAAAAATACAAACTTAATCATACAATCACAATCATACAGTCACAATCATACAATCACAATCATACAATCATAATCATACAACCACAATCATACGATCGCAATCATACAATCACAATCATACCATCACAATCATACAATCACAATCATACAATCATAATCATACAATTACAATCATACATCACAATCATACAATCACAATCATACAATCGCAATCATACAATCACAATATCCCAAATACAATCTCCCAAATACAATCATACAATCACAATCATACATACACAATCATACAATCACAATCATACAATCGCAATCATACAATCGCAATCATACAATCGCAATCATACAATTACAGTATCCCAAATACAATCTCGCAAATACAATCATACAATCACAATCATACAATCACAATCATACAATCACAATCATACAATCACAATCATACAATCACAATCATACAATCGCAATCATACAATTACAATATCCCAAATACAATCTCCCAAATACAATCATACAATCACAATCATACAATCATAATCATACAATCACAATCATACAATCACAATCATACAATCACAATCATACAATCACAATCATACAATCACAATCATACAATCACAATCACACAATCACAATCGTGCATTCACAATCATACAATCACAATCATACAATCACAATCATACAATCACAATCATACAATCTCAATCATACAATCACAATCATACAATCATAATCATACAATCACAATCCTACAATCACAATCGTACAATCACAATCGTACAATCACAATCGCACAACCACAATCAGTCAATCACAATCATACAATCACAATCATACAATCACAATCATACAATCACAATCATACAATCACAATCATACTTTCACAATCATACAATCACAATCATACAATCACAATCATACAATCACAATCAGACAATCACAATCATACAATTACAATCATACAATCACAATCATACAATCACAATCATACAATCACAATCATGCAATCACAATCATACACTCAAAATCATGCAATCACAATCATACAATCACAATCATGCAACCACAATCATACAATCATAATCATACAATCACAATCCTACAATCACAATCGTACAATCACAATCGTACAATCACAATCGCACAACCACAATGAGTCATCACAATCATACAATCACAATCATACAATCACAATCATACAATCACAATCATACAATCACAATCATACTTTCACAATCATACAATCACAATCATACAATCACAATCATACAATCACAGTCATACAATCACAATCATGCAATCACAATCATACAATCACAATCATACAATCGCATTCATACAATCGCAATCATACAATCACAATCATACAATCGCAATCATACAATTACAATCTCCCAAATACAATCTCCCAAATACAATCACCCAAATACAATCATACAATCACAATCATACAATCATAATCATACAATCACAATCATACAATCACAATCATACAATCACAATCATACAATCACAATCATACAATCGCAATCATACAATCGCAATCATACAATCACAATCATACAATCTCAATCATACAATCACAATCATACAACCACAATCAGACAATCACAATCATACAATCACAATCATACAATCACAATTATGCAATCACAATCATACAATCGCATTCATACAATCGCAATCATACAATCACAATCATACAATCACAATCATAAAATCACAAAAATACAAACTTAATCATACAATCACAATCATACAATCGCAATCATACAATCACAATCATACAATCATAATCATACAATCACAATCATACGATCGCAATCATACAATCACAATCATACCATCACAATCATACAATCACAATCATACAATCATAATCATACAATTACAATCATACATCACAATCATACAATCACAATCATACAATCGCAATCATACAATTACAATATCCCAAATACAATCTCCCAAATACAATCATACAATCACAATCATACATACAAAATCATACAATCACAATCATACAATCACAATCATACAATCATAATCATGCAATTACAATCATACATCACAATCATACAATCACAATCATACAATCACAATCAGACAATCACAATCATACTTTCACAATCATACAATCACAATCATACAATCACAATCATACAATCACAGTCATACAATCACAATCATGCAATCACAATCATACTATCACAATCATACAATCACAATCATACAATCACAATCATACAATCACAATCATACAATCGCAATCATACAATTACAATATCCCAAATACAATCTCCCAAATACAATCATACAATCACAATCATACAATCACAATCATACAATCATAATCATACAATTACAATCAGACATCACAATCATACAATCACAATCATACAATCACAATCATACAACCACAATCATACATTCAAAATCATGCAATCACAATCATACAATCACAATCATGCAATCACAATCATACAATCACAATCATACTATCACAATCATACAATCACAATCATACAATCACAATCATACAATCACAATCATACAATCACAATCATACAATCACAATCATACAATCACAATCATACAATCACAATCGTACAATCACAATCATACATTCAAAATCATGCAATCACAATCATACAATCACAATCATGCAATCGCAATAATACATTCACAATCATACAATCACAATCATACATTCAAAATCATGCAATCACAATCATACAATCACAATCATGCAATCACAATCATACAACCATAATCATGCAATCACAATCATACAATCACAATCGTACAATCACAATCGTACAATCACAATCGCACAACCACAATCATACAATCATAATCATACAATCACAATCATACTTTCACAATCATACAATCACAATCATACAATCACAATCATACAATCACAATCATACAATCACAATCATACAATCACAATCATACAATCACAATCATACAATCGCAATCATACAATCGCAATCATACAATCGCAATCATACAATCGCAATCATACAATCTCAATCATACAATCTCAATCATACAATCACAATCATACAATCACAATCATACAATCATAATCATACAATTACAATCATACATCACAATCATACAATCACAATCATACAATCGCAATCATACAATCACAATCATACAGTCGCAATCATACAATTACAATCTCCCAAATACAATCTCCCAAATACAATCTCCCAAATACAATCATGCAATCACAATCATACAATCACAATCATACAATCACAATCATACAATCACAATCATACAATCACAATCATACAATCACAATCATACAATCACAATCATACAATCACAATCATACAATCGCAATCATACAATTACAATCATACAATCATAATCATACAATTACAATCATACAATCACAATCATACAATCGCAATCATACAATCGCAATCATACAATTACAATCTCCCAAATAAATCTCCCAAATACAATCTCCCAAATACAATCTCCCAAATACAATCATACAATCACAATCATACAATCACAATCATACAATCACAATCATACAATCACAATCATACAATCACAATCATACTATCACAATCATACAATCACAATCATACAATCACAATTATACAATCATAATCATACAATTACAATCAGACATCACAATCATACAATCACAATCATACAATCGCAATCATACAATCACAATCATACAATCGCAATCATACAATCGCAATCATACAATCACAATCATACAATCACAATCATGCAATCACAATCATAAAATCACAAAAATACAAACTTAATCATACAATCACAATCATACAGTCACAATCATACAATCACAATCATACAATCATAATCATACAATCACAATCATACGATCGCAATCATACAATCACAATCATACCATCACAATCATACAATCACAATCATACAATCATAATCATACAATTACAATCATACATCACAATCATACAATCACAATCATACAATCGCAATCATACAATCACAATATCCCAAATACAATCTCCCAAATACAATCATACAATCACAATCATACATACACAATCATACAATCACAATCATACAATCGCAATCATACAATCGCAATCATACAATCGCAATCATACAATTACAGTATCCCAAATACAATCTCGCAAATACAATCATACAATCACAATCATACAATCACAATCATACAATCACAATCATACAGTCGCAATCATACAATCACAATCATACAATCATAATCATACAATCACAATCATACAATCACAATCATACAATCACAATCATACAATCACAATCACACAATCACAATCGTACATTCACAATCATACAATCACAATCATACAATCGCAGTCATACAATTACAATATCCCAAATATAATCTCCCAAATACAATCATACAATCACAATCATACAATCACAATCATACAATCACAATCATACAATCACAATCGTACAATCGCATTCATACAATCGCAATCATGCAATCACAATCATACAATCGCAATCATACAATTACAATCTCCCAAAAACAATCTCCCAAATACAATCTCCCAGATACCATCATACAATCACATTCATACAATCACAATCATACAATCATAATCATACAATTACAATCATACATCACAATCATACAATCACAATCATACAATCGCAATCATACAATCGCAATCATACAATTACAATCTCCCAAATAAATCTCCCAAATACAATCTCCCAAATACAATCTCCCAAATACAATCATACAATCACAATCATACAATCACAATCATACTATCACAATCATACAATCACAATCATACAATCACAATCATACAATCACAATCATACAACCACAATCATACAATCGCAATCATACATTCAAAATCATGCAATCACAATCATACAATCACAATCATGCAATCACAATCATACAATCAGAATCATACAATCACAATCATTCAATAGCAATCGTACAATCACAATCGTACAATCACAATCGCACAACCACAACCAGACAATCACACTCATACAATCACAATCATACAATCGCAATCATACAATTACAATCTCCCAAATACAATCTCCCAAATACAATCACCCAAATACAATCATACAATCACAATCATACAATCATAATCATACAATCACAATCATACAATCACAATCAAACAATCACAATCATACAATCACAATCATGCAATCACAATCATACACTCAAAAACATGCAATCACAATCATACAATCACAATCATGCAATCACAATCATACAATCATAGTCATACAATCACAATCCTACAATCACAATCGTACAATCACAATCGTACAATCACAATTGCACAACCACAATCAGTCAATCACAATCATACAATCACAATCATACAATCACTATCATACAATCACAATCATACAATCACAATCATACAATCACAATCATACTTTCACAATCATACAATCACAATCATACAATCACAATCATACAACTACAATCATACATCACACTCATACAATCACAATCATACAATCGCAATCATACAATTACAATCATACAATCGCAATCATACAATTACAATCATACAATCATAATCATACAATCACAATCATACAATCACAATCATACAATCACAATCATACAATCACAATCATACAATCACAATCACACAATCACAATCGTACATTCACAATCATACAATCACAATCATACAATCACAATCATACAATCACAATCATACAATCTCAATCATACAATCACAATCATACAATCATAATCATACAATTAAAATCATACATCCCAATCATACAATCACAATCATACAATCGCAATCATACAATTACAATATCCCAAATACAATCATACAATCACAATCATACAATCACAATCATACAATCACAATCGTACAATCGCATTCATACAATCGCAATCATACAATCACAATCATACAATCGCAATCATACAATTACAATCTCCCAAATACAATCTCCCAAATACAATCACCCAAATACAATCATACAATCACAATCATACAATCATAATCATACAATCACAATCATACAATCACAATCATACAATCACAATCATACTATCACAATCATACAATCACAATCATACAATCACAATCATACTATCACAATCATACATCACAATCATACAATCACAATCATACAATCGCAATCATACAATAACAATCATACAATAACAATCATATAATCACAATCATACATCACAATCATACAATCACAATCATACAATCACAATCATACAATCGCAATCTTACAATCACAATCATACAATCGTAATCATACAATTACAATCTCCCAAATACAATCTCCCAAATACAATCTCCCAGATACCATCATACAATCACATTCATACAATCACAATCATACAATCATAATCATAAAATTACAATCATACATTACAATCATACAATCACAATCATACAATCGCAATCATACAATCACAATCATGCAATCACAATCATACAATCACAATCATACAATCGCATTCATACAACCGCAATCATACCATCACAATCATACAATCACAATCATACAATCACAATTATGCAATCACAATCATACAATCGCATTCATACAATCGCATTCATACAATCGCAATCATACAATCATAATCATACAATCACAATCGTACAATCACAATCATACAATCACAATCATACATTCAAAATCATGCAATCACAATCATACAATCATAATCATACAATTACAATCAAGGAATCACAATCATACAATCACAATCATACAATCACAATCAAGGAATCACAATCATACAATCACAATCATACAATCACAATCATACAATCACAATCATACAATCACAATCATACAATCACAATCATACAATCACAATCCTACAATCACAATCGTACAATGACAATCGTACAATCACAATCGCACAACCACAATCAGACAATCACAATCATACAATCACAATCATACAATCACAATCATACAATCACAATCATACAATCACAATCATACTTTCACAATCATACTATCACAATCATACAATCACAATCATACAATCACAGTCATACAATAACAATCATACAATAACAATCATATAATCACAATCATACTATCACAATCATACAATCACAATCATACAATCACAATCATACAATCACAATCAAGGAATCACAATCATACAATCACAATCATACAATCACAATCAAGGAATCACAATCATACAATCACAATCATACAATCGCAAGCATACAATCACAATCATACAATCTCAATCATACAATCACAATCATACAATCATAATCATACAATTAGAATCATACATCACAATCATACAATCACAATCATACAATCGCAATCATACAATTACAATATCCCAAATACAATCTCCCAAATACAATCATACAATCACAATCATACAATCGCAAGCATACAATCACAATCATACAATCTCAATCATACAATCACAATCATACAATCATAATCATACAATTACAATCATACATCACAATCATACAATCACAATCATACTATCGCAATCATACAATCACAATCACACAATCACAATCGTACATTCACAATCATACAACCACAATCATACAATCACAATCATACAATCACAATCATACAATCTCAATCATACAATCACAATCATACAATCATAATCATACAATTACAATCATACATCACAATCATACAATCGCAATCATACAATTACAATATCCCAAATACAATCTCCCAAATACAATCACCCAAATACAATCATACAATCACAATCATACAATCATAATCACACAATCACAATCATACAATCACAATCATACAATTGCAATCATACTACCACAATCATACAATCACAATCATACAATCACAATCATACAATCGCAATCATACAATCACAATCATACAATCACAATCATACAATCACAATCATACAATCACAATCATACAATCGCATTCATACAATCGCAATCATACAATCACAATCATACAATCGCAATCATACAATTACAATCATACAATCACAATCATACAATCGCAATCATACAATCGCAATCATAAAATCACAATCATACAATCTCAATCATACAATCACAATCATACAACCACAATCAGACAATCACAATCATACAATCACAATCATACAATCACAATCATACAATCACAATTATGCAATCACAATCATACAATCGCATTCATACAATCGCATTCATACAATCGCAATCATACAATCATAATCATACAATCACAATCGTACAATCACAATCATACAATCACAATCATACATTCACAATCATGCAATCACAATCATACAATCACAATCATGCAATCACAATCATACAATCAGAATCATACAATCACAATCATACAATCGCAATCATACAATCACAATCATACAATCGCAATCATACAATTACAATCTCCCAAATACAATCTCCCAAATACAATCTCCCAGATACAATCATACAATCACAATCATACAATCACAATCATACAATCATAATCATACAATTACAATCATACATCACAATCATACAATCGCAATCATACAATCGCAATCATACAATTACAATATCCCAAATACAATCTCCCAAATGCAATCATACAATCACAATCATACAATCACAATCATACAATCACAATCATACAATCACAATCATGCAATCACAATCATACAATCACAATCATACAATCGCATTCATACAACCGCAATCATACAATCACAATCATACAATCGCAATCATACAATTACAATCTCCCAAATACAATCTCCCAAATACAATCACCCAAATACAATCATACAATCACAATCATACAATCATAATCATACAATCACAATCATACAATCACAATCATACAATCACAATCATGCAATCACAATCATACAATCACAATCATACAATCACAATCATACAATCACAATCATACAATCACAATCATACAATCACATTCATACCATCACAATCATACAATCGCAATCATACAATCACAATCATACAATCACAATCATACAATCACAAAAATACAATCATAATCATACAATCACAATCATACAATCACAATCATACAATCATAATCATGCAATCACAATCATACGATCGCAATCATACAATCACAATCATACCATCACAATCATACAATCAGAATCATACAATCATAATCATACAATTACAATCATACATCACAATCATACAATCACAATCATACAATCGCAATCATACAATCACAATCATACAATCGTAATCATACAATTACAATCTCCCAAATACAATCTCCCAAATACAATCTCCCAGATACCATCATACAATCACATTCATACAATCACAATCATACAATCATAATCATACAATTACAATCATACATCACAATCATACAATCACAATCATACAATCGCAATCATACAATCACAATCATGCAATCACAATCATACAATCACAATCATACAATCGCATTCATACAACCGCAATCATACCATCACAATCATACAATCACAATCATACAATCACAATTATGCAATCACAATCATACAATCGCATTCATACAATCGCATTCATACAATCGCAATCATACAATCATAATCATACAATCACAATCGTACAATCACAATCATACAATCACAATCATACATTCAAAATCATGCAATCACAATCATACAATCATAATCATACAATTACAATCAAGGAATCACAATCATACAATCACAATCATACAATCACAATCAAGGAATCACAATCATACAATCACAATCATACAATCACAATCATACAATCACAATCATACAATCACAATCATACAATCACAATCATACAATCACAATCATACAATCACAATCCTACAATCACAATCGTACAATGACAATCGTACAATCACAATCGCACAACCACAATCAGACAATCACAATCATACAATCACAATCATACAATCACAATCATACAATCACAATCATACAATCACAATCATACTTTCACAATCATACTATCACAATCATACAATCACAATCATACAATCACAGTCATACAATAACAATCATACAATAACAATCATATAATCACAATCATACTATCACAATCATACAATCACAATCATACAATCACAATCATACAATCACAATCAAGGAATCACAATCATACAATCACAATCATACAATCACAATCAAGGAATCACAATCATACAATCACAATCATACAATCGCAAGCATACAATCACAATCATACAATCTCAATCATACAATCACAATCATACAATCATAATCATACAATTAGAATCATACATCACAATCATACAATCACAATCATACAATCGCAATCATACAATTACAATATCCCAAATACAATCTCCCAAATACAATCATACAATCACAATCATACAATCGCAAGCATACAATCACAATCATACAATCTCAATCATACAATCACAATCATACAATCATAATCATACAATTACAATCATACATCACAATCATACAATCACAATCATACTATCGCAATCATACAATCACAATCACACAATCACAATCGTACATTCACAATCATACAATCACAATCATACAATCACAATCATACGATCACAATCATACAATCTCAATCATACAATCACAATCATACAATCATAATCATACAATTACAATCATACATCACAATCATACAATCACAATCATACAATCGCAATCATACAATTACAATATCCCAAATACAATCTCCCAAATACAATCACCCAAATACAATCATACAATCACAATCATACAATCATAATCACACAATCACAATCATACAATCACAATCATACAATTGCAATCATACTACCACAATCATACAATCACAATCATACAATCACAATCATACAATCGCAATCATACAATCACAATCATACAATCACAATCATACAATCACAATCATACAATCACAATCATACAATCGCATTCATACAATCGCAATCATACAATCACAATCATACAATCGCAATCATACAATTACAATCATACAATCACAATCATACAATCGCAATCATACAATCGCAATCATAAAATCACAATCATACAATCTCAATCATACAATCACAATCATACAACCACAATCAGACAATCACAATCATACAATCACAATCATACAATCACAATCATACAATCACAATTATGCAATCACAATCATACAATCGCATTCATACAATCGCATTCATACAATCGCAATCATACAATCATAATCATACAATCACAATCGTACAATCACAATCATACAATCACAATCATACATTCAAAATCATGCAATCACAATCATACAATCACAATCATGCAATCACAATCATACAATCAGAATCATACAATCACAATCATACAATCGCAATCATACAATCACAATCATACAATCGCAATCATACAATTACAATCTCCCAAATACAATCTCCCAAATACAATCTCCCAGATACAATCATACAATCACAATCATACAATCACAATCATACAATCATAATCATACAATTACAATCATACATCACAATCATACAATCACAATCATACAATCGCAATCATACAATTACAATATCCCAAATACAATCTCCCAAATACAATCATACAATCACAATCATACAATCACAATCATACAATCACAATCATACAATCACAATCATGCAATCACAATCATACAATCACAATCATACAATCGCATTCATACAACCGCAATCATACAATCACAATCATACAATCGCAATCATACAATTACAATCTCCCAAATACAATCTCCCAAATACAATCACCCAAATACAATCATACAATCACAATCATACAATCATAATCATACAATCACAATCATACAATCACAATCATACAATCACAATCATGCAATCACAATCATACAATCACAATCATACAATCACAATCATACAATCACAATCATACAATCACAATCATACAATCACATTCATACAATCACAATCATACAATCGCAATCATACAATCGCATTCATACAATCGCATTCATACAATCGCAATCATACAATCATAATCATACAATCACAATCGTACAATCACAATCATACAATCACAATCATACATTCAAAATCATGCAATCACAATCATACAATCACAATCATGCAATCACAATCATACAATCAGAATCATACAATCACAATCATACAATCGCAATCATACAATTACAATCTCCCAAATACAATCTCCCAAATACAATCTCCCAAATACAATCTCCCAACTACAATCTCCCAAATACAATCATACAATCACAATCATAAAATCACAATCACACAATCATAATCACACAATTACAATCATACATCACAATCCTACAATCACAATCATACAATCGCAATCATACAATCACAATCATACAATCGCAATCATACAATTACAATCTCCCAAATACAATCTCCCAAATACAATCTCCCACATACAATCATACAATCACAATCATACAATCACAATCATACAATCACAATCATACAATCACAATCATGCAATCATAATCATACAATCACAATCATACAATCACAATCATACAACCACAATCATACAATCGCAATCATACATTCAAAATCATGCAATCACAATCATACAATCACAATCATGCAATCACAATCATACAATCAGAATCATAAAATCACAATCATTCAATAACAATCGTACAATCACAATCGTACGATCACAATCGCACAACCACAATCAGACAATCACACTCATACAATCACAATCATACAACCACAATCATACAATCACAATCATTCTATCACAATCATACAATCACAATCATACTATCACAATCGTACAATCACAATCGTGCAATCACAATCGCACAACCACAATCAGACAATCACAATCATACAATCACAATCATACAATCACAATCATACAATCACAATCATACTTTCACAATCATACTATCACCATCATACAATCACAATCATACAATCACAGTCATACAATAACAATCATATAATCACAATCATACTATCACAATCATACAATCACAATCATACAATCACAATCATATAATCACAATCATACAATCACAATCATACAATCACAATCATACAATCACAATCAAAGAATCACAATCATACAATCACAATCATACAATCGCAAGCATACAATCACAATCGTACAATCTCAATCATACAATCACAATCATACAATCACAATAATACAATCATAATCATACAATTACAATCATACATCACAATCATACAATCGCAATCATACAATTACAATATCCCAAATACAATCATACAATCACAATCATACAATGACAATCATACAATCACAATCATACAATCACAATCATACTTTCACAATCATAAAATCACAATCATACAATCACAATCATACAATCACAGTCATACAATCACAGTCATACAATCACAATCATACTATCACAATCATACAATCACAGCCATACAATCACAATCATACAATCACAATCATACTATCACAATCATACAATCACAATCATACTATCACAATCGTACAATCACAATCGTGCAATCACAATCGCACAACCACAATCAGACAATCACAATCATACAATCACAATCATACAATCACAATCATACAATCACAATCATACAATCACAATCATACTTTCACAATCATACTATCACAATCATACAATCACAATCATACAATAACAGTCATACAATAACAATCATATAATCACAATCATACTATCACAATCATACAATCACAATCATACAATCACAATCATATAATCACAATCATACAATCACAATCATACAATCACAATCATACAATCACAATCATACAATCGCAAGCATACAATCACAATCGTACAATCTCAATCATTCAATCACAATCATACAATCACAATAATACAATCATAATCATACAATTACAATCATACATCACAATCATACAATCACAATCATACAATCACAATCATACGTTCACAATCATACTATCACAATCATACAATCACAATCATACAAACACAATCATACAATCGCAATCATACAATTACAATATCCCAAATACAATCATACAATCACAATCATACAATCACAATCATACAATCACAATCATACAATCACAATCATACTTTCACAATCATAAAATCACAATCATACAATCACAATCATACAATCACAGTCATACAATCACAGTCATACAATCACAATCATACTATCACAATCATACAATCACAATCATACAATCACAATCGTACATTCACAATCATACAATCACAATCATACAATCACATTCATACAATCGCAAGCATACAATCACAATCATACAATCTCAATCATACAATCACAATCATACAATCATAATCATACAATTACAATCATACATCACAATCATACAATCACAATCATACAATCGCAATCATACAATTACAATATCCCAAATACAATCTCCCAAATACAATCATACAATCACAATCATACAATCACAATCATACAATCACAATCATACAATCACAATCATACAATCGCATTCATACAATCGCAATCATACAATCACAATCATACAATCGCAATCATACAATTACAATCTCCCAAATACAATCTCCCAAATACAATCACCCAAATACAATCATACAATCACAATCATACAATCATAATCATACTATCACAATCATACAATCACAATCATACAATCACAATCATACAATCACAATCATACATTCAAAATCATGCAATCACAATCATACAATCACAATCATGCAATCACAATCATACAATCATAATCATGCAATCACAATCATACAATCACAATCGTACAATCACAATCGTACAATCACAATCGCACAACCACAATCAGACAATTACAATCATACAATCACAATCATACAATCACAATCATACAATCACAATCATACAATCACAATCATACAATCACAATCATACAATCACAATCATACAATCACAAAAATACAATCATAATCATACAATCACAATCATACAATCGCAATCATACAATCACAATCATACAATCATAATCATGCAATCACAATCATACGATCGCAATCATACAATCACAATCATACCATCACAATCATACAATCAGAATCATACAATCATAATCATACAATTACAATCATACATCACAATCATACAATCACAATCATACAATCGCAATCATACAATCACAATCATACAATCGCAATCATACAATTACAATCTCCCAAATACAATCTCCCAAATACAATCACCCAGATACAATCATACAATCACATTCATACAATCACAATCATACAATCATAATCATACAATTACAATCATACATCACAATCATACAATCACAATCATACAATCGCAATCATACAATCGCAATCATACAATTACAATCTCCCAAATAAATCTCCCAAATACAATCTCCCAAATACAATCTCCCAAATACATTCATACAATCACAATCATACAATCACAATCATACAATCACAATCATACAATCACAATCGTACTATCACAATCATACAATCTCAATCATACAATCACAATCATACAATCAGAATCATACAACCACAATCATACAATCACAATCATACAACCACAATCAGACAATCACAATCATACAATCACAATCATACAATCACAATCACACAATCGCAAGCATACAATCACAATCATACAATCTCAATCATACAATCACAATCATACAATCATAATCATACAATCACAATCATACTATCACAATCATACAATCACAATCATACAATCACAATCACACAATCGCAAGCATACAATCACAATCATACAATCTCAATCATACAATCACAATCATACAATCATAATCATACAATTACAATCATACATCACAAACATACAATCACAATCATACGATCGCAATCATACAATTACAATATCCCAAATACAATCTCCCAAATACAATCACCCAAATACAATCATACAATCACAATCATACAATCATAATCATACAATCACAATCATACAATCACAATCATACAATCACAATCATACAATCACAATCATACAATCACAATCATACAATCACAATCATACAATCACAATCATACAATCGCATTCATACAATCGCAATCATACAATCACAATCATACAATCGCAATCATACAATTACAATCTCCCAAATACAATCTCCCAAATACAATCACCCAAATACAATCATACAATCACAATCATACAATCATAATCATACAATCACAATCATACAATCACAATCATACAATCACAATCATACAATCACAATCATACAATCACAATCATACAATCACAATCATACAATCACAATCATACAATCACAATCATACAATCACAATCATACATTCAAAATCATGCAATCACAATCATACAATCACAATCATGCAATCACAATCATACAATCATAATCATGCAATCACAATCATACAATCACAATCGTACAATCACAATCGCACAACCACAATCATACAATCACAATCGTACAATCACAATCATACATTCAAAATCATGCAATCACAATCATACAATCACAATCATGCAATCGCAATCATACAATCACAATCATACAATCACAATCATACAATCACAATCATACAATCACAATCATACAATCACAATCAGACAATCACAATCATACAATCACAATCATACAATCACAACCATACAATCACAATCATACAATCACAATCATGCAATCACAATCATACACTCAAAATCATGCAATCACAATCATACAATCACAATCATGCAATCACAATCATACAATCATAGTCATACAATCACAATCCTACAATCACAATCGTACAATCACAATCGTACAATCACAATTGCACAACCACAATCAGTCATTCACAATCATACAATCACAATCATACAATCACTATCATACAATCACAATCATACAATCACAATCATACTTTCACAATCATACAATCACAATCATACAATCACAATCATACAATCACAGTCATACAATCACAATCATGCAATCACAATCATACTATCACAATCATACAATCACAATCATACAATCACAATCATACAATCACAATCATACAATCAAAATCATACAATCACAATCATACAATCACAATCAAAGACTCACAATCATACAATCACAATCATACAATCGCAAGCATACAATCACAATCATACAATCTCAATCATACAATCACAATCATACAATCATAATCATACAATTACAATCATACATCACACTCATACAATCACAATCACACAATCGCAATCATACAATTACAATATCCCAAATACAATCTCCCAAATACAATCATACAATCACAATCATACAATCACAATCATACAATCACAATCATACAATCGCAATCATACAATTACAATATCCCAAATACAATCTCCCAAATACAATCATACAATCACAATCATACAATCACAATCATACAATCATAATCATACAATTACAATCAGACATCACAATCATACAATCACAATCATACAATCGCAATCATACAATCACAATTATGCAATCACAATCATACAATCGCATTCATACAATCGTAATCATACAATCACAATCATACAATCACAATCATACAATCACAATCATAAAATCACAAAAATACAAACTTAATCATACAATCACAATCATACAGTCACAATCATACAATCACAATCATACAATCATAATCATACAATCACAATCATACGATCGCAATCATACAATCACAATCATACCATCACAATCATACAATCACAATCATACAATCATAATCATACAATTACAATCATACATCACAATCATACAATCGCAATCATACAATCGCAATCATACAATCGCAATCATACAATTACAGTATCCCAAATACAATCTCGCAAATACAATCATACAATCACAATCATACAATCACAATCATGCAATCACAATCATACAATCGCAATCATACAATTACAATATCCCAAATACAATCTCCCAAATACAATCATACAATCACAATCACACAATCACAATCATACAATCATAATCATACAATTACAATCATACATCACAATCATACAATCACAATCATACTATCACAATCATACAATCACAATCATACAATCACAATCATACAATCACAATCATACAATCACAATCATACAATCACAATCATACAATCACAACCATACAATCACATACATACAATCATAATCATACAATTACAATCATACATCACAATCATACAATCACAATCATACAATCGCAATCATACAATCACAATCATACAGTCGCAATCATACAATTACAATCTCCCAAATACAATCTCCCAAATACAATCTCCCAAATACAATCATACAATCACAATCATACAATCACAATCATACAATCACAATCATACAATCACAATCATACTATCACAATCAGACAATCACAATCATACAATCACAATCATACAATCACAATCATACAATCATAATCATACAATCACACTCATACAATCACAATCATACAATCACAATCATACAATCATAATCATACAATCACAATCCTACAATCACAATCGTACAATCACAATCGTACAATCACAATCGTACAATCACAATCGCACAACCACAATCAGTCAATCACAATCATACAATCACAATCATACAATCACAATCATACAATCACAATCATACTTTCACAATCATACAATCACAATCATACAATCACAATCATACAATCACAATCAGACAATCACAATCATACAATCACAATCATACAATCACAATCATACAATCACAATCATACAATCACAATCATGCAATCACAATCATACACTCAAAATCATGCAATCACAATCATACAATCACAATCATGCAACCACAATCATACAATCATAATCATACAATCACAATCCTACAATCACAATCGTACAATCACAATCGTACAATCACAATCGCACAACCACAATCAGTCATCACAATCATACAATCACAATCATACAATCACAATCATACAATCACAATCATACAATCACAATCATACAATCACAATCATACTTTCACAATCATACAATCACAATCATACAATCACAATCATACAATCACAGTCATACAATCACAATCATGCAATCACAAACATACAATCATAATCATACAATTACAATCATACATCACAAACATACAATCACAATCATACGATCGCAATCATACAATTACAATATCCCAAATACAATCTCCCAAATACAATCACCCAAATACAATCATACAATCACAATCATACAATCATAATCATACAATCACAATCATACAATCACAATCATACAATCACAATCATACAATCACAATCATACAATCACAATCATACAATCACAATCATACAATCACAATCATACAATCACAATCATACAATCGCATTCATACAATCGCAATCATACAATCACAATCATACAATCGCAATCATACAATTACAATCTCCCAAATACAATCTCCCAAATACAATCACCCAAATACAATCATACAATCACAATCATACAATCATAATCATACAATCACAATCATACAATCACAATCATACAATCACAATCATACAATCACAATCATACAATCACAATCATACAATCACAATCATACATTCAAAATCATGCAATCACAATCATACAATCACAATCATGCAATCACAATCATACAATCATAATCATGCAATCACAATCATACAATCACAATCGTACAATCACAATCGCACAACCACAATCATACAATCATAATCATACAATCACAATCATACTTTCACAATCATACAATCACAATCATACAATCATAATCATACAATCACAATCATACAATCACAATCATACAATCACAATCATACAATCGCAATCATACAATCGCAATCATACAATCACAATCATACAACCTCAATCATACAATCACAATCATACAACCACAATCAGGCAATCACAATCATACAATCACAATCATACAATCACAATTATGCAATCACAATCATACAATCGCATTCATACAATCGCAATCATACAATCACAATCATACAATCACAATCATACAATCACAATCATAAAATCACAAAAATACAAACTTAATCATACAATCACAATCATACAATCGCAATCATACAATCACAATCATACAATCACAATCATACAATCACAATCATACGATCGCAATCATACAATCACAAACATACCATCACAATTATACAATCACAATCATACAATCATAATCATACAATTACAATCATACATCACAATCATACAATCACAATCATACAATCGCAATCATACAATTACAATATCCCAAATACAATCTCCCAAATACAATCATACAATCACAATCATACATACACAATCATACAATCACAATCATACAGTCACAATCATACTATCACAATCATACAATCACAATCATACAATCACAATCATACAATCACAATCATACAATCACAATCATACAATCACAATCATACAATCGCAATCATACAATCACAATCATACAGTCGCAATCATACAATTACAATCTCCCAAATACAATCTCCCAAATACAATCTCCCAAATACAATCTCCCAAATACAATCATACAATCACAATCATACAATCACAATCATACAATCACAATCATACAATCACAATCATACTATCACAATCATACAATCACAATCATACAATCACAATCATACAATCACAATCATACAATCACAATCTTACAATCACAATCATACAATCACAATCGTACAATCACAATCATACATTCAAAATCATGCAATCACAATCATACAATCACAATCATGCAATCGCAATCATACAATCACAATCATACAATCACAATCATACAATCACAGTCATACAATCACAATCATGCAATCACAATCATACTATCACAATCATACAATCACAATCATACAATCACAATCATACATTCAAAATCATGCAATCACAATCATACAATCACAATCATGCAATCACAATCATACAATCATAATCATGCAATCACAATCATACAATCACAATCGTACAATCACAATCGCACAACCACAATCATACAATCACAATCGTACAATCACAATCATACATTCAAAATCATGCAATCACAATCATACAATCACAATCATGCAATCGCAATCATACAATCACAATCATACAATCACAATCATACAATCACAATCATACAATCACAATCATACAATCACAATCAGACAATCACAATCATACAATCACAATCATACAATCACAACCATACAATCACAATCATACAATCACAATCATGCAATCACAATCATACACTCAAAATCATGCAATCACAATCATACAATCACAATCATGCAATCACAATCATACAATCATAGTCATACAATCACAATCCTACAATCACAATCGTACAATCACAATCGTACAATCACAATTGCACAACCACAATCAGTCATTCACAATCATACAATCACAATCATACAATCACTATCATACAATCACAATCATACAATCACAATCATACTTTCACAATCATACAATCACAATCATACAATCACAATCATACAATCACAGTCATACAATCACAATCATGCAATCACAATCATACTATCACAATCATACAATCACAATCATACAATCACAATCATACAATCACAATCATACAATCAAAATCATACAATCACAATCATACAATCACAATCAAAGACTCACAATCATACAATCACAATCATACAATCGCAAGCATACAATCACAATCATACAATCTCAATCATACAATCACAATCATACAATCATAATCATACAATTACAATCATACATCACACTCATACAATCACAATCACACAATCGCAATCATACAATTACAATATCCCAAATACAATCTCCCAAATACAATCATACAATCACAATCATACAATCACAATCATACAATCACAATCATACAATCGCAATCATACAATTACAATATCCCAAATACAATCTCCCAAATACAATCATACAATCACAATCATACAATCACAATCATACAATCATAATCATACAATTACAATCAGACATCACAATCATACAATCACAATCATACAATCGCAATCATACAATCACAATTATGCAATCACAATCATACAATCGCATTCATACAATCGTAATCATACAATCACAATCATACAATCACAATCATACAATCACAATCATAAAATCACAAAAATACAAACTTAATCATACAATCACAATCATACAGTCACAATCATACAATCACAATCATACAATCATAATCATACAATCACAATCATACGATCGCAATCATACAATCACAATCATACCATCACAATCATACAATCACAATCATACAATCATAATCATACAATTACAATCATACATCACAATCATACAATCGCAATCATACAATCGCAATCATACAATCGCAATCATACAATTACAGTATCCCAAATACAATCTCGCAAATACAATCATACAATCACAATCATACAATCACAATCATGCAATCACAATCATACAATCGCAATCATACAATTACAATATCCCAAATACAATCTCCCAAATACAATCATACAATCACAATCACACAATCACAATCATACAATCATAATCATACAATTACAATCATACATCACAATCATACAATCACAATCATACTATCACAATCATACAATCACAATCATACAATCACAATCATACAATCACAATCATACAATCACAATCATACAATCACAATCATACAATCACAACCATACAATCACATACATACAATCATAATCATACAATTACAATCATACATCACAATCATACAATCACAATCATACAATCGCAATCATACAATCACAATCATACAGTCGCAATCATACAATTACAATCTCCCAAATACAATCTCCCAAATACAATCTCCCAAATACAATCATACAATCACAATCATACAATCACAATCATACAATCACAATCATACAATCACAATCATACTATCACAATCAGACAATCACAATCATACAATCACAATCATACAATCACAATCATACAATCATAATCATACAATCACACTCATACAATCACAATCATACAATCACAATCATACAATCATAATCATACAATCACAATCCTACAATCACAATCGTACAATCACAATCGTACAATCACAATCGTACAATCACAATCGCACAACCACAATCAGTCAATCACAATCATACAATCACAATCATACAATCACAATCATACAATCACAATCATACTTTCACAATCATACAATCACAATCATACAATCACAATCATACAATCACAATCAGACAATCACAATCATACAATCACAATCATACAATCACAATCATACAATCACAATCATACAATCACAATCATGCAATCACAATCATACACTCAAAATCATGCAATCACAATCATACAATCACAATCATGCAACCACAATCATACAATCATAATCATACAATCACAATCCTACAATCACAATCGTACAATCACAATCGTACAATCACAATCGCACAACCACAATCAGTCATCACAATCATACAATCACAATCATACAATCACAATCATACAATCACAATCATACAATCACAATCATACAATCACAATCATACTTTCACAATCATACAATCACAATCATACAATCACAATCATACAATCACAGTCATACAATCACAATCATGCAATCACAAACATACAATCATAATCATACAATTACAATCATACATCACAAACATACAATCACAATCATACGATCGCAATCATACAATTACAATATCCCAAATACAATCTCCCAAATACAATCACCCAAATACAATCATACAATCACAATCATACAATCATAATCATACAATCACAATCATACAATCACAATCATACAATCACAATCATACAATCACAATCATACAATCACAATCATACAATCACAATCATACAATCACAATCATACAATCACAATCATACAATCGCATTCATACAATCGCAATCATACAATCACAATCATACAATCGCAATCATACAATTACAATCTCCCAAATACAATCTCCCAAATACAATCACCCAAATACAATCATACAATCACAATCATACAATCATAATCATACAATCACAATCATACAATCACAATCATACAATCACAATCATACAATCACAATCATACAATCACAATCATACAATCACAATCATACATTCAAAATCATGCAATCACAATCATACAATCACAATCATGCAATCACAATCATACAATCATAATCATGCAATCACAATCATACAATCACAATCGTACAATCACAATCGCACAACCACAATCATACAATCATAATCATACAATCACAATCATACTTTCACAATCATACAATCACAATCATACAATCATAATCATACAATCACAATCATACAATCACAATCATACAATCACAATCATACAATCGCAATCATACAATCGCAATCATACAATCACAATCATACAACCTCAATCATACAATCACAATCATACAACCACAATCAGGCAATCACAATCATACAATCACAATCATACAATCACAATTATGCAATCACAATCATACAATCGCATTCATACAATCGCAATCATACAATCACAATCATACAATCACAATCATACAATCACAATCATAAAATCACAAAAATACAAACTTAATCATACAATCACAATCATACAATCGCAATCATACAATCACAATCATACAATCACAATCATACAATCACAATCATACGATCGCAATCATACAATCACAAACATACCATCACAATTATACAATCACAATCATACAATCATAATCATACAATTACAATCATACATCACAATCATACAATCACAATCATACAATCGCAATCATACAATTACAATATCCCAAATACAATCTCCCAAATACAATCATACAATCACAATCATACATACACAATCATACAATCACAATCATACAGTCACAATCATACTATCACAATCATACAATCACAATCATACAATCACAATCATACAATCACAATCATACAATCACAATCATACAATCACAATCATACAATCGCAATCATACAATCACAATCATACAGTCGCAATCATACAATTACAATCTCCCAAATACAATCTCCCAAATACAATCTCCCAAATACAATCTCCCAAATACAATCATACAATCACAATCATACAATCACAATCATACAATCACAATCATACAATCACAATCATACTATCACAATCATACAATCACAATCATACAATCACAATCATACAATCACAATCATACAATCACAATCTTACAATCACAATCATACAATCACAATCGTACAATCACAATCATACATTCAAAATCATGCAATCACAATCATACAATCACAATCATGCAATCGCAATCATACAATCACAATCATACAATCACAATCATACAATCACAGTCATACAATCACAATCATGCAATCACAATCATACTATCACAATCATACAATCACAATCATACAATCACAATCATACAATCACAATCATACAATCAAAATCATACAATCACAATCATACAATCACAATCAAAGAATCACAATCATACAATCACAATCATACAATCGCAAGCATACAATCACAATCATACAATCTCAATCATACAATCACAATCATACAATCATAATCATACAATTACAATCATACATCACACTCATACAATCACAATCATACAATCGCAATCATACAATTACAATATCCCAAATACAATCTCCCAAATACAATCATACAATCACAATCATACAATCACAATCATACAATCACAATCATACAATCACAATCATACAATCGCAATCATACAATTACAATATCCCAAATACAATCTCCCAAATACAATCATACAATCACAATCATACAATCACAATCATACAATCACAATCATACAATCACAATCATACAATCGCAATCATACAATTACAATATCCCAAATACAATCTCCCAAATACAATCATACAATCACAATCACACAATCACAATCATACAATCATAATCATACAATTACAATCATACAATCACAATCATACAATCACAATCATACAATCACAATCATACTATCACAATCAGACAATCACAATCATACAATCACAATCATACAATCACAATCATACAATCACAATCATACAATCACAATCATACAATCACAATCATACAATCACAATCATACAATCACAATCATACAATCACAATCATACATTCAAAATCATGCAATCACAATCATACAATCACAATCATACAATCACAATCATACAATCACAATCATACAATCACAATCATACAATCGCAATCATACAATCACAATCATACATTCAAAATCATGCAATCACACTCATACAATCACAATCATACAATCACAATCATACAATCATAATCATACAATCACAATCCTACAATCACAATCGTACAATCACAATCGTACAATCACAATCGTACAATCACAATCGCACAACCACAATCAGTCAATCACAATCATACAATCACAATCATACAATCACAATCATACAATCACAATCATACAATCACAATCATACAATCACAATCATACTTTCACAATCATACAATCACAATCATACAATCACAATCATGCAATCACAATCATACACTCAAAATCATGCAATCACAATCATACAATCACAATCATGCAACCACAATCATACAATCATAATCATACAATCACAATCCTACAATCACAATCGTACAATCACAATCGTACAATCACAATCGCACAACCACAATCAGTCATCACAATCATACAATCACAATCATACAATCACAATCATACAATCACAATCATACAATCGCAATCATACTTTCACAATCATACAATCACAATCATACAATCACAATCATACAATCACAGTCATACAATCACAATCATGCAATCACAATCATACAATCATAATCATACAATTACAATCATACATCACAAACATACAATCACAATCATACGATCGCAATCATACAATTACAATATCCCAAATACAATCTCCCAAATACAATCACCCAAATACAATCATACAATCACAATCATACAATCATAATCATACAATCACAATCATACAATCACAATCATACAATCGCATTCATACAATCGCAATCATACAATCACAATCATACAATCGCAATCATACAATTACAATCTCCCAAATACAATCTCCCAAATACAATCACCCAAATACAATCGTACAATCACAATCATACAATCATAATCATACAATCACAATCATACAATCACAATCATACAATCACAATCATACAATCACAATCATACAATCACAGTCATACAATCACAATCATACAATCACAATCATACATTCAAAATCATGCAATCACAATCGTACAATCACAATCATGCAATCACAATCATACAATCATAATCATGCAATCACAATCATACAATCACAATCGTACAATCACAATCGCACAACCACAATCATACAATCATAATCATACAATCACAATCATACTTTCACAATCATACAATCACAATCATACAATCACAATCATACAATCACAATCATACAATCACAATCATACAATCGCAATCATACAATCGCAATCATACAATCGCAATCATACAATCGCAATCATACAATCACAATCATACAATCTCAATCATACAATCACAATCATACAACCACAATCAGACAATCACAATCATACAATCACAATCATACAATCACAATTATGCAATCACAATCATACAATCGCATTCATACAATCGCAATCATACAATCACAATCATACAATCACAATCATACAATCACAATCATACAATCACAATCATAAAATCACAAAAATACAAACTTAATCATACAATCACAATCATACAATCGCAATCATACAATCACAATCGTACAATCATAATCATACAATCACAATCATACGATCGCAATCATACAATCACAAACATACCATCACAATCATACAATCACAATCATACAATCATAATCATACAATTACAATCATACATCACAATCATACAATCACAATCATACAATCGCAATCATACAATTACAATATCCCAAATACAATCTCCCAAATACAATCATACAATCACAATCATACATACACAATCATACAATCAGAATCATACAATCACAATCATACAATCACAATCATACAATCATAATCATGCAATTACAATCATACATCACAATCATACAATCACAATCATACGATCGCAATCATACAATTACAATATCCCAAATACAATCTCCCAAATACAATCATCCAAATACAATCATACAATCACAATCATACAATCATAATCATACAATCACAATCATACAATCACAATCATACAATCACAATCATACAATCACAATCATACAATCACAATCATACAATCACAATCATACAATCACAATCATACAATCACAATCATACTATCGCAATCATACAATCACAATCATACAATCACAATCATACAATCACAATCATACAATCACAATCGTACAATCACAATCATACATTCAAAATCATGCAATCACAATCATACAATCACAAACATGCAATCGCAATCATACAATCACAATCATACAATCACAATCATACAATCACAATCATACAATCACAATCATACAATCACAATCATACAATCACAATCAGACAATCACAATCATACAATCACAATCATACAATCACAATCATACAATCACAATCATACAATCACAATCATGCAATCACAATCATACACTCAAAATCATGCAATCACAATCATACAATCACAATCATGCAATCACAATCATACAATCATAGTCATACAATCACAATCCTACAATCACAATCGTACAATCACAATCGTACAATCACAATTGCACAACCACAATCAGTCAATCACAATCATACAATCACAATCATACAATCACTATCGTACAATCACAATCATACAATCACAATCATACTTTCACAATCATACAATCACAATCATACAATCACAATCATACAATCACAGTCATACAATCACAATCATGCAATCACAATCATACTATCACAATCATACAATCACAATCATACAATCACAATCATACAATCACAATCATACAATCAAAATCATACAATCACAATCATACAATCACAATCATAAAATCACAAAAATACAAACTTAATCATACAATCACAATCATACAGTCACAATCATACAATTACAATCATACAATCATAATCATACAATCACAATCATACGATCGCAATCATACAATCACAATCATACCATCACAATCATACAATCACAATCATACAATCATAATCATACAATTACAATCATACATCACAATCATACAATCACAATCATACAATCGCAATCATACAATCACAATATCCCAAATACAATCTCCCAAATACAATCATACAATCACAATCATACATACACAATCATACAATCACAATCATACAATCGCAATCATACAATCGCAATCATACAATCGCAATCATACAATTACAGTATCCCAAATACAATCTCGCAAATACAATCATACAATCACAATCATACAATCACAATCATACAATCACAATCATACAATCACAATCATACAATCGCAATCATACAATTACAATATCCCAAATACAATCTCCCAAATACAATCATACAATCACAATCATACAATCACAATCATACAATCATAACCATACAATTACAATCATACATCACAATCATACAATCACAATCATACTATCACAATCATACAATCACAATCATACAATCACAATCATACAATCACAATCATACAATCACAATCATACAATCACAACCATACAATCACAATCATACAATCATAATCATACAATCACAATCATACAATCACAATCATACAATCACAATCATACAATCACAATCATACAATCACAATCATGCAATCACAATCATACACTCAAAATCATGCAATCACAATCATACATCACAATCATACAATCACAATCATACAATCGCAATCATACAATCACAATCATACAGTCGCAATCATACAATTACAATCTCCCAAATACAATCTCCCAAATACAATCTCCCAAATACAATCTCCCAAATACAATCATACAATCACAATCATACAATCACAATCATACAATCACAATCATACAATCACAATCATACTATCACAATCATACAATCACAATCATACAATCACAATCATACAATCACAATCATACAATCACAATCATACAATCACAATCATACAATCACAATCATACAATCACAATCATACAATCACAATCATACATTCAAAATCATGCAATCACAATCATACAATCACAATCATACAATCACAATCATACAATCACAATCATACAATCACAATCATACAATCGCAATCATACAATCACAATCATACATTCAAAATCATGCAATCACACTCATACAATCACAATCATACAATCACAATCATACAATCATAATCATACAATCACAATCCTACAATCACAATCGTACAATCACAATCGTACAATCACAATCGCACAACCACAATCAGTCAATCACAATCATACAATCACAATCATACAATCACAATCATACAATCACAATCATACAATCACAATCATACTTTCACAATCATACAATCACAATCATACAATCACAATCATACAATCACAATCATACAATCACAGTCATACAATCACAATCATGCAATCACAATCATACAATCACAATCATACAATCGCATTCATACAATCGCAATCATACAATCACAATCATACAATCGCAATCATACAATTACAATCTCCCAAATACAATCTCCCAAATACAATCACCCAAATACAATCATACAATCACAATCATACAATCATAATCATACAATCACAATCATACAATCACAATCATACAATCACAATCATACAATCACAATCATACAATCGCAATCATACAATCGCAATCATACAATCACAATCATACAATCTCAATCATACAATCACAATCATACAACCACAATCAGACAATCACAATCATACAATCACAATCATACAATCACAATTATGCAATCACAATCATACAATCGCATTCATACAATCGCAATCATACAATCACAATCATACAATCACAATCATAAAATCACAAAAATACAAACTTAATCATACAATCACAATCATACAATCGCAATCATACAATCACAATCATACAATCATAATCATACAATCACAATCATACGATCGCAATCATACAATCACAATCATACCATCACAATCATACAATCACAATCATACAATCATAATCATACAATTACAATCATACATCACAATCATACAATCACAATCATACAATCGCAATCATACAATTACAATATCCCAAATACAATCTCCCAAATACAATCATACAATCACAATCATACATACAAAATCATACAATCACAATCATACAATCACAATCATACAATCATAATCATGCAATTACAATCATACATCACAATCATACAATCACAATCATACAATCACAATCATACAATCACAATCAGACAATCACAATCATACTTTCACAATCATACAATCACAATCATACAATCACAATCATACAATCACAGTCATACAATCACAATCATGCAATCACAATCATACTATCACAATCATACAATCACAATCATACAATCACAATCATACAATCACAATCATACAATCGCAATCATACAATTACAATATCCCAAATACAATCTCCCAAATACAATCATACAATCACAATCATACAATCACAATCATACAATCATAATCATACAATTACAATCAGACATCACAATCATACAATCACAATCATACAATCACAATCATACAACCACAATCATACATTCAAAATCATGCAATCACAATCATACAATCACAATCATGCAATCACAATCATACAATCACAATCATACTATCACAATCATACAATCACAATCATACAATCACAATCATACAATCACAATCATACAATCCCAATCATACAATCACAATCATACAATCACAATCGTACAATCACAATCATACATTCAAAATCATGCAATCACAATCATACAATCACAATCATGCAATCGCAATAATACATTCACAATCATACAATCACAATCATACATTCAAAATCATGCAATCACAATCATACAATCACAATCATGCAATCACAATCATACAACCATAATCATGCAATCACAATCATACAATCACAATCGTACAATCACAATCGTACAATCACAATCGCACAACCACAATCATACAATCATAATCATACAATCACAATCATACTTTCACAATCATACAATCACAATCATACAATCACAATCATACAATCACAATCATACAATCACAATCATACAATCACAATCATACAATCACAATCATACAATCGCAATCATACAATCGCAATCATACAATCGCAATCATACAATCGCAATCATACAATCTCAATCATACAATCTCAATCATACAATCACAATCATACAATCACAATCATACAATCATAATCATACAATTACAATCATACATCACAATCATACAATCACAATCATACAATCGCAATCATACAATCACAATCATACAGTCGCAATCATACAATTACAATCTCCCAAATACAATCTCCCAAATACAATCTCCCAAATACAATCATACAATCACAATCATACAATCACAATCATACAATCACAATCATACAATCACAATCATACTATCACAATCATACAATCACAATCATACAATCACAATCATACAATCACAATCATACAATCACAATCATACAATCACAATCATACAATCACAATCATACAATCACAATCGTACAATCACAATCATACATTCAAAATCATGCAATCACAATCATACAATCACAATCATGCAATCGCAATCATACAATCACAATCATACAATCACAATCATACAATCACAATCATACAATCGCAATCATACAATCGCAATCATACAATCACAATCATACAATCACAATCATACTATCACAATCATACAATCACAATCATACAATCACAATCATACAATCACAATCATACAATCACAATCATACAATCACAATCATACAATCACAATCATACAATCACAATCATACAATCACAATCATACAATCACAATCATACAATCACAATCATACAATCACAATCATACATTCAAAATCATGCAATCACAATCATACAATCACAATCATGCAATCACAATCATACAACCATAATCATGCAATCACAATCATACAATCACAATCGTACAATCACAATCGTACAATCACAATCGCAAACCACAATCATACAATCATAATCATACAATCACAATCATACTTTCACAATCATACAATCACAATCATACAATCACAATCATACAATCACAATCATACAATCACAATCATACAATCACAATCATACAATCACAATCATAAAATCACAAAAATACAAACTTAATCATACAATCACAATCATACAATCGCAATCATACAATCACAATCATACAATCATAATCATACAATCACAATCATACGATCGCAATCATACAATCACAATCATACCATCACAATCATACAATCACAATCATACAATCATAATCATACTATCACAATCGTACAATCACAATCATACAATCACAACCATACAATCACAATCATACAATCACAATCATACAATCACAATCATACAATCACAATCATACAATCACAATCGTACAATCACAATCATACATTCAAAATCATGCAATCACAATCATACAATCACAATCATACAATCACAATCAGACAATCACAATCATACAATCACAATCATACAATCACAATCATACAATCACAATCATACAATCACAATCATGCAATCACAATCATACACTCAAAATCATGCAATCACAATCATACAATCACAATCATGCAATCACAATCATACAATCATAGTCATACAATCACAATCCTACAATCACAATCGTACAATCACAATCGTACAATCACAATTGCACAACCACAATCAGTCAATCACAATCATACAATCACAATCATACAATCACTATCGTACAATCACAATCATACAATCACAATCATACTTTCACAATCATACAATCACAATCATACAATCACAATCATACAATCACAGTCATACAATCACAATCATGCAATCACAATCATACTATCACAATCATACAATCACAATCATACAATCACAATCATACAATCACAATCATACAATCAAAATCATACAATCACAATCATACAATCACAATCATAAAATCACAAAAATACAAACTTAATCATACAATCACAATCATACAGTCACAATCATACAATTACAATCATACAATCATAATCATACAATCACAATCATACGATCGCAATCATACAATCACAATCATACCATCACAATCATACAATCACAATCATACAATCATAATCATACAATTACAATCATACATCACAATCATACAATCACAATCATACAATCGCAATCATACAATCACAATATCCCAAATACAATCTCCCAAATACAATCATACAATCACAATCATACATACACAATCATACAATCACAATCATACAATCGCAATCATACAATCGCAATCATACAATCGCAATCATACAATTACAGTATCCCAAATACAATCTCGCGAATACAATCATACAATCACAATCATACAATCACAATCATACAATCACAATCATACAATCACAATCATACAATCGCAATCATACAATTACAATATCCCAAATACAATCTCCCAAATACAATCATACAATCACAATCATACAATCACAATCATACAATCATAACCATACAATTACAATCATACATCACAATCATACAATCACAATCATACTATCACAATCATACAATCACAATCATACAATCACAATCATACAATCACAATCATACAATCACAATCATACAATCACAACCATACAATCACAATCATACAATCATAATCATACAATCACAATCATACAATCACAATCATACAATCACAATCATACAATCACAATCATACAATCACAATCATGCAATCACAATCATACACTCAAAATCATGCAATCACAATCATACATCACAATCATACAATCACAATCATACAATCGCAATCATACAATCACAATCATACAGTCGCAATCATACAATTACAATCTCCCAAATACAATCTCCCAAATACAATCTCCCAAATACAATCTCCCAAATACAATCATACAATCACAATCATACAATCACAATCATACAATCACAATCATACAATCACAATCATACTATCACAATCATACAATCACAATCATACAATCACAATCATACAATCACAATCATACAATCACAATCATACAATCACAATCATACAATCACAATCATACAATCACAATCATACAATCACAATCATACATTCAAAATCATGCAATCACAATCATACAATCACAATCATACAATCACAATCATACAATCACAATCATACAATCACAATCATACAATCGCAATCATACAATCACAATCATACATTCAAAATCATGCAATCACACTCATACAATCACAATCATACAATCACAATCATACAATCATAATCATACAATCACAATCCTACAATCACAATCGTACAATCACAATCGTACAATCACAATCGCACAACCACAATCAGTCAATCACAATCATACAATCACAATCATACAATCACAATCATACAATCACAATCATACAATCACAATCATACTTTCACAATCATACAATCACAATCATACAATCACAATCATACAATCACAATCAGACAATCACAATCATACAATTACAATCATACAATCACAATCATACAATCACAATCATACAATCACAATCATGCAATCACAATCATACACTCAAAATCATGCAATCACAATCATACAATCACAATCATGCAACCACAATCATACAATCATAATCATACAATCACAATCCTACAATCACAATCGTACAATCACAATCGTACAATCACAATCGTACAATCACAATCGCACAACCACAATCAGTCATCACAATCATACAATCACAATCATACAATCACAATCATACAACCACAATCATACAATCACAATCATACTTTCACAATCATACAATCACAATCATACAATCACAATCATACAATCACAGTCATACAATCACAATCATGCAATCACAATCATACAATCACAATCATACAATCGCATTCATACAATCGCAATCATACAATCACAATCATACAATCGCAATCATACAATTACAATCTCCCAAATACAATCTCCCAAATACAATCACCCAAATACAATCATACAATCACAATCATACAATCATAATCATACAATCACAATCATACAATCACAATCATACAATCACAATCATACAATCACAATCATACAATCGCAATCATACAATCGCAATCATACAATCACAATCATACAATCTCAATCATACAATCACAATCATACAACCACAATCAGACAATCACAATCATACAATCACAATCATACAATCACAATTATGCAATCACAATCATACAATCGCATTCATACAATCGCAATCATACAATCACAATCATACAATCACAATCATAAAATCACAAAAATACAAACTTAATCATACAATCACAATCATACAATCGCAATCATACAATCACAATCATACAATCATAATCATACAATCACAATCATACGATCGCAATCATACAATCACAATCATACCATCACAATCATACAATCACAATCATACAATCATAATCATACAATTACAATCATACATCACAATCATACAATCACAATCATACAATCGCAATCATACAATTACAATATCCCAAATACAATCTCCCAAATACAATCATACAATCACAATCATACATACAAAATCATACAATCACAATCATACAATCACAATCATACAATCATAATCATGCAATTACAATCATACATCACAATCATACAATCACAATCATACAATCACAATCATACAATCACAATCAGACAATCACAATCATACTTTCACAATCATACAATCACAATCATACAATCACAATCATACAATCACAGTCATACAATCACAATCATGCAATCACAATCATACTATCACAATCATACAATCACAATCATACAATCACAATCATACAATCACAATCATACAATCGCAATCATACAATTACAATATCCCAAATACAATCTCCCAAATACAATCATACAATCACAATCATACAATCACAATCATACAATCATAATCATACAATTACAATCAGACATCACAATCATACAATCACAATCATACAATCACAATCATACAACCACAATCATACATTCAAAATCATGCAATCACAATCATACAATCACAATCATGCAATCACAATCATACAATCACAATCATACTATCACAATCATACAATCACAATCATACAATCACAATCATACAATCACAATCATACAATCACAATCATACAATCACAATCATACAATCACAATCATACAATCACAATCGTACAATCACAATCATACATTCAAAATCATGCAATCACAATCATACAATCACAATCATGCAATCGCAATAATACATTCACAATCATACAATCACAATCATACATTCAAAATCATGCAATCACAATCATACAATCACAATCATGCAATCACAATCATACAACCATAATCATGCAATCACAATCATACAATCACAATCGTACAATCACAATCGTACAATCACAATCGCACAACCACAATCATACAATCATAATCATACAATCACAATCATACTTTCACAATCATACAATCACAATCATACAATCACAATCATACAATCACAATCATACAATCACAATCATACAATCACAATCATACAATCACAATCATACAATCGCAATCATACAATCGCAATCATACAATCGCAATCATACAATCGCAATCATACAATCTCAATCATACAATCTCAATCATACAATCACAATCATACAATCACAATCATACAATCATAATCATACAATTACAATCATACATCACAATCATACAATCACAATCATACAATCGCAATCATACAATCACAATCATACAGTCGCAATCATACAATTACAATCTCCCAAATACAATCTCCCAAATACAATCTCCCAAATACAATCATACAATCACAATCATACAATCACAATCATACAATCACAATCATACAATCACAATCATACTATCACAATCATACAATCACAATCATACAATCACAATCATACAATCACAATCATACAATCACAATCATACAATCACAATCATACAATCACAATCATACAATCACAATCGTACAATCACAATCATACATTCAAAATCATGCAATCACAATCATACAATCACAATCATGCAATCGCAATCATACAATCACAATCATACAATCACAATCATACAATCACAATCATACAATCGCAATCATACAATCGCAATCATACAATCACAATCATACAATCACAATCATACTATCACAATCATACAATCACAATCATACAATCACAATCATACAATCACAATCATACAATCACAATCATACAATCACAATCATACAATCACAATCATACAATCACAATCATACAATCACAATCATACAATCACAATCATACAATCACAATCATACAATCACAATCATACATTCAAAATCATGCAATCACAATCATACAATCACAATCATGCAATCACAATCATACAACCATAATCATGCAATCACAATCATACAATCACAATCGTACAATCACAATCGTACAATCACAATCGCAAACCACAATCATACAATCATAATCATACAATCACAATCATACTTTCACAATCATACAATCACAATCATACAATCACAATCATACAATCACAATCATACAATCACAATCATACAATCACAATCATACAATCACAATCATACAATCACAATCATAAAATCACAAAAATACAAACTTAATCATACAATCACAATCATACAATCGCAATCATACAATCACAATCATACAATCATAATCATACAATCACAATCATACGATCGCAATCATACAATCACAATCATACCATCACAATCATACAATCACAATCATACAATCATAATCATACTATCACAATCGTACAATCACAATCATACAATCACAACCATACAATCACAATCATACAATCACAATCATACAATCACAATCATACAATCACAATCATACAATCACAATCGTACAATCACAATCATACATTCAAAATCATGCAATCACAATCATACAATCACAATCATGCAATCGCAATCATACATTCACAATCATACAATCACAATCATACAATCACAATCATACAATCACAATCATACAATCACAATCAGACAATCACAATCATACAATCACAATCATACAATCACAATCATACAATCACAATCATACAATCACAATCATGCAATCACAATCATACACTCAAAATCATGCAATCACAATCATACAATCACAATCATGCAATCACAATCATACAATCATAGTCATACAATCACAATCCTACAATCACAATCGTACAATCACAATCGTACAATCACAATTGCACAACCACAATCAGTCAATCACAATCATACAATCACAATCATACAATCACTATCATACAATCACAATCATACAATCACAATCATACTTTCACAATCATACAATCACAATCATACAATCACAATCATACAATCACAGTCATACAATCACAATCATGCAATCACAATCATACTATCACAATCATACAATCACAATCATACAATCACAATCATACAATCGCAATCATACAATTACAATATCCCAAATACAATCTCCCAAATACAATCATACAATCACAATCATACAATCACAATCATACAATCATAATCATACAATTACAATCAGACATCACAATCATACAATCACAATCATACAATCGCAATCATACAATCACAATCATACAATCGCAATCATACAATCACAATTATGCAATCACAATCATACAATCGCATTCATACAATCGCAATCATACAATCACAATCATACAATCACAATCATACAATCACAATCATAAAATCACAAAAATACAAACTTAATCATACAATCACAATCATACAGTCACAATCATACAATCACAATCATACAATCATAATCATACAACCACAATCATACGATCGCAATCATACAATCACAATCATACCATCACAATCATACAATCACAATCATACAATCATAATCATACAATTACAATCATACATCACAATCATACAATCACAATCATACAATCGCAATCATACAATCACAATATCCCAAATACAATCTCCCAAATACAATCATACAATCACAATCATACATACACAATCATACAATCACAATCATACAATCGCAATCATACAATCGCAATCATACAATCGCAATCATACAATTACAGTATCCCAAATACAATCTCGCAAATACAATCATACAATCACAATCATACAATCACAATCATACAATCACAATCATACAATCACAATCATACAATCACAATCATACAATCGCAATCATACAATTACAATATCCCAAATACAATCTCCCAAATACAATCATACAATCACAATCATACAATCATAATCATACAATCACAATCATACAATCACAATCATACAATCACAATCATACAATCACAATCATACAATCACAATCATACAATCACAATCACACAATCACAATCGTGCATTCACAATCATACAATCACAATCATACAATCACAATCATACAATCACAATCATACAATCTCAATCATACAATCACAATCATACAATCATAATCATACAATCACAATCCTACAATCACAATCGTACAATCACAATCGTACAATCACAATCGCACAACCACAATCAGTCAATCACAATCATACAATCACAATCATACAATCACAATCATACAATCACAATCATACAATCACAATCATACTTTCACAATCATACAATCACAATCATACAATCACAATCATACAATCACAATCAGACAATCACAATCATACAATTACAATCATACAATCACAATCATACAATCACAATCATACAATCACAATCATGCAATCACAATCATACACTCAAAATCATGCAATCACAATCATACAATCACAATCATGCAACCACAATCATACAATCATAATCATACAATCACAATCCTACAATCACAATCGTACAATCACAATCGTACAATCACAATCGCACAACCACAATCAGTCATCACAATCATACAATCACAATCATACAATCACAATCATACAATCACAATCATACAATCACAATCATACTTTCACAATCATACAATCACAATCATACAATCACAATCATACAATCACAGTCATACAATCACAATCATGCAATCACAATCATACAATCACAATCATACAATCGCATTCATACAATCGCAATCATACAATCACAATCATACAATCGCAATCATACAATTACAATCTCCCAAATACAATCTCCCAAATACAATCACCCAAATACAATCATACAATCACAATCATACAATCATAATCATACAATCACAATCATACAATCACAATCATACAATCACAATCATACAATCACAATCATACAATCGCAATCATACAATCGCAATCATACAATCACAATCATACAATCTCAATCATACAATCACAATCATACAACCACAATCAGACAATCACAATCATACAATCACAATCATACAATCACAATTATGCAATCACAATCATACAATCGCATTCATACAATCGCAATCATACAATCACAATCATACAATCACAATCATAAAATCACAAAAATACAAACTTAATCATACAATCACAATCATACAATCGCAATCATACAATCACAATCATACAATCATAATCATACAATCACAATCATACGATCGCAATCATACAATCACAATCATACCATCACAATCATACAATCACAATCATACAATCATAATCATACAATTACAATCATACATCACAATCATACAATCACAATCATACAATCGCAATCATACAATTACAATATCCCAAATACAATCTCCCAAATACAATCATACAATCACAATCATACATACAAAATCATACAATCACAATCATACAATCACAATCATACAATCATAATCATGCAATTACAATCATACATCACAATCATACAATCACAATCATACAATCACAATCATACAATCACAATCAGACAATCACAATCATACTTTCACAATCATACAATCACAATCATACAATCACAATCATACAATCACAGTCATACAATCACAATCATGCAATCACAATCATACTATCACAATCATACAATCACAATCATACAATCACAATCATACAATCACAATCATACAATCGCAATCATACAATTACAATATCCCAAATACAATCTCCCAAATACAATCATACAATCACAATCATACAATCACAATCATACAATCATAATCATACAATTACAATCAGACATCACAATCATACAATCACAATCATACAATCACAATCATACAACCACAATCATACATTCAAAATCATGCAATCACAATCATACAATCACAATCATGCAATCACAATCATACAATCACAATCATACTATCACAATCATACAATCACAATCATACAATCACAATCATACAATCACAATCATACAATCACAATCATACAATCACAATCATACAATCACAATCATACAATCACAATCGTACAATCACAATCATACATTCAAAATCATGCAATCACAATCATACAATCACAATCATGCAATCGCAATAATACATTCACAATCATACAATCACAATCATACATTCAAAATCATGCAATCACAATCATACAATCACAATCATGCAATCACAATCATACAACCATAATCATGCAATCACAATCATACAATCACAATCGTACAATCACAATCGTACAATCACAATCGCACAACCACAATCATACAATCATAATCATACAATCACAATCATACTTTCACAATCATACAATCACAATCATACAATCACAATCATACAATCACAATCATACAATCACAATCATACAATCACAATCATACAATCACAATCATACAATCGCAATCATACAATCGCAATCATACAATCGCAATCATACAATCGCAATCATACAATCTCAATCATACAATCTCAATCATACAATCACAATCATACAATCACAATCATACAATCATAATCATACAATTACAATCATACATCACAATCATACAATCACAATCATACAATCGCAATCATACAATCACAATCATACAATCACAATCATACAATCACAATCATACAATCATAATCATACAATTACAATCATACATCACAATCATACAATCACAATCATACAATCGCAATCATACAATCACAATCATACAGTCGCAATCATACAATTACAATCTCCAAATACAATCTCCAAATACAATCTCCCAAATACAATCATACAATCACAATCATACAATCACAATCATACAATCACAATCATACAATCACAATCATACTATCACAATCATACAATCACAATCATACAATCACAATCATACAATCACAATCATACAATCACAATCATACAATCACAATCATACAATCACAATCATACAATCACAATCGTACAATCACAATCATACATTCAAAATCATGCAATCACAATCATACAATCACAATCATGCAATCGCAATCATACAATCACAATCATACAATCACAATCATACAATCACAATCATACAATCGCAATCATACAATCGCAATCATACAATCACAATCATACAATCACAATCATACTATCACAATCATACAATCACAATCATACAATCACAATCATACAATCACAATCATACAATCACAATCATACAATCACAATCATACAATCACAATCATACAATCACAATCATACAATCACAATCATACAATCACAATCATACAATCACAATCATACAATCACAATCATACATTCAAAATCATGCAATCACAATCATACAATCACAATCATGCAATCACAATCATACAACCATAATCATGCAATCACAATCATACAATCACAATCGTACAATCACAATCGTACAATCACAATCGCAAACCACAATCATACAATCATAATCATACAATCACAATCATACTTTCACAATCATACAATCACAATCATACAATCACAATCATACAATCACAATCATACAATCACAATCATACAATCACAATCATACAATCACAATCATAAAATCACAAAAATACAAACTTAATCATACAATCACAATCATACAATCGCAATCATACAATCACAATCATACAATCATAATCATACAATCACAATCATACGATCGCAATCATACAATCACAATCATACCATCACAATCATACAATCACAATCATACAATCATAATCATACTATCACAATCGTACAATCACAATCATACAATCACAACCATACAATCACAATCATACAATCACAATCATACAATCACAATCATACAATCACAATCATACAATCACAATCGTACAATCACAATCATACATTCAAAATCATGCAATCACAATCATACAATCACAATCATGCAATCGCAATCATACATTCACAATCATACAATCACAATCATACAATCACAATCATACAATCACAATCATACAATCACAATCAGACAATCACAATCATACAATCACAATCATACAATCACAATCATACAATCACAATCATACAATCACAATCATGCAATCACAATCATACACTCAAAATCATGCAATCACAATCATACAATCACAATCATGCAATCACAATCATACAATCATAGTCATACAATCACAATCCTACAATCACAATCGTACAATCACAATCGTACAATCACAATTGCACAACCACAATCAGTCAATCACAATCATACAATCACAATCATACAATCACTATCATACAATCACAATCATACAATCACAATCATACTTTCACAATCATACAATCACAATCATACAATCACAATCATACAATCACAGTCATACAATCACAATCATGCAATCACAATCATACTATCACAATCATACAATCACAATCATACAATCACAATCATACAATCGCAATCATACAATTACAATATCCCAAATACAATCTCCCAAATACAATCATACAATCACAATCATACAATCACAATCATACAATCATAATCATACAATTACAATCAGACATCACAATCATACAATCACAATCATACAATCGCAATCATACAATCACAATCATACAATCGCAATCATACAATCACAATTATGCAATCACAATCATACAATCGCATTCATACAATCGCAATCATACAATCACAATCATACAATCACAATCATACAATCACAATCATAAAATCACAAAAATACAAACTTAATCATACAATCACAATCATACAGTCACAATCATACAATCACAATCATACAATCATAATCATACAACCACAATCATACGATCGCAATCATACAATCACAATCATACCATCACAATCATACAATCACAATCATACAATCATAATCATACAATTACAATCATACATCACAATCATACAATCACAATCATACAATCGCAATCATACAATCACAATATCCCAAATACAATCTCCCAAATACAATCATACAATCACAATCATACATACACAATCATACAATCACAATCATACAATCGCAATCATACAATCGCAATCATACAATCGCAATCATACAATTACAGTATCCCAAATACAATCTCGCAAATACAATCATACAATCACAATCATACAATCACAATCATACAATCACAATCATACAATCACAATCATACAATCACAATCATACAATCGCAATCATACAATTACAATATCCCAAATACAATCTCCCAAATACAATCATACAATCACAATCATACAATCATAATCATACAATCACAATCATACAATCACAATCATACAATCACAATCATACAATCACAATCATACAATCACAATCATACAATCACAATCACACAATCACAATCGTGCATTCACAATCATACAATCACAATCATACAATCACAATCATACAATCACAATCATACAATCTCAATCATACAATCACAATCATACAATCATAATCATACAATTACAATCATACATCACAATCATACAATCACAATCATACAATCGCAATCATACAATTACAATATCCCAAATACAATCTCCCAAATACAATCATACAATCACAATCATACAATCACAATCATACAATCACAATCATACAATCACAATCGTACAATCGCATTCATACAATCGCAATCATACAATCACAATCATACAATCGCAATCATACAATTACAATCTCCCAAATACAATCTCCCAAATACAATCACCCAAATACAATCATACAATCACAATCATACAATCATCATCATACAATCACAATCATACAATCACAATCATACAATCACAATCATACTATCACAATCATACAATCACAATCATACAATCACAATCATACTATCACAATCATACATTCAAAATCATGCAATCACAATCATACAATCACAATCATGCAATCACAATCATACAATCATAATCATGCAATCACAATCATATAATCACAATCGTACAATCACAATCGTACAATCACAATCGCACAACCACAATCAGACAATTACAATCATACAATCACAATCATACAATCACAGTCATACAATCACAATCATACAATCACAATCATACAATCACAATCATACAATCACAATCATACAATCACAATCATACAATCACAAAAATACAATCATAATCATACAATCACAATCATACAATCACAATCATACAATCATAATCATGCAATCACAATCATACGATCAGAATCATACAATCATAATCATACAATTACAATCATACATCACAATCATACAATCACAATCATACAATCGCAATCATACAATCACAATGATACAATCGCAATCATACAATTACAATCTCCCAAATACAATCTCCCAAATACAATCTCCCAGATACCATCATACAATCACATTCATACAATCACAATCATACAATCATAATCATACAATTACAATCATACATCACAATCATACAATCACAATCATACAATCGCAATCATACAATCGCAATCATACAATTACAATCTCCCAAATAAATCTCCCAAATACAATCTCCCAAATACAATCTCCCAAATACAATCTCCCAAATACAATCATACAATCACAATCATACAATCACAATCATACAATCACAATCATACAATCACAATCATACAATCACAATCATACAATCACAATCATACAATCACAATCATACAACCACAATCATACATTCAAAATCATGCAATCACAATCATACAATCACAATCATGCAATCACAATCATACAATCATAATCATGCAATCACAATCATACAATCACAATCGTACAATCACAATCGCACAACCACAATCATACAATCATAATCATACAATCACAATCATACTTTCACAATCATACAATCACAATCATACAATCACAATCATACAATCACAATCATACAATCACAATCATACAATCACAATCATACAATCGCAATCATACAATCGCAATCATACAATCGCAATCATACAATCACAATCATACAATCACAATCATACTATCACAATCATACAATCACAATCATACAATCACAATCATACAATCACACTCATACAATCACAATCATACAATCACAATCATACAATCACAATCATACAATCACAATCATACAATCACAATCATACAATCACAATCATACAATCACAATCATACAATCGCAATCATACAATCGCAATCATACAATCGCAATCATACAATCGCAATCATACAATCACAATCATACAATCTCAATCATACAATCACAATCATACAATCACAATCATACAATCATAATCATACAATTACAATCATACATCACAATCATACAATCACAATCATACAATCGCAATCATACAATCACAATCATACAGTCGCAATCATACAATTACAATCTCCCAAATACAATCTCCCAAATACAATCTCCCAAATACAATCATACAATCACAATCATACTATCACAATCATACAATCACAATCATACAATCACAATCATACTATCACAATCATACAATCACAATCCTACAATCACAATCATACAATCACAATCATACAATCACAATCATACAATCACAATCATACAATCACAATCATACATTCAAAATCATGCAATCACAATCATACAATCACAATCATGCAATCACAATCATACAACCATAATCATGCAATCACAATCATACAATCACAATCGTACAATCACAATCGTACAATCACAATCGCACAACCACAATCATACAATCATAATCATACAATCACAATCATACTTTCACAATCATACAATCACAATCATACAATCACAATCATACAATCACAATCATACAATCACAATCATACAATCACAATCATACAATCACAATCATACAATCGCAATCATACAATCGCAATCATACAATCGCAATCATACAATCGCAATCATACAATCACAATCATACAATCTCAATCATACAATCACAATCATACAATCACAATCATACAATCATAATCATACAATTACAATCATACATCACAATCATACAATCACAATCATACAATCGCAATCATACAATCACAATCATACAGTCGCAATCATACAATTACAATCTCCCAAATACAATCTCCCAAATACAATCTCCCAAATACAATCATACAATCACAATCATACAATCACAATCATACAATCACAATCATACAATCACAATCATACTATCACAATCGTACAATCACAATCATACAATCACAACCATACAATCACAATCATACAATCACAATCATACAATCACAATCATACAATCACAATCATACAATCACAATCGTACAATCACAATCATACATTCAAAATCATGCAATCACAATCATACAATCACAATCATGCAATCGCAATCATACATTCACAATCATACAATCACAATCATACAATCACAATCATACAATCACAATCATACAATCACAATCAGACAATCACAATCATACAATCACAATCATACAATCACAATCATACAATCACAATCATACAATCACAATCATGCAATCACAATCATACACTCAAAATCATGCAATCACAATCATACAATCACAATCATGCAATCACAATCATACAATCATAGTCATACAATCACAATCCTACAATCACAATCGTACAATCACAATCGTACAATCACAATTGCACAACCACAATCAGTCAATCACAATCATACAATCACAATCATACAATCACTATCATACAATCACAATCATACAATCACAATCATACTTTCACAATCATACAATCACAATCATACAATCACAATCATACAATCACAGTCATACAATCACAATCATGCAATCACAATCATACTATCACAATCATACAATCACAATCATACAATCACAATCATACAATCGCAATCATACAATTACAATATCCCAAATACAATCTCCCAAATACAATCATACAATCACTATCATACAATCACAATCATACAATCATAATCATACAATTACAATCAGACATCACAATCATACAATCACAATCATACAATCGCAATCATACAATCACAATCATACAATCGCAATCATACAATCACAATTATGCAATCACAATCATACAATCGCATTCATACAATCGCAATCATACAATCACAATCATACAATCACAATCATACAATCACAATCATAAAATCACAAAAATACAAACTTAATCATACAATCACAATCATACAGTCACAATCATACAATCACAATCATACAATCATAATCATACAACCACAATCATACGATCGCAATCATACAATCACAATCATACCATCACAATCATACAATCACAATCATACAATCATAATCATACAATTACAATCATACATCACAATCATACAATCACAATCATACAATCGCAATCATACAATCACAATATCCCAAATACAATCTCCCAAATACAATCATACAATCACAATCATACATACACAATCATACAATCACAATCATACAATCGCAATCATACAATCGCAATCATACAATCGCAATCATACAATTACAGTATCCCAAATACAATCTCGCAAATACAATCATACAATCACAATCATACAATCACAATCATACAATCACAATCATACAATCGCAATCATACAATTACAATATCCCAAATACAATCTCCCAAATACAATCATACAATCACAATCATACAATCATAATCATACAATTACAATCATACATCACAATCATACAATCACAATCATACAATCGCAATCATACAATCGCAATCATACAATTACAATCTCCCAAATAAATCTCCCAAATACAATCTCCCAAATACAATCTCCCAAATACAATCTCCCAAATACAATCATACAATCACAATCATACAATCACAATCATACAATCACAATCATACAATCACAATCATACAATCACAATCATACAACCACAATCATACATTCAAAATCATGCAATCACAATCATACAATCACAATCATGCAATCACAATCATACAATCATAATCATGCAATCACAATCATACAATCACAATCGTACAATCACAATCGCACAACCACAATCATACAATCATAATCATACAATCACAATCATACTTTCACAATCATACAATCACAATCATACAATCACAATCATACAATCACAATCATACAATCACAATCATACAATCGCAATCATACAATCGCAATCATACAATCGCAATCATACAATCGCAATCATACAATCACAATCATACAATCACAATCATACTATCACAATCATACAATCACAATCATACAATCACAATCATACAATCACACTCATACAATCACAATCATACAATCACAATCATACAATCACAATCATACAATCACAATCATACAATCACAATCATACAATCTCAATCATACAATCGCAATCATACAATCGCAATCATACAATCGCAATCATACAATCGCAATCATACAATCACAATCATACAATCTCAATCATACAATCACAATCATACAATCACAATCATACAATCATAATCATACAATTACAATCATACATCACAATCATACAATCGCAATCATACAATCGCAATCATACAATCACAATCATACAGTCGCAATCATACAATTACAATCTCCCAAATACAATCTCCCAAATACAATCTCCCAAATACAATCATACAATCACAATCATACAATCACAATCATACAATCACAATCATACAATCACAATCATACTATCACAATCATACAATCACAATCCTACAATCACAATCATACAATCACAATCATACAATCACAATCATACAATCACAATCATACAATCACAATCGTACAATCACAATCATACATTCAAAATCATGCAATCACAATCATACAATCACAATCATACAATCATAATCATACAATTACAATCATACATCACAATCATACAATCACAATCATACAATCGCAATCATACAATCACAATCATACAGTCGCAATCATACAACTACAATCTCCCAAATACAATCTCCCAAATACAATCTCCCAAATACAATCATACAATCACAATCATACAATCACAATCATACAATCACAATCATACAATCACAATCATACAATCACAATCATACAATCACAATCATACTATCACAATCGTACAATCACAATCATACAATCACAATCATACAATCACAATCATACAATCACAATCATACAATCACAATCATACAATCACAATCATACAATCACAATCGTACAATCACAATCATACATTCAAAATCATGCAATCACAATCATACAATCACAATCATGCAATCGCAATCATACAATCACAATCATACAATCACAATCATACAATCACAATCATACAATCACAATCATACAATCACAATCAGACAATCACAATCATACAATCACAATCATACAATCACAATCATACAATCCCAATCATACAATCACAATCATGCAATCACAATCATACACTCAAAATCATGCAATCACAATCATACAATCACAATCATGCAATCACAATCATACAATCATAGTCATACAATCACAATCCTACAATCACAATCGTACAATCACAATCGTACAATCACAATTGCACAACCACAATCAGTCAATCACAATCATACAATCACAATCATACAATCACTATCATACAATCACAATCATACAATCACAATCTTTCTTTCACAATCATACAATCACAATCATACAATCACAATCATACAATCACAGTCATACAATCACAATCATGCAATCACAATCATACTATCACAATCATACAATCACAATCATACAATCACAATCATACAATCACAATCATACAATCGCAATCATACAATTACAATATCCCAAATACAATCTCCCAAATACAATCATACAATCACAATCATACAATCACAATCATACAATCATAATCATACAATTACAATCAGACATCAGAATCATACAATCACAATCATACAATCGCAATCATACAATCACAATCATACAATCGCAATCAAACAATCACAATTATGCAATCACAATCATACAATCGCATTCATACAATCGCAATCATACAATCACAATCATACAATCACAATCATACAATCACAATCATAAAATCACAAAAATACAAACTTAATCATACAATCACAATCATACAGTCACAATCATACAATCACAATCATACAATCATAATCATACAACCACAATCATACGATCGCAGTCATACAATCACAATCATACCATCACAATCATACAATCACAATCATACAATCATAATCATACAATTACAATCATACATCACAATCATACAATCACAATCATACAATCGCAATCATACAATCACAATATCCCAAATACAATCTCCCAAATACAATCATACAATCACAATCATACATACACAATCATACAATCACAATCATACAATCGCAATCATACAATCGCAATCATACAATCGCAATCATACAATTACAGTATCCCAAATACAATCTCGCAAATACAATCATACAATCACAATCATACAATCACAATCATACAATCACAATCATACAATCGCAATCATACAATTACAATATCCCAAATACAATCTCCCAAATACAATCATACAATCACAATCATACAATCATAATCATACAATCACAATCATACAATCACAATCATACAATCACAATCATACAATCACAATCATACAATCACAATCACACAATCACAATCGTGCATTCACAATCATACAATCACAATCATACAATCACAATCATACAATCACAATCATACAATCTCAATCATACAATCACAATCATACAATCATAATCATACAATTACAATCATACATCACAATCATACAATCACAATCATACAATCGCAATCATACAATTACAATATCCCAAATACAATCTCCCAAATACAATCATACAATCACAATCATACAATCTCAATCATACAATCACAATCATACAATCACAATCGTACAATCGCATTCATACAATCGCAATCATACAATCACAATCATACAATCGCAATCATACAATTACAATCTCCCAAATACAATCTCCCAAATACAATCACCCAAATACAATCATACAATCACAATCATACAATCATCATCATACAATCACAATCATACAATCACAATCATACAATCACAATCATACTATCACAATCATACAATCACAATCATACAATCACAATCATACTATCACAATCATACATTCAAAATCATGCAATCACAATCATACAATCACAATCATGCAATCACAATCATACAATCATAATCATGCAATCACAATCATATAATCACAATCGTACAATCACAATCGTACAATCACAATCGCACAACCACAATCAGACAATTACAATCATACAATCACAATCATACAATCACAATCATACAATCACAATCATACAATCACAATCATACAATCACAATCATACAATCACAATCATACAATCACAATCATACAATCACAATCATACAATCACAATCATACAATCACAAAAATACAATCATAATCATACAATCACAATCATACAATCACAATCATACAATCATAATCATGCAATCACAATCATACGATCAGAATCATACAATCATAATCATACAATTACAATCATACATCACAATCATACAATCACAATCATACAATCGCAATCATACAATCACAATGATACAATCGCAATCATACAATTACAATCTCCCAAATACAATCTCCCAGATACCATCATACAATCACATTCATACAATCACAATCATACAATCATAATCATACAATTACAATCATACATCACAATCATACAATCACAATCATACAATCGCAATCATACAATCGCAATCATACAATTACAATCTCCCAAATAAATCTCCCAAATACAATCTCCCAAATACAATCTCCCAAATACAATCTCCCAAATACAATCTCCCAAATACAATCATACAATCACAATCATACAATCACAATCATACAATCACAATCATACAATCACAATCATACTATCACAATCATACAATCACAATCATACAATCACAATCATACAATCATAATCATACAATTACAATCATACATCACAATCATACAATCACAATCAGACATCACAATCATACAATCACAATCATACAATCGCAATCATACAATCACAATCATACAATCGCAATCATACAATCACAATTATGCAATCACAATCATACAATCGCATTCATACAATCGCAATCATACAATCACAATCATACAATCACAATCATACAATCGCAATCATACAATTACAATATCCCAAATACAATCTCCCAAATACAATCATACAATCACAATCATACAATCACAATCATACAATCACAATCATACAATCATAATCATACAATTACAATCAGACATCACAATCATACAATCACAATCATACAATCGCAATCATACAATCACAATCATACAGTCGCAATCATACAATCACAATTATGCAATCACAATCATACAATCGCATTCATACAATCGCAATCATACAATCACAATCATACAATCACAATCATACAATCACAATCATACAATCACAATCATAAAATCACAAAAATACAATCACAATCATACTATCACAATCATACAATCACAATCATACTATCACAATCATACATTCAAAATCATGCAATCACAATCATACAATCACAATCATACAATCACAATCATACAATCACAATCATACAATCACAAAAATACAATCATAATCATACAATCACAATCATACAATCACAATCATACAATCATAATCATGCAATCACAATCATACAATCAGAATCATACAATCATAATCATACAATCAGAATCATACAATCATAATCATACAATTACAATCATACATCACAATCATACAATCACAATCATACAATCGCAATCATACAATCACAATCATACAATCGCAATCATACAATTACAATCTCCCAAATACAATCTCCCAAATACAATCTCCCAAATACAATCTACCAGATACCATCATACAATCACATTCATACAATCACAATCATACAATCATAATCATACAATTACAATCATACATCACAATCATACAATCACAATCATACAATCGCAATCATACAATCGCAATCATACAATTACAATCTCCCAAATAAATCTCCCAAATACAATCTCCCAAATACAATCATACAATCACAATCATACAATCACAATCATACAACCACAATCATACAATCACAATCATACTATCACAATCATACAATCACAATCATACAATCACAATCATACAATCATAATCATACAATTACAATCATACATCACAATCATACAATCACAATCATACAATCGCAATCATACAATCACAATATCCCAAATACAATCTCCCAAATACAATCATACAATCACAATCATACATACACAATCATACAATCACAATCATACAATCGCAATCATACAATCGCAATCATACAATCGCAATCATACAATTACAGTATCCCAAATACAATCTCGCAAATACAATCATACAATCACAATCATACAATCACAATCATACAATCACAATCATACAATCGCAATCATACAATCACAATATCCCAAATACAATCTCCCAAATACAATCATACAATCACAATCATACATACACAATCATACAATCATAATCATACAATCACAATCATACAATCACAATCATACAATCACAATCATACAATCACAATCACACAATCACAATCGTACATTCACAATCATACAATCACAATCATACAATCACAATCATACAATCACAATCATACAATCTCAATCATACAATCACAATCATACAATCACAATCATACAATTACAATCATACATCACAATCATACAATCACAATCATACAATCGCAATCATACAATTACAATATCCCAAATACAATCTCCCAAATACAATCATACAATCACAATCATACAATCACAATCATACAATCACAATCATACAATCACAATCGTACAATCGCATTCATACAATCGCAATCATACAATCACAATCATACAATCGCAATCATACAATTACAATCTCCCAAATACAATCTCCCAAATACAATCTCCCAGATACCATCATACAATCACATTCATACAATCACAATCATACAATCATAATCATACAATTACAATCATACATCACAATCATACAATCACAATCATACAATCGCAATCATACAATCGCAATCATACAATTACAATCTCCCAAATAAATCTCCCAAATACAATCTCCCAAATACAATCTCCCAAATACAATCATACAATCACAATCATACAATCACAATCATACAATCACAATCATACAATCACAATCATACTATCACAATCATACAATCACAATCATACAATCACAATCATACAATCACAATCATACAACCACAATCATACAATCGCAATCATACATTCAAAATCATGCAATCACAATCATACAATCACAATCATGCAATCACAATCATACAATCAGAATCATACAATCACAATCATTCAATAGCAATCGTACAATCACAATCGTACAATCACAATCGCACAACCACAACCAGACAATCACACTCATACAATCACAATCATACAATCGCAATCATACAATTACAATCTCCCAAATACAATCTCCCAAATACAATCACCCAAATACAATCATACAATCACAATCATACAATCATAATCATACAATCACAATCATACAATCACAATCAAACAATCACAATCATACAATCACAATCATGCAATCACAATCATACACTCAAAATCATGCAATCACAATCATACAATCACAATCATGCAATCACAATCATACAATCATAGTCATACAATCACAATCCTACAATCACAATCGTACAATCACAATCGTACAATCACAATTGCACAACCACAATCAGTCAATCACAATCATACAATCACAATCATACAATCACTATCATACAATCACAATCATACAATCACAATCGTACTTTCACAATCATACAATCACAATCATACAATCACAATCATACAATTACAATCATACATCACACTCATACAATCACAATTATACAATCGCAATCATACAATTACAATCATACAATCATAATCATACAATTACAATCATACAATCACAATCATACAATCGCAATCATACAATCGCAATCATACAATTACAATCTCCCAAATAAATCTCCCAAATACAATCTCCCAAATACAATCTCCCAAATACAATCATACAATCACAATCATACATACACAATCATACAATCACAATCATACAATCGCAATCATACAATCGCAATCATACAACCGCAATCATACAATTACAGTATCCCAAATACAATCTCGCAAATACAATCATACAATCACAATCATACAATCACAATCATACAATCACAATCATACAATCGCAATCATACAATTACAATATCCCAAATACAATCTCCCAAATACAATCATACAATCACAATCATACAATCATAATCATACAATCACAATCATACAATCACAATCATACAATCACAATCATACAATCACAATCACACAATCACAATCGTACATTCACAATCATACAATCACAATCATACAATCACAATCATACAATCACAATCGTACAATCGCATTCATACAATCGCAACCATGCAATCACAATCATACAATCGCAATCATACAATTACAATCTCCCAAATACAATCTCCCAAATACAATCTCCCAGATACCATCATACAATCACATTCATACAATCACAATCATACAATCATAATCATACAATCACAATCATACAATCACAATCATACAATCACAATCATACAATCACAATCATACAATCGCAATCATACAATTGCAATCATACAATCGCAATCATACAATCACAATCATACAATCTCAATCATACAATCACAATCATACAACCACAATCAGACAATCACAATCATACAATCACAATCATACAATCACAATCATACAATCACAATTATGCAATCACAATCATACAATCGCATTCATACAATCGCATTCATACAATCGCAATCATACAATCATAATCATACAATCACAATCGTACAATCACAATCATACAATCACAATCATACATTCAAAATCATGCAATCACAAGCATACAATCATAATCATACAATTACAATCAAGGAATCACAATCATACAATCACAATCATACAATCACAATCAAGGAATCACAATCATACAATCACAATCATACAATCACAATCATACAATCACAATCATACAATCACAATCCTACAATCACAATCGTACAATGACAATCGTACAATCACAATCGCACAACCACAATCAGACAATCACAATCATACAATCACAATCATACAATCACAATCATACAATCACAATCATACAATCACAATCATACTTTCACAATCATACTATCACAATCATACAATCACAATCATACAATCACAGTCATACAATAACAATCATACAATAACAATCATATAATCACAATCATACTATCACAATCATACAATCACAATCATACAATCACAATCATACAATCACAATCATACTTTCACAATCATACTATCACAATCATACAATCACAATCATACAATCACAATCATACTTTCACAATCATACTATCACAATCATACAATCACAATCATACAATCACAGTCATACAATAACAATCATACAATAACAATCATATAATCACAATCATACTATCACAATCATACAATCACAATCATACAATCACAATCATACAATCACAATCAAGGAATCACAATCATACAATCACAATCATACAATCACAATCAAGGAATCACAATCATACAATCACAATCATACAATCGCAAGCATACAATCACAATCATACAATCTCAATCATACAATCACAATCATACAATCATAATCATACAATTACAATCATACATCACAATCATACAATCACAATCATACTATCGCAATCATACAATCACAATCACACAATCACAATCGTACATTCACAATCATACAATCACAATCATACAATCACAATCATACAATCACAATCATACAATCTCAATCATACAATCACAATCATACAATCATAATCATACAATTACAATCATACATCACAATCATACAATCACAATCATACAATCGCAATCATACAATTACAATATCCCAAATACAATCTCCCAAATACAATCACCCAAATACAATCATACAATCACAATCATACAATCATAATCATACAATCACAATCATACAATCACAATCATACAATTGCAATCATACTACCACAATCATACAATCACAATCATACAATCGCAATCATACAATCACAATCATACAATCACAATCATACAATCACAATCATACAATCACAATCATACAATCGCATTCATACAATCGCAATCATACAATCACAATCATACAATCGCAATCATACAATTACAATCATACAATCACAATCATACAATCGCAATCATACAATCGCAATCATAAGATCACAATCATACAATCTCAATCATACAATCACAATCATACAACCACAATCAGACAATTACAATCATACAATCACAATCATACAATCACAATCATACAATCACAATTATGCAATCACAATCATACAATCGCATTCATACAATCGCATTCATACAATCGCAATCATACAATCATAATCATACAATCACAATCGTACAATCACAATCATACAATCACAATCATACATTCAAAATCATGCAATCACAATCATACAATCACAATCATGCAATCACAATCATACAATCAGAATCATACAATCACAATCATACAATCGCAATCATACAATCACAATCATACAATCGCAATCATAAAATCACAGTGATACAATCACAGTCATACAATCACAATCATACTATCACAATCATACAATCACAGTCATACAATCACAATCATACAATCACAATCATACTATCACAATCATACAATCACAATCATACAATCACAATCATGCAATCACAATCATACAATCACAATCATACAATCGCAATCATACAATCATAATCATACAATCACAATCATACAATCACAATCATACAATCACAATCATGCAATCACAATCATACAATCACAATCATACAATCACAATCATACAATCACAATCATACAATCGCAATCATACAATCACAATCATACAATCACAATCATACAATCACAATCATACAATCACAATCATACAATCGCATTCATACAATCGCAATCATACAATCACAATCATACAATCGCAGTCATACAATTACAATCATACAATCACAATCATACAATCGCAATCATACAATCGCAATCATAAAATCACAATCATACAATCTCAATCATACAATCACAATCATACAACCACAATCAGACACTTACAATCATACAATCACAATCATACAATCACAATCATACAATCACAATCATACAATCACAATTATGCAATCACAATCATACAATCGCATTCATACAATCGCATTCATACAATCGCAATCATACAATCATAATCATACAATCACAATCGTACAATCACAATCATACAATCACAATCATACATTCAAAATCATGCAATCACAATCATACAATCACAATCATGCAATCACAATCATACAATCAGAATCATACAATCACAATCATACAATCGCAATCATACAATCACAATCATACAATCGCAATCATACAATTACAATCTCCCAAATACAATCTCCCAAATACAATCTCCCAGATACAATCATACAATCACAATCATACAATCACAATCATACAATCACAATCATACAATCATAATCATACAATTACAATCATACATCACAATCATACAATCACAATCATACAATCGCAATCATACAATTACAATATCCCAAATACAATCTCCCAAATACAATCATACAATCACAATCATACAATCACAATCATACAATCACAATCATACAATCACAATCATGCAATCACAATCATACTATCACAATCATACAATCACAATCATACAATCACAATCATACAATCACAATCATACAATCACAATCATACAATCACAATCATACATTCAAAATCATGCAATCACAATCATACAATCACAATCATGCAATCACAATCATACAACCATAATCATGCAATCACAATCATACAATCACAATCGTACAATCACAATCGTACAATCACAATCGCACAACCACAATCATACAATCATAATCATACAATCACAATCATACTTTCACAATCATACAATCACAATCATACAATCACAATCATACAATCACAATCATACAATCACAATCATACAATCACAATCATACAATCACAATCATACAATCGCAATCATACAATCGCAATCATACAATCGCAATCATACAATCACAATCATACAATCTCAATCATACAATCACAATCATACAATCACAATCATACAATCATAATCATACAATTACAATCATACATCACAATCATACAATCACAATCATACAATCGCAATCATACAATCACAATCATACAGTCGCAATCATACAATTACAATCTCCCAAATACAATCTCCCAAATACAATCTCCCAAATACAATCTCCCAAATACAATCATACAATCACAATCATACAATCACAATCATACAATCACAATCATACAATCACAATCATACAATCACAATCATACTATCACAATCATACAATCACAATCATACAATCACAATCATACAATCACAATCATACAATCATAATCATACAATCACAATCATACAATCACAATCATACAATCACAATCATACTATCACAATCATACAATCACAGTCATACAATCACAATCATACAATCACAATCATACAATCACAATCATACAATCACAATCATACATTCAAAATCATGCAATCACAATCATACAATCACAATCATGCAATCACAATCATACAACCATAATCATGCAATCACAATCATACAATCACAATCGTACAATCACAATCGTACAATCACAATCGCACAACCACAATCATACAATCATAATCATACAATCACAATCATACTTTCACAATCATACAATCACAATCATACAATCACAATCATACAATCACAATCATACAATCACAATCATACAATCACAATCATACAATCACAATCATACAATCGCAATCATACAATCGCAATCATACAATCGCAATCATACAATCACAATCATACAATCTCAATCATACAATCACAATCATACAATCACAATCATACAATCATAATCATACAATTACAATCATACATCACAATCATACAATCACAATCATACAATCGCAATCATACAATCACAATCATACAGTCGCAATCATACAATTACAATCTCCCAAATACAATCTCCCAAATACAATCTCCCAAATACAATCTCCCAAATACAATCATACAATCACAATCATACAATCACAATCATACAATCACAATCATACAATCACAATCATACTATCACAATCATACAATCACAATCATACAATCACAATCATACAATCACAATCATACAATCACAATCATACAATCACAATCGTACAATCACAATCGTACAATCACAATCATACATTCAAAATCATGCAATCACAATCATGCAATCACAATCATGCAATCGCAATCATACAATCACAATCATACAATCACAATCATACAATCACAATCATACAATCACAATCATACAATCACAATCAGACAATCACAATCATACAATCACAATCATACAATCACAATCATACAATCACAATCATACAATCACAATCATGCAATCACAATCATACACTCAAAATCATGCAATCACAATCATACAATCACAATCATGCAATCACAATCATACAATCATAGTCATACAATCACAATCCTACAATCACAATCGTACAATCACAATCGTACAATCACAATTGCACAACCACAATCAGTCAATCACAATCATACAATCACAATCATACAATCACTATCATACAATCACAATCATACAATCACAATCATACTTTCACAATCATACAATCACAATCATACAATCACAATCATACAATCACAGTCATACAATCACAATCATGCAATCACAATCATACTATCACAATCATACAATCACAATCATACAATCACAATCATACAATCACAATCATACAATCAAAATCATACAATCACAATCATACAATCACAATCGAAGAATCACAATCATACAATCACAATCATACAATCGCAAGCATACAATCACAATCATACAATCTCAATCATACAATCACAATCATACAATCATAATCATACAATTACAATCATACATCACACTCATACAATCACAATCATACAATCGCAATCATACAATTACAATATCCCAAATACAATCTCCCAAATACAATCATACAATCACAATCATACAATCACAATCATACAATCACAATCATACAATCACAATCATACAATCGCAATCATACAATTACAATATCCCAAATACAATCTCCCAAATACAATCATACAATCACAATCATACAATCACAATCATACAATCATAATCATACAATTACAATCAGACATCACAATCATACAATCACAATCATACAATCGCAATCATACAATCACAATCATACAATCACAATCATACAATCGCAATCATACAATCACAATTATGCAATCACAATCATACAATCGCATTCATACAATCGCAATCATACAATCACAATCATACAATCACAATCATACAATCACAATCATAAAATCACAAAAATACAAACTTAATCATACAATCACAATCATACAGTCACAATCATACAATCACAATCATACAATCATAATCATACAATCACAATCATACGATCGCAATCATACAATCACAATCATACCATCACAATCATACAATCACAATCATACAATCATAATCATACAATTACAATCATACATCACAATCATACAATCACAATCATACAATCGCAATCATACAATCACAATATCCCAAATACAATCTCCCAAATACAATCATACAATCACAATCATACATACACAATCATACAATCACAATCATACAATCGCAATCATACAATCGCAATCATACAATCGCAATCATACAATTACAGTATCCCAAATACAATCTCGCAAATACAATCATACAATCACAATCATACAATCACAATCATACAATCACAATCATACAATCGCAATCATACAATTACAATATCCCAAATACAATCTCCCAAATACAATCATACAATCACAATCACACAATCACAATCATACAATCATAACCATACAATTACAATCATACATCACAATCATACAATCACAATCATACTATCACAATCATACAATCACAATCATACAATCACAATCATACAATCACAATCATACAATCACAATCATACAATCACAACCATACAATCACAATCATACAATCATAATCATACAATGACAATCATACAATCACAATCATACAATCACAATCATACAATCACAATCATACAATCACAATCATGCAATCACAATCATACACTCAAAATCATGCAATCACAATCATACATCACAATCATACAATCACAATCATACAATCGCAATCATACAATCACAATCATACAGTCGCAATCATACAATTACAATCTCCCAAATACAATCTCCCAAATACAATCTCCCAAATACAATCATACAATCACAATCATACAATCACAATCATACAATCACAATCATACAATCACAATCATACTATCACAATCATACAATCACAATCATACAATCACAATCATACAATCACAATCATACAATCACAATCATACAATCACAATCATACAATCACAATCATACAATCACAATCATACATTCAAAATCATGCAATCACAATCATACAATCACAATCATACAATCACAATCATACAATCACAATCATACAATCACAATCATACAATCGCAATCATACAATCACAATCATACATTCAAAATCATGCAATCACACTCATACAATCACAATCATACAATCACAATCATACAATCATAATCATACAATCACAATCCTACAATCACAATCGTACAATCACAATCGTACAATCACAATCGCACAACCACAATCAGTCAATCACAATCATACAATCACAACCATACAATCACAATCATACAATCACAATCATACAATCACAATCATACTTTCACAATCATACAATCACAATCATACAATCACAATCATACAATCACAATCAGACAATCACAATCATACAATCACAATCATACAATCACAATCATACAATCACAATCATACAATCACAATCATGCAATCACAATCATACACTCAAAATCATGCAATCACAATCATACAATCACAATCATGCAACCACAATCATACAATCATAATCATACAATCACAATCCTACAATCACAATCGTACAATCACAATCGTACAATCACAATCGCACAACCACAATCAGTCATCACAATCATACAATCACAATCATACAATCACAATCATACAATCACAATCATACAATCACAATCATACGTTCACAATCATACAATCACAATCATACAATCACAATCATACAATCACAGTCATACAATCACAATCATGCAATCACAATCATACAATCACAATCATACAATCGCAATCATACAATCACAATCATACAATCGCAATCATACAATTACAATCTCCCAAATACAATCTCCCAAATACAATCACCCAAATACAATCATACAATCACAATCATACAATCATAATCATACAATCACAATCATACAATCACAATCATACAATCACAATCATACAATCACAATCATACAATCGCAATCATACAATCGCAATCATACAATCACAATCATACAATCTCAATCATACAATCACAATCATACAACCACAATCAGACAATCACAATCATACAATCACAATCATACAATCACAATTATGCAATCACAATCATACAATCGCATTCATACAATCGCAATCATACAATCACAATCATACAATCACAATCATACAATCACAATCATAAAATCACAAAAATACAAACTTAATCATACAATCACAATCATACAATCGCAATCATACAATCACAATCATACAATCATAATCATACAACCACAATCATACGATCGCAATCATACAATCACAATCATACCATCACAATCATACAATCACAATCATACAATCATAATCATACAATTACAATCATACATCACAATCATACAATCACAATCATACAATCGCAATCATACAATTACAATATCCCAAATACAATCTCCCAAATACAATCATACAATCACAATCATACATACACAATCATACAATCACAATCATACAATCACAATCATACAATCATAATCATGCAATTACAATCATACATCACAATCATACAATCACAATCATACGATCGCAATCATACAATTACAATATCCCAAATACAATCTCCCAAATACAATCACCCAAATACAATCATACAATCACAATCATACAATCATAATCATACAATCACAATCATACAATCACAATCATACAATCACAATCATACAATCACAATCATACAATCACAATCATACAATCACAATCATACTATCGCAATCATACAATCACAATCATACCATCACAATCATACAATCACAATCATACAATCACAATCATACAATCACAATCATACAATCACAATCATACAATCACAATCATACTATCACAATCATACAATCACAATCATACAATCACAATCATACAATCACAATCATACAATCATAATCATACAATCACAATCATACAATCACAATCATACAATCACAATCATACTATCACAATCATACAATCACAATCATACAATCACAATCATACAATCACAATCATACAATCACAATCATACAATCACAATCATACATTCAAAATCATGCAATCACAATCATACAATCACAATCATGCAATCACAATCATACAACCATAATCATGCAATCACAATCATACAATCACAATCGTACAATCACAATCGTACAATCACAATCGCACAACCACAATCATACAATCATAATCATACAATCACAATCATACTTTCACAATCATACAATCACAATCATACAATCACAATCATACAATCACAATCATACAATCACAATCATACAATCACAATCATACAATCACAATCATACAATCGCAATCATACAATCGCAATCATACAATCGCAATCATACAATCACAATCATACAATCTCAATCATACAATCACAATCATACAATCACAATCATACAATCATAATCATACAATTACAATCATACATCACAATCATACAATCACAATCATACAATCGCAATCATACAATCACAATCATACAGTCGCAATCATACAATTACAATCTCCCAAATACAATCTCCCAAATACAATCTCCCAAATACAATCTCCCAAATACAATCATACAATCACAATCATACAATCACAATCATACAATCACAATCATACAATCACAATCATACTATCACAATCATACAATCACAATCATACAATCACAATCATACAATCACAATCATACAATCACAATCATACAATCACAATCATACAATCACAATCGTACAATCACAATCATACATTCAAAATCATGCAATCACAATCATACAATCACAATCATGCAATCGCAATCATACAATCACAATCATGCAATCGCAATCATACAATCACAATCATACAATCACAATCATACAATCACAATCATACAATCACAATCATACAATCACAATCAGACAATCACAATCATACAATCACAATCATACAATCACAATCATACAATCACAATCATACAATCACAATCATACAATCACAATCATGCAATCACAATCATACACTCAAAATCATGCAATCACAATCATACAATCATAATCATACAATTACAATCATACATCACAAACATACAATCACAATCATACGATCGCAATCATACAATTACAATATCCCAAATACAATCTCCCAAATACAATCACCCAAATACAATCATACAATCACAATCATACAATCATAATCATACAATCACAATCATACAATCACAATCATACAATCACAATCATACAATCACAATCATACAATCACAATCATACAAACACAATCATACAATCACAATCATACAATCACAATCATACAATCGCATTCATACAATCGCAATCATACAATCACAATCATACAATCGCAATCATACAATTACAATCTCCCAAATACAATCTCCCAAATACAATCACCCAAATACAATCATACAATCACAATCATACAATCATAATCATACAATCATAATCATGCAATCACAATCATACAATCACAATCGTACAATCACAATCGCACAACCACAATCATACAATCATAATCATACAATCACAATCATACTTTCACAATCATACAATCACAATCATACAATCACAATCATACAATCACAATCATACAATCACAATCATACAATCACAATCATACAATCGCAATCATACAATCGCAATCATACAATCACAATCATACAATCTCAATCATACAATCACAATCATACAACCACAATCAGACAATCACAATCATACAATCACAATCATACAATCACAATTATGCAATCACAATCATACAATCGCATTCATACAATCGCAATCATACAATCACAATCATACAATCACAATCATACAATCACAATCATAAAATCACAAAAATACAAACTTAATCATACAATCACAATCATACAATCGCAATCATACAATCACAATCATACAATCATAATCATACAATCACAATCATACGATCGCAATCATACAATCACAAACATACCATCACAATCATACAATCACAATCATACAATCATAATCATACAATTACAATCATACATCACAATCATACAATCACAATCATACAATCGCAATCATACAATTACAATATCCCAAATACAATCTCCCAAATACAATCATACAATCACAATCATACATACACAATCATACAATCACAATCGTACAATCACAATCGCACAACCACAATCATACAATCATAATCATACAATCACAATCATACTTTCACAATCATACAATCACAATCCTACAATCACAATCGTACAATGACAATCGTACAATCACAATCGCACAACCACAATCAGACAATCACAATCATACAATCACAATCATACAATCACAATCTTACAATCACAATCATACAATCACAATCATACAATCACAATCATACTTTCACAATCATACTATCACAATCATACAATCACAATCATACAATCACAGTCATACAATAACAATCATACAATAACAATCATATAATCACAATCATACTATCACAATCATACAATCACAATCATACAATCACAATCATACAATCACAATCAAGGAATCACAATCATACAATCACAATCATACAATCACAATCAAGGAATCACAATCATACAATCACAATCATACAATCGCAAGCATACAATCACAGTCATACAATCTCAATCATACAATCACAATCATACAATCATAATCATACAATTACAATCATACATCACAATCATACAATCACAATCATACTAACGCAATCATACAATCACAATCACACAATCACAATCGTACATTCACAATCATACAATCACAATCATACAATCACAATCATACAATCACAATCATACAATCACAATCATACAATCTCAATCATACAATCACAATCATACAATCACAATCATACAATCATAATCATACAATTACAATCATACATCACAATCATACAATCACAATCATACAATCGCAATCATACAATTACAATATCCCAAATACAATCTCCCAAATACAATCACCCAAATACAATCATACAATCACAATCATACAATCATAATCATACAATCACAATCATACAATCACAATCATACAATTGCAATCATACTACCACAATCATACAATCACAATCATACAATCACAATCATACAATCGCAATCATACAATCACAATCATACAATCACAATCATACAATCACAATCATACAATCACAATCATACAATCGCATTCATACAATCGCAATCATACAATCACAATCATACAATCGCAATCATACAATTACAATCATACAATCACAATCATACAATCGCAATCATACAATCGCAATCATAAGATCACAATCATACAATCTCAATCATACAATCATAATCATACAACCACAATCAGACAATTACAATCATACAATCACAATCATACAATCACAATCATACAATCACAATTATGCAATCACAATCATACAATCGCATTCATACAATCGCATTCATACAATCGCAATCATACAATCATAATCATACAATCACAATCGTACAATCACAATCATACAATCACAATCATACATTCAAAATCATGCAATCACAATCATACAATCACAATCATGCAATCACAATCATACAATCACAATCATACAATCGCATTCATACAACCGCAATCATACAATCACAATCATACAATCGCAATCATACAATCACATTCATACAATCACAATCATACAATCGCAATCATACAATCGCAATCATACAATCGCAATCATACAATCACAATCATACAATCTCAATCATACAATCACAATCATACAACCACAATCAGACAATCACAATCATACAATCACAATCATACAATCACAATCATACAATCACAATTATGCAATCACAATCATACAATCGCATTCATACAATCGCATTCATACAATCGCAATCATACAATCATAATCATACAATCACAATCATACAATCACAATCATACAATCACAATCATACATTCAAAATCATGCAATCACAATCATACAATCACAATCATGCAATCACAGTCATACAATCAGAATCATACAATCACAATCATACAATCGCAATCATACAATTACAATCTCCCAAATACAATCTCCCAAATACAATCTCCCAAATACAATCTCCCAACTACAATCTCCCAAATACAATCATACAATCACAATCATAAAATCACAATCATACAATCATAATCACACAATTACAATCATACATCACAATCATACAATCACAATCATACAATCGCAATCATACATTCACAATCATACAATCGCAATCATACAATTACAATCTCCCAAATACAATCTCCCAAATACAATCTGCTACATACAATCATACAATCAGAATCATACAATCACAATCATTCAATAGCAATCGTACAATCACAATCGTACAATCACAATCGCACAACCACAACCAGACAATCACACTCATACAATCACAATCATACAATCGCAATCATACAATTACAATCTCCCAAATACAATCTCCCAAATACAATCACCCAAATACAATCATACAATCACAATCATACAATCATAATCATACAATCACAATCATACAATCACAATCAAACAATCACAATCATACAATCACAATCATGCAATCACAATCATACACTCAAAATCATGCAATCACAATCATACAATCACAATCATGCAATCACAATCATACAATCATAGTCATACAATCACAATCCTACAATCACAATCGTACAATCACAATCGTACAATCACAATTGAACAACCACAATCAGTCAATCACAATCATACAATCACAATCATACAATCACTATCATACAATCACAATCATACAATCACAATCATACTTTCACAATCATACAATCACAATCATACAATCATAATCATACAATCACAATCATACGATCGCTATCATACAATCACAATCATACCATCACAATCATACAATCACAATCATACAATCATAATCATACAATTACAATCATACATCACAATCATACAATCACAATCATACAATCGCAATCATACAATCACAATATCCCAAATACAATCTCCCAAATACAATCATACAATCACAATCATACATACACAATCATACAATCACAATCATACAATCGCAATCATACAATCGCAATCATACAATCGCAATCATACAATTACAGTATCCCAAATACAATCTCGCAAATACAATCATACAATCACAATCATACAATCACAATCATACAATCACAATCATACAATCGCAATCATACAATCACAATCACACAATCACAATCGTACATTCACAATCATACAATCACAATCATACAATCACAATCATACAATCACAATCATACAATCTCAATCATACAATCACAATCATACAATCATAATCATACAATTACAATCATACATCACAATCATACAATCACAATCATACAATCGCAATCATACAATTACAATATCCCAAATACAATCTCCCAAATACAATCATACAATCACAATCATACAATCACAATCATACAATCACAATCATACAATTACAATCGTACAATCGCATTCATACAATCGCAATCATACAATCACAATCATACAATCGCAATCATACAATTACAATCTCCCAAATACAATCTCCCAAATACAATCACCCAAATACAATCATACAATCACAATCATACAATCATAATCATACAATCACAATCATACAATCACAATCATACAATCACAATCATACTATCACAATCATACAATCACAATCATACCATCACAATCATACTATCACAATCAAACATTCAAAATCATGCAATCACAATCATACAATCACAATCATGCAATCACAATCATACAATCATAATCATCCAATCACAATCATATAATCACAATCGTACAATCACAATCGTACAATCACAATCGCACAACCACAATCAGACAATTACAATCATACAATCACAATCATACAATCACAATCATACAATCACAATCATACAATCACAATCATACAATCACAATCATACAATCACAATCATACAATCACAATCATACAATCACAAAAATACAATCATAATCATACAATCACAATCATACAATCACAATCATACAATCATAATCATGCAATCACAATCATACGATCGCAATCATACAATCACAATCATACCATCACAATCATACAATCAGAATCATACAATCATAATCATACAATTACAATCATACATCACAATCATACAATCACAATCATACAATCGCAATCATACAACCACAATCATACAATCGTAATCATACAATTACAATCTCCCAAATACAATCTCCCAAATACAATCTCCCAGATACCATCATACAATCACATTCATACAATCACAATCATACAATCATAATCATACAATTACAATCATACATCACAATCATACAATCACAATCATACAATCGCAATCATACAATCACAATCATGCAATCACAGTCATACAATCACAATCATACAATCGCATTCATACAACCGCAATCATACCATCACAATCATACAATCACAATCATACAATCACAATCATACAATCACAATCATACAATCACAATCATACAATCGCAATCATACAATCGCAATCATACAATCGCAATCATACAATCACAATCATACAATCTCAATCATACAATCACAATCATACAACCACAATCAGACAATCACAATCATACAATCACAATCATACAATCACAATCATACAATCACAATTATACAATCACAATCATACAATCGCATTCATACAATCGCATTCATACAATCGCAACCATACAATCATAATCATACAATCACAATCGTACAATCACAATCATACAATCACAATCATACATTCAAAATCATGCAATCACAATCATACAATCATAATCATACAATTACAATCAAGGAATCACAATCATACAATCACAATCATACAATCACAATCAAGGAATCACAATCATACAATTACAATCATACAATCACAATCATACAATCACAATCATACAATCACAATCCTACAATCACAATCGTACAATGACAATCGTACAATCACAATCGCACAACCACAATCAGACAATCACAATCATACAATCACAATCATACAATCACAATCATACAATCACAATCATACAATCACAATCATACTTTCACAATCATACTATCACAATCATACAATCACAATCATACAATCACAGTCATACAATAACAATCATACAATAACAATCATATAATCACAATCATACTATCACAATCATACAATCACAATCATACAATCACAATCATACAATCAGAATCAAGGAATCACAATCATACAATCACAATCATACAATCGCAAGCATACAATCACAATCATACAATCTCAATCATACAATCACAATCATACAATCATAATCATACAATTACAATCATACATCACAATCATACAATCACAATCATACTATCGCAATCATACAATCACAATCACACAATCACAATCGTACATTCACAATCATACAATCACAATCATACAATCACAATCATACAATCACAATCATACAATCTCAATCATACAATCACAATCATACAATCATAATCATACAATTACAATCATACATCACAATCATACAATCACAATCATACAATCGCAATCATACAATTACAATATCCCAAATACAATCTCCCAAATACAGTCACCCAAATACAATCATACAATCACAATCATACAATCATAATCATACAATCACAATCATACAATCACAATCATACAATTGCAATCATACTACCACAATCATACAATCACAATCATACAATCGCAATCACACAATCACAATCATACAACCACAATCATACAATCACAATCATACAATCACAATCATACAATCGCATTCATACAATCGCAATCATACAATCACAATCATACAATCGCAATCATACAATTACAATCATACAATCACAATCATACAATCGCAATCATACAATCGCAATCATAAGATCACAATCATACAATCTCAATCATACAATCACAATCATACAACCACAATCAGACAATTACAATCATACAATCACAATCATACAATCACAATCATACAATCACAATTATGCAATCACAATCATACAATCGCATTCATACAATCGCATTCATACAATCGCAATCATACAATCATAATCATACAATCACAATCGTACAATCACAATCATACAATCACAATCATACATTCAAAATCATGCAATCACAATCATACAATCACAATCATGCAATCACAATCATACAATCAGAATCATACAATCACAATCATACAATCGCAATCATACAATCACAATCATACAATCGCAATCATACAATCACAGTCATACAATCACAGTCATACAATCACAATCATACTATCACAATCATACAATCACAGTCATACAATCACAATCATACAATCACAATCATACTATCACAATCATACAATCACAATCATACAATCACAATCATGCAATCACAATCATACAATCACAATCATACAATCGCAATCATACAATCATAATCATACAATCACAATCATACAATCACAATCATACAATCACAATCATGCAATCACAATCCTACAATCACAATCATACAATCACAATCATACAATCACAATCATACAATCGCAATCATACAATCACAATCATACAATCACAATCATACAATCACAATCATACAATCACAATCATACAATCGCATTCATACAATCGCAATCATACAATCACAATCATACAATCGCAATCATACAATTACAATCATACAATCACAATCATACAATCGCAATCATACAATCGCAATCATAAAATCACAATCATACAATCTCAATCATACAATCACAATCATACAACCACAATCAGACAATTACAATCATACAATCACAATCATACAATCACAATTATGCAATCACAATCATACAATCGCATTCATACAATCGCATTCATACAATCGCAATCATACAATCATAATCATACAATCACAATCGTACAATCACAATCATACAATCACAATCATACATTCAAAATCATGCAATCACAATCATACAATCACAATCATACAATCAGAATCATACAATCACAATCATACAATCGCAATCATACAATCACAATCATACAATCGCAATCATACAATTACAATCTCCCAAATACAATCTCCCAAATACAATCTCCCAGATACAATCATACAATCACAATCATACAATCACAATCATACAATCACAATCATACAATCATAATCATACAATTACAATCATACATCACAATCATACAATCACAATCATACAATCGCAATCATACAATTACAATATCCCAAATACAATCTCCCAAATACAATCATACAATCACAATCATACAATCACAATCATACAATCACAATCATACAATCACAATCATACAATCACAATCATGCAATCACAATCATACTATCACAATCATACAATCACAATCATACAATCACAATCATACAATCACAATCATACAATCACAATCATACAATCACAATCATACATTCAAAATCATGCAATCACAATCATACAATCACAATCATGCAATCACAATCATACAACCATAATCATGCAATCACAATCATACAATCACAATCGTACAATCACAATCGTACAATCACAATCGCACAACCACAATCATACAATCATAATCATACAATCACAATCATACTTTCACAATCATACAATCACAATCATACAATCACAATCATACAATCACAATCATACAATCACAATCATACAATCACAATCATACAATCGCAATCATACAATCGCAATCATACAATCGCAATCATACAATCACAATCATACAATCTCAATCATACAATCACAATCATACAATCACAATCATACAATCATAATCATACAATTACAATCATACATCACAATCATACAATCACAATCATACAATCGCAATCATACAATCACAATCATACAGTCGCAATCATACAATTACAATCTCCCAAATACAATCTCCCAAATACAATCTCCCAAATACAATCTCCCAAATACAATCATACAATCACAATCATACAATCACAATCATACAATCACAATCATACAATCACAATCATACAATCACAATCATACTATCACAATCATACAATCACAATCATACAATCACAATCATACAATCACAATCATACAATCATAATCATACAATCACAATCATACAATCACAATCATACAATCACAATCATACTATCACAATCATACAATCACAATCATACAATCACAATCATACAATCACAATCATACAATCACAATCATACAATCACAATCATACAATCACAATCATACATTCAAAATCATGCAATCACAATCATACAATCACAATCATGCAATCACAATCATACAACCATAATCATGCAATCACAATCATCCAATCACAATCGTACAATCACAATCGTACAATCACAATCGCACAACCACAATCATACAATCATAATCATACAATCACAATCATACTTTCACAATCATACAATCACAATCATACAATCACAATCATACAATCACAATCATACAATCACAATCATACAATCACAATCATACAATCGCAATCATACAATCGCAATCATACAATCGCAATCATACAATCGCAATCATACAATCACAATCATACAATCTCAATCATACAATCACAATCATACAATCACAATCATACAATCATAATCATACAATTACAATCATACATCACAATCATACAATCACAATCATACAATCGCAATCATACAATCACAATCATACAGTCGCAATCATACAATTACAATCTCCCAAATACAATCTCCCAAATACAATCATACAATCACAATCATAGAATCACAATCATACAATCACAATCATACAATCACAATCATACTATCACAATCATACAATCACAATCATACAATCACAATCATACAATCACAATCATACAATCACAATCATACAATCACAATCATACAATCACAATCGTACAATCACAATCATACATTCAAAATCATGCAATCACAATCATACAATCACAATCATGCAATCGCAATCATACAATCACAATCATACAATCACAATCATACAATCACAATCATACAATCACAATCATACAATCACAATCAGACAATCACAATCATACAATCACAATCATACAATCACAATCATACAATCACAATCATACAATCACAATCATACAATCACAATCATGCAATCACAATCATACACTCAAAATCATGCAATCACAATCATACAATCACAATCATGCAATCACAATCATACAGTCATAGTCATACAATCACAATCCTACAATCACAATCGTACAATCACAATCGTACAATCACAATTGCACAACCACAATCAGTCAATCACAATCATACAATCACAATCATACAATCACTATCATACAATCACAATCATACAATCACAATCATACTTTCACAATCATACAATCTCAATCATACAATCACAATCATACAATCATAATCATACAATTACAATCATACATCACACTCATACAATCACAATCATACAATCGCAATCATACAATTACAATATCCCAAATACAATCTCCCAAATACAATCATACAATCACAATCATACAATCACAATCATACAATCATAATCATACAATCACAATCATACGATCGCAATCATACAATCACAATCATACCATCACAATCATACAATCACAATCATACAATCATAATCATACAATTACAATCATACATCACAATCATACAATCACAATCATACAATCGCAATCATACAATCACAATATCCCAAATACAATCTCCCAAATACAATCATACAATCACAATCATACATACACAATCATACAATCACAATCATACAATCGCAATCATACAATCGCAATCATACAATCGCAATCATACAATTACAGTATCCCAAATACAATCTCGCAAATACAATCATACAATCACAATCATACAATCACAATCATACAATCACAATCATACAATCGCAATCATACAATTACAATATCCCAAATACAATCTCCCAAATACAATCATACAATCACAATCACACAATCACAATCATACAATCATAACCATACAATTACAATCATACATCACAATCATACAATCACAATCATACTATCACAATCATACAATCACAATCATACAATCACAATCATACAATCACAATCATACAATCACAATCATACAATCACAACCATACAATCACAATCATACAATCATAATCATACAATCACAATCATACAATCACAATCATACAATCACAATCATACAATCACAATCATACAATCACAATCATGCAATCACAATCATACACTCAAAATCATGCAATCACAATCATACATCACAATCATACATTCAAAATCATGCAATCACAATCATACAATCACAATCATACAATCACAATCATACAATCACAATCATACAATCACAATCATACAATCGCAATCATACAATCACAATCATACATTCAAAATCATGCAATCACACTCATACAATCACAATCATACAATCACAATCATACAATCATAATCATACAATCACAATCCTACAATCACAATCGTACAATCACAATCGTACAATCACAATCGCACAACCACAATCAGTCAATCACAATCATACAATCACAATCATACAATCACAATCATACAATCACAATCATACAATCACAATCATACTTTCACAATCATACAATCACAATCATACAATCACAATCATACAATCACAATCATACAATCACAATCATACAATCACAATCATACTTTCACAATCATACAATCACAATCATACAATCACAATCATACAATCACAATCAGACAATCACAACCATACAATCACAATCATACAATCATAATCATACAATCACAATCATACAATCACAATCATACAATCACAATCATACAATCACAATCATACAATCACAATCATACAATCACAATCATGCAATCACAATCATACACTCAAAATCATGCAATCACAATCATACATCACAATCATACAATCACAATCATACAATCACAATCATACAATCACAATCATACAATCACAGTCATACAATCACAATCATGCAATCACAATCATACAATCACAATCATACAATCGCAATCATACAATCACAATCATACAATCGCAATCATACAATTACAATCTCCCAAATACAATCTCCCAAATACAATCACCCAAATACAATCATACAATCACAATCATACAATCATAATCATACAATCACAATCATACAATCACAATCATACAATCACAATCATACAATCACAATCATACAATCGCAATCATACAATCGCAATCATACAATCACAATCATACAATCTCAATCATACAATTACAATCATACAACCACAATCAGACAATCACAATCATACAATCACAATCATACAATCACAATTATGCAATCACAATCATACAATCGCATTCATACAATCGCAATCATACAATCACAATCATACAATCACAATCATACAATCACAATCATAAAATCACAAAAATACAAACTTAATCATACAATCACAATCATACAATCGCAATCATACAATCACAATCATACAATCATAATCATACAATCACAATCATACGATCGCAATCATACAATCACAATCATACAATCACAATCATACTATCGCAATCATACAATCACAATCATACCATCACAATCATACAATCACAATCATACAATCACAATCATACAATCACAATCATACAATCACAATCATACAATCACAATCATACTATCACAATCATACAATCACAATCATACAATCACAATCATACAATCACAATCATACAATCACAATCATACTATCGCAATCATACAATCACAATCATACCATCACAATCATACAATCACAATCATACAATCACAATCATACAATCACAATCATACAATCACAATCATACTATCACAATCATACAATCACAATCATACAATCACAATCATACAATCACAATCATACAATCATAATCATACAATCACAATCATACAATCTCAATCATACAATCACAATCATACTATCACAATCATACAATCACAATCATACAATCACAATCATACAATCACAATCATACAATCACAATCATACAATCACAATCATACATTCAAAATCATGCAATCACAATCATACAATCACAATCATGCAATCACAATCATACAACCATAATCATGCAATCACAATCATACAATCACAATCGTACAATCACAATCGTACAATCACAATCGCACAACCACAATCATACAATCATAATCATACAATCACAATCATACTTTCACAATCATACAATTACAATCATACATCACAATCATACAATCACAATCATACAATCGCAATCATACAATCACAATCATACAGTCGCAATCATACAATTACAATCTCCCAAATACAATCTCCCAAATACAATCTCCCAAATACAATCTCCCAAATACAATCATACAATCACAATCATACAATCACAATCATACAATCACAATCATACAATCACAATCATACTATCACAATCATACAATCACAATCATACAATCACAATCATACAATCACAATCATACAATCACAATCATACAATCACAATCATACAATCACAATCGTACAATCACAATCATACATTCAAAATCATGCAATCACAATCATACAATCACAATCATGCAATCGCAATCATACAATCACAATCATGCAATCGCAATCATACAATCACAATCATACAATCACAATCATACAATCACAATCAGACAATCACAATCATACAATCACAATCATACAATCACAATCATACAATCACAATCATACAATCACAATCATGCAATCACAATCATACACTCAAAATCATGCAATCACAATCATACAATCACAATCATGCAATCACAATCATACAATCATAGTCATACAATCACAATCCTACAATCACAATCGTACAATCACAATCGTACAATCACAATTGCACAACCACAATCAGTCAATCACAATCATACAATCACAATCATACAATCACTATCATACAATCACAATCATACAATCACAATCATACTTTCACAATCATACAATCACAATCATACAATCACAATCATACAATCACAGTCATACAATCACAATCATGCAATCACAATCATACTATCACAATCATACAATCACAATCATACAATCACAATCATACAATCACAATCATACAATCAAAATCATACAATCACAATCATACAATCACAATCAAAGAATCACAATCATACAATCACAATCATACAATCGCAAGCATACAATCACAATCATACAATCTCAATCATACAATCACAATCATACAATCATAATCATACAATTACAATCATACATCACACTCATACAATCACAATCATACAATCGCAATCATACAATTACAATATCCCAAATACAATCTCCCAAATACAATCATACAATCACAATCATACAATCACAATCATACAATCACAATCATACAATCACAATCATACAATCGCAATCATACAATTACAATATCCCAAATACAATCTCCCAAATACAATCATACAATCACAATCATACAATCACAATCATACAATCACAATCATACAATCATAATCATACAATTACAATCAGACATCACAATACATACAATCACAATCATACAATCGCAATCATACAATCACAATCATACAATCGCAATCATACAATCACAATTATGCAATCACAATCATACAATCGCATTCATACAATCGCAATCATACAATCACAATCATACAATCACAATCATACAATCACAATCATAAAATCACAAAAATACAAACTTAATCATACAATCACAATCATACAGTCACAATCATACAATCACAATCATACAATCATAATCATACAATCACAATCATACGATCGCAATCATACAATCACAATCATACCATCACAATCATACAATCACAATCATACAATCATAATCATACAATTACAATCATACATCACAATCATACAATCACAATCATACAATCGCAATCATACAATCACAATATCCCAAATACAATCTCCCAAATACAATCATACAATCACAATCATACATACACAATCATACAATCACAATCATACAATCACAATCATACAATCACAATCATACAATCACAATCATACTATCACAATCATACAATCACAATCATACAATCACAATCATACAATCACAATCATACAATCACAATCATACAATCACAATCATACAATCACAATCATACAATCACAATCATACAATCACAATCGTACAATCACAATCATACATTCAAAATCATGCAATCACAATCATACAATCACAATCATGCAATCGCTATCATACAATCACAATCATACAATCACAATCATACAATCACAATCATACAATCACAATCATACAATCACAATCAGACAATCACAATCATACAATCACAATCATACAATCACAATCATACAATCACAATCATACAATCACAATCATACAATCACAATCATACAATCACAATCATGCAATCACAATCATACACTCAAAATCATGCAATCACAATCATACAATCATAATCATACAATTACAATCATACATCACAAACATACAATCACAATCATACGATCGCAATCATACAATTACAATATCCCAAATACAATCTCCCAAATACAATCACCCAAATACAATCATACAATCACAATCATACAATCATAATCATACAATCACAATCATACAATCACAATCATACAATCACAATCATACAATCACAATCATACAATCACAATCATACAATCACAATCATACAATCACAATCATACAATCACAATCATACAATCGCATTCATACAATCGCAATCATACAATCACAATCATACAATCGCAATCATACAATTACAATCTCCCAAATACAATCTCCCAAATACAATCACCCAAATACAATCATACAATCACAATCATACAATCATAATCATACAATCATAATCATGCAATCACAATCATACAATCACAATCGTACAATCACAATCGCACAACCACAATCATACAATCATAATCATACAATCACAATCATACTTTCACAATCATACAATCACAATCATACAATCACAATCATACAATCACAATCATACAATCACAATCATACAATCACAATCATACAATCGCAATCATACAATCGCAATCATACAATCACAATCATACAATCTCAATCATACAATCACAATCATACAACCACAATCAGACAATCACAATCATACAATCACAATCATACAATCACAATTATGCAATCACAATCATACAATCGCATTCATACAATCGCAATCATACAATCACAATCATACAATCACAATCATACAATCACAATCATAAAATCACAAAAATACAAACTTAATCATACAATCACAATCATACAATCGCAATCATACAATCACAATCATACAATCATAATCATACAATCACAATCATACGATCGCAATCATACAATCACAAACATACCATCACAATCATACAATCACAATCATACAATCATAATCATACAATTACAATCATACATCACAATCATACAATCACAATCATACAATCGCAATCATACAATTACAATATCCCAAATACAATCTCCCAAATACAATCATACAATCACAATCATACATACACAATCATACAATCACAATCATACAATCACAATCATACAATCATAATCATGCAATTACAATCATACATCACAATCATACAATCACAATCATACGATCGCAATCATACAATTACAATATCCCAAATACAATCTCCCAAATACAATCACCCAAATACAATCATACAATCACAATCATACAATCATAATCATACAATCATAATCATACAATCACAATCATACAATCACAATCATACAATCACAATCATACAATCACAATCATACAATCACAATCATACAATCACAATCATACTATCGCAATCATACAATCACAATCATACCATCACAATCATACAATCACAATCATACAATCACAATCATACAATCACAATCATACAATCACAATCATACTATCACAATCATACAATCACAATCATACAATCACAATCATACAATCACAATCATACAATCATAATCATACAATCACAATCATACAATCACAATCATACAATCACAATCATACTATCACAATCATACAATCGCAATCATACAATCACAATCATACAATCACAATCATACAATCACAATCATACAATCACAATCATACAATCACAATCATACATTCAAATTCATGCAATCACAATCATACAATCACAATCATGCAATCACAATCATACAACCATAATCATGCAATCACAATCATACAATCACAATCGTACAATCACAATCGTACAATCACAATCGCACAACCACAATCATACAATCATAATCATACAATCACAATCATACTTTCACAATCATACAATCACAATCATACAATCACAATCATACAATCACAATCATACAATCACAATCATACAATCACAATCATACAATCGCAATCATACAATCGCAATCATACAATCGCAATCATACAATCGCAATCATACAATCACAATCATACAATCTCAATCATACAATCACAATCATACAATCACAATCATACAATCATAATCATACAATTACAATCATACATCACAATCATACAATCACAATCATACAATCGCAATCATACAATCACAATCATACAGTCGCAATCATACAATTACAATCTCCCAAATACAGTCTCCCAAATACAATCTCCCAAATACAATCTCCCAAATACAATCATACAATCACAATCATACAATCACAATCATACAATCACAATCATACAATCACAATCATACTATCACAATCATACAATCACAATCATACAATCACAATCATACAATCACAATCATACAATCACAATCATACAATCACAATCATACAATCACAATCGTACAATCACAATCATACATTCAAAATCATGCAATCACAATCATACAATCACAATCATGCAATCGCAATCATACAATCACAATCATACAATCACAATCATACAATCACAATCATACAATCACAATCATACAATCACAATCAGACAATCACAATCATACAATCACAATCATACAATCACAATCATACAATCACAATCATACAATCACAATCATGCAATCACAATCATACACTCAAAATCATGCAATCACAATCATACAATCACAATCATGCAATCACAATCATACAATCATAGTCATACAATCACAATCCTACAATCACAATCGTACAATCACAATCGTACAATCACAATTGCACAACCACAATCAGTCAATCACAATCATACAATCACAATCACACAATCACAATCATACAATCGCAAGCATACAATCACAATCATACAATCTCAATCATACAATCACAATCATACAATCATAATCATACAATTACAATCATACATCACACTCATACAATCACAATCATACAATCGCAATCATACAATTACAATATCCCAAATACAATCTCCCAAATACAATCATACAATCACAATCATACAATCACAATCATACAATCACAATCATACAATCGCAATCATACAATTACAATATCCCAAATACAATCTCCCAAATACAATCATACAATCACAATCATACAATCATAATCATACAATTACAATCAGACATCACAATCATACAATCACAATCATACAATCGCAATCATACAATCACAATCATACAATCGCAATCATACAATCACAATTATGCAATCACAATCATACAATCATAATCATACAATTACAATCATACATCACAATCATACAATCACAATCATACAATCGCAATCATACAATTACAATATCCCAAATACAATCTCCCAAATACAATCATACAATCACAATCATACATACACAATCATACAATCACAATCATACAATCACAATCATACAATCATAATCATGCAATTACAATCATACATCACAATCATACAATCACAATCATACGATCGCAATCATACAATTACAATATCCCAAATACAATCTCCCAAATACAATCACCCAAATACAATCATACAATCACAATCATACAATCATAATCATACAATCACAATCATACAATCACAATCATACAATCACAATCATGCAATCACAATCATACAATCACAATCATACAATCACAATCATACAATCACAATCATACAATCACAATCATACTATCGCAATCATACAATCACAATCATACCATCACAATCATACAATCACAATCATACAATCACAATCATACAATCACAATCATACAATCACAATCATACTATCACAATCATACAATCACAATCATACAATCACAATCATACAATCACAATCATACAATCACAATCATACAATCACAATCATACAATCACAATCATACAATCACAATCATACTATCACAATCATACAATCACAATCATACAATCACAATCATACAATCACAATCATACAATCACAATCATACAATCACAATCATACAATCACAATCATACATTCAAAATCATGCAATCACAATCATACAATCACAATCATGCAATCACAATCATACAACCATAATCATGCAATCACAATCATACAATCACAATCGTACAATCACAATCGTATAATCACAATCGCACAACCACAATCATACAATCATAATCATACAATCACAATCATACTTTCACAATCATACAATCACAATCATACAATCACAATCATACAATCACAATCATACAATCATAACCATACAATCACAATCATACAATCACAATCATACAATCGCAATCATACAATCGCAATCATACAATCGCAATCATACAATCACAATCATACAATCTCAATCATACAATCACAATCATACAATCACAATCATACAATCATAATCATACAATTACAATCATACATCACAATCATACAATCACAATCATACAACCGCAATCATACAATCACAATCATACAGTCGCAATCATACAATTACAATCTCCCAAATACAATCTCCCAAATACAATCTCCCAAATACAATCATACAATCACAATCATACAATCACAATCATACAATCACAATCATACAATCACAATCATACTATCACAATCATACAATCACAATCATACAATCACAATCATACAATCACAATCATACAATCACAATCATACAATCACAATCATACAATCACAATCATACAATCACAATCGTACAATCACAATCATACATTCAAAATCATGCAATCACAATCATACAATCACAATCATGCAATCGCAATCATACAATCACAATCATACAATCACAATCATGCAATCACAATCATACAATCACAGTCATACAATCACAATCATGCAATCACAATCATACTATCACAATCATACAATCACAATCATACAATCACAATCATACAATCACAATCATACAATCACAATCATACAATCAAAATCATACAATCACAATCATACAATCACAATCAAAGAATCACAATCATACAATCACAATCATACAATCGCAAGCATACAATCACAATCATACAATCTCAATCATACAATCACAATCATACAATCATAATCATACAATTACAATCATACATCACACTCATACAATCACAATCATACAATCGCAATCATACAATTACAATATCCCAAATACAATCTCCCAAATACAATCATACAATCACAATCATACAATCACAATCATACAATCACAATCATACAATCACAATCATACAATCACAATCATACAATCGCAATCATACAATTACAATATCCCAAATACAATCTCCCAAATACAATCATACAATCACAATCATACAATCACTATCATACAATCATAATCATACAATTACAATCAGACATCACAATCATACAATCACAATCATACAATCGCAATCATACAATCACAATCATACAATCGCAATCATACAATCACAATTATGCAATCACAATCATACAATCGCATTCATACAATCGCAATCATACAATCACAATCATACAATCACAATCATACAATCACAATCATAAAATCACAAAAATACAAACTTAATCATACAATCACAATCATACAGTCACAATCATACAATCACAATCATACAATCATAATCATACAATCACAATCATACTTTCACAATCATACAATCACAATCATACAATCACAATCATACAATCACAATCATACAATCATAACCATACAATCACAATCATACAATCACAATCATACAATCGCAATCATACAATCGCAATCATACAATCGCAATCATACAATCACAATCATACAATCTCAATCATACAATCACAATCATACAATCACAATCATACAATCATAATCATACAATTACAATCATACATCACAATCATACAATCACAATCATACAATCACAATCATACAATCACAATCATACAATCACAATCATACAATCATAACCATACAATCACAATCATACAATCACAATCATACAATCGCAATCATACAATCGCAATCATACAATCGCAATCATACAATCACAATCATACAATCTCAATCATACAATCACAATCATACAATCACAATCATACAATCATAATCATACAATTACAATCATACATCACAATCATACAATCACAATCATACAATCGCAATCATACAATCACAATCATACAGTCGCAATCATACAATTACAATCTCCCAAATACAATCTCCCAAATACAATCTCCCAAATACAATCATACAATCACAATCATACAATCACAATCATACAATCACAATCATACAATCACAATCATACTATCACAATCATACAATCACAATCATACAATCACAATCATACAATCACAATCATACAATCACAATCATACAATCACAATCATACAATCACAATCATACAATCACAATCGTACAATCACAATCATACATTCAAAATCATGCAATCACAATCATACAATCACAATCATGCAATCGCAATCATACAATCACAATCATACAATCACAATCATGCAATCACAATCATACAATCACAGTCATACAATCACAATCATGCAATCACAATCATACTATCACAATCATACAATCACAATCATACAATCACAATCATACAATCACAATCATACAATCACAATCATACAATCAAAATCATACAATCACAATCATACAATCACAATCAAAGAATCACAATCATACAATCACAATCATACAATCGCAAGCATACAATCACAATCATACAATCTCAATCATACAATCACAATCATACAATCATAATCATACAATTACAATCATACATCACACTCATACAATCACAATCATACAATCGCAATCATACAATTACAATATCCCAAATACAATCTCCCAAATACAATCATACAATCACAATCATACAATCACAATCATACAATCACAATCATACAATCACAATCATACAATCACAATCATACAATCGCAATCATACAATTACAATATCCCAAATACAATCTCCCAAATACAATCATACAATCACAATCATACAATCACTATCATACAATCATAATCATACAATTACAATCAGACATCACAATCATACAATCACAATCATACAATCGCAATCATACAATCACAATCATACAATCGCAATCATACAATCACAATTATGCAATCACAATCATACAATCGCATTCATACAATCGCAATCATACAATCACAATCATACAATCACAATCATACAATCACAATCATAAAATCACAAAAATACAAACTTAATCATACAATCACAATCACACAGTCACAATCATACAATCACAATCATACAATCATAATCATACAATCACAATCATACGATCGCAATCATACAATCACAATCATACCATCACAATCATACAATCACAATCATACAATCATAATCATACAATTACAATCATACATCACAATCATACAATCACAATCATACAATCGCAATCATACAATCACAATATCCCAAATACAATCTCCCAAATACAATCATACAATCACAATCATACATACACAATCATACAATCACAATCATACAATCGCAATCATACAATCGCAATCATACAATCGCAATCATACAATTACAGTATCCCAAATACAATCTCGCAAATACAATCATACAATCACAATCATACAATCACAATCATACAATCACAATCATACAATCGCAATCATACAATTACAATATCCCAAATACAATCTCCCAAATACAATCATACAATCACAATCACACAATCACAATCATACAATCATAATCATACAATTACAATCATACATCACAATCATACAATCACAATCATACAATCACAACCATACAATCACAATCATACAATCATAATCATACAATTACAATCATACATCACAATCATACAATCACAATCATACAATCGCAATCATACAATCACAATCATACAATCACAATCATACTATCACAATCAGACAATCACAATCATACAATCACAATCATACAATCACAATCATACAATCACAATCATACAATCACAATCATACAATCACAATCATACAATCACAATCATACAATCACAATCATACAATCACAATCATACATTCAATATCATGCAATCACAATCATACAATCACAGTCATACAATCACAATCATACAATCACAATCATACAATCACAATCATACAATCGCAATCATACAATCACAATCATACATTCAAAATCATGCAATCACACTCATACAATCACAATCATACAATCACAATCATACAATCACAATCATACAATCATAATCATACAATCACAATCCTACAATCACAATCGTACAATCACAATCGTACTATCACAATCGTACAATCACAATCGCACAACCACAATCAGTCAATCACAATCATACAATCACAATCATACAATCACAATCATACAATCACAATCATACTTTCACAATCATACAATCACAATCATACAATCACAATCATACAATCACAATCAGACAATCACAATCATACAATCACAATCATACAATCACAATCATACAATCACAATCATACAATCACAATCATGCAATCACAATCATACACTCAAAATCATGCAATCACAATCATACAATCACAATCATGCAACCACAATCATACAATCATAATCATACAATCACAATCCTACAATCACAATCGTACGATCACAATCGTACAATCACAATCGCACAACCACAATCAGTCATCACAATCATACAATCACAATCATACAATCACAATCATACAATCACAATCATACAATCACAATCATACTTTCACAATCATACAATCACAATCATACAATCACAATCATACAATCACAGTCATACAATCACAATCATGCAATCACAATCATACAATCATAATCATACAATTACAATCATACATCACAAACATACAATCACAATCATACGATCGCAATCATACAATTACAATATCCCAAATACAATCTCCCAAATACAATCACCCAAATACAATCATACAATCACAATCATACAATCATAATCATACAATCACAATCATACAATCACAATCATACAATCACAATCATACAATCACAATCATACAATCACAATCATACAATCACAATCATACAATCACAATCATACAATCACAATCATACAATCGCATTCATACAATCGCAATCATACAATCACAATCATACAATCGCAATCATACAATTACAATCTCCCAAATACAATCTCCCAAATACAATCACCCAAATACAATCATACAATCACAATCATACAATCATAATCATACAATCTCAATCATACAATCACAATCATACAATCACAATCATACAATCACAATCATACAATCACAATCATACAATCACAATCATACAATCACAATCATACATTCAAAATCATGCAATCACAATCATACAATCACAATCATGCAATCACAATCATACAATCATAATCATGCAATCACAATCATACAATCACAATCGTACAATCACAATCGCACAACCACAATCATACAATCATAATCATACAATCACAATCATACTTTCACAATCATACAATCACAATCATACAATCACAATCATACAATCACAATCATACAATCACAATCATACAATCACAATCATACAATCGCAATCATACAATCGCAATCATACAATCACAATCATACAATCTCAATCATACAATCACAATCATACAACCACAATCAGACAATCACAATCATACAATCACAATCATACAATCACAATTATGCAATCACAATCATACAATCGCATTCATACAATCGCAATCATACAATCACAATCATACAATCACAATCATACAATCACAATCATAAAATCACAAAAATACAAACTTAATCATACAATCACAATCATACAATCGCAATCATACAATCACAATCATACAATCATAATCATACAATCACAATCATACGATCGCAATCATACAATCACAAACATACCATCACAATCATACAATCGCAATCATACAATCATAATCATACAATTACAATCATACATCACAATCATACAATCACAATCATACAATCGCAATCATACAATTACAATATCCCAAATACAATCTCCCAAATACAATCATACAATCACAATCATACATACACAATCATACAATCACAATCATACAATCACAATCATACAATCATAATCATGCAATTACAATCATACATCACAATCATACAATCACAATCATACAATCACAATCATACAATCACAATCATACAATCACAATCATACTTTCACAATCATACAATCACAATCATACAATCACAATCATACAATCACAGTCATACAATCACAATCATGCAATCACAATCATACAATCATAATCATACAATTACAATCATACATCACAAACATACAATCACAATCATACGATCGCAATCATACAATTACAATATCCCAAATACAATCTCCCAAATACAATCACCCAAATACAATCATACAATCACAATCATACAATCATAATCATACAATCACAATCATACAATCACAATCATACAATCACAATCATACAATCACAATCAGACAATCACAATCATACAATCACAATCATACAATCACAATCATACAATCACAATCATACAATCACAATCATACAATCACAATCATGCAATCACAATCATACACTCAAAATCATGCAATCACAATCATACAATCACAATCATGCAATCACAATCATACAATCATAGTCATACAATCACAATCCTACAATCACAATCGTACAATCACAATCGTACAATCACAATTGCACAACCACAATCAGTCAATCACAATCATACAATCACAATCATACAATCACTATCATACAATCACAATCATACAATCACAATCATACTTTCACAATCATACAATCACAATCATACAATCACAATCATACAGTCACAGTCATACAATCACAATCATGCAATCACAATCATACTATCACAATCATACAATCACAATCATACAATCACAATCATACAATCACAATCATACAATCAAAATCATACAATCACAATCATACAATCACAATCGAAGAATCACAATCATACAATCACAATCATACAATCGCAAGCATACAATCACAATCATACAATCTCAATCATACAATCACAATCATACAATCATAATCATACAATTACAATCATACATCACACTCATACAATCACAATCATACAATCGCAATCATACAATTACAATATCCCAAATACAATCTCCCAAATACAATCATACAATCACAATCATACAATCACAATCATACAATCACAATCATACAATCACAATCATACAATCGCAATCATACAATTACAATATCCCAAATACAATCTCCCAAATACAATCATACAATCACAATCATACAATCACAATCATACAATCATAATCATACAATTACAATCAGACATCACAATCATACAATCACAATCATACAATCGCAATCATACAATCACAATCATACAATCACAATCATACAATCGCAATCATACAATCACAATTATGCAATCACAATCATACAATCGCATTCATACAATCGCAATCATACAATCACAATCATACAATCACAATCATACAATCACAATCATAAAATCACAAAAATACAAACTTAATCATACAATCACAATCATACAGTCACAATCATACAATCACAATCATACAATCATAATCATACAATCACAATCATACGATCGCAATCATACAATCACAATCATACCATCACAATCATACAATCACAATCATACAATCATAATCATACAATTACAATCATACATCACAATCATACAATCACAATCATACAATCGCAATCATACAATCACAATATCCCAAATACAATCTCCCAAATACAATCATACAATCACAATCATACATACACAATCATACAATCACAATCATACAATCGCAATCATACAATCGCAATCATACAATCGCAATCATACAATTACAGTATCCCAAATACAATCTCGCAAATACAATCATACAATCACAATCATACAATCACAATCATACAATCACAATCATACAATCGCAATCATACAATTACAATATCCCAAATACAATCTCCCAAATACAATCATACAATCACAATCACACAATCACAATCATACAATCATAACCATACAATTACAATCATACATCACAATCATACAATCACAATCATACTATCACAATCATACAATCACAATCATACAATCACAATCATACAATCACAATCATACAATCACAATCATACAATCACAACCATACAATCACAATCATACAATCATAATCATACAATCACAATCATACAATCACAATCATACAATCACAATCATACAATCACAATCATACAATCACAATCATGCAATCACAATCATACACTCAAAATCATGCAATCACAATCATACATCACAATCATACAATCACAATCATACAATCGCAATCATACAATCACAATCATACAGTCGCAATCATACAATTACAATCTCCCAAATACAATCTCCCAAATACAATCATACAATCACAATCATACAATCACAATCATACAATCACAATCATACAATCACAATCATACTATCACAATCATACAATCACAATCATACAATCACAATCATACAATCACAATCATACAATCACAATCATACAATCACAATCATACAATCACAATCATACAATCACAATCATACAATCACAATCATACATTCAAAATCATGCAATCACAATCATACAATCACAATCATACAATCACAATCATACAATCACAATCATACAATCACAATCATACAATCGCAATCATACAATCACAATCATACATTCAAAATCATGCAATCACACTCATACAATCACAATCATACAATCACAATCATACAATCATAATCATACAATCACAATCCTACAATCACAATCGTACAATCACAATCGTACAATCACAATCGCACAACCACAATCAGTCAATCACAATCATACAATCACAATCATACAATCACAATCATACAATCACAATCATACAATCACAATCATACTTTCACAATCATACAATCACAATCATACAATCACAATCATACAATCACAATCAGACAATCACAATCATACAATCACAATCATACAATCACAATCATACAATCACAATCATACAATCACAATCATGCAATCACAATCATACACTCAAAATCATGCAATCACAATCATACAATCACAATCATGCAACCACAATCATACAATCATAATCATACAATCACAATCCTACAATCACAATCGTACAATCACAATCGTACAATCACAATCGCACAACCACAATCAGTCATCACAATCATACAATCACAATCATACAATCACAATCATACAATCACAATCATACAATCACAATCATACGTTCACAATCATACAATCACAATCATACAATCACAATCATACAATCACAGTCATACAATCACAATCATGCAATCACAATCATACAATCACAATCATACAATCGCAATCATACAATCACAATCATACAATCGCAATCATACAATTACAATCTCCCAAATACAATCTCCCAAATACAATCACCCAAATACAATCATACAATCACAATCATACAATCATAATCATACAATCACAATCATACAATCACAATCATACAATCACAATCATACAATCACAATCATACAATCGCAATCATACAATCGCAATCATACAATCACAATCATACAATCTCAATCATACAATTACAATCATACAACCACAATCAGACAATCACAATCATACAATCACAATCATACAATCACAATTATGCAATCACAATCATACAATCGCATTCATACAATCGCAATCATACAATCACAATCATACAATCACAATCATACAATCACAATCATAAAATCACAAAAATACAAACTTAATCATACAATCACAATCATACAATCGCAATCATACAATCACAATCATACAATCATAATCATACAATCACAATCATACGATCGCAATCATACAATCACAATCATACCATCACAATCATACAATCACAATCATACAATCATAATCATACAATTACAATCATACATCACAATCATACAATCACAATCATACAATCGCAATCATACAATCACAATCATACCATCACAATCATACAATCACAATCATACAATAATAATCATACAATTACAATCAGACATCACAATCATACAATCACAATCATACAATCGCAATCATACAATCACAATCATACAATCACAATCATACAATCGCAATCATACAATCACAATTATGCAATCACAATCATACAATCGCATTCATACAATCGCAATCATACAATCACAATCATACAATCACAATCATACAATCACAATCATAAAATCACAAAAATACAAACTTAATCATACAATCACAATCATACAGTCACAATCATACAATCACAATCATACAATCACAATCATACGATCGCAATCATACAATCACAATCATACCATCACAATCATACAATCACAATCATACAATCATAATCATACAATTACAATCATACATCACAATCATACAATCACAATCATACAATCGCAATCATACAATCACAATATCCCAAATACAATCTCCCAAATACAATCATACAATCACAATCATACATACACAATCATACAATCACAATCATACAATCGCAATCATACAATCGCAATCATACAATCGCAATCATACAATTACAGTATCCCAAATACAATCTCGCAAATACAATCATACAATCACAATCACACAATCACAATCATACAATCATAACCATACAATTACAATCATACATCACAATCATACAATCACAATCATACAATCGCAATCATACAATCACAATCATACAATCACAATCATACAATCGCAATCATACAATCACAATTATGCAATCACAATCATACAATCGCATTCATACAATCGCAATCATACAATCACAATCATACAATCACAATCATACAATCACAATCATAAAATCACAAAAATACAAACTTAATCATACAATCACAATCATACAGTCACAATCATACAATCACAATCATACAATCATAATCATACAATCACAATCATACGATCGCAATCATACAATCACAATCATACCATCACAATCATACAATCACAATCATACAATCATAATCATACAATTACAATCATACATCACAATCATACAATCACAATCATACAATCGCAATCATACAATCACAATATCCCAAATACAATCTCCCAAATACAATCATACAATCACAATCATACATACACAATCATACAATCACAATCATACAATCGCAATCATACAATCGCAATCATACAATCGCAATCATACAATTACAGTATCCCAAATACAATCTCGCAAATACAATCATACAATCACAATCATACAATCACAATCATACAATCACAATCATACAATCGCAATCATACAATTACAATCATACAACCACAATCAGACAATCACAATCATACAATCACAATCATACAATCACAATTATGCAATCACAATCATACAATCGCATTCATACAATCGCAATCATACAATCACAATCATACAATCACAATCATACAATCACAATCATAAAATCACAAAAATACAAACTTAATCATACAATCACAATCATACAATCGCAATCATACAATCACAATCATACAATCATAGTCATACAATCACAATCATACGATCGCAATCATACAATCACAATCATACCATCACAATCATACAATCACAATCATACAATCATAATCATACAATTACAATCATACATCACAATCATACAATCACAATCATACAATCGCAATCATACAATCACAATCATACCATCACAATCATACAATCACAATCATACAATCATAATCATACAATTACAATCAGACATCACAATCATACAATCACAATCATACAATCGCAATCATACAATCACAATCATACAATCACAATCATACAATCGCAATCATACAATCACAATTATGCAATCACAATCATACAATCGCATTCATACAATCGCAATCATACAATCACAATCATACAATCACAATCATACAATCACAATCATAAAATCACAAAAATACAAACTTAATCATACAATCACAATCATACAGTCACAATCATACAATCACAATCATACAATCACAATCATACGATCGCAATCATACAATCACAATCATACCATCACAATCATACAATCACAATCATACAATCATAATCATACAATTACAATCATACATCACAATCATACAATCACAATCATACAATCGCAATCATACAATCACAATATCCCAAATACAATCTCCCAAATACAATCATACAATCACAATCATACATACACAATCATACAATCACAATCATACAATCGCAATCATACAATCGCAATCATACAATCGCAATCATACAATTACAGTATCCCAAATACAATCTCGCAAATACAATCATACAATCACAATCACACAATCACAATCATACAATCATAACCATACAATTACAATCATACATCACAATCATACAATCACAATCATACAATCGCAATCATACAATCACAATCATACAATCACAATCATACAATCGCAATCATACAATCACAATTATGCAATCACAATCATACAATCGCATTCATACAATCGCAATCATACAATCACAATCATACAATCACAATCATACAATCACAATCATAAAATCACAAAAATACAAACTTAATCATACAATCACAATCATACAGTCACAATCATACAATCACAATCATACAATCATAATCATACAATCACAATCATACGATCGCAATCATACAATCACAATCATACCATCACAATCATACAATCACAATCATACAATCATAATCATACAATTACAATCATACATCACAATCATACAATCACAATCATACAATCGCAATCATACAATCACAATATCCCAAATACAATCTCCCAAATACAATCATACAATCACAATCATACATACACAATCATACAATCACAATCATACAATCGCAATCATACAATCGCAATCATACAATCGCAATCATACAATTACAGTATCCCAAATACAATCTCGCAAATACAATCATACAATCACAATCATACAATCACAATCATACAATCACAATCATACAATCGCAATCATACAATTACAATATCCCAAATACAATCTCCCAAATACAATCATACAATCACAATCACACAATCACAATCATACAATCATAACCATACAATTACAATCATACATCACAATCATACAATCACAATCATACTATCACAATCATACAATCACAATCATACAATCACAATCATACAATCACAATCATACAATCACAATCATACAATCACAACCATACAATCACAATCATACAATCATAATCATACAATCACAATCATACAATCACAATCATACAATCACAATCATACAATCACAATCATACAATCACAATCATGCAATCACAATCATACACTCAAAATCATGCAATCACAATCATACATCACAATCATACAATCACAATCATACAATCGCAATCATACAATCACAATCATACAGTCGCAATCATACAATTACAATCTCCCAAATACAATCTCCCAAATACAATCTCCCAAATACAATCTCCCAAATACAATCATACAATCACAATCATACAATCACAATCATACAATCACAATCATACAATCACAATCATACAATCACAATCATACTATCACAATCATACAATCACAATCATACAATCACAATCATACAATCACAATCATACAATCACAATCATACAATCACAATCATACAGTCACAATCATACAATCACAATCATACATTCAAAATCATGCAATCACAATCATACAATCACAATCATACAATCACAATCATACAATCACAATCATACAATCACAATCATACAATCGCAATCATACAATCACAATCATACATTCAAAATCATGCAATCACACTCATACAATCACAATCATACAATCACAATCATACAATCATAATCATACAATCACAATCCTACAATCACAATCGTACAATCACAATCGTACAATCACAATCGCACAACCACAATCAGTCAATCACAATCATACAATCACAATCATACAATCACAATCATACAATCACAATCATACAATCACAATCATACTTTCACAATCATACAATCACAATCATACAATCACAATCATACAATCACAATCAGACAATCACAATCATACAATCACAATCATACAATCACAATCATACAATCACAATCATACAATCACAATCATGCAATCACAATCATACACTCAAAATCATGCAATCACAATCATACAATCACAATCATGCAACCACAATCATACAATCATAATCATACAATCACAATCCTACAATCACAATCGTACAATCACAATCGTACAATCACAATCGCACAACCACAATCAGTCATCACAATCATACAATCACAATCATACAATCACAATCATACAATCACAATCATACAATCACAATCATACGTTCACAATCATACAATCACAATCATACAATCACAATCATACAATCACAGTCATACAATCACAATCATGCAATCACAATCATACAATCACAATCATACAATCGCAATCATACAATCACAATCATACAATCGCAATCATACAATTACAATCTCCCAAATACAATCTCCCAAATACAATCACCCAAATACAATCATACAATCACAATCATACAATCATAATCATACAATCACAATCATACGTTCACAATCATACAATCACAATCATACAATCACAATCATACAATCACAGTCATACAATCACAATCATGCAATCACAATCATACAATCGCAATCATACAATCACAATCATACAATCTCAATCATACAATTACAATCATACAACCACAATCAGACAATCACAATCATACAATCACAATCATACAATCACAATTATGCAATCACAATCATACAATCGCATTCATACAATCGCAATCATACAATCACAATCATACAATCACAATCATACAATCACAATCATAAAATCACAAAAATACAAACTTAATCATACAATCACAATCATACAATCGCAATCATACAATCACAATCATACAATCATAATCATACAATCACAATCATACGATCGCAATCATACAATCACAATCATACCATCACAATCATACAATCACAATCATACAATCATAATCATACAATTACAATCATACATCACAATCATACAATCACAATCATACAATCGCAATCATACAATTACAATATCCCAAATACAATCTCCCAAATACAATCATACAATCACAATCATACATACACAATCATACAATCACAATCATACAATCACAATCATACAATCATAATCATGCAATTACAATCATACATCACAATCATACAATCACAATCATACGATCGCAATCATACAATTACAATATCCCAAATACAATCTCCCAAATACAATCACCCAAATACAATCATACAATCACAATCATACAATCATAATCATACAATCACAATCATACAATCACAATCATACAATCACAATCATACAATCACAATCATACAATCACAATCATACAATCACAATCATACTATCGCAATCATACAATCACAATCATACCATCACAATCATACAATCACAATCATACAATCACAATCATACAATCACAATCATACAATCACAATCATACAATCACAATCATACTATCACAATCATACAATCACAATCATACAATCACAATCATACAATCACAATCATACAATCATAATCATACAATCACAATCATACAATCTCAATCATACAATCACAATCATACTATCACAATCATACAATCACAATCATACAATCACAATCATACAATCACAATCATACAATCACAATCATACAATCACAATCATACATTCAAAATCATGCAATCACAATCATACAATCACAATCATGCAATCACAATCATGCAACCATAATCATGCAATCACAATCATACAATCACAATCGTACAATCACAATCGTACAATCACAATCGCACAACCACAATCATACAATCATAATCATACAATCACAATCATACTTTCACAATCATACAATCACAATCATACAATCACAATCATACAATCACAATCATACAATCACAATCATACAATCACAATCATACAATCACAATCATACAATCGCAATCATACAATCGCAATCATACAATCGCAATCATACAATCACAATCATACAATCTCAATCATACAATCACAATCATACAATCACAATCATACAATCATAATCATACAATTACAATCATACATCACAATCATACAATCACAATCATACAATCGCAATCATACAATCACAATCATACAGTCGCAATCATACAATTACAATCTCCCAAATACAATCTCCCAAATACAATCTCCCAAATACAATCTCCCAAATACAATCATACAATCACAATCATACAATCACAATCATACAATCACAATCATACAATCACAATCATACTATCACAATCATACAATCACAATCATACAATCACAATCATACAATCACAATCATACAATCACAATCATACAATCACAATCATACAATCACAATCGTACAATCACAATCATACAATCACAATCATACAATCACAATCATGCAATCACAATCATACACTCAAAATCATGCAATCACAATCATACAATCACAATCATGCAATCACAATCATACAATCATAGTCATACAATCACAATCCTACAATCACAATCGTACAATCACAATCGTACAATCACAATTGCACAACCACAATCAGTCAATCACAATCATACAATCACAATCATACAATCACTATCATACAATCACAATCATACAATCACAATCATACTTTCAGAATCATACAATCACAATCATACAATCACAATCATACAATCACAGTCATACAATCACAATCATGCAATCACAATCATACTATCACAATCATACAATCACAATCATACAATCACAATCATACAATCACAATCATACAATCAAAATCATACAATCACAATCATACAATCACAATCAAAGAATCACAATCATACAATCACAATCATACAATCGCAAGCATACAATCACAATCATACAATCTCAATCATACAATCACAATCATACAATCATAATCATACAATTACAATCATACATCACACTCATACAATCACAATCATACAATCGCAATCATACAATTACAATATCCCAAATACAATCTCCCAAATACAATCATACAATCACAATCATACATACACAATCATACAATCACAATCATACAATCACAATCATACAATCACAATCATACAATCACAATCATACTATCACAATCATACAATCACAATCATACAATCACAATCATACAATCACAATCATACAATCACAATCATACAATCACAATCATACAATCACAATCATACAATCACAATCATACAATCACAATCGTACAATCACAATCATACATTCAAAATCATGCAATCACAATCATACAATCACAATCATGCAATCGCTATCATACAATCACAATCATACAATCACAATCATACAATCACAATCATACAATCACAATCATACAATCACAATCATACAATCACAATCATACAATCACAATCATACAATCACAATCATACAATCACAATCATACAATCACAATCATACAATCACAATCATACAATCACAATCATGCAATCACAATCATACACTCAAAATCATGCAATCACAATCATACAATCATAATCATACAATTACAATCATACATCACAAACATACAATCACAATCATACGATCGCAATCATACAATTACAATATCCCAAATACAATCTCCCAAATACAATCACCCAAATACAATCATACAATCACAACCATACAATCATAATCATACAATCACAATCATACAATCACAATCATACAATCACAATCATACAATCACAATCATACAATCACAATCATACAATCACAATCATACAATCACAATCATACAATCACAATCATACAATCGCATTCATACAATCGCAATCATACAATCACAATCATACAATCGCAATCATACAATTACAATCTCCCAAATACAATCTCCCAAATACAATCACCCAAATACAATCATACAATCACAATCATACAATCATAATCATACAATCATAATCATGCAATCACAATCATACAATCACAATCGTACAATCACAATCGCACAACCACAATCATACAATCATAATCATACAATCACAATCATACTTTCACAATCATACAATCACAATCATACAATCACAATCATACAATCACAATCATACAATCACAATCATACAATCACAATCATACAATCGCAATCATACAATCGCAATCATACAATCACAATCATACAATCTCAATCATACAATCACAATCATACAACCACAATCAGACAATCACAATCATACAATCACAATCATACAATCACAATTATGCAATCACAATCATACAATCGCATTCATACAATCGCAATCATACAATCACAATCATACAATCACAATCATACAATCACAATCATAAAATCACAAAAATACAAACTTAATCATACAATCACAATCATACAATCGCAATCATACAATCACAATCATACAATCATAATCATACAATCACAATCATACGATCGCAATCATACAATCACAAACATACCATCACAATCATACAATCACAATCATACAATCATAATCATACAATTACAATCATACATCACAATCATACAATCACAATCATACAATCGCAATCATACAATTACAATATCCCAAATACAATCTCCCAAATACAATCATACAATCACAATCATACATACACAATCATACAATCACAATCATACAATCACAATCATACAATCATAATCATGCAATTACAATCATACATCACAATCATACAATCACAATCATACGATCGCAATCATACAATTACAATATCCCAAATACAATCTCCCAAATACAATCACCCAAATACAATCATACAATCACAATCATACAATCATAATCATACAATCATAATCATACAATCACAATCATACAATCACAATCATACAATCACAATCATAAAATCACAATCATACAATCACAATCATACAATCACAATCATACTATCGCAATCATACAATCACAATCATGCAATCACAATCATACTATCACAATCATACAATCACAATCATACAATCACAATCATACAATCACAATCATACAATCACAATCATACAATCAAAATCATACAATCACAATCATACAATCACAATCAAAGAATCACAATCATACAATCACAATCATACAATCGCAAGCATACAATCACAATCATACAATCTCAATCATACAATCACAATCATACAATCATAATCATACAATTACAATCATACATCACACTCATACAATCACAATCATACAATCGCAATCATACAATTACAATATCCCAAATACAATCTCCCAAATACAATCATACAATCACAATCATACAATCACAATCATACAATCACAATCATACAATCACAATCATACAATCGCAATCATACAATTACAATATCCCAAATACAATCTCCCAAATACAATCATACAATCACAATCATACAATCACAATCATACAATCATAATCATACAATTACAATCAGACATCACAATCATACAATCACAATCATACAATCGCAATCATACAATCACAATCATACAATCGCAATCATACAATCACAATTATGCAATCACAATCATACAATCGCATTCATACAATCGCAATCATACAATCACAATCATACAATCACAATCATACAATCACAATCATAAAATCACAAAAATACAAACTTAATCATACAATCACAATCATACAGTCACAATCATACAATCACAATCATACAATCATAATCATACAATCACAATCATACGATCGCAATCATACAATCACAATCATACCATCACAATCATACAATCACAATCATACAATCATAATCATACAATTACAATCATACATCACAATCATACAATCACAATCATACAATCGCAATCATACAATCACAATATCCCAAATACAATCTCCCAAATACAATCATACAATCACAATCATACATACACAATCATACAATCACAATCATACAATCGCAATCATACAATCGCAATCATACAATCGCAATCATACAATTACAGTATCCCAAATACAATCTCGCAAATACAATCATACAATCAAAATCATACAATCACAATCATACAATCACAATCATACAATCACAATCATACAATCGCAATCATACAATTACAATATCCCAAATACAATCTCCCAAATACAATCATACAATCACAATCACACAATCACAATCATACAATCATAATCATACAATTACAATCATACATCACAATCATACAATCACAATCATACAATCACAACCATACAATCACAATCATACAATCATAATCATACAATTACAATCATACATCACAATCATACAATCACAATCATACAATCGCAATCATACAATCACAATCATACAGTCGCAATCATACAATTACAATCTCCCAAATACAATCTCCCAAATACAATCTCCCAAATACAATCTCCCAAATACAATCATACAATCACAATCATACAATCACAATCATACAATCACAATCATACAATCACAATCATACTATCACAATCAGACAATCACAATCATACAATCACAATCATACAATCACAATCATACAATCACAATCATACAATCACAATCATACAATCACAATCATACAATCACAATCATACAATCACAATCATACAATCACAATCATACATTCAATATCATGCAATCACAATCATACAATCACAGTCATACAATCACAATCATACAATCACAATCATACAATCACAATCATACAATCGCAATCATACAATCACAATCATACATTCAAAATCATGCAATCACACTCATACAATCACAATCATACAATCACAATCATACAATCATAATCATACAATCACAATCCTACAATCACAATCGTACAATCACAATCGTACTATCACAATCGTACAATCACAATCGCACAACCACAATCAGTCAATCACAATCATACAATCACAATCATACAATCACAATCATACAATCACAATCATACTTTCACAATCATACAATCACAATCATACAATCACAATCATACAATCACAATCAGACAATCACAATCATACAATCACAATCATACAATCACAATCATACAATCACAATCATACAATCACAATCATGCAATCACAATCATACACTCAAAATCATGCAATCACAATCATACAATCACAATCATGCAACCACAATCATACAATCATAATCATACAATCACAATCCTACAATCACAATCCTACAATCACAATCGTACAATCACAATCGCACAACCACAATCAGTCATCACAATCATACAATCACAATCATACAATCACAATCATACAATCACAATCATACAATCACAATCATACAATCACAATCATACTTTCACAATCATACAATCACAATCATACAATCACAATCATACAATCACAGTCATACAATCACAATCATGCAATCACAATCATACAATCATAATCATACAATTACAATCATACATCACAAACATACAATCACAATCATACGATCGCAATCATACAATTACAATATCCCAAATACAATCTCCCAAATACAATCACCCAAATACAATCATACAATCACAATCATACAATCATAATCATACAATCACAATCATACAATCACAATCATACAATCACAATCATACAATCACAATCATACAATCACAATCATACAATCACAATCATACAATCACAATCATACAATCACAATCATACAATCGCATTCATACAATCGCAATCATACAATCACAATCATACAATCGCAATCATACAATTACAATCTCCCAAATACAATCTCCCAAATACAATCACCCAAATACAATCATACAATCACAATCATACAATCATAATCATACAATCACAATCATACAATCACAATCATACAATCACAATCATACAATCACAATCATACAATCACAATCATACAATCACAATCATACATTCAAAATCATGCAATCACAATCATACAATCACAATCATGCAATCACAATCATACAATCATAATCATGCAATCACAATCATACAATCACAATCGTACAATCACAATCGCACAACCACAATCATACAATCATAATCATACAATCACAATCATACTTTCACAATCATACAATCACAATCATACAATCACAATCATACAATCACAATCATACAATCACAATCATACAATCACAATCATACAATCGCAATCATACAATCGCAATCATACAATCACAATCATACAATCTCAATCATACAATCACAATCATACAACCACAATCAGACAATCACAATCATACAATCACAATCATACAATCACAATTATGCAATCACAATCATACAATCGCATTCATACAATCGCAATCATACAATCACAATCATACAATCACAATCATACAATCACAATCATAAAATCACAAAAATACAAACTTAATCATACAATCACAATCATACAATCGCAATCATACAATCACAATCATACAATCATAATCATACAATCACAATCATACGATCGCAATCATACAATCACAAACATACCATCACAATCATACAATCGCAATCATACAATCATAATCATACAATTACAATCATACATCACAATCATACAATCACAATCATACAATCGCAATCATACAATTACAATATCCCAAATACAATCATACAATCACAATCATACATACACAATCATACAATCACAATCATACAATCACAATCATACAATCATAATCATGCAATTACAATCATACATCACAATCATACAATCACAATCATACAATCACAATCATACAATCACAATCATACAATCACAATCATACTTTCACAATCATACAATCACAATCATACAATCACAATCATACAGTCACAGTCATACAATCACAATCATGCAATCACAATCATACAATCATAATCATACAATTACAATCATACATCACAAACATACAATCACAATCATACGATCGCAATCATACAATTACAATATCCCAAATACAATCTCCCAAATACAATCACCCAAATACAATCATACAATCACAATCATACAATCATAATCATACAATCACAATCATACAATCACAATCATACAATCACAATCATACAATCACAATCATACAATCACAATCATACAATCACAATCATACAATCACAATCATACAATCACAATCATACAATCGCATTCATACAATCGCAATCATACAATCACAATCATACAATCGCAATCATACAATTACAATCTCCCAAATACAATCTACCAAATACAATCACCCAAATACAATCATACAATCACAATCATACAATCATAATCATACAATCACAATCATACAATCACAATCATACAATCACAATCATACAATCACAATCATACAATCACAATCATACATTCAAAATCATGCAATCACAATCATACAATCACAATCATGCAATCACAATCATACAATCATAATCATGCAATCACAATCATACAATCACAATCGTACAATCACAATCGCACAACCACAATCATACAATCATAATCATACAATCACAATCATACTTTCACAATCATACAATCACAATCATACAATCACAATCATACAATCACAATCATACAATCACAATCATACAATCACAATCATACAATCGCAATCATACAATCGCAATCATACAATCACAACCATACAATCTCAATCATACAATCACAATCATACAACCACAATCAGACAATCACAATCATACAATCACAATCATACAATCACAATTATGCAATCACAATCATACAATCGCATTCATACAATCGCAATCATACAATCACAATCATACAATCACAATCATACAATCACAATCATAAAATCACAAAAATACAAACTTAATCATACAATCACAATCATACAATCGCAATCATACAATCACAATCATACAATCATAATCATACAATCACAATCATACGATCGCAATCATACAATCACAAACATACCATCACAATCATACAATCACAATCATACAATCATAATCATACAATTACAATCATACATCACAATCATACAATCACAATCATACAATCGCAATCATACAATTACAATATCCCAAATACAATCTCCCAAATACAATCATACAATCACAATCATACATACACAATCATAAAATCACAATCATACAATCACAATCATACAATCACAATCATACAATCATAATCATGCAATTACAATCATACATCACAATCATACAATCACAATCATACGATCGCAATCATACAATTACAATATCCCAAATACAATCTCCCAAATACAATCATCCAAATACAATCATACAATCACAATCATACAATCATAATCATACAATCACAATCAGACAATCACAATCATACAATCACAATCATACAATCACAATCATACAATCACAATCATACAATCACAATCATACAATCACAATCATACAATCACAATCATACAATCACAATCATACAATCACAATCATACATTCAAAATCATGCAATCACAATCATACAATCACAATCATGCAATCACAATCATACAATCACAATCATGCAATCACAATCATACAACCATAATCATGCAATCACAATCATACAATCACAATCGTACAATCACAATCGTACAATCACAATCGCACAACCACAATCATACAATCATAATCATACAATCACAATCATACTTTCACAATCATACAATCACAATCATACAATCACAATCATACAATCACAATCATACAATCACAATCATACAATCATAATCATACAATTACAATCATACATCACAATCATACAATCACAATCATACAATCGCAATCATACAATCACAATCATACAGTCGCAATCATACAATTACAATCTCCCAAATACAATCTCCCAAATACAATCTCCCAAATACAATCTCCCAAATACAATCTCCCAAATACAATCATACAATCACAATCATACAATCACAATCATACAATCACAATCATACAATCACAATCATACTATCACAATCATACAATCACAATCATACAATCACAATCATACAATCACAATCATACAATCGCAATCATACAATTACAATATCCCAAATACAATCTCCCAAATACAATCATACAATCACAATCATACAATCACAATCATACAATCATAATCATAGAATTACAATCAGGCATCACAATCATACAATCACAATCATACAATCGCAATCATACAATCACAATCATACAATCGCAATCATACAATCACAATTATGCAATCACAATCATACAATCGCAATCATACAATCACAATATCCCAAATACAATCTCCCAAATACAATCATACAATCACAATCATACATACACAATCATACAATCACAATCATACAATCGCAATCATACAATCGCAATCATACAATCGCAATCATACAATTACAGTATCCCAAATACAATCTCGCAAATACAATCATACAATCACAATCATACAATCACAATCATACAATCACAATCATACAATCGCAATCATACAATTACAATATCCCAAATACAATCTCCCAAATACAATCATACAATCACAATCACACAATCACAATCATACAATCATAACCATACAATTACAATCATACATCACAATCATACAATCACAATCATACTATCACAATCATACAATCACAATCATACAATCAGAATCATACAATCACAATCATACAATCACAATCATACAATCACAACCATACAATCACAATCATACAATCATAATCATACAATCACAATCATACAATCACAATCATACTATCACAATCATACAATCACAACCATACAATCACAATCATACAATCACAATCATACAATCACAACCATACAATCACAATCATACAATCATAATCATACAATCACAATCATACAATCACAATCATACAATCACAATCATACAATCACAATCATACAATCACAATCATACAATCACAATCATGCAATCACAATCATACACTCAAAATCATGCAATCACAATCATACATCACAATCATACAATCACAATCATACAATCGCAATCATACAATCACAATCATACAGTCGCAATCATACAATTACAATCTCCCAAATACAATCTCCCAAATACAATCTCCCAAATACAATCTCCCAAATACAATCATACAATCACACTCATACAATCACAATCATACAATCACAATCATACAATCATAATCATACAATCACAATCCTACAATCACAATCGTACAATCACAATCGTACAATCACAATCGCACAACCACAATCAGTCAATCACAATCATACAATCACAATCATACAATCACAATCATACAATCACAATCATACAATCACAATCATACAATCACAATCATACAATCACAATCATACAATCACAATCATACTTTCACTATCATACAATCACAATCATACAATCACAATCATACAATCACAATCAGACAATCACAATCATACAATCACAATCATACAATCACAATCATACAATCACAATCATACAATCACAATCATGCAATCACAATCATACACTCAAAATCATGCAATCACAATCATACAATCACAGTCATGCAACCACAATCATACAATCATAATCATACAATCACAATCCTACAATCACAATCGTACAATCACAATCGTACAATCACAATCGCACAACCACAATCCGTCATCACAATCATACAATCACAATCATACAATCACAATCATACAATCACAATCATACAATCACAATCATACTTTCACAGTCATACAATCACAATCATACAACCACAATCATACAATCACAGTCATACAATCACAATCATGCAATCACAATCATACAATCACAATCATACAATCGCATTCATACAATCGCAATCATACAATCACAATCATACAATCGCAATCATACAATTACAATCTCCCAAATACAATCTCCCAAATACAATCACCCAAATACAATCATACAATCACAATCATACAATCATAATCATACAATCACAATCATACAATCACAATCATACAATCACAATCATACAATCACAATCATACAATCGCAATCATACAATCGCAATCATACAATCACAATCATACAATCACAATCATACAATCATAATCATACAATCACAATCATACGATCGCAATCATACAATCACAATCATACCATCACAATCATACAATCACAATCATACAATCATAATCATACAATTACAATCATACATCACAATCATACAATCACAATCATACATACACAATCATACAATCACAATCATACAATCACAATCATACAATCATAATCATGCAATTACAATCATACATCACAATCATACAATCACAATCATACGATCGCAATCATACAATTACAATATCCCAAATACAATCTCCCAAATACAATCACCCAAATACAATCATACAATCACAATCATACAATCATAATCATACAATCACAATCATACAATCACAATCATACAATCACAATCATACAATCACAATCATACAATCACAATCATACAATCACAATCATACTATCGCAATCATACAATCACAATCATACCATCACAATCATACAATCACAATCATACAATCACAATCATACAATCACAATCATACAATCACAATCATACTATCACAATCATACAATCACAATCATACAATCACAATCATACAATCACAATCATACAATCATAATCATACAATCACAATCATACAATCACAATCATACAATCACAATCATACTATCACAATCATACAATCACAATCATACAATCACAATCATACAATCACAATCATACAATCACAATCATACAATCACAATCATACAATCACAATCATACATTCAAAATCATGCAATCACAATCATACAATCACAATCATGCAATCACAATCATACAACCATAATCATGCAATCACAATCATACAATCACAATCGTACAATCACAATCGTACAATCACAATCGCACAACCACAATCATACAATCATAATCATACAATCACAATCATACTTTCACAATCATACAATCACAATCATACAATCACAATCATACAATCACAATCATACAATCACAATCATACAATCACAATCATACAATCACAATCATACAATCGCAATCATACAATCGCAATCATACAATCGCAATCATACAATCACAATCATACAATCTCAATCATACAATCACAATCATACAATCACAATCATACAATCATAATCATACAATTACAACCATACATCACAATCATACAATCACAATCATACAATCGCAATCATAGAATCACAATCATACAGTCGCAATCATACAATTACAATCTCCCAAATACAATCTCCCAAATACAATCTCCCAAATACAATCATACAATCACAATCATGCAATCGCAATCATACAATCACAATCATACAATCACAATCATACAATCACAATCATACAGTCACAATCATACAATCACAATCAGACAATCACAATCATACAATCACAATCATACAATCACAATCATACAATCACAATCATACAATCACAATCATGCAATCACAATCATACACTCAAAATCATGCAATCACAATCATACAATCACAATCATGCAATCACAATCATACAATCATAGTCATACAATCACAATCCTACAATCACAATCGTACAATCACAATCGTACAATCACAATTGCACAACCACAATCAGTCAATCACAATCATACAATCACAATCATACAATCACTATCATACAATCACAATCATACAATCACAATCATACTTTCACAATCATACAATCACAATCATACAAACACAATCATACAATCACAGTCATACAATCACAATCATGCAATCACAATCATACTATCACAATCATACAATCACAATCATACAATCCCAATCATACAATCACAATCATACAATCACAATCATAAAATCACAAAAATACAAACTTAATCATACAATCACAATCATACAGTCACAATCATACAATCACAATCATACAATCATAATCATACAATCACAATCATACAATCACAATCATACAATCATAATCATACAATTACAATCATACATCACAATCATACAATCACAATCATACAATCGCAATCATACAATCACAATATCCCAAATATAATCTCCCAAATACAATCATACAATCACAATCATACATACACAATCATACAATCACAATCATACAATCGCAATCATACAATCGCAATCATACAATCGCAATCATACAATTACAGTATCCCAAATACAATCTCGCAAATACAATCATACAATCACAATCATACAATCACAATCATACAATCACAATCATACAATCGCAATCATACAATTACAATATCCCAAATACAATCTCCCAAATACAATCATACAATCACAATCACACAATCACAATCATACAATCATAACCATACAATTACAATCATACATCACAATCATACAATCACAATCATACTATCACAATCATACAATCACAATCATACAATCACAATCATACAATCACAATCATACAATCACAATCATACAATCACAACCATACAATCACAATCATACAATCATAATCATACAATCACAATCATACAATCACAATCATACAATCACAATCATACAATCACAATCATACAATCACAATCATGCAATCACAATCATACACTCAAAATCATGCAATCACAATCATACATCACAATCATACAATCACAATCATACAATCGCAATCATACAATCACAATCATACAGTCGCAATCATACAATTACAATCTCCCAAATACAATCTCCCAAATACAATCTCCCAAATACAATCATACAATCACAATCATACAATCACAATCATACAATCACAATCATACTATCGCAATCATACAATCACAATCATACAATCACAATCATACAATCACAATCATACAATCACAATCATACAATCACAATCATACAATCACAATCATACAATCACAATCATACATTCAAAATCATGCAATCACAATCATACAATCACAATCATACAATCACAATCATACAATCACAATCATACAATCACAATCATACAATCGCAATCATACAATCACAATCATACATTCAAAATCATGCAATCACACTCATACAATCACAATCATACAATCACAATCATACAATCATAATCATACAATCACAATCCTACAATCACAATCGTACAATCACAATCGTACAATCACAATCGCACAACCACAATCAGTCAATCACAATCATACAATCACAATCATACAATCACAATCATACAATCACAATCATACAATCACAATCATACTTTCACAATCATACAATCACAATCATACAATCACAATCATACAATCACAATCAGACAGTCACAATCATACAATCACAATCATACAATCACAATCATACAATCACAATCATACAATCACAATCATGCAATCACAATCATACACTCAAAATCATGCAATCACAATCATACAATCACAATCATGCAACCACAATCATACAATCATAATCATACAATCACAATCCTACAATCACAATCGTACAATCACAATCGTACAATCACAATCGCACAACCACAATCAGTCATCACAATCATACAATCACAATCATACAATCACAATCATACAATCACAATCATACAATCACAATCATACGTTCACAATCATACAATAACAATCATACAATCACAATCATACAATCACAGTCATACAATCACAATCATGCAATCACAATCATACAATCACAATCATACAATCGCAATCATACAATCACAATCATACAATCGCAATCATACAATTACAATCTCCCAAATACAATCTCCCAAATACAATCACCCAAATACAATCATACAATCACAATCATACAATCATAATCATACAATCACAATCATACAATCACAATCATACAATCACAATCATACAATCACAATCATACAATCGCAATCATACAATCGCAATCATACAATCACAATCATACAATCTCAATCATACAATCACAATCATACAACCACAATCAGACAATCACAATCATACAATCACAATCATACAATCACAATTATGCAATCACAATCATACAATCGCATTCATACAATCGCAATCATACAATCACAATCATACAATCACAATCATACAATCACAATCATAAAATCACAAAAATACAAACTTAATCATACAATCACAATCATACAATCGCAATCATACAATCACAATCATACAATCATAATCATACAATCACAATCATACGATCGCAATCATACAATCACAATCATACCATCACAATCATACAATCACAATCATACAATCATAATCATACAATTACAATCATACATCACAATCATACAATCACAATCATACAATCGCAATCATACAATTACAATATCCCAAATACAATCTCCCAAATACAATCATACAATCACAATCATACATACACAATCATACAATCACAATCATGCAATCACAATCATACAATCATAATCATGCAATTACAATCATACATCACAATCATACAATCACAATCATACAATCACAGTCATACAATCACAATCATACAATCACAATCATACAATCACAATCATACAATCACAATCATACAATCACAATCATACAATCACAATCGTACAATCACAATCATACATTCAAAATCATGCAATCACAATCATACAATCACAATCATGCAATCGCTATCATACAATCACAATCATACAATCACAATCATACAATCACAATCATACAATCACAATCATACAATCACAATCAGACAATCACAATCATACAATCACAATCATACAATCACAATCATACAATCACAATCATACAATCACAATCATGCAATCACAATCATACACTCAAAATCATGCAATCACAATCATACAATCATAATCATACAATTACAATCATACATCACAAACATACAATCGCAATCATACGATCGCAATCATACAATTACAATATCCCAAATACAATCTCCCAAATACAATCACCCAAATACAATCATACAATCACAATCATACAATCATAATCATACAATCACAATCATACAATCACAATCATACAATCACAATCATACAATCACAATCATACAATCACAATCATACAATCACAATCATACAATCACAATCATACAATCACAATCATACAATCACAATCATACAATCGCATTCATACAATCGCAATCATACAATCACAATCATACAATCGCAATCATACAATTACAATCTCCCAAATACAATCTCCCAAATACAATCACCCAAATACAATCATACAATCACAATCATACAATCATAATCATACAATCATAATCATGCAATCACAATCATACAATCACAATCGTACAATCACAATCGCACAACCACAATCATACAATCATAATCATACAATCACAATCATACTTTCACAATCATACAATCACAATCATACAATCACAATCATACAATCACAATCATACAATCACAATCATACAATCACAATCATACAATCGCAATCATACAATCGCAATCATACAATCACAATCATACAATCTCAATCATACAATCACAATCATACAACCACAATCAGACAATCACAATCATACAATCACAATCATACAATCACAATTATGCAATCACAATCATACAATCGCATTCATACAATCGCAATCATACAATCACAATCATACAATCACAATCATACAATCACAATCATAAAATCACAAAAATACAAACTTAATCATACAATCACAATCATACAATCGCAATCATACAATCACAATCATACAATCATAATCATACAATCACAATCATACGATCGCAATCATACAATCACAAACATACCATCACAATCATACAATCACAATCATACAATCATAATCATACAATTACAATCATACATCACAATCATACAATCACAATCATACAATCGCAATCATACAATTACAATATCCCAAATACAATCTCCCAAATACAATCATACAATCACAATCATACATACACAATCATACAATCACAATCATACAATCACAATCATACAATCATAATCATGCAATTACAATCATACATCACAATCATACAATCACAATCATACGATCGCAATCATACAATTACAATATCCCAAATACAATCTGCCAAATACAATCACCCAAATACAATCATACAATCACAATCATACAATCATAATCATACAATCATAATCATACAATCACAATCATACAATCACAATCATACAATCACAATCATACAATCACAATCATACAATCACAATCATACAATCACAATCATACAATCACAATCATACTATCGCAATCATACAATCACAATCATACCATCACAATCATACAATCACAATCATACAATCACAATCATACAATCACAATCATACAATCACAATCATACAATCACAATCATACTATCACAATCATACAATCACAATCATACAATCACAATCATACAATCACAATCATACAATCATAATCATACAATCACAATCATACAATCACAATCATACAATCACAATCATACTATCACAATCATACAATCACAATCATACAATCACAATCATACAATCACAATCATACAATCACAATCATACAATCACAATCATACAATCACAATCATACAATCACAATCATACATTCAAATTCATGCAATCACAACCATACAATCACAATCATGCAATCACAATCATACAACCATAATCATGCAATCACAATCATACAATCACAATCGTACAATCACAATCGTACAATCACAATCGCACAACCACAATCATACAATCATAATCATACAATCACAATCATACTTTCACAATCATACAATCACAATCATACAATCACAATCATACAATCACAATCATACAATCACAATCATACAATCACAATCATACAATCACAATCATACAATCGCAATCATACAATCGCAATCATACAATCGCAATCATACAATCACAATCATACAATCTCAATCATACAATCACAATCATACAGTCGCAATCATACAATTACAATCTCCCAAATACAATCTCCCAAATACAATCTCCCAAATACAATCTCCCAAATACAATCATACAATCACAATCATACAATCACAATCATACAATCACAATCATACAATCACAATCATACTATCACAATCATACAATCACAATCATACAATCACAATCATACAATCACAATCATACAATCACAATCATACAATCACAATCGTACAATCACAATCATACAATCACAATCATACAATCACAATCATACAATCACAATCATACAATCACAATCAGACAATCACAATCATACAATCACAATCATACAATCACAATCATACAATCATAATCATACAATTACAATCATACATCACAATCATACAATCACAATCATACAATCGCAATCATACAATTACAATATCCCAAATACAATCTCCCAAATACAATCATACAATCACAATCATACAATCACAATCATACAATCACAATCATACAATCACAATCATACAATCACAATCAGACAATCACAATCATACAATCACAATCATACAATCACAATCATACAATCATAATCATACAATTACAATCATACATCACAATCATACAATCACAATCATACAATCGCAATCATACAATCACAATCATACAATCACAATCATACAGTCGCAATCGCACAACCACAATCATACAATCATAATCATACAATCACAATCATACTTTCACAATCATACAATCACAATCATACAATCACAATCATACAATCACAATCATACAATCACAATCATACAATCACAATCATACAATCCCAATCATACAATCGCAATCATACAATCGCAATCATACAATCGCAATCATACAATCACAATCATGCAATCACAATCATACTATCACAATCATACAATCACAATCATACAATCACAATCATACAATCACAATCATACAATCACAATCATACAATCACAATCATACAATCACAATCAGACAATCACAATCATACAATCACAATCATACAATCACAATCATACAATCACAATCATACAATCACAATCATGCAATCACAATCATACACTCAAAATCATGCAATCACAATCATACAATCACAATCATGCAATCACAATCATACAATCATAGTCATACAATCACAATCCTACAATCACAATCGTACAATCACAATCGTACAATCACAATTGCACAACCACAATCAGTCAATCACAATCATACAATCACAATCACACAATCACTATCATACAATCACAATCATACAATCACAATCATACTTTCACAATCATACAATCACAATCATACAATCACAATCATACAATCACAGTCATACAATCACAATCATGCAATCACAATCATACTATCACAATCATACAATCACAATCATACAATCACAATCATACAATCACAATCATACAATCAAAATCATACAATCACAATCATACAATCACAATCAAAGAATCACAATCATACAATCACAATCATACAATCGCAAGCATACAATCACAATCATACAATCTCAATCATACAATCACAATCATACAATCATAATCATACAATTACAATCATACATCACACTCATACAATCACAATCATACAATCGCAATCATACAATTACAATATCCCAAATACAATCTCCCAAATACAATCATACAATCACAATCATACAATCACAATCATACAATCACAATCATACAATCGCAATCATACAATTACAATATCCCAAATACAATCTCCCAAATACAATCATACAATCACAATCATACAATCACAATCATACAATCATAATCATACAATTACAATCAGACATCACAATCATACAATCACAATCATACAATCGCAATCATACAATCACAATCATACAATCGCAATCATACAATCACAATTATGCAATCACAATCATACAATCGCATTCATACAATCGCAATCATACAATCACAATCATACAATCACAATCATACAATCACAATCATACAATCACAATCATAAAATCACAAAAATACAAACTTAATCATACAATCACAATCATACAGTCACAATCATACAATCACAATCATACAATCATAATCATACAATCACAATCATACGATCGCAATCATACAATCACAATCATACCATCACAATCATACAATCACAATCATACAATCATAATCATACAATTACAATCATACATCACAATCATACAATCACAATCATACAATCGCAATCATACAATCACAATATCCCAAATACAATCTCCCAAATACAATCATACAATCACAATCATACATACACAATCATACAATCACAATCATACAATCGCAATCATACAATCGCAATCATACAATCGCAATCATACAATTACAGTATCCCAAATACAATCTCGCAAATACAATCATACAATCACAATCATACAATCACAATCATACAATCACAATCATACAATCGCAATCATACAATTACAATATCCCAAATACAATCATACAATCACAATCACACAATCACAATCATACAATCATAATCATACAATTACAATCATACATCACAATCATACAATCACAATCATACTATCACAATCATACAATCACAATCATACAATCACAATCATACAATCACAATCATACAATCACAATCATACAATCACAACCATACAATCACAATCATACAATCATAATCATACAATTACAATCATACATCACAATCATACAATCACAATCATACAATCGCAATCATACAATCACAATCATACAGTCGCAATCATACAATTACAATCTCCCAAATACAATCTCCCAAATACAATCTCCCAAATACAATCATACAATCACAATCATACAATCACAGTCATACAATCACAATCATACAATCACAATCATACTATCACAATCATACAATCACAATCATACAATCACAATCATACAATCACAATCATACAATCACAATCATACAATCACAATCATACAATCACAATCATACAATCACAATCATACAATCACAATCATACATTCAAAATCATGCAATCACAATCATCCAATCACAATCATACAATCACAATCATACAATCACAATCATACAATCACAATCATACAATCGCAATCATACAATCACAATCATACATTCAAAATCATGCAATCACACTCATACAATCACAATCATACAATCACAATCATACAATCATAATCATACAATCACAATCCTACAATCACAATCGTACAATCACAATCGTACAATCACAATCGCACAACCACAATCAGTCAATCACAATCATACAATCACAATCATACAATCACAATCATACAATCACAATCATACAATCACAATCATACAATCACAATCATACAATCACAATCATACTTCCACAATCATACAATCACAATCATACAATCACAATCATACAATCACAATCAGACAATCACAATCATACAATCACAATCGTACAATCACAATCGTACAATCACAATCGCACAACCACAATCAGTCATCACAATCATACAATCACAATCATACAATCACAATCATACAATCACAATCATACAATCACAATCATACTTTCACAATCATACAATCACAATCATACAATCACAATCATACAATCACAGTCATACAATCACAATCATGCAATCACAATCATACAATCACAATCATACAATCGCATTCATACAATCGCAATCATACAATCACAATCATACAATCGCAATCATACAATTACAATCTCCCAAATACAATCTCCCAAATACAATCACCCAAATACAATCATACAATCACAATCATACAATCATAATCATACAATCACAATCATACAATCACAATCATACAATCACAATCATAAAATCACAAAAATACAAACTTAATCATACAATCACAATCATACAGTCACAATCATACAATCACAATCATACAATCATAATCATACAATCACAATCATACGATCGCAATCATACAATCACAATCATACCATCACAATCATACAATCACAATCATACAATCATAATCATACAATTACAATCATACATCACAATCATACAATCACAATCATACAATCACAATCATACAATCGCAATCATACAATCACAATATCCCAAATACAATCTCCCAAATACAATCATACAATCACAATCATACATACACAATCATACAATCACAATCATACAATCGCAATCATACAATCGCAATCATACAATCGCAATCATACAATTACAGTATCCCAAATACAATCTCGCAAATACAATCATACAATCACAATCATACAATCACAATCATACAATCACAATCATACAATCGCAATCATACAATTACAATATCCCAAATACAATCTCCCAAATACAATCATACAATCACAATCACACAATCACAATCATACAATCATAATCATACAATTACAATCATACATCACAATCATACAATCACAATCATACTATCACAATCATACAATCACAATCATACAATCACAATCATACAATCACAATCATACAATCACAATCATACAATCACAACCATACAATCACAATCATACAATCATAATCATACAATTACAATCATACATCACAATCATACAATCACAATCATACAATCGCAATCATACAATCACAATCATACAGTCGCAATCATACAATTACAATCTCCCAAATACAATCTCCCAAATACAATCTCCCAAATACAATCATACAATCACAATCATACAATCACAGTCATACAATCACAATCATACAATCACAATCATACTATCACAATCATACAATCACAATCATACAATCACAATCATACAATCACAATCATACAATCACAATCATACAATCACAATCATACAATCACAATCATACAATCACAATCATACAATCACAATCATACAATCACAATCATACATTCAAAATCATGCAATCACAATCATCCAATCACAATCATACAATCACAATCATACAATCACAATCATACAATCACAATCATACAATCACAATCATACAATCGCAATCATACAATCACAATCATACATTCAAAATCATGCAATCACACTCATACAATCACAATCATACAATCACAATCATACAATCATAATCATACAATCACAATCCTACAATCACAATCGTACAATCACAATCGTACAATCACAATCGCACAACCACAATCAGTCAATCACAATCATACAATCACAATCATACAATCACAATCATACAATCACAATCATACAATCACAATCATACTTTCACAATCATACAATCACAATCATACAATCACAATCATACAATCACAATCAGACAATCACAATCATACAATCACAATCATACAATCACAATCATACAATCACAATCATACAATCACAATCATGCAATCACAATCATACACTCAAAATCATGCAATCACAATCATACAATCACAATCATGCAACCACAATCATACAATCATAATCATACAATCACAATCCTACAATCACAATCGTACAATCACAATCGTACAATCACAATCGCACAACCACAATCAGTCATCACAATCATACAATCACAATCATACAATCACAATCATACAATCACAATCATACAATCACAATCATACAATCACAATCATACTTTCACAATCATACAATCACAATCATACAATCACAATCATACAATCACAGTCATACAATCACAATCATGCAATCACAATCATACAATCACAATCATACAATCGCATTCATACAATCGCAATCATACAATCACAATCATACAATCGCAATCATACAATTACAATCTCCCAAATACAATCTCCCAAATACAATCACCCAAATACAATCATACAATCACAATCATACAATCATAATCATACAATCACAATCATACAATCACAATCATACAATCACAATCATACAATCACAATCATACAATCACAATCATACAATCACAATCATACATTCAAAATCATGCAATCACAATCATACAATCACAGTCATGCAATCACAATCATACAATCATAATCATGCAATCACAATCATACAATCACAATCGTACAATCACAATCGCACAACCACAATCATACAATCATAATCATACAATCACAATCATACTTTCACAATCATACAATCACAATCATACAATCACAATCATACAATCACAATCATACAATCACAATCATACAATCACAATCATACAATCGCAATCATACAATCGCAATCATACAATCACAATCATACAATCACAATCATACATTCAAAATCATGCAATCACAATCATACAATCACAGTCATGCAATCACAATCATACAATCATAATCATGCAATCACAATCATACAATCACAATCGTACAATCACAATCGCACAACCACAATCATACAATCATAATCATACAATCACAATCATACAATCGCAATCATACAATTACAATCTCCCAAATACAATCTCCCAAATACAATCACCCAAATACAATCATACAATCACAATCATACAATCATAATCATACAATCACAATCATACAATCACAATCAAACAATCACAATCATACAATCACAATCATGCAATCACAATCATACACTCAAAATCATGCAATCACAATCATACAATCACAATCATGCAATCACAATCATACAATCATAGTCATACAATCACAATCCTACAATCACAATCATACAATCACAATCATACAATCACAATCATACAATCACAGTCATACAATCACAATCATGCAATCACAATCATACAATCACAATCATACAATCGCAATCATACAATCACAATCATACAATCGCAATCATACAATTACAATCTCCCAAATACAATCTCCCAAATACAATCACCCAAATACAATCATACAATCACAATCATACAATCATAATCATACAATCACAATCATACAATCACAATCATACAATCACAATCATACAATCACAATCATACAATTTCAATCATACAATCGCAATCATACAATCACAATCATACAATCTCAATCATACAATCACAATCATACAACCACAATCAGACAATCACAATCATACAATCACAATCATACAATCACAATTATGCAATCACAATCATACAATCGCATTCATACAATCGCAATCATACAATCACAATCATACAATCACAATCATACAATCACAATCATACAATCATAATCATGCAATTACAATCATACATCACAATCATACAATCACAATCATACGATCGCAATCATACAATTACAATATCCCAAATACAATCTCCCAAATACAATCACCCAAATACAATCATACAATCACAATCATACAATCATAATCATACAATCACAATCATACAATCACAATCATACAATCACAATCATACAATCACAATCATACAATCACAATCATACAATCACAATCATACTATCGCAATCATACAATCACAATCATACCATCACAATCATACAATCACAATCATACAATCACAATCATACAATCACAATCATGCAATCACAATCATACTATCACAATCATACAATCACAATCATACAATCACAATCATACAATCACAATCATACAATCATAATCATACAATCACAATCATACAATCACAATCATACAATCACAATCATACTATCACAATCATACAATCACAATCATACAATCACAATCATACAATCACAATCATACAATCACAATCATACAATCACAATCATACAATCACAATCATACATTCAAAATCATGCAATCACAATCATACAAACACAATCATGCAATCACAATCATACAACCATAATCATGCAATCACAATCATACAATCACAATCGTACAATCACAATCGTACAATCACAATCGCACAACCACAATCATACAATCATAATCATACAATCACAATCATACTTTCACAATCATACAATCACAATCATACAATCACAATCATACAATCACAATCATACAATCACAATCATACAATCACAATCATACAATCACAATCATACAATCACAATCATACAATCGCAATCATACAATCGCAATCATACAATCGCAATCATACAATCACAATCATACAATCTCAATCATACAATCACAATCATACAATCACAATCATACAATCATAATCATACAATTACAATCATACATCACAATCATACAATCACAATCATACAATCGCAATCATACAATCACAATCATACAGTCGCAATCATACAATTACAATCTCCCAAATACAATCTCCCAAATACAATCTCCCAAATACAATCTCCCAAATACAATCATACAATCACAATCATACAATCACAATCATACAATCACAATCATACAATCACAATCATACTATCACAATCATACAATCACAATCATACAATCACAATCATACAATCACAATCATACAATCACAATCATACAATCACAATCATACAATCACAATCATACAATTACAATCGTACAATCACAATCATACATTCAAAATCATGCAATCACAATCATACAATCACAATCATGCAATCGCAATCATACAATCACAATCATACAATCACAATCATACAATCACAATCATACAATCACAATCATACAATCACAATCATACAATCACAATCAGACTATCACAATCATACAATCACAATCATACAATCACAATCATACAATCACAATCATACAATCACAATCATACAATCACAATCATGCAATCACAATCATACACTCAAAATCATGCAATCACAATCATACAATCGCAATCATACAATTACAATCTCCCAAATACAATCTCCCAAATACAATCACCCAAATACAATCATACAATCACAATCATACAATCATAATCATACAATCACAATCATACAATCACAATCATACAATCACAATCATACAATCACAATCATACAATCGCAATCATACAATCGCAATCATACAATCACAATCATACAATCTCAATCATACAATCACAATCATACAACCACAATCAGACAATCACAATCATACAATCACAATCATACAATCACAATTATGCAATCGCAATCATACAATCGCATTCATACAATCGCAATCATACAATCACAATCATACAATCACAATCATACAATCACAATCATAAAATCACAAAAATACAAACTTAATCATACAATCACAATCATACAATCGCAATCATACAATCACAATCATACAATCATAATCATACAATCACAATCATACGATCGCAATCATACAATCACAATCATACCATCACAATCATACAATCACAATCATACAATCATAATCATACAATTACAATCATACATCACAATCATACAATCACAATCATACAATCGCAATCATACAATTACAATATCCCAAATACAATCTCCCAAATACAATCATACAATCACAATCATACATACACAATCATACAATCACAATCATACAATCACAATCATACAATCATAATCATGCAATTACAATCATACATCACAATCATACAATCACAATCATACGATCGCAATCATACAATTACAATATCCCAAATACAATCTCCCAAATACAATCACCCAAATACAATCATACAATCACAATCATACAATCATAATCATACAATCACAATCATACAATCACAATCATACAATCACAATCATACAATCACAATCATACAATCACAATCATACAATCACAATCATACTATCGCAATCATACAATCACAATCATACCATCACAATCATACAATCACAATCATACAATCACAATCATACAATCACAATCATACAATCACAATCATACTATCACAATCATACAATCACAATCATACAATCACAATCATACAATCACAATCATACAATCATAATCATACAATCACAATCATACAATCACAATCATACAATCACAATCATACTATCACAATCATACAATCACAATCATACAATCACAATCATACAATCACAATCATACAATCACAATCATACAATCACAATCATACAATCACAATCATACATTCAAAATCATGCAATCACAATCATACAAACACAATCATGCAATCACAATCATACAACCATAATCATGCAATCACAATCATACAATCACAATCGTACAATCACAATCGTACAATCACAATCGCACAACCACAATCATACAATCATAATCATACAATCACAATCATACTTTCACAATCATACAATCACAATCATACAATCACAATCATACAATCACAATCATACAATCACAATCATACAATCACAATCATACAATCACAATCATACAATCGCAATCATACAATCGCAATCATACAATCGCAATCATACAATCACAATCATACAATCTCAATCATACAATCACAATCATACAATCACAATCATACAATCATAATCATACAATTACAATCATACATCACAATCATACAATCACAATCATACAATCGCAATCATACAATCACAATCATACAGTCGCAATCATACAATTACAATCTCCCAAATACAATCTCCCAAATACAATCTCCCAAATACAATCTCCCAAATACAATCATACAATCACAATCATACAATCACAATCATACAATCACAATCATACAATCACAATCATACAATCACAATCATACAATCACAATCATACAATCACAATCATACAATCACAATCATACAATCACAATCATACAATCACAATCATACAATCACAATCATACAATCACAATCATACAATCACAATCATACAATCGCAATCATACAATCGCAATCATACAATCACAATCATACAATCTCAATCATACAATCACAATCATACAACCACAATCAGACAATCACAATCATACAATCACAATCATACAATCACAATTATGCAATCACAATCATACAATCGCATTCATACAATCGCAATCATACAATCACAATCATACAATCACAATCATACAATCACAATCATAAAATCACAAAAATACAAACTTAATCATACAATCACAATCATACAATCGCAATCATACAATCACAATCATACAATCATAATCATACAATCACAATCATACGATCGCAATCATACAATCACAATCATACCATCACAATCATACAATCACAATCATACAATCATAATCATACAATTACAATCATACATCACAATCATACAATCACAATCATACAATCGCAATCATACAATTACAATATCCCGAATACAATCTCCCAAATACAATCATACAATCACAATCATACATACACAATCATACAATCACAATCATACCATCACAATCATACAATCACAATCATACAATCACAATCATACAATCACAATCATACAATCACAATCATACTATCACAATCATACAATCACAATCATACAATCACAATCATACAATCACAATCATACAATCATAATCATACAATCACAATCATACAATCACAATCATACTATCACAATCATACAATCACAATCATACAATCACAATCATACAATCACAATCATACAATCACAATCATACAATCACAATCATACATTCAAAATCATGCAATCACAATCATACAAACACAATCATGCAATCACAATCATACAACCATAATCATGCAATCACAATCATACAATCACAATCGTACAATCACAATCGTACAATCACAATCGCACAACCACAATCATACAATCATAATCATACAATCACAATCATACTTTCACAATCATACAATCACAATCATACAATCACAATCATACAATCACAATCATACAATCACAATCATACAATCACAATCATACAATCACAATCATACAATCGCAATCATACAATCGCAATCATACAATCGCAATCATACAATCACAATCATACAATCTCAATCATACAATCACAATCATACAATCACAATCATACAATCATAATCATACAATTACAATCATACATCACAATCATACAATCACAATCATACAATCGCAATCATACAATCACAATCATACAGTCGCAATCATACAATTACAATCTCCCAAATACAATCTCCCAAATACAATCTCCCAAATACAATCATACAATCACAATCATACAATCACAATCATACAATCACAATCATACAATCACAATCATACTATCACAATCATACAATCACAATCATACAATCACAATCATACAATCACAATCATACAATCACAATCATACAATCACAATCATACAATCACAATCGTACAATCACAATCATACATTCAAAATCATGCAATCACAATCATACAATCACAATCATGCAATCGCAATCATAAAATCACAATCATACAATCACAATCATACAATCACAATCATACAATCACAATCATACAATCACAATCAGACAATCACAATCATACAATCACAATCATACAATCACAATCATACAATCACAATCATACAATCACAATCATGCAATCACAATCATACACTCAAAATCATGCAATCACAATCATACAATCACAATCATGCAATCACAATCATACAATCATAGTCATACAATCACAATCCTACAATCACAATCGTACAATCACAATCGTACAATCACAATTGCACAACCACAATCAGTCAATCACAATCATACAATCACAATCATACAATCACTATCATACAATCACAATCATACAATCACAATCATACTTTCACAATCATACAATCACAATCATACAATCACAATCATACAATCACAGTCATACAATCACAATCATGCAATCACAATCATACTATCACAATCATACAATCACAATCATACAATCACAATCATACAATCACAATCATACAATCACAATCATACAATCAAAATCATACAATCACAATCATACAATCACAATCAAAGAATCACAATCATATAATCACAATCATACAATCGCAAGCATACAATCACAATTATACAATCTCAATCATACAATCACAATCATACAATCATAGTCATACAATTACAATCATACATCACACTCATACAATCACAATCATACAATCGCAATCATACAATTACAATATCCCAAATACAATCTCCCAAATACAATCATACAATCACAATCATACAATCACAATCATACAATCACAATCATACAATCACAATCATACAATCACAATCATACAATCGCAATCATACAATTACAATATCCCAAATACAATCTCCCAAATACAATCATACAATCACAACCATACAATCACAATCATACAATCACAATCATACAATCATAATCATACAATTACAATCAGACATCACAATCATACAATCACAATCATACAATCGCAATCATACAATCACAATCATACAATCGCAATCATACAATCACAATTATGCAATCACAATCATACAATCGCATTCATACAATCGCAATCATACAATCACAATCATACAATCACAATCATACAATCACAATCATAAAATCACAAAAATACAAACTTAATCATACAATCACAATCATACAGTCACAATCATACAATCACAATCATACAATCATAATCATACAATCACAATCATACGATCGCAATCATACAATCACAATCATACCATCACAATCATACAATCACAATCATACAATCATAATCATACAATTACAATCATACATCACAATCATACAATCACAATCATACAATCGCAATCATACAATCACAATATCCCAAATACAATCTCCCAAATACTATCATACAATCACAATCATACATACACAATCATACAATCACAATCATACAATCACAATCATACAATCACAATCATAAAATCACAAAAATACAAACTTAATCATACAATCACAATCATACAGTCACAATCATACAATCACAATCATACAATCATAATCATACAATCACAATCATACGATCGCAATCATACAATCACAATCATACCATCACAATCATACAATCACAATCATACAATCATAATCATACAATTACAATCATACATCACAATCATACAATCACAATCATACAATCGCAATCATACAATCACAATATCCCAAATACAATCTCCCAAATACAATCATACAATCACAATCATACATACACAATCATACAATCACTATCATACAATCACAATCATACAATCATAATCATACAATCACAATCATACAATCACAATCATACAATCACAATCATACTATCACAATCATACAATCACAATCATACAATCACAATCATACAATCACAATCATACAATCACAATCATACAATTACAATCATACAATCACAATCATACATTCAAAATCATGCAATCACAATCATACAATCACAATCATGCAATCACAATCATACAACCATAATCATGCAATCACAATCATACAATCACAATCGTACAATCACAATCGTACAATCACAATCGCACAACCACAATCATACAATCATAATCATACAATCACAATCATACTTTCACAATCATACAATCACAATCATACAATCACAATCATACAATCACAATCATACAATCGCAATCATACAATCGCAATCATACAATCGCAATCATACAATCGCAATCATACAATTGCAATCATACAATCACAATCATACAATCTCAATCATACAATCACAATCATACAATCACAATCATACAATCATAATCATACAATTACAATCATACATCACAATCATACAATCACAATCATACAATCGCAATCATACAATCACAATCATACAGTCGCAATCATACAATTACAATCTCCCAAATACAATCTCCCAAATACAATCTCCCAAATACAATCTCCCAAATACAGTCATACAATCACAATCATACAATCACAATCATACAATCACAATCATACAATCACAATCATACTATCACAATCATACAATCACAATCATACAATCACAATCATACAATCACAATCATACAATCACAATCATACAATCACAATCATACAATCACAATCGTACAATCACAATCATACATTCAAAATCATGCAATCACAATCATACAATCACAATCATGCAATCGCAATCATACAATCACAATCATACAATCACAATCATACAATCACAATCATACAATCACAATCATGCAATCACAATCATACACTCAAAATCATGCAATCACAATCATACAATCATAATCATACAATTACAATCATACATCACAAACATACAATCACAATCATACGATCGCAATCATACAATTACAATATCCCAAATACAATCTCCCAAATACAATCACCCAAATACAATCATACAATCACAATCATACAATCATAATCATACAATCACAATCATACAATCACAATCATACAATCACAATCATACAATCACAATCATACAATCACAATCATACAATCACAATCATACAATCGCATTCATACAATCGCAATCATACAATCACAATCATACAATCGCAATCATACAATTACAATCTCCCAAATACAATCTCCCAAATACAATCACCCAAATACAATCATACAATCACAATCATACAATCATAATCATACAATCACAATCATACAATCACAATCATACAATCACAATCATACAATCACAATCATACAATCACAATCATACAATCACAATCATACAATCACAATCATACATTCAAAATCATGCAATCACAATCATACAATCACAATCATGCAATCACAATCATACAATCATAATCATGCAATCACAATCATACAATCACAATCGTACAATCACAATCGCACAACCACAATCATACAATCATAATCATACAATCACAATCATACTTTCACAATCATACAATCACAATCATACAATCACAATCATACAATCACAATCATACAATCACAATCATACAATCACAATCATACAATCGCAATCATACAATCGCAATCATACAATCACAATCATACAATCTCAATCATACAATCACAATCATACAACCACAATCAGACAATCACAATCATACAATCACAATCATACAATCACAATTATGCAATCACAATCATACAATCGCATTCATACAATCGCAATCATACAATCACAATCATACAATCACAATCATACAGTCACAATCATAAAATCACAAAAATACAAACTTAATCGTACAATCACAATCATACAATCGCAATCATACAATCACAATCATACAATCATAATCATACAATCACAATCATACGATCGCAATCATACAATCACAAACATACCATCACAATCATACAATCACAATCATACAATCATAATCATACAATTACAATCATACATCACAATCATACAATCACAATCATACAATCGCAATCATACAATTACAATATCCCAAATACAATCTCCCAAATACAATCATACAATCACAATCATACAATCACAATCATACAATCACAATCATACAATCACAATCATACAATCACAATCATACAATCACAATCATACAATCGCATTCATACAATCGCAATCATACAATCACAATCATACAATCGCAATCATACAATTACAATCTCCCAAATACAATCTCCCAAATACAATCACCCAAATACAATCATACAATCACAATCATACAATCATAATCATACAATCACAATCATACAATCACAATCATACAATCACAATCATACAATCACAATCATACAATCACAATCATACAATCACAATCATACATTCAAAATCATGCAATCACAATCATACAATCACAATCATGCAATCACAATCATACAATCATAATCATGCAATCACAATCATACAATCACAATCGTACAATCACAATCGCACAACCACAATCATACAATCATAATCATACAATCACAATCATACTTTCACAATCATACAATCACAATCATACAATCACAATCATACAATCACAATCATACAATCACAATCATACAATCACAATCATACAATCGCAATCATACAATCGCAATCATACAATCACAATCATACAATCTCAATCATACAATCACAATCATACAACCACAATCAGACAATCACAATCATACAATCACAATCATACAATCACAATTATGCAATCACAATCATACAATCGCATTCATACAATCGCAATCATACAATCACAATCATACAATCACAATCATACAGTCACAATCATAAAATCACAAAAATACAAACTTAATCATACAATCACAATCATACAATCGCAATCATACAATCACAATCATACAATCATAATCATACAATCACAATCATACGATCGCAATCATACAATCACAAACATACCATCACAATCATACAATCACAATCATACAATCATAATCATACAATTACAATCATACATCACAATCATACAATCACAATCATACAATCGCAATCATACAATTACAATATCCCAAATACAATCTCCCAAATACAATCATACAATCACAATCATACATACACAATCATACAATCACAATCATACAATCACAATCATACAATCATAATCATGCAATTACAATCATACATCACAATCATACAATCACAATCATACAATCACAATCATACAATCATAATCATACAATCACAATCATACAATCACAATCATACAATCACAATCATACAATCACAATCATACAATCACAATCATACAATCACAATCATACAATCACAATCATGCAATCACAATCATACATTCAAATTCATGCAATCACAATCATACAATCACAATCATGGAATCACAATCATACAACCATAATCATGCAATCCCAATCATACAATCACAATCGTACAATCACAATCATACAATCACAATCATACAATCACAATCATACTATCACAATCATACAATCACAATCATACAATCACAATCATACAATCACAATCATGCAATCACAATCATACATTCAAATTCATGCAATCACAATCATACAATCACAATCATGGAATCACAATCATACAACCATAATCATGCAATCCCAATCATACAATCACAATCGTACAATCACAATCGTACAATCACAATCGCACAACCACAATCATACAATCATAATCATACAATCACAATCATACTTTCACAATCATACAATCACAATCATACAATCACAATCATACAATCACAATCATACAATCACAATCATACAATCACAATCATACAATCACAATCATACAATCGCAATCATACAATCGCAATCATACAATCGCAATCATACAATCACAATCATACAATCTCAATCATACAATCACAATCATACAATCACAATCATACAATCATAATCATACAATTACAATCATACATCACAATCATACAATCACAATCATACAATCGCAATCATACAATCACAATCATACAGTCGCAATCATACAATTACAATCTCCCAAATACAATCTCCCAAATACAATCTCCCAAATACAATCTCCCAAATACAATCATACAATCACAATCATACAATCACAATCATACAATCACAATCATACAATCACAATCATACTATCACAATCATACAATCACAATCATACAATCACAATCATACAATCACAATCATACAATCACAATCATACAATCACAATCATACAATCACAATCGTACAATCACAATCATACATTCAAAATCATGCAATCACAATCATACAATCACAATCATGCAATCGCAATCATACAATCACAATCATACAATCACAATCATACAATCACAATCATACAATCACAGTCATACAATCACAATCATGCAATCACGATCATACTATCACAATCATACAATCACAATCATACAATCACAATCGTACAATCACAATCATACAATCACAATCATAAAATCACAAAAATACAAACTTAATCATACAATCACAATCATACAGTCACAATCATACAATCACAATCATACAATCATAATCATACAATCACAATCATACGATCGCAATCATACAATCACAATCATACCATCACAATCATACAATCACAATCATACAATCATAATCATACAATTACAATCATACATCACAATCATACAATCACAATCATACAATCGCAATCATACAATCACAATCATACAGTCGCAATCATACAATTACAATCTCCCAAATACAATCTCCCAAATACAATCTCCCAAATACAATCTCCCAAATACAATCATACAATCACAATCATACAATCACAATCATACAATCACAATCATACAATCACAATCATACTATCACAATCATACAATCACAATCATACAATCACAATCATACAATCACAATCATACAATCACAATCATACAATCACAATCGTACAATCACAATCGTACAATCACAATCATACATTCAAAATCATGCAATCACAATCATACAATCACAATCATGCAATCGCAATCATACAATCACAATCATACAATCACAATCATACAATCACAATCATACAATCACAATCATACAATCACAATCAGACAATCACAATCATACAATCACAATCATACAATCACAATCATACAATCACAATCATACAATCACAATCATGCAATCACAATCATACACTCAAAATCATGCAATCACAATCATACAATCACAATCATGCAATCACAATCATACAATCATAGTCATACAATCACAATCCTACAATCACAATCGTACAATCACAATCGTACAATCACAATTGCACAACCACAATCGGTCAATCACAATCATACAATCACAATCACACAATCACTATCATACAATCACAATCATACAATCACAATCATACTTTCACAATCATACAATCACAATCATACAATCACAATCATACAATCACAGTCATACAATCACAATCATGCAATCACAATCATACTATCACAATCATACAATCACAATCATACAATCACAATCATACAATCACAATCATACAATCAAAATCATACAATCACAATCATACAATCACAATCAAAGAATCACAATCATACAATCACAATCATACAATCGCAAGCATACAATCACAATCATACAATCTCAATCATACAATCACAATCATACAATCATAATCATACAATTACAATCATACATCACACTCATACAATCACAATCATACAATCGCAATCATACAATTACAATATCCCAAATACAATCTCCCAAATACAATCATACAATCACAATCATACAATCACAATCATACAATCACAATCATACAATCACAATCATACAATCGCAATCATACAATTACAATATCCCAAATACAATCTCCCAAATACAATCATACAATCACAATCATACAATCACAATCATACAATCATAATCATACAATTACAATCAGACATCACAATCATACAATCACAATCATACAATCGCAATCATACAATCACAATCATACAATCGCAATCATACAATCACAATTATGCAATCACAATCATACAATCGCATTCATACAATCGCAATCATACAATCACAATCATACAATCACAATCATACAATCACAATCATAAAATCACAAAAATACAAACTTAATCATACAATCACAATCATACAGTCACAATCATACAATCACAATCATACAATCATAATCATACAATCACAATCATACGATCGCAATCATACAATCACAATCATACCATCACAATCATACAATCACAATCATACAATCATAATCATACAATTACAATCATACATCACAATCATACAATCACAATCATACAATCGCAATCATACAATCACAATATCCCAAATACAATCTCCCAAATACAATCATACAATCACAATCATACATACACAATCATACAATCACAATCATACAATCGCAATCATACAATCGCAATCATACAATCGCAATCATACAATTACAGTATCCCAAATACAATCTCGCAAATACAATCATACAATCACAATCATACAATCACAATCATACAATCACAATCATACAATCGCAATCATACAATTACAATATCCCAAATACAATCTCCCAAATACAATCATACAATCACAATCACACAATCACAATCATACAATCATAATCATACAATTACAATCATACATCACAATCATACAATCACAATCATACTATCACAATCATACGATCACAATCATACAATCACAATCATACAATCACAATCATACAATCACAATCATACAATCACAACCATACAATCACAATCATACAATCATAATCATACAATTACAATCATACATCACAATCATACAATCACAATCATACAATCGCAATCATACAATCACAATCATACAGTCGCAATCATACAATTACAATCTCCCAAATACAATCTCCCAAATACAATCTCCCAAATACAATCTCCCAAATACAATCATACAATCACAATCATACAATCACAATCATACAATCACAATCATACAATCACAATCATACTATCACAATCATACAATCACAATCATACAATCACAATCATACAATCACAATCATACAATCACAATCATACAATCACAATCATACAATCACAATCATACAATCACAATCATACAATCACAATCATACATTCAAAATCATGCAATCACAATCATACAATCACAATCATACAATCACAATCATACAATCATAATCATACAATTACAATCATACATCACAATCATACAATCACAATCATACTATCACAATCATACGATCACAATCATACAATCACAATCATACAATCACAATCATACAATCACAATCATACAATCACAACCATACAATCACAATCATACAATCATAATCATACAATTACAATCATACATCACAATCATACAATCACAATCATACAATCACAATCATACAATCACAATCATACAATCACAATCATACAATCACAATCATACTATCGCAATCATACAATCACAATCATACCATCACAATCATACAATCACAATCATACAATCACAATCATACAATCACAATCATACAATCACAATCATACAATCACAATCGTACAATCACAATCGTACAATCACAATCATACATTCAAAATCATGCAATCACAATCATACAATCACAATCATGCAATCGCAATCATACAATCACAATCATACAATCACAATCATACAATCACAATCATACAATCACAATCAGACAATCACAATCATACAATCACAATCATACAATCACAATCATACAATCACAATCATACAATCACAATCATACAATCACAATCATGCAATCACAATCATACACTCAAAATCATGCAATCACAATCATACAATCACAATCATGCAATCACAATCATACAATCATAGTCATACAATCACAATCCTACAATCAGAATCGTACAATCACAATCGTACAATCACAATTGCACAACCACAATCAGTCAATCACAATCATACAATCACAATCATACAATCACTATCATACAATCACAATCATACAATCACAATCATACTTTCACAATCATACAATCACAGTCATACAATCACAATCATACAATCACAGTCATGCAATCACAATCATGCAATCACAATCATACTATCACAATCATACAATCACAATCATACAATCACAATCATACAATCACAATCATACAATCAAAATCATACAATCACAATCATACAATCACAATCAAAGAATCACAATCATACAATCACAATCATACAATCGCAAGCATACAATCACAATCATACAATCTCAATCATACAATCATAATCATACAATTACAATCATACATCACACTCATACAATCACAATCATACAATCGCAATCATACAATTACAATATCCCAAATACAATCTCCCAAATACAATCATACAATCACAATCATACAATCACAATCATACAATCACAATCATACAATCGCAATCATACAATTACAATATCCCAAATACAATCTCCCAAATACAATCATACAATCACAATCATACAATCACAATCATACAATCATAATCATACAATTACAATCAGACATCACAATCATACAATCACAATCATACAATCGCAATCATACAATCACAATCATACAATCGCAATCATACAATCACAATTATGCAATCACAAACATACAATCGCATTCATACAATCGCAATCATACAATCACAATCATACAATCACAATCATACAATCACAATCATAAAATCACAAAAATACAAACTTAGTCATACAATCACAATCATACAGTCACAATCATACAATCACAATCATACAATCATAATCATACAATCACAATCATACGATCGCAATCATACAATCACAATCATACCATCACAATCATACAATCACAATCATACAATCATAATCATACAATTACAATCATACATCACAATCATACAATCACAATCATACAATCGCAATCATACAATCACAATATCCCAAATACAATCTCCCAAATACAATCATACAATCACAATCATACATACACAATCATACAATCACAATCATACAATCGCAATCATACAATCGCAATCATACAATCGCAATCATACAATTACAGTATCCCAAATACAATCTCGCAAATACAATCATACAATCACAATCATACAATCACAATCATACAATCACAATCATACAATCGCAATCATACAATTACAATATCCCAAATACAATCTCCCAAATACAATCATACAATCACAATCATACAATCATAATCATACAGTCACAATCATACAATCACAATCATACAATCACAATCATACAATCACAATCACACAATCACAATCGTACATTCACAATCATACAATCACAATCATACAATCACAATCATACAATCACAATCATACAATCTCAATCATACAATCACAATCATACAATCATAATCATACAATTACAATCATACATCACAATCATACAATCACAATCATACGATCGCAATCATACAATTACAATATCCCAAATACAATCTCCCAAATACAATCACCCAAATACAATCATACAATCACAATCATACAATCATAATCATACAATCACAATCATACAATCACAATCATACAATCACAATCATACAATCACAATCATACAATCACAATCATACAATCACAATCATACAATCACAATCATACATTCACAATCATACAATCGCATTCATACAATCGCAATCATACAATCACAATCATACAATCGCAATCATACAATTACAATCTCCCAAATACAATCTCCCAAATACAATCACCCAAATACAATCATACAATCACAATCATACAATCATAATCATACAATCACAATCATACAATCACAATCATACAATCACAATCATACAATCACAATCATACAACCACAATCATACATTCAAAATCATGCAATCACAATCATACAATCACAATCATGCAATCACAATCATACAATCATAATCATGCAATCACAATCATACAATCACAATCGTACAATCACAATCGCACAACCACAATCATACAATCCTAATCATACAATCACAATCATACTTTCACAATCATACAATCACAATCATACAATCACAATCATACAATCACAATCATACAATCACAATCATACAATCGCAATCATACAATCGCAATCATACAATCGCAATCATACAATCACAATCATACAATCACAATCATACAATCACAATCATACAATCACAATCATACAATCACTATCATACAATCACAATCATACAATCACAATCATACTTTCACAATCATACAATCACAATCATACAATCACAATCATAGAATCACAGTCATACAATCACAATCATGCAATCACAATCATACTATCACAATCATACAATCACAATCATACAATCACAATCATACAATCACAATCATACAATCGCAATCATACAATCACAATCATACAATCACAATCATAAAATCACAAAAATACAAACTTAGTCATACAATCACAATCATACAGTCACAATCATACAATCACAATCATACAATCATAATCATACAATCACAATCATACGATCGCAATCATACAATCACAATCATACCATCACAATCATACAATCACAATCATACAATCATAATCATACAATTACAATCATACATCACAATCATACAATCACAATCATACAATCGCAATCATACAATCACAATATCCCAAATACAATCTCCCAAATACAATCATACAATCACAATCATACATACACAATCATACAATCACAATCATACAATCGCAATCATACAATCGCAATCATACAATCGCAATCATACAATTACAGTATCCCAAATACAATCTCGCAAATACAATCATACAATCACAATCATACAATCACAATCATACAATCACAATCATACAATCGCAATCATACAATTACAATATCCCAAATACAATCTCCCAAATACAATCATACAATCACAATCATACAATCATAATCATACAATCACAATCATACAATCACAATCATACAATCACAATCATACAATCACAATCACACAATCACAATCGTACATTCACAATCATACAATCACAATCATACAATCACAATCATACAATCACAATCATACAATCTCAATCATACAATCACAATCATACAATCATAATCATACAATTACAATCATACATCACAATCATACAATCACAATCATACAATCGCAATCATACAATTACAATATCCCAAATACAATCTCCCAAATACAACCATACAATCACAATCATACAATCACAATCATACAATCACAATCATACAATCACAATCGTACAATCGCATTCATACAATCGCAATCATACAATCACAATCATACAATCGCAATCATACAATTACAATCTCCCAAATACAATCTCCCAAATACAATCTCCCAGATACCATCATACAATCACATTCATACAATCACAATCATACAATCATAATCATACAATTACAATCATACATCACAATCATACAATCACAATCATACAATCGCAATCATACAATCGCAATCATACAATTACAATCTCCCAAATAAATCTCCCAAATACAATCTCCCAAATACAATCTCCCAAATACAATCATACAATCACAATCATACAATCACAATCATACAATCACAATCATACAATCACAATCATACTATCACAATCATACAATCACAATCATACAATCACAATCATACAATCACAATCATACAACCACAATCATACAATCGCAATCATACATTCAAAATCATGCAATCACAATCATACAATCACAATCATGCAATCACAATCATACAATCAGAATCATACAATCACAATCATTCAATAGCAATCGTACAATCACAATCGTACAATCACAATCGCACAACCACAACCAGACAATCACACTCATACAATCACAATCATACAATCGCAATCATACAATTACAATCTCCCAAATACAATCTCCCAAATACAATCACCCAAATACAATCATACAATCACAATCATACAATCATAATCATACAATCACAATCATACAATCACAATCAAACAATCACAATCATACAATCACAATCATGCAATCACAATCATACACTCAAAATCATGCAATCACAATCATACAATCACAATCATGCAATCACAATCATACAATCATAGTCATACAATCACAATCCTACAATCACAATCGTACAATCACAATCGTACAATCACAATTGCACAACCACAATCAGTCAATCACAATCATACAATCACAATCATACAATCACTATCATACAATCACAATCATACAATCACAATCATACTTTCACAATCATACAATCACAATCATACAATCACAATCATACAATTACAATCATACATCACACTCATACAATCACAATCATACAATCGCAATCATACAATTACAATCATACAATCATAATCATACAATTACAATCATACAATCACAATCATACAATCGCAATCATACAATCGCAATCATACAATTACAATCTCCCAAATAAATCTCCCAAATACAATCTCCCAAATACAATCTCCCAAATACAATCATACAATCACAATCATACAATCACAATCATACAATCACAATCATACAATCACAATCATACAATCACAATCATACTATCACAATCATACAATCACAATCATGCAATCACAATCATACAATCACAATCATGCAATCACAATCATACAATCATAATCATGCAATCACAATCATACAATCACAATCGTACAATCACAATCGCACAACCACAATCATACAATCATAATCATACAATCGCAAGCATACAATCACAATCATACAATCTCAATCATACAATCACAATCATACAATCACAATCATACAATCATAATCATACAATTACAATCATACATCACAATCATACAATCACAATCATACGATCGCAATCATACAATTACAATATCCCAAATACAATCTCCCAAATACAATCACCCAAATACAATCATACAATCACAATCATACAATCATAATCATACAATCACAATCATACAATCACAATCATACAATCACAATCATACAATCACAATCATACAATCACAATCATACAATCACAATCATACAATCACAATCATACATTCACAATCATACAATCGCATTCATACAATCGCAATCATACAATCACAATCATACAATCGCAATCATACAATTACAATCTCCCAAATACAATCTCCCAAATACAATCACCCAAATACAATCATACAATCACAATCATACAATCATAATCATACAATCACAATCATACAATCACAATCATACAATCACAATCATACAATCACAATCATACAACCACAATCATACATTCAAAATCATGCAATCACAATCATACAATCACAATCATGCAATCACAATCATACAATCATAATCATGCAATCACAATCATACAATCACAATCGTACAATCACAATCGCACAACCACAATCATACAATCCTAATCATACAATCACAATCATACTTTCACAATCATACAATCACAATCATACAATCACAATCATACAATCACAATCATACAATCACAATCATACAATCGCAATCATACAATCGCAATCATACAATCGCAATCATACAATCACAATCATACAATCACAGTCATACAATCACAATCATACAATCACAATCATACAATCACTATCATACAATCACAATCATACAATCACAATCATACTTTCACAATCATACAATCACAATCATACAATCACAATCATAGAATCACAGTCATACAATCACAATCATGCAATCACAATCATACTATCACAATCATACAATCACAATCATACAATCACAATCATACAATCACAATCATACAATCGCAATCATACAATTACAACATCCCAAATACAATCTCCCAAATACAATCATACAATCACAATCATACAATCACAATCATACAATCATAATCATACAATTACAATCAGACATCACAATCATACAATCACAATCATACAATCGCAATCATACAATCACAATCATACAATCGCAATCATACAATCACAATTATGCAATCACAATCATACAATCGCATTCATACAATCGCAATCATACAATCACAATCATACAATCACAATCATACAATCACAATCATAAAATCACAAAAATACAAACTTAATCATACAATCACAATCATACAGTCACAATCATACAATCACAATCATACAATCACAATCATACAATCACAATCATACAATCAAATTCATACTATCACAATCATACAATCACAATCATACAATCACAATCATACAATCATAATCATACAATTACAATCATACATCACAATCATACAATCACAATCAGACATCACAATCATACAATCACAATCATACAATCGCAATCATACAATCACAATCATAAAATCGCAATCATACAATCACAATTATGCAATCACAATCATACAATCGCATTCATACAATCGCAATCATACAATCACAATCATACAATCACAATCATACAATCGCAATCATACAATTACAATATCCCAAATACAATCTCCCAAATACAATCATACAATCACAATCATACAATCACAATCATACAATCATAATCATACAATTACAATCAGACATCACAATCATACAATCACAATCATACAATCGCAATCATACAATCACAATCATACAGTCGCAATCATACAATCACAATTATGCAATCACAATCATACAATCGCATTCATACAATCGCAATCATACAATCACAATCATACAATCACAATCATACAATCACAATCATAAAATCACAAAAATACAAACTTAATCATACAATCACAATCATACAGTCACAATCATACAATCACAATCATACAATCATAATCATACAATCACAATCATACGATCGCAATCATACAATCACAATCATACCATCACAATCATACAATCACAATCATACAATCATAATCATACAATTACAATCATACATCACAATCATACAATCACAATCATACAATCGCAATCATACAATCACAATATCCCAAATACAATCTCCCAAATACAATCATACAATCACAATCATACATACACAATCATACAATCACAATCATACAATCGCAATCATACAATCACAATCATACAATCGCAATCATACAATTACAATATCCCAAATACAATCTCCCAAATACAATCATACAATCACAATCATACAATCATAATCATACAATCACAATCATACAATCACAATCATACAATCACAATCATACAATCACAATCACACAATCACAATCGTACATTCACAATCATACAATCACAATCATACAATCACAATCATACAATCACAATCATACAATCACAATCGTACAATCGCATTCATACAATCGCAATCATACAATCACAATCATACAATCGCAATCATACAATTACAATCTCCCAAATACAATCTCCCAAATACAATCTCCCAAATACAATCTCCCAGATACCATCATACAATCACATTCATACAATCACAATCATACAATCATAATCATACAATTACAATCATACATCACAATCATACAATCACAATCATACAATCGCAATCATACAATCGCAATCATACAATTACAATCTCCCAAATAAATCTCCCAAATACAATCTCCCAAATACAATCTCCCAAATACAATCATACAATCACAATCATACAATCACAATCATACAATCACAATCATACAATCACAATCATACTATCACAATCATACAATCACAATCATACAATCACAATCATACAATCACAATCATACAACCACAATCATACAATCGCAATCATACATTCAAAATCATGCAATCACAATCATACAATCACAATCATGCAATCACAATCATACAATCAGAATCATACAATCACAATCATTCAATAGCAATCGTACAATCACAATCGTACAATCACAATCGCACAACCACAACCAGACAATCACACTCATACAATCACAATCATACAATCGCAATCATACAATTACAATCTCCCAAATACAATCTCCCAAATACAATCACCCAAATACAATCATACAATCACAATCATACAATCATAATCATACAATCACAATCATACAATCACAATCAAACAATCACAATCATACAATCACAATCATGCAATCACAATCATACACTCAAAATCATGCAATCACAATCATACAATCACAATCATGCAATCACAATCATACAATCATAGTCATACAATCACAATCCTACAATCACAATCGTACAATCACAATCGTACAATCACAATTGCACAACCACAATCAGTCAATCACAATCATACAATCACAATCATACAATCACTATCATACAATCACAATCATACAATCACAATCATACTTTCACAATCATACAATCACAATCATACAATCACAATCATACAATTACAATCATACATCACACTCATACAATCACAATCATACAATCGCAATCATACAATTACAATCATACAATCATAATCATACAATTACAATCATACAATCACAATCATACAATCGCAATCATACAATCGCAATCATACAATTACAATCTCCCAAATAAATCTCCCAAATACAATCTCCCAAATACAATCTCCCAAATACAATCATACAATCACAATCATACAATCACAATCATACAATCACAATCATACAATCACAATCATACAATCACAATCATACTATCACAATCATACAATCACAATCATGCAATCACAATCATACAATCACAATCATGCAATCACAATCATACAATCATAATCATGCAATCACAATCATACAATCACAATCGTACAATCACAATCGCACAACCACAATCATACAATCATAATCATACAATCGCAAGCATACAATCACAATCATACAATCTCAATCATACAATCACAATCATACAATCACAATCATACAATCATAATCATACAATTACAATCATACATCACAATCATACAATCACAATCATACGATCGCAATCATACAATTACAATATCCCAAATACAATCTCCCAAATACAATCACCCAAATACAATCATACAATCACAATCATACAATCATAATCATACAATCACAATCATACAATCACAATCATACAATCACAATCATACAATCACAATCATACAATCACAATCATACAATCACAATCATACAATCACAATCATACATTCACAATCATACAATCGCATTCATACAATCGCAATCATACAATCACAATCATACAATCGCAATCATACAATTACAATCTCCCAAATACAATCTCCCAAATACAATCACCCAAATACAATCATACAATCACAATCATACAATCATAATCATACAATCACAATCATACAATCACAATCATACAATCACAATCATACAATCACAATCATACAACCACAATCATACATTCAAAATCATGCAATCACAATCATACAATCACAATCATGCAATCACAATCATACAATCATAATCATGCAATCACAATCATACAATCACAATCGTACAATCACAATCGCACAACCACAATCATACAATCCTAATCATACAATCACAATCATACTTTCACAATCATACAATCACAATCATACAATCACAATCATACAATCACAATCATACAATCACAATCATACAATCGCAATCATACAATCGCAATCATACAATCGCAATCATACAATCACAATCATACAATCACAATCATACAATCACAATCATACAATCACAATCATACAATCACTATCATACAATCACAATCATACAATCACAATCATACTTTCACAATCATACAATCACAATCATACAATCACAATCATACAATCACAGTCATACAATCACAATCATGCAATCACAATCATACTATCACAATCATACAATCACAATCATACAATCACAATCATACAATCACAATCATACAATCGCAATCATACAATTACAATATCCCAAATACAATCTCCCAAATACAATCATACAATCACAATCATACAATCACAATCATACAATCATAATCATACAATTACAATCAGACATCACAATCATACAATCACAATCATACAATCGCAATCATACAATGACAATCATACAATCGCAATCATACAATCACAATTATGCAATCACAATCATACAATCGCATTCATACAATCGCAATCATACAATCACAATCATACAATCACAATCATACAATCACAATCATAAAATCACAAAAATACAAACTTAATCATACAATCACAATCATACAGTCACAATCATACAATCACAATCATAAAATCACAAAAATACAAACTTAATCATACAATCACAATCATACAGTCACAATCATACAATCACAATCATACAATCACAATCATACAATCACAATCATACAATCACAATCATACTATCACAATCATACAATCACAATCATACAATCACAATCATACAATCATAATCATACAATTACAATCATACATCACAATCATACAATCACAATCAGACATCACAATCATACAATCACAATCATACAATCGCAATCATACAATCACAATCATAAAATCGCAATCATACAATCACAATTATGCAATCACAATCATACAATCGCATTCATACAATCGCAATCATACAATCACAATCATACAATCACAATCATACAATCGCAATCATACAATTACAATATCCCAAATACAATCTCCCAAATACAATCATACAATCACAATCATACAATCACAATCATACAATCATAATCATACAATTACAATCAGACATCACAATCATACAATCACAATCATACAATCGCAATCATACAATCACAATCATACAATCGCAATCATACAATTACAATCTCCCAAATACAATCTCCCAAATACAATCACCCAAATACAATCATACAATCACAATCATACAATCATAATCATACAATCACAATCATACAATCACAATCATACAATCACAATCATACAATCACAATCATACAACCACAATCATACATTCAAAATCATGCAATCACAATCATACAATCACAATCATGCAATCACAATCATACAATCATAATCATGCAATCACAATCATACAATCACAATCGTACAATCACAATCGCACAACCACAATCATACAATCCTAATCATACAATCACAATCATACTTTCACAATCATACAATCACAATCATACAATCACAATCATACAATCACAATCATACAATCACAATCATACAATCGCAATCATACAATCGCAATCATACAATCGCAATCATACAATCACAATCATACAATCACAATCATACAATCACAATCATACAATCACAATCATACAATCACTATCATACAATCACAATCATACAATCACAATCATACTTTCACAATCATACAATCACAATCATACAATCACAATCATACAATCACAGTCATACAATCACAATCATGCAATCACAATCATACTATCACAATCATACAATCACAATCATACAATCACAATCATACAATCACAATCATACAATCGCAATCATACAATTACAATATCCCAAATACAATCTCCCAAATACAATCATACAATCACAATCATACAATCACAATCATACAATCATAATCATACAATTACAATCAGACATCACAATCATACAATCACAATCATACAATCGCAATCATACAATGACAATCATACAATCGCAATCATACAATCACAATTATGCAATCACAATCATACAATCGCATTCATACAATCGCAATCATACAATCACAATCATACAATCACAATCATACAATCACAATCATAAAATCACAAAAATACAAACTTAATCATACAATCACAATCATACAGTCACAATCATACAATCACAATCATAAAATCACAAAAATACAAACTTAATCATACAATCACAATCATACAGTCACAATCATACAATCACAATCATACAATCACAATCATACAATCACAATCATACAATCACAATCATACTATCACAATCATACAATCACAATCATACAATCACAATCATACAATCATAATCATACAATTACAATCATACATCACAATCATACAATCACAATCAGACATCACAATCATACAATCACAATCATACAATCGCAATCATACAATCACAATCATAAAATCGCAATCATACAATCACAATTATGCAATCACAATCATACAATCGCATTCATACAATCGCAATCATACAATCACAATCATACAATCACAATCATACAATCGCAATCATACAATTACAATATCCCAAATACAATCTCCCAAATACAATCATACAATCACAATCATACAATCACAATCATACAATCATAATCATACAATTACAATCAGACATCACAATCATACAATCACAATCATACAATCGCAATCATACAATCACAATCATACAGTCGCAATCATACAATCACAATTATGCAATCACAATCATACAATCGCATTCATACAATCGCAATCATACAATCACAATCATACAATCACAATCATACAATCACAATCATAAAATCACAAAAATACAAACTTAATCATACAATCACAATCATACAGTCACAATCATACAATCACAATCATACAATCATAATCATACAATCACAATCATACGATCGCAATCATACAATCACAATCATACCATCACAATCATACAATCACAATCATACAATCATAATCATACAATTACAATCATACATCACAATCATACAATCACAATCATACAATCGCAATCATACAATCACAATATCCCAAATACAATCTCCCAAATACAATCATACAATCACAATCATACATACACAATCATACAATCACAATCATACAATCACAATCATACAATCACAATCATACAATCACAATCACACAATCACAATCGTACATTCACAATCATACAATCACAATCATACAATCACAATCATACAATCACAATCATACAATCACAATCGTACAATCGCATTCATACAATCGCAATCATACAATCACAATCATACAATCGCAATCATACAATTACAATCTCCCAAATACAATCTCCCAAATACAATCTCCCAAATACAATCTCCCAGTTACCATCATACAATCACATTCATACAATCACAATCATACAATCATAATCATACAATTACAATCATACATCACAATCATACAATCACAATCATACAATCGCAATCATACAATCGCAATCATACAATTACAATCTCCCAAATAAATCTCCCAAATACAATCTCCCAAATACAATCTCCCAAATACAATCATACAATCACAATCATACAATCACAATCATACAATCACAATCATACAATCACAATCATACAATCACAATCATACAATCGCAATCATACAATCGCAATCATACAATTACAATCTCCCAAATAAATCTCCCAAATACAATCTCCCAAATACAATCTCCCAAATACAATCATACAATCACAATCATACAATCACAATCATACAATCACAATCATACAATCACAATCATACTATCACAATCATACAATCACAATCATACAATCACAATCATACAATCACAATCATACAACCACAATCATACAATCGCAATCATACATTCAAAATCATGCAATCACAATCATACAATCACAATCATGCAATCACAATCATACAATCAGAATCATACAATCACAATCATTCAATAGCAATCGTACAATCACAATCGTACAATCACAATCGCACAACCACAACCAGACAATCACACTCATACAATCACAATCATACAATCGCAATCATACAATTACAATCTCCCAAATACAATCTCCCAAATACAATCACCCAAATACAATCATACAATCACAATCATACAATCATAATCATACAATCACAATCATACAATCACAATCAAACAATCACAATCATACAATCACAATCATGCAATCACAATCATACACTCAAAATCATGCAATCACAATCATACAATCACAATCATGCAATCACAATCATACAATCATAGTCATACAATCACAATCCTACAATCACAATCGTACAATCACAATCGTACAATCACAATTGCACAACCACAATCAGTCAATCACAATCATACAATCACAATCATACAATCACTATCATACAATCACAATCATACAATCACAATCATACTTTCACAATCATACAATCACAATCATACAATCACAATCATACAATTACAATCATACATCACACTCATACAATCACAATCATACAATCGCAATCATACAATTACAATCATACAATCATAATCATACAATTACAATCATACAATCACAATCATACAATCGCAATCATACAATCGCAATCATACAATTACAATCTCCCAAATAAATCTCCCAAATACAATCTCCCAAATACAATCTCCCAAATACAATCATACAATCACAATCATACAATCACAATCATACAATCACAATCATACAATCACAATCATACAATCACAATCATACTATCACAATCATACAATCACAATCATACAATCACAATTATACAATCATAATCATACAATTACAATCAGACATCACAATCATACAATCACAATCATACAATCGCAATCATACAATCACAATCATACAATCGCAATCATACAATCGCAATCATACAATCACAATCATACAATCACAATCATGCAATCACAATCATAAAATCACAAAAATACAAACTTAATCATACAATCACAATCATACAGTCACAATCATACAATCACAATCATACAATCATAATCATACAATCACAATCATACGATCGCAATCATACAATCACAATCATACCATCACAATCATACAATCACAATCATACAATCATAATCATACAATTACAATCATACATCACAATCATACAATCACAATCATACAATCGCAATCATACAATCACAATATCCCAAATACAATCTCCCAAATACAATCATACAATCACAATCATACATACACAATCATACAATCACAATCATACAATCGCAATCATACAATCGCAATCATACAATCGCAATCATACAATTACAGTATCCCAAATACAATCTCGCAAATACAATCATACAATCACAATCATACAATCACAATCATACAATCACAATCATACAGTCGCAATCATACAATTACAATATCCCAAATACAATCTCCCAAATACAATCATACAATCACAATCATACAATCATAATCATACAATCACAATCATACAATCACAATCATACAATCACAATCATACAATCACAATCACACAATCACAATCGTACATTCACAATCATACAATCACAATCATACAATCGCAATCATACAATTACAATATCCCAAATACAATCTCCCAAATACAATCATACAATCACAATCATACAATCACAATCATACAATCACAATCATACAATCACAATCGTACAATCGCATTCATACAATCGCAATCATGCAATCACAATCATACAATCGCAATCATACAATTACAATCTCCCAAAAACAATCTCCCAAATACAATCTCCCAGATACCATCATACAATCACATTCATACAATCACAATCATACAATCATAATCATACAATTACAATCATACATCACAATCATACAATCACAATCATACAATCGCAATCATACAATCGCAATCATACAATTACAATCTCCCAAATAAATCTCCCAAATACAATCTCCCAAATACAATCTCCCAAATACAATCATACAATCACAATCATACAATCACAATCATACTATCACAATCATACAATCACAATCATACAATCACAATCATACAATCACAATCATACAACCACAATCATACAATCGCAATCATACATTCAAAATCATGCAATCACAATCATACAATCACAATCATGCAATCACAATCATACAATCAGAATCATACAATCACAATCATTCAATAGCAATCGTACAATCACAATCGTACAATCACAATCGCACAACCACAACCAGACAATCACACTCATACAATCACAATCATACAATCGCAATCATACAATTACAATCTCCCAAATACAATCTCCCAAATACAATCACCCAAATACAATCATACAATCACAATCATACAATCATAATCATACAATCACAATCATACAATCACAATCAAACAATCACAATCATACAATCACAATCATGCAATCACAATCATACACTCACAATCATACTATCACAATCATACATTCAAAATCATGCAATCACAATCATACAATCACAATCATGCAATCACAATCATACACTCACAATCATACTATCACAATCATACATTCAAAATCATGCAATCACAATCATACAATCACAATCATGCAATCACAATCATACAATCATAATCATCCAATCACAATCATATAATCACAATCGTACAATCACAATCGTACAATCACAATCGCACAACCACAATCAGACAATTACAATCATACAATCACAATCATACAATCACAATCATACAATCACAATCATACAATCACAATCATACAATCACAATCATACAATCACAATCATACAATCACAATCATACAATCACAATCATACAATCACAATCATACAATCACAAAAATACAATCATAATCATACAATCACAATCATACAATCACAATCATACAATCATAATCATGCAATCACAATCATACGATCGCAATCATACAATCACAATCATACCATCACAATCATACAATCAGAATCATACAATCATAATCATACAATTACAATCATACATCACAATCATACAATCACAATCATACAATCGCAATCATACAATCACAATCATACAATCGTAATCATACAATTACAATCTCCCAAATACAATCTCCCAAATACAATCTCCCAGATACCATCATACAATCACATTCATACAATCACAATCATACAATCATAATCATACAATTACAATCATACATTACAATCATACAATCACAATCATACAATCGCAATCATACAATCACAATCATGCAATCACAATCATACAATCACAATCATACAATCGCATTCATACAACCGCAATCATACCATCACAATCATACAATCACAATCATACAATCACAATTATGCAATCACAATCATACAATCGCATTCATACAATCGCATTCATACAATCGCAATCATACAATCATAATCATACAATCACAATCGTACAATCACAATCATACAATCACAATCATACATTCAAAATCATGCAATCACAATCATACAATCATAATCATACAATTACAATCAAGGAATCACAATCATACAATCACAATCATACAATCACAATCAAGGAATCACAATCATACAATCACAATCATACAATCACAATCATACAATCACAATCATACAATCACAATCATACAATCACAATCCTACAATCACAATCGTACAATGACAATCGTACAATCACAATCGCACAACCACAATCAGACAATCACAATCATACAATCACAATCATACAATCACAATCATACAATCACAATCATACAATCACAATCATACTTTCACAATCATACTATCACAATCATATAATCACAATCATACAATCACAGTCATACAATAACAATCATACAATAACAATCATATAATCACAATCATACTATCACAATCATACAATCACAATCATACAATCACAATCATACAATCACAATCAAGGAATCACAATCATACAATCACAATCATACAATCACAATCAAGGAATCACAATCATACAATCACAATCATACAATCGCAAGCATACAATCACAATCATACAATCTCAATCATACAATCACAATCATACAATCATAATCATACAATTAGAATCATACATCACAATCATACAATCACAATCATACAATCGCAATCATACAATTACAATATCCCAAATACAATCTCCCAAATACAATCATACAATCACAATCATACAATCGCAAGCATACAATCACAATCATACATTCTCAATCATACAATCACAATCATACAATCATAATCATACAATTACAATCATACATCACAATCATACAATCACAATCATACTATCGCAATCATACAATCACAATCACACAATCACAATCGTACATTCACAATCATACAATCACAATCATACAATCACAATCATACAATCGCATTCATACAATCGCAATCATACAATCACAATCATACAATCGCAATCATACAATTACAATCATACAATCACAATCATACAATCGCAATCATACAATCACAATCATACAATCGCAATCATACAATTACAATCTCCCAAATACAATCTCCCAAATACAATCACCCAAATACAATCATACAATCACAATCATACAATCATAATCATACAATCACAATCATACAATCACAATCATACAATCACAATCATGCAATCACAATCATACAATCACAATCATACAATCACAATCATACAATCATAATCATACAATTACAATCATACATCACAATCATACAATCACAATCATACAATCGCAATCATACAATTACAATATCCCAAATACAATCTCCCAAATACAATCATACAATCACAATCATACAATCACAATCATACAATCACAATCATACAATCACAATCATGCAATCACAATCATACAATCACAATCATACAATCGCATTCATACAACCGCAATCATACAATCACAATCATACAATCGCAATCATACAATTACAATCTCCCAAATACAATCTCCCAAATACAATCACCCAAATACAATCATACAATCACAATCATACAATCATAATCATACAATCACAATCATACAATCACAATCATACAATCACAATCATGCAATCACAATCATACAATCACAATCATACAATCACAATCATACAATCACAATCATACAATCACAATCATACAATCACATTCATACCATCACAATCATACAATCGCAATCATACAATCACAATCATACAATCACAATCATACAATCACAAAAATACAATCATAATCATACAATCACAATCATACAATCACAATCATACAATCATAATCATGCAATCACAATCATACGATCGCAATCATACAATCACAATCATACCATCACAATCATACAATCAGAATCATACAATCATAATCATACAATTACAATCATACATCACAATCATACAATCACAATCATACAATCGCAATCATACAATCACAATCATACAATCGTAATCATACAATTACAATCTCCCAAATACAATCTCCCAAATACAATCTCCCAGATACCATCATACAATCACATTCATACAATCACAATCATACAATCATAATCATACAATTACAATCATACATCACAATCATACAATCACAATCATACAATCGCAATCATACAATCACAATCATGCAATCACAATCATACAATCACAATCATACAATCGCATTCATACAACCGCAATCATACCATCACAATCATACAATCACAATCATACAATCACAATTATGCAATCACAATCATACAATCGCATTCATACAATCGCATTCATAAAATCGCAATCATACAATCATAATCATACAATCACAATCGTACAATCACAATCATACAATCACAATCATACATTCAAAATCATGCAATCACAATCATACAATCATAATCATACAATTACAATCAAGGAATCACAATCATACAATCACAATCATACAATCACAATCATACAATCACAATCAAGGAATCACAATCATACAATCACAATCATACAATCACAATCAAGGAATCACAATCATACAATCACAATCATACAATCGCAAGCATACAATCACAATCATACAATCTCAATCATACAATCACAATCATACAATCATAATCATACAATTAGAATCATACATCACAATCATACAATCACAATCATACAATCGCAATCATACAGTTACAATATCCCAAATACAATCTCCCAAATACAATCATACAATCACAATCATACTATCGCAATCATACAATCACAATCACACAATCACAATCGTACATTCACAATCATACAATCACAATCATACAATCACAATCATACAATCACAATCATACAATCTCAATCATACAATCACAATCATACAATCATAATCATACAATTACAATCATACATCACAATCATACAATCACAATCATACAATCGCAATCATACAATTACAATATCCCAAATACAATCTCCCAAATACAATCACCCAAATACAATCATACAATCACAATCATACAATCATAATCACACAATCACAATCATACAATCACAATCATACAATTGCAATCATACTACCACAATCATACAATCACAATCATACAATCACAATCATACAATCGCAATCATACAATCACAATCATACAATCACAATCATACAATCACAATCATACAATCACAATCATACAATCGCATTCATACAATCGCAATCATACAATCACAATCATACAATCGCAATCATACAATTACAATCATACAATCACAATCATACAATCGCAATCATACAATCGCAATCATAAAATCACAATCATACAATCTCAATCATACAATCACAATCATACAACCACAATCAGACAATCACAATCATACAATCACAATCATACAATCACAATCATACAATCACAATTATGCAATCACAATCATACAATCGCATTCATACAATCGCATTCATACAATCGCAATCATACAATCATAATCATACAATCACAATCGTACAATCACAATCATACAATCACAATCATACATTCAAAATCATGCAATCACAATCATACAATCACAATCATGCAATCACAATCATACAATCAGAATCATACAATCACAATCATACAATCGCAATCATACAATCACAATCATACAATCGCAATCATACAATTACAATCTCCCAAATACAATCTCCCAAATACAATCTCCCAGATACAATCATACAATCACAATCATACAATCACAATCATACAATCACAATCATACAATCATAATCATACAATTACAATCATACATCACAATCATACAATCACAATCATACAATCGCAATCATACAATTACAATATCCCAAATACAATCTCCCAAATACAATCATACAATCACAATCATACAATCACAATCATACAATCACAATCATACAATCACAATCATGCAATCACAATCATACAATCACAATCATACAATCGCATTCATACAACCGCAATCATACAATCACAATCATACAATCGCAATCATACAATTACAATCTCCCAAATACAATCTCCCAAATACAATCACCCAAATACAATCATACAATCACAATCATACAATCATAATCATACAATCACAATCATACAATCACAATCATACAATCACAATCATGCAATCACAATCATACAATCACAATCATACAATCACAATCATACAATCACAATCATACAATCACAATCATACAATCACATTCATACAATCACAATCATACAATCGCAATCATACAATCGCAATCATACAATCGCAATCATACAATCACAATCATACAATCTCAATCATACAATCACAATCATACAACCACAATCAGACAATCACAATCATACAATCACAATCATACAATCACAATCATACAATCACAATCATACAATCGCAATCATACAATTACAATCATACAATCACAATCATACAATCGCAATCATACAATCACAATCATACAATCGCAATCATACAATTACAATCTCCCAAATACAATCTCCCAAATACAATCACCCAAATACAATCATACAATCACAATCATACAATCATAATCATACAATCACAATCATACAATCACAATCATACAATCACAATCATGCAATCACAATCATACAATCACAATCATACAATCACAATCATACAATCATAATCATACAATTACAATCATACATCACAATCATACAATCACAATCATACAATCGCAATCATACAATTACAATATCCCAAATACAATCTCCCAAATACAATCATACAATCACAATCATACAATCACAATCATACAATCACAATCATACAATCACAATCATGCAATCACAATCATACAATCACAATCATACAATCGCATTCATACAACCGCAATCATACAATCACAATCATACAATCGCAATCATACAATTACAATCTCCCAAATACAATCTCCCAAATACAATCACCCAAATACAATCATACAATCACAATCATACAATCATAATCATACAATCACAATCATACAATCACAATCATACAATCACAATCATGCAATCACAATCATACAATCACAATCATACAATCACAATCATACAATCACAATCATACAATCACAATCATACAATCACATTCATACCATCACAATCATACAATCGCAATCATACAATCACAATCATACAATCACAATCATACAATCACAAAAATACAATCATAATCATACAATCACAATCATACAATCACAATCATACAATCATAATCATGCAATCACAATCATACGATCGCAATCATACAATCACAATCATACCATCACAATCATACAATCAGAATCATACAATCATAATCATACAATTACAATCATACATCACAATCATACAATCACAATCATACAATCGCAATCATACAATCACAATCATACAATCGTAATCATACAATTACAATCTCCCAAATACAATCTCCCAAATACAATCACCCAAATACAATCATACAATCACAATCATACAATCATAATCATACAATCACAATCATACAATCACAATCATACAATCACAATCATGCAATCACAATCATACAATCACAATCATACAATCACAATCATACAATCATAATCATACAATTACAATCATACATCACAATCATACAATCACAATCATACAATCGCAATCATACAATTACAATATCCCAAATACAATCTCCCAAATACAATCATACAATCACAATCATACAATCACAATCATACAATCACAATCATACAATCACAATCATGCAATCACAATCATACAATCACAATCATACAATCGCATTCATACAACCGCAATCATACAATCACAATCATACAATCGCAATCATACAATTACAATCTCCCAAATACAATCTCCCAAATACAATCACCCAAATACAATCATACAATCACAATCATACAATCATAATCATACAATCACAATCATACAATCACAATCATACAATCACAATCATGCAATCACAATCATACAATCACAATCATACAATCACAATCATACAATCACAATCATACAATCACAATCATACAATCACATTCATACCATCACAATCATACAATCGCAATCATACAATCACAATCATACAATCACAATCATACAATCACAAAAATACAATCATACTCATACAATCACAATCATACAATCACAATCATACAATCATAATCATGCAATCACAATCATACGATCGCAATCATACAATCACAATCATACCATCACAATCATACAATCAGAATCATACAATCATAATCATACAATTACAATCATACATCACAATCATACAATCACAATCATACAATCGCAATCATACAATCACAATCATACAATCGTAATCATACAATTACAATCTCCCAAATACAATCTCCCAAATACAATCTCCCAGATACCATCATACAATCACATTCATACAATCACAATCATACAATCATAATCATACAATTACAATCATACATCACAATCATACAATCACAATCATACAATCGCAATCATACAATCACAATCATGCAATCACAATCATACAATCACAATCATACAATCGCATTCATACAACCGCAATCATACCATCACAATCATACAATCACAATCATACAATCACAATTATGCAATCACAATCATACAATCGCATTCATACAATCGCATTCATAAAATCGCAATCATACAATCATAATCATACAATCACAATCGTACAATCACAATCATACAATCACAATCATACATTCAAAATCATGCAATCACAATCATACAATCATAATCATACAATTACAATCAAGGAATCACAATCATACAATCACAATCATACAATCACAATCATACAATCACAATCAAGGAATCACAATCATACAATCACAATCATACAATCACAATCAAGGAATCACAATCATACAATCACAATCATACAATCGCAAGCATACAATCACAATCATACAATCTCAATCATACAATCACAATCATACAATCATAATCATACAATTAGAATCATACATCACAATCATACAATCACAATCATACAATCGCAATCATACAGTTACAATATCCCAAATACAATCTCCCAAATACAATCATACAATCACAATCATACTATCGCAATCATACAATCACAATCACACAATCACAATCGTACATTCACAATCATACAATCACAATCATACAATCACAATCATACAATCACAATCATACAATCTCAATCATACAATCACAATCATACAATCATAATCATACAATTACAATCATACATCACAATCATACAATCACAATCATACAATCGCAATCATACAATTACAATATCCCAAATACAATCTCCCAAATACAATCACCCAAATACAATCATACAATCACAATCATACAATCATAATCACACAATCACAATCATACAATCACAATCATACAATTGCAATCATACTACCACAATCATACAATCACAATCATACAATCACAATCATACAATCGCAATCATACAATCACAATCATACAATCACAATCATACAATCACAATCATACAATCACAATCATACAATCGCATTCATACAATCGCAATCATACAATCACAATCATACAATCGCAATCATACAATTACAATCATACAATCACAATCATACAATCGCAATCATACAATCGCAATCATAAAATCACAATCATACAATCTCAATCATACAATCACAATCATACAACCACAATCAGACAATCACAATCATACAATCACAATCATACAATCACAATCATACAATCACAATTATGCAATCACAATCATACAATCGCATTCATACAATCGCATTCATACAATCGCAATCATACAATCATAATCATACAATCACAATCGTACAATCACAATCATACAATCACAATCATACATTCAAAATCATGCAATCACAATCATACAATCACAATCATGCAATCACAATCATACAATCAGAATCATACAATCACAATCATACAATCGCAATCATACAATCACAATCATACAATCGCAATCATACAATTACAATCTCCCAAATACAATCTCCCAAATACAATCTCCCAGATACAATCATACAATCACAATCATACAATCACAATCATACAATCACAATCATACAATCATAATCATACAATTACAATCATACATCACAATCATACAATCACAATCATACAATCGCAATCATACAATTACAATATCCCAAATACAATCTCCCAAATACAATCATACAATCACAATCATACAATCACAATCATACAATCACAATCATACAATCACAATCATGCAATCACAATCATACAATCACAATCATACAATCGCATTCATACAACCGCAATCATACAATCACAATCATACAATCGCAATCATACAATTACAATCTCCCAAATACAATCTCCCAAATACAATCACCCAAATACAATCATACAATCACAATCATACAATCATAATCATACAATCACAATCATACAATCACAATCATACAATCACAATCATGCAATCACAATCATACAATCACAATCATACAATCACAATCATACAATCACAATCATACAATCACAATCATACAATCACATTCATACAATCACAATCATACAATCGCAATCATACAATCGCAATCATACAATCGCAATCATACAATCACAATCATACAATCTCAATCATACAATCACAATCATACAACCACAATCAGACAATCACAATCATACAATCACAATCATACAATCACAATCATACAATCACAATTATGCAATCACAATCATACAATCGCATTCATACAATCGCATTCATACAATCGCAATCATACAATCATAATCATACAATCACAATCGTACAATCACAATCATACAATCACAATCATACATTCAAAATCATGCAATCACAATCATACAATCACAATCATGCAATCACAATCATACAATCAGAATCATACAATCACAATCATACAATCGCAATCATACAATTACAATCTCCCAAATAGAATCTCCCAAATACAATCTCCCAAATACAATCTCCCAACTACAATCTCCCAAATACAATCATACAATCACAATCATAAAATCACAATCATACAATCATAATCACACAATTACAATCATACATCACAATCCTACAATCACAATCATACAATCGCAATCATACAATCACAATCATACAATCGCAATCATACAATTACAATCTACCAAATACAATCTCCCAAATACAATCTCCCACATACAATCATACAATCACAATCATACAATCACAATCATACAATCACAATCATACAATCACAATCATGCAATCATAATCATACAATCACAATCATACAATCACAATCATACAACCACAATCATACAATCGCAATCATACATTCAAAATCATGCAATCACAATCATACAATCACAATCATGCAATCACAATCATACAATCAGAATCATAAAATCACAATCATTCAATAACAATCGTACAATCACAATCGTACGATCACAATCGCACAACCACAATCAGACAATCACACTCATACAATCACAATCATACAACCACAATCATACAATCACAATCATTCTATCACAATCATACAATCACAATCATACTATCACAATCGTACAATCACAATCGTGCAATCACAATCGCACAACCACAATCAGACAATCACAATCATACAATCACAATCATACAATCACAATCATACAATCACAATCATACTTTCACAATCATACTATCACCATCATACAATCACAATCATACAATCACAGTCATACAATAACAATCATATAATCACAATCATACTATCACAATCATACAATCACAATCATACAATCACAATCATATAATCACAATCATACAATCACAATCATACAATCACAATCATACAATCACAATCAAAGAATCACAATCATACAATCACAATCATACAATCGCAAGCATACAATCACAATCGTACAATCTCAATCATACAATCACAATCATACAATCACAATAATACAATCATAATCATACAATTACAATCATACATCACAATCATACAATCACAATCATACAATCACAATCATACGTTCACAATCATACTATCACAATCATACAATCACAATCATACAATCACAATCATACAATCGCAATCATACAATTACAATATCCCAAATACAATCATACAATCACAATCATACAATGACAATCATACAATCACAATCATACAATCACAATCATACTTTCACAATCATAAAATCACAATCATACAATCACAATCATACAATCACAGTCATACAATCACAGTCATACAATCACAATCATACTATCACAATCATACAATCACAGCCATACAATCACAATCATACAATCACAATCATACTATCACAATCATACAATCACAATCATACTACCACAATCGTACAATCACAATCGTGCAATCACAATCGCACAACCACAATCAGACAATCACAATCATACAATCACAATCATACAATCACAATCATACAATCACAATCATACAATCACAATCATACTTTCACAATCATACTATCACAATCATACAATCACAATCATACAATAACAGTCATACAATAACAATCATATAATCACAATCATACTATCACAATCATACAATCACAATCATACAATCACAATCATATAATCACAATCATACAATCACAATCATACAATCACAATCATACAATCACAATCATACAATCGCAAGCATACAATCACAATCGTACAATCTCAATCATTCAATCACAATCATACAATCACAATAATACAATCATAATCATACAATTACAATCATACATCACAATCATACAATCACAATCATACAATCACAATCATACGTTCACAATCATACTATCACAATCATACAATCACAATCATACAATCACAATCATACAATCACAATCATACAATCGCAATCATACAATTACAATATCCCAAATACAATCATACAATCACAATCATACAATCACAATCATACAATCACAATCATACAATCACAATCATACAATCACAATCATACTTTCACAATCATAAAATCACAATCATACAATCACAATCATACAATCACAGTCATACAATCACAGTCATACAATCACAATCATACTATCACAATCATACAATCACAATCATACAATCACAATCGTACATTCACAATCATACAATCACAATCATACAATCACATTCATACAATCGCAAGCATACAATCACAATCATACAATCTCAATCATACAATCACAATCATACAATCATAATCATACAATTACAATCATACATCACAATCATACAATCACAATCATACAATCGCAATCATACAATTACAATATCCCAAATACAATCTCCCAAATACAATCATACAATCACAATCATACAATCACAATCATACAATCACAATCATACAATCACAATCATACAATCGCATTCATACAATCGCAATCATACAATCACAATCATACAATCGCAATCATACAATTACAATCTCCCAAATACAATCTCCCAAATACAATCACCCAAATACAATCATACAATCACAATCATACAATCATAATCATACTATCACAATCATACAATCACAATCATACAATCACAATCATACAATCACAATCATACATTCAAAATCATGCAATCACAATCATGCAATCACAATCATGCAATCACAATCATACAATCATAATCATGCAATCACAATCATACAATCACAATCGTACAATCACAATCGTACAATCATAATCGCACAACCACAATCAGACAATTACAATCATACAATCACAATCATACAATCACAATCATACAATCACAATCATACAATCACAATCATACAATCACAATCATACAATCACAAAAATACAATCATAATCATACAATCACAATCATACAATCACAATCATACAATCATAATCATGCAATCACAATCATACGATCGCAATCATACAATCACAATCATACCATCACAATCATACAATCAGAATCATACAATCATAATCATACAATTACAATCATACATCACAATCATACAATCACAATCATACAATCGCAATCATACAATCACAATCATACAATCGTAATCATACAATTACAATCTCCCAAATACAATCTCCCAAATACAATCTCCCAGATACCATCATACAATCACATTCACACAATCACAATCATACAATCATAATCATACAATTACAATCATACATCACAATCATACAATCACAATCATACAATCGCAATCATACAATCACAATTATGCAATCACAATCATACAATCACAATCATACAATCGCATTCATACAACCGCAATCATACCATCACAATCATACAATCACAATCATACAATCACAATCATACAATCACAATTATGCAATCACAATCATACAATCGCATTCATACAATCGCATTCATACAATCGCAATCATACAATCATAATCATACAATCACAATCGTACAATCACAATCATACAATCACAATCATACATTCAAAATCATGCAATCACAATCATACAATCATAATCATACAATTACAATCAAGGAATCACAATCATACAATCACAATCATACAATCACAATCAAGGAATCACAATCATACAATCACAATCATACAATCACAATCATACAATCACAATCATACAATCACAATCATACAATCACAATCATACAATCACAATCATACAATCACAATCCTACAATCACAATCGTACAATGACAATCGTACAATCACAATCGCACAACCACAATCAGACAATCACAATCATACAATCACAATCATACAATCACAATCATACAATCACAATCATACAATCACAATCATACTTTCACAATCATACTATCACAATCATACAATCACAATCATACAATCACAGTCATACAATAACAATCATACAATAACAATCATATAATCACAATCATACTATCACAATCATACAATCACAATCATACAATCACAATCATACAATCACAATCAAGGAATCACAATCATACAATCACAATCATACAATCACAATCAAGGAATCACAATCATACAATCACAATCATACAATCGCAATCATACAATCACAATCATACAATCGCAAGCATACAATCACAATCGTACAATCTCAATCATTCAATCACAATCATACAATCACAATAATACAATCATAATCATACAATTACAATCATACATCACAATCATACAATCACAATCATACAATCACAATCATACGTTCACAATCATACTATCACAATCATACAATCACAATCATACAATCACAATCATACAATCACAATCATACAATCGCAATCATACAATTACAATATCCCAAATACAATCATACAATCACAATCATACAATCACAATCATACAATCACAATCATACAATCACAATCATACAATCACAATCATACTTTCACAATCATAAAATCACAATCATACAATCACAATCATACAATCACAGTCATACAATCACAGTCATACAATCACAATCATACTATCACAATCATACAATCACAATCATACAATCACAATCGTACATTCACAATCATACAATCACAATCATACAATCACATTCATACAATCGCAAGCATACAATCACAATCATACAATCTCAATCATACAATCACAATCATACAATCATAATCATACAATTACAATCATACATCACAATCATACAATCACAATCATACAATCGCAATCATACAATTACAATATCCCAAATACAATCTCCCAAATACAATCATACAATCACAATCATACAATCACAATCATACAATCACAATCATACAATCACAATCATACAATCGCATTCATACAATCGCAATCATACAATCACAATCATACAATCGCAATCATACAATTACAATCTCCCAAATACAATCTCCCAAATACAATCACCCAAATACAATCATACAATCACAATCATACAATCATAATCATACTATCACAATCATACAATCACAATCATACAATCACAATCATACAATCACAATCATACAATCATAATCATGCAATCACAATCATACAATCACAATCGTACAATCACAATCGTACAATCATAATCGCACAACCACAATCAGACAATTACAATCATACAATCACAATCATACAATCACAATCATACAATCACAATCATACAATCACAATCATACAATCACAATCATACAATCACAAAAATACAATCATAATCATACAATCACAATCATACAATCACAATCATGCAATCACAATCATGCAATCACAATCATGCAATCACAATCATACAATCATAATCATGCAATCACAATCATACAATCACAATCGTACAATCACAATCGTACAATCATAATCGCACAACCACAATCAGACAATTACAATCATACAATCACAATCATACAATCACAATCATACAATCACAATCATACAATCACAATCATACAATCACAATCATACAATCACAAAAATACAATCATAATCATACAATCACAATCATACAATCACAATCATACAATCATAATCATGCAATCACAATCATACGATCGCAATCATACAATCACAATCATACCATCACAATCATACAATCAGAATCATACAATCATAATCATACAATTACAATCATACATCACAATCATACAATCACAATCATACAATCGCAATCATACAATCACAATCATACAATCGTAATCATACAATTACAATCTCCCAAATACAATCTCCCAAATACAATCTCCCAGATACCATCATACAATCACATTCACACAATCACAATCATACAATCATAATCATACAATTACAATCATACATCACAATCATACAATCACAATCATACAATCGCAATCATACAATCACAATTATGCAATCACAATCATACAATCACAATCATACAATCGCATTCATACAACCGCAATCATACCATCACAATCATACAATCACAATCATACAATCACAATTATGCAATCACAATCATACAATCGCATTCATACAATCGCATTCATACAATCGCAATCATACAATCATAATCATACAATCACAATCGTACAATCACAATCATACAATCACAATCATACATTCAAAATCATGCAATCACAATCATACAATCATAATCATACAATTACAATCAAGGAATCACAATCATACAATCACAATCATACAATCACAATCAAGGAATCACAATCATACAATCACAATCATACAATCACAATCATACAATCACAATCATACAATCACAATCATACAATCACAATCATACAATCACAATCATACAATCACAATCCTACAATCACAATCGTACAATGACAATCGTACAATCACAATCGCACAACCACAATCAGACAATCACAATCATACAATCACAATCATACAATCACAATCATACAATCACAATCATACAATCACAATCATACTTTCACAATCATACTATCACAATCATACAATCACAATCATACAATCACAGTCATACAATAACAATCATACAATAACAATCATATAATCACAATCATACTATCACAATCATACAATCACAATCATACAATCACAATCATACAATCACAATCAAGGAATCACAATCATACAATCACAATCATACAATCACAATCAAGGAATCACAATCATACAATCACAATCATACAATCGCAAGCATACAATCACAATCATACAATCTCAATCATACAATCACAATCATACAATCATAATCATACAATTAGAATCATACATCACAATCATACAATCACAATCATACAATCGCAATCATACAATTACAATATCCCAAATACAATCTCCCAAATACAATCATACAATCACAATCATACAATCGCAAGCATACAATCACAATCATACAATCTCAATCATACAATCACAATCATACAATCATAATCATACAATTACAATCATACATCACAATCATACAATCACAATCATACTATCGCAATCATACAATCACAATCACACAATCACAATCGTACATTCACAATCATACAATCACAATCATACAATCACAATCATACAATCACAATCATACAATCTCAATCATACAATCACAATCATACAATCATAATCATACAATTACAATCATACATCACAATCATACAATCACAATCATACAATCGCAATCATACAATTACAATATCCCAAATACAATCTCCCAAATACAATCACCCAAATACAATCATACAATCACAATCATACAATCATAATCACACAATCACAATCATACAATCACAATCATACAATTGCAATCATACTACCACAATCATACAATCACAATCATACAATCACAATCATACAATCGCAATCATACAATCACAATCATACAATCACAATCATACAATCACAATCATACAATCACAATCATACAATCGCATTCATACAATCGCAATCATACAATCACAATCATACAATCGCAATCATACAATTACAATCATACAATCACAATCATACAATCGCAATCATACAATCGCAATCATAAAATCACAATCATACAATCTCAATCATACAATCACAATCATACAACCACAATCAGACAATCACAATCATACAATCACAATCATACAATCACAATCATACAATCACAATTATGCAATCACAATCATACAATCGCATTCATACAATCGCATTCATACAATCGCAATCATACAATCATAATCGTACAATCACAATCGTACAATCACAATCATACAATCACAATCATACATTCAAAATCATGCAATCACAATCATACAATCACAATCATGCAATCACAATCATAAAATCACAATCATACAATCACAATCATACAATCACAGTCATACAATCACAGTCATACAATCACAATCATACTATCACAATCATACAATCACAGCCATACAATCACAATCATACAATCACAATCATACTATCACAATCATACAATCACAATCATACTACCACAATCGTACAATCACAATCGTGCAATCACAATCGCACAACCACAATCAGACAATCACAATCATACAATCACAATCATACAATCACAATCATACAATCACAATCATACAATCACAATCATACTTTCACAATCATACTATCACAATCATACAATCACAATCATACAATAACAGTCATACAATAACAATCATATAATCACAATCATACTATCACAATCATACAATCACAATCATACAATCACAATCATATAATCACAATCATACAATCACAATCATACAATCACAATCATACAATCACAATCATACAATCGCAAGCATACAATCACAATCGTACAATCTCAATCATTCAATCACAATCATACAATCACAATAATACAATCATAATCATACAATTACAATCATACATCACAATCATACAATCACAATCATACAATCACAATCATACGTTCACAATCATACTATCACAATCATACAATCACAATCATACAATCACAATCATACAATCACAATCATACAATCGCAATCATACAATTACAATATCCCAAATACAATCATACAATCACAATCATACAATCACAATCATACAATCACAATCATACAATCACAATCATACAATCACAATCATACTTTCACAATCATAAAATCACAATCATACAATCACAATCATACAATCACAGTCATACAATCACAGTCATACAATCACAATCATACTATCACAATCATACAACCACAATCATACAATCACAATCGTACATTCACAATCATACAATCACAATCATACAATCACATTCATACAATCGCAAGCATACAATCACAATCATACAATCTCAATCATACAATCACAATCATACAATCATAATCATACAATTACAATCATACATCACAATCATACAATCACAATCATACAATCGCAATCATACAATTACAATATCCCAAATACAATCTCCCAAATACAATCATACAATCACAATCATACAATCACAATCATACAATCACAATCATACAATCACAATCATACAATCGCATTCATACAATCGCAATCATACAATCACAATCATACAATCGCAATCATACAATTACAATCTCCCAAATACAATCTCCCAAATACAATCACCCAAATACAATCATACAATCACAATCATACAATCATAATCATACTATCACAATCATACAATCACAATCATACAATCACAATCATACAATCACAATCATACATTCAAAATCATGCAATCACAATCATGCAATCACAATCATGCAATCACAATCATACAATCATAATCATGCAATCACAATCATACAATCACAATCGTACAATCACAATCGTACAATCACAATCGCACAACCACAATCAGACAATTACAATCATACAATCACAATCATACAATCACAATCATACAATCACAATCATACAATCACAATCATACAATCACAATCATACAATCACAAAAATACAATCATAATCATACAATCACAATCATACAATCACAATCATACAATCATAATCATGCAATCACAATCGTACGATCGCAATCATACAATCACAATCATACCATCACAATCATACAATCAGAATCATACAATCATAATCATACAATTACAATCATACATCACAATCATACAATCACAATCATACAATCGCAATCATACAATCACAATCATACAATCGTAATCATACAATTACAATCTCCCAAATACAATCTCCCAAATACAATCTCCCAGATACCATCATACAATCACATTCACACAATCACAATCATACAATCATAATCATACAATTACAATCATACATCACAATCATACAATCACAATCATACAATCGCAATCATACAATCACAATCATGCAATCACAATCATACAATCACAATCATACAATCGCATTCATACAACCGCAATCATACCATCACAATCATACAATCACAATCATACAATCACAATTATGCAATCACAATCATACAATCGCATTCATACAATCGCATTCATACAATCGCAATCATACAATCATAATCATACAATCACAATCGTACAATCACAATCATACAATCACAATCATACATTCAAAATCATGCAATCACAATCATACAATCATAATCATACAATTACAATCAAGGAATCACAATCATACAATCACAATCATACAATCACAATCAAGGAATCACAATCATACAATCACAATCATACAATCACAATCATACAATCACAATCATACAATCACAATCATACAATCACAATCATACAATCACAATCATACAATCACAATCCTACAATCACAATCGTACAATGACAATCGTACAATCACAATCGCACAACCACAATCAGACAATCACAATCATACAATCACAATCATACAATCACAATCATACAATCACAATCATACAATCACAATCATACTTTCACAATCATACTATCACAATCATACAATCACAATCATACAATCACAGTCATACAATAACAATCATACAATAACAATCATATAATCACAATCATACTATCACAATCATACAATCACAATCATACAATCACAATCATACAATCACAATCAAGGAATCACAATCATACAATCACAATCATACAATCACAATCAAGGAATCACAATCATACAATCACAATCATACAATCGCAAGCATACAATCACAATCATACAATCTCAATCATACAATCACAATCATACAATCATAATCATACAATTAGAATCATACATCACAATCATACAATCACAATCATACAATCGCAATCATACAATTACAATATCCCAAATACAATCTCCCAAATACAATCATACAATCACAATCATACAATCGCAAGCATACAATCACAATCATACAATCGCATTCATACAATCACAATCATACAATCGCAATCATACAATTACAATATCCCAAATACAATCTCCCAAATACAATCACCCAAATACAATCATACAATCACAATCATACAATCATAATCACACAATCACAATCATACAATCACAATCATACAATTGCAATCATACTACCACAATCATACAATCACAATCATACAATCACAATCATACAATCGCAATCATACAATCACAATCATACAATCACAATCATACAATCACAATCATACAATCACAATCATACAATCGCATTCATACAATCGCAATCATACAATCACAATCATACAATCGCAATCATACAATTACAATCATACAATCACAATCATACAATCGCAATCATACAATCGCAATCATAAAATCACAATCATACAATCTCAATCATACAATCACAATCATACAACCACAATCAGACAATCACAATCATACAATCACAATCATACAATCACAATCATACAATCACAATTATGCAATCACAATCATACAATCGCATTCATACAATCGCATTCATACAATCGCATTCATACAATCATAATCATACAATCACAATCGTACAATCACAATCATACAATCACAATCATACATTCAAAATCATGCAATCACAATCATACAATCACAATCATGCAATCACAATCATACAATCAGAATCATACAATCACAATCATACAATCATAATCATACAATTACAATCATACATCACAATCATACAATCACAATCATACAATCGCAATCATACAATTACAATATCCCAAATACAATCTCCCAAATACAATCATACAATCACAATCATACAATCACAATCATACAATCACAATCATACAATCACAATCATACAATCACAATCATGCAATCACAATCATACAATCACAATCATACAATCGCATTCATACAACCGCAATCATACAATCACAATCATACAATCGCAATCATACAATTACAATCTCCCAAATACAATCTCCCAAATACAATCACCCAAATACAATCATACAATCACAATCATACAATCATAATCATACAATCACAATCATACAATCACAATCATACAATCACAATCATGCAATCACAATCATACAATCACAATCATACAATCACAATCATACAATCACAATCATACAATCACAATCATACAATCACATTCATACAATCACAATCATACAATCGCAATCATACAATCGCAATCATACAATCGCAATCATACAATCACAATCATACAATCTCAATCATACAATCACAATCATACAACCACAATCAGACAATCACAATCATACAATCACAATCATACAATCACAATCATACAATCACAATTATGCAATCACAATCATACAATCGCATTCATACAATCGCATTCATACAATCGCAATCATACAATCATAATCATACAATCACAATCGTACAATCACAATCATACAATCACAATCATACATTCAAAATCATGCAATCACAATCATACAATCACAATCATGCAATCACAATCATACAATCAGAATCATACAATCACAATCATACAATCGCAATCATACAATTACAATCTCCCAAATAGAATCTCCCAAATACAATCTCCCAAATACAATCTCCCAACTACAATCTCCCAAATACAATCATACAATCACAATCATAAAATCACAATCATACAATCATAATCACACAATTACAATCATACATCACAATCCTACAATCACAATCATACAATCGCAATCATACAATCACAATCATACAATCGCAATCATACAATTACAATCTCCCAAATACAATCTCCCAAATACAATCTCCCACATACAATCATACAATCACAATCATACAATCACAATCATACAATCACAATCATACAATCACAATCATGCAATCATAATCATACAATCACAATCATACAATCACAATCATACAACCACAATCATACAATCGCAATCATACATTCAAAATCATGCAATCACAATCATACAATCACAATCATGCAATCACAATCATACAATCAGAATCATAAAATCACAATCATTCAATAACAATCGTACAATCACAATCGCACGATCACAATCGCACAACCACAATCAGACAATCACACTCATACAATCACAATCATACAACCACAATCATACAATCACAATCATTCTATCACAATCATACAATCACAATCATACTATCACAATCGTACAATCACAATCGTGCAATCACAATCGCACAACCACAATCAGACAATCACAATCATACAATCACAATCATACAATCACAATCATACAATCACAATCATACTTTCACAATCATACTATCACCATCATACAATCACAATCATACAATCACAGTCATACAATAACAATCATATAATCACAATCATACTATCACAATCATACAATCACAATCATACAATCACAATCATATAATCACAATCATACAATCACAATCATACAATCACAATCATACAATCACAATCAAAGAATCACAATCATACAATCACAATCATACAATCGCAAGCATACAATCACAATCGTACAATCTCAATCATTCAATCACAATCATACAATCACAATAATACAATCATAATCATACAATTACAATCATACATCACAATCATACAATCACAATCATACAATCACAATCATACGTTCACAATCATACTATCACAATCATACAATCACAATCATACAATCACAATCATACAATCACAATCATACAATCGCAATCATACAATTACAATATCCCAAATACAATCATACAATCACAATCATACAATCACAATCATACAATCACAATCATACAATCACAATCATACAATCACAATCATACTTTCACAATCATAAAATCACAATCATACAATCACAATCATACAATCACAGTCATACAATCACAGTCATACAATCACAATCATACTATCACAATCATACAATCACAATCATACAATCACAATCGTACATTCACAATCATACAATCACAATCATACAATCACATTCATACAATCGCAAGCATACAATCACAATCATACAATCTCAATCATACAATCACAATCATACAATCATAATCATACAATTACAATCATACATCACAATCATACAATCACAATCATACAATCGCAATCATACAATTACAATATCCCAAATACAATCTCCCAAATACAATCATACAATCACAATCATACAATCACAATCATACAATCACAATCATACAATCACAATCATACAATCGCATTCATACAATCGCAATCATACAATCACAATCATACAATCGCAATCATACAATTACAATCTCCCAAATACAATCTCCCAAATACAATCACCCAAATACAATCATACAATCACAATCATACAATCATAATCATACTATCACAATCATACAATCACAATCATACAATCACAATCATACAATCACAATCATACAATCACAATCATACATTCAAAATCATGCAATCACAATCATACAATCACAATCATGCAATCACAATCATACAATCATAATCATGCAATCACAATCATACAATCACAATCGTACAATCACAATCGTACAATCACAATCGCACAACCACAATCAGACAATTACAATCATACAATCACAATCATACAATCACAATCATACAATCACAATCATACAATCACAATCATACAATCACAATCATACAATCACAATCATACAATCACAAAAATACAATCATAATCATACAATCACAATCATACAATCACAATCATACAATCATAATCATGCAATCACAATCATACGATCGCAATCATACAATCACAATCATACCATCACAATCATACAATCTGAATCATACAATCATAATCATACAATTACAATCATACATCACAATCATACAATCACAATCATACAATCGCAATCATACAATCACAATCATACAATCGTAATCATACAATTACAATCTCCCAAATACAATCTCCCAAATACAATCTCCCAGATACCATCATACAATCACATTCATACAATCACAATCATACAATCATAATCATACAATTACAATCATACATCACAATCATACAATCACAATCATACAATCGCAATCATACAATCACAATCATGCAATCACAATCATACAATCACAATCATACAATCGCATTCATACAACCGCAATCATACCATCACAATCATACAATCACAATCATACAATCACAATTATGCAATCACAATCATACAATCGCATTCATACAATCGCATTCATACAATCGCAATCATACAATCATAATCATACAATCACAATCGTACAATCACAATCATACAATCACAATCATACATTCAAAATCATGCAATCACAATCATACAATCATAATCATACAATTACAATCAAGGAATCACAATCATACAATCACAATCATACAATCACAATCAAGGAATCACAATCATACAATCACAATCATACAATCACAATCATACAATCACAATCATACAATCACAATCATACAATCACAATCATACAATCACAATCATACAATCACAATCCTACAATCACAATCGTACAATGACAATCGTACAATCACAATCGCACAACCACAATCAGACAATCACAATCATACAATCACAATCATACAATCACAATCATACAATCACAATCATACAATCACAATCATACTTTCACAATCATACTATCACAATCATACAATCACAATCATACAATCACAGTCATACAATAACAATCATACAATAACAATCATATAATCACAATCATACTATCACAATCATACAATCACAATCATACAATCACAATCATACAATCACAATCAAGGAATCACAATCATACAATCACAATCATACAATCACAATCAAGGAATCACAATCATACAATCACAATCATACAATCGCAAGCATACAATCACAATCATACAATCTCAATCATACAATCACAATCATACAATCATAATCATACAATTAGAATCATACATCACAATCATACAATCACAATCATACAATCGCAATCATACAATTACAATATCCCAAATACAATCTCCCAAATACAATCATACAATCACAATCATACAATCGCAAGCATACAATCACAATCATACAATCTCAATCATACAATCACAATCATACAATCATAATCATACAATTACAATCATACATCACAATCATACAATCACAATCATACTATCGCAATCATACAATCACAATCACACAATCACAATCGTACATTCACAATCATACAATCACAATCATACAATCACAATCATACAATCACAATCATACAATCTCAATCATACAATCACAATCATACAATCATAATCATACAATTACAATCATACATCACAATCATACAATCACAATCATACAATCGCAATCATACAATTACAATATCCCAAATACAATCTCCCAAATACAATCACCCAAATACAATCATACAATCACAATCATACAATCATAATCACACAATCACAATCATACAATCACAATCATACAATTGCAATCATACTACCACAATCATACAATCACAATCATACAATCACAATCATACAATCGCAATCATACAATCACAATCATACAATCACAATCATACAATCACAATCATACAATCACAATCATACAATCGCATTCATACAATCGCAATCATACAATCACAATCATACAATCGCAATCATACAATTACAATCATACAATCACAATCATACAATCGCAATCATACAATCGCAATCATAAAATCACAATCATACAATCTCAATCATACAATCACAATCATACAACCACAATCAGACAATCACAATCATACAATCACAATCATACAATCACAATCATACAATCACAATTATGCAATCACAATCATACAATCGCATTCATACAATCGCATTCATACAATCGCAATCATACAATCATAATCATACAATCACAATCGTACAATCACAATCATACAATCACAATCATACATTCAAAATCATGCAATCACAATCATACAATCACAATCATGCAATCACAATCATACAATCAGAATCATACAATCACAATCATACAATCGCAATCATACAATCACAATCATACAATCGCAATCATACAATTACAATCTCCCAAATACAATCTCCCAAATACAATCTCCCAGATACAATCATACAATCACAATCATACAATCACAATCATACAATCATAATCATACAATTACAATCATACATCACAATCATACAATCACAATCATACAATCGCAATCATACAATTACAATATCCCAAATACAATCTCCCAAATACAATCATACAATCACAATCATACAATCACAATCATACAATCACAATCATACAATCACAATCATACAATCACAATCATGCAATCACAATCATACAATCACAATCATACAATCGCATTCATACAACCGCAATCATACAATCACAATCATACAATCGCAATCATACAATTACAATCTCCCAAATACAATCTCCCAAATACAATCACCCAAATACAATCATACAATCACAATCATACAATCATAACTATACAATCACAATCATACAATCACAATCATACAATCACAATCATGCAATCACAATCATACAATCACAATCATACAATCACAATCATACAATCACAATCATACAATCACAATCATACAATCACATTCATACAATCACAATCATACAATCGCAATCATACAATCGCAATCATACAATCGCAATCATACAATCACAATCATACAATCTCAATCATACAATCACAATCATACAACCACAATCAGACAATCACAATCATACAATCACAATCATACAATCACAATCATACAATCACAATTATGCAATCACAATCATACAATCGCATTCATACAATCGCATTCATACAATCGCAATCATACAATCATAATCATACAATCACAATCGTACAATCACAATCATACAATCACAATCATACATTCAAAATCATGCAATCACAATCATACAATCACAATCATGCAATCACAATCATACAATCAGAATCATACAATCACAATCATACAATCGCAATCATACAATTACAATCTCCCAAATAGAATCTCCCAAATACAATCTCCCAAATACAATCTCCCAAATACAATCATACAATCACAATCATAAAATCACAATCATACAATCATAATCACACAATTACAATCATACATCACAATCCTACAATCACAATCATACAATCGCAATCATACAATCACAATCATACAATCGCAATCATACAATTACAATCTCCCAAATACAATCTCCCAAATACAATCTCCCACATACAATCATACAATCACAATCATACAATCACAATCATACAATCACAATCATACAATCACAATCATGCAATCATAATCATACAATCACAATCATACAATCACAATCATACAACCACAATCATACAATCGCAATCATACATTCAAAATCATGCAATCACAATCATACAATCACAATCATGCAATCACAATCATACAATCAGAATCATAAAATCACAATCATTCAATAACAATCGTACAATCACAATCGTACGATCACAATCGCACAACCACAATCAGACAATCACACTCATACAATCACAATCATACAACCACAATCATACAATCACAATCATTCTATCACAATCATACAATCACAATCATACTATCACAATCATACAATCACAATCATACTTTCACAATCATACTATCACCATCATACAATCACAATCATACAATCACAGTCATACAATAACAATCATATAATCACAATCATACTATCACAATCATACAATCACAATCATACAATCACAATCATACTTTCACAATCATACTATCACCATCATACAATCACAATCATACAATCACAGTCATACAATAACAATCATATAATCACAATCATACTATCACAATCATACAATCACAATCATACAATCACAATCATATAATCACAATCATACAATCACAATCATACAATCACAATCATACAATCACAATCAAAGAATCACAATCATACAATCACAATCATACAATCGCAAGCATACAATCACAATCGTACAATCTCAATCATACAATCACAATCATACAATCACAATAATACAATCATAATCATACAATTACAATCATACATCACAATCATACAATCACAATCATACAATCACAATCATACGTTCACAATCATACTATCACAATCATACAATCACAATCATACAATCACAATCATACAATCGCAATCATACAATTACAATATCCCAAATACAATCATACAATCACAATCATACAATGACAATCATACAATCACAATCATACAATCACAATCATACTTTCACAATCATAAAATCACAATCATACAATCACAATCATACAATCACAGTCATACAATCACAGTCATACAATCACAATCATACTATCACAATCATACAATCACAGCCATACAATCACAATCATACAATCACAATCATACTATCACAATCATACAATCACAATCATACTATCACAATCGTACAATCACAATCGTGCAATCACAATCGCACAACCACAATCAGACAATCACAATCATACAATCACAATCATACAATCACAATCATACAATCACAATCATACAATCACAATCATACTTTCACAATCATACTATCACAATCATACAATCACAATCATACAATAACAGTCATACAATAACAATCATATAATCACAATCATACTATCACAATCATACAATCACAATCATACAATCACAATCATATAATCACAATCATACAATCACAATCATACAATCACAATCATACAATCACAATCATACAATCGCAAGCATACAATCACAATCGTACAATCTCAATCATTCAATCACAATCATACAATCACAATAATACAATCATAATCATACAATTACAATCATACATCACAATCATACAATCACAATCATACAATCACAATCATACGTTCACAATCATACTATCACAATCATACAATCACAATCATACAATCACAATCATACAATCACAATCATACAATCGCAATCATACAATTACAATATCCCAAATACAATCATACAATCACAATCATACAATCACAATCATACAATCACAATCATACAATCACAATCATACTTTCACAATCATAAAATCACAATCATACAATCACAATCATACAATCACAGTCATACAATCACAGTCATACAATCACAATCATACTATCACAATCATACAATCACAATCATACAATCACAATCGTACATTCACAATCATACAATCACAATCATACAATCACATTCATACAATCGCAAGCATACAATCACAATCATACAATCTCAATCATACAATCACAATCATACAATCATAATCATACAATTACAATCATACATCACAATCATACAATCACAATCATACAATCGCAATCATACAATTACAATATCCCAAATACAATCTCCCAAATACAATCATACAATCACAATCATACAATCACAATCATACAATCACAATCATACAATCACAATCATACAATCGCATTCATACAATCGCAATCATACAATCACAATCATACAATCGCAATCATACAATTACAATCTCCCAAATACAATCTCCCAAATACAATCACCCAAATACAATCATACAATCACAATCATACAATCATAATCATACTATCACAATCATACAATCACAATCATACAATCACAATCATACAATCACAATCATACATTCAAAATCATGCAATCACAATCATACAATCACAATCATGCAATCACAATCATACAATCATAATCATGCAATCACAATCATACAATCACAATCGTGCAATCACAATCCTACAATCACAATCGCACAACCACAATCAGACAATTACAATCATACAATCACAATCATACAATCACAATCATACAATCACAATCATACAATCACAATCATACAATCACAAAAATACAATCATAATCATACAATCACAATCATACAATCGCAATCATACAATCACAATCATACAATCATAATCATGCAATCACAATCATACGATCGCAATCATACAATCACAATCATACCATCACAATCATACAATCAGAATCATACAATCATAATCATACAATTACAATCATACATCACAATCATACAATCACAATCATACAATCGCAATCATACAATCACAATCATACAATCGCAATCATACAATTACAATCTCCCAAATACAATCTCCCAAATACAATCTCCCAGATACAATCATACAATCACATTCATACAATCACAATCATACAATCATAATCATACAATTACAATCATACATCACAATCATACAATCACAATCATACAATCGCAATCATACAATCGCAATCATACAATTACAATCTCCCAAATAAATCTCCCAAATACAATCTCCCAAATACAATCTCCCAAATACATTCATACAATCACAATCATACAATCACAATCATACAATCACAATCATACAATCACAATCGTACTATCACAATCATACAATCTCAATCATACAATCACAATCATACAATCAGAATCATACAACCACAATCATACAATCACAATCATACAACCACAATCAGACAATCACAATCATACAATCACAATCATACAATCACAATCACACAATCGCAAGCATACAATCACAATCATACAATCTCAATCATACAATCACAATCATACAATCATAATCATACAATCACAATCATACTATCACAATCATACAATCACAATCATACAATCACAATCACACAATCGCAAGCATACAATCACAATCATACAATCTCAATCATACAATCACAATCATACAATCATAATCATACAATTACAATCATACATCACAAACATACAATCACAATCATACGATCGCAATCATACAATTACAATATCCCAAATACAATCTCCCAAATACAATCACCCAAATACAATCATACAATCACAATCATACAATCATAATCATACAATCACAATCATACAATCACAATCATACAATCACAATCATACAATCACAATCATACAATCACAATCATACAATCACAATCATACAATCACAATCATACAATCACAATCATACAATCGCATTCATACAATCGCAATCATACAATCACAATCATACAATCGCAATCATACAATTACAATCTCCCAAATACAATCTCCCAAATACAATCACCCAAATACAATCATACAATCACAATCATACAATCATAATCATACTATCACAATCATACAATCACAATCATACAATCACAATCATACAATCACAATCATACATTCAAAATCATGCAATCACAATCATACAATCACAATCATGCAATCACAATCATACAATCATAATCATGCAATCACAATCATACAATCACAATCGTGCAATCACAATCCTACAATCACAATCGCACAACCACAATCAGACAATTACAATCATACAATCACAATCATACAATCACAATCATACAATCACAATCATACAATCACAATCATACAATCACAAAAATACAATCATAATCATACAATCACAATCATACAATCGCAATCATACAATCACAATCATACAATCATAATCATGCAATCACGATCATACGATCGCAATCATACAATCACAATCATACCATCACAATCATACAATCAGAATCATACAATCATAATCATACAATTACAATCATACATCACAATCATACAATCACAATCATACAATCGCAATCATACAATCACAATCATACAATCGCAATCATACAATTACAATCTCCCAAATACAATCTCCCAAATACAATCTCCCAGATACAATCATACAATCACATTCATACAATCACAATCATACAATCATAATCATACAATTACAATCATACATCACAATCATACAATCACAATCATACAATCGCAATCATACAATCGCAATCATACAATTACAATCTCCCAAATAAATCTCCCAAATACAATCTCCCAAATACAATCTCCCAAATACATTCATACAATCACAATCATACAATCACAATCATACAATCACAATCATACAATCACAATCGTACTATCACAATCATACAATCTCAATCATACAATCACAATCATACAATCAGAATCATACAACCACAATCATACAATCACAATCATACAACCACAATCAGACAATCACAATCATACAATCACAATCATACAATCACAATCACACAATCGCAAGCATACAATCACAATCATACAATCTCAATCATACAATCACAATCATACAATCATAATCATACAATCACAATCATACTATCACAATCATACAATCACAATCATACAATCACAATCACACAATCGCAAGCATACAATCACAATCATACAATCTCAATCATACAATCACAATCATACAATCATAATCATACAATTACAATCATACATCACAAACATACAATCACAATCATACGATCGCAATCATACAATTACAATATCCCAAATACAATCTCCCAAATACAATCACCCAAATACAATCATACAATCACAATCATACAATCATAATCATACAATCACAATCATACAATCACAATCATACAATCACAATCATACAATCACAATCATACAATCACAATCATACAATCACAATCATACAATCACAATCATACAATCACAATCATACAATCGCATTCATACAATCGCAATCATACAATCACAATCATACAATCGCAATCATACAATTACAATCTCCCAAATACAATCTCCCAAATACAATCACCCAAATACAATCATACAATCACAATCATACAATCATAATCATACAATCACAATCATACAATCACAATCATACAATCACAATCATACAATCACAATCATACAATCACAATCATACAATCACAATCATACAATCACAATCATACAATCACAATCATACAATCACAATCATACAATGACAATCATACATTCAAAATCATGCAATCACAATCATACAATCACAATCATGCAATCACAATCATACAATCATAATCATGCAATCACAATCATACAATCACAATCGTACAATCACAATCGCACAACCACAATCATACAATCACAATCGTACAATCACAATCATACATTCAAAATCATGCAATCACAATCATACAATCACAATCATGCAATCGCAATCATACAATCACAATCATACAATCACAATCATACAATCACAATCATACAATCACAATCATACAATCACAATCAGACAATCGCAATCATACAATCACAATCATACAATCACAATCATACAATCACAATCATACAATCACAATCATACAATCGCAAGCATACAATCACAATCATACAATCTCAATCATACAATCACAATCATACAATCATAATCATACAATTACAATCATACATCACACTCATACAATCACAATCACACAATCGCAATCATACAATTACAATATCCCAAATACAATCTCCCAAATACAATCATACAATCACAATCATACAATCACAATCATACAATCACAATCATACAATCGCAATCATACAATTACAATATCCCAAATACAATCTCCCAAATACAATCATACAATCACAATCATACAATCACAATCATACAATCATAATCATACAATTACAATCAGACATCACAATCATACAATCACAATCATACAATCGCAATCATACAATCACAATCATACAATCGCAATCATACAATCACAATTATGCAATCACAATCATACAATCGCATTCATACAATCGCAATCATACAATCACAATCATACAATCACAATCATACAATCACAATCATACAATCACAATCATACAATCACAATCATATAATCACAATCATACAATCACAATCATACAATCACAATCATACAATCACAATCATACAATCGCAAGCATACAATCACAATCGTACAATCTCAATCATTCAATCACAATCATACAATCACAATAATACAATCATAATCATACAATTACAATCATACATCACAATCATACAATCGCAATCATACAATCGCAATCATACAATCGCAATCATACAATTACAGTATCCCAAATACAATCTCGCAAATACAATCATACAATCACAATCATACAATCACAATCATGCAATCACAATCATACAATCGCAATCATACAATTACAATATCCCAAATACAATCTCCCAAATACAATCATACAATCACAATCACACAATCACAATCATACAATCATAATCATACAATTACAATCATACATCACAATCATACAATCACAATCATACTATCACAATCATACAATCACAATCATACAATCACAATCATACAATCACAATCATACAATCACAATCATACAATCACAATCATACAATCACAATCATACAATCACAATCATACAATCACAATCATACAATCACAATCATACAATCACAATCATACATTCAAAATCATGCAATCACAATCATACAATCACAATCATACAATCACAATCATACAATCACAATCATACAATCACAATCATACAATCGCAATCATACAATCACAATCATACATTCAAAATCATGCAATCACACTCATACAATCACAATCATACAATCACAATCATACAATCATAATCATACAATCACAATCCTACAATCACAATCGTACAATCACAATCGTACAATCACAATCGTACAATCACAATCGCACAACCACAATCAGTCAATCACAATCATACAATCACAATCATACAATCACAATCATACAATCACAATCATACTTTCACAATCATACAATCACAATCATACAATCACAATCATACAATCACAATCAGACAATCACAATCATACAATCACAATCATACAATCACAATCATACAATCACAATCATACAATCACAATCATGCAATCACAATCATACACTCAAAATCATGCAATCACAATCATACAATCACAATCATGCAACCACAATCATACAATCATAATCATACAATCACAATCCTACAATCACAATCGTACAATCACAATCGTACAATCACAATCGTACAATCACAATCGCACAACCACAATCAGTCATCACAATCATACAATCACAATCATACAATCCCAATCATACAATCACAATCATACAATCACAATCATACAATCACAATCATACTTTCACAATCATACAATCACAATCATACAATCACAATCATACAATCACAGTCATACAATCACAATCATGCAATCACAATCATACAATCATAATCATACAATTACAATCATACATCACAAACATACAATCACAATCATACGATCGCAATCATACAATTACAATATCCCAAATACAATCTCCCAAATACAATCACCCAAATACAATCATACAATCACAATCATACAATCATAATCATACAATCACAATCATACAATCACAATCATACAATCACAATCATACAATCACAATCATACAATCACAATCATACAATCATAATCATACAATCACAATCATACAATCACAATCATACAATCACAATCATACAATCACAATCATACAATCACAATCATACAATCACAATCATACATTCAAAATCATGCAATCACAATCATACAATCACAATCATGCAATCACAATCATACAATCATAATCATGCAATCACAATCATACAATCACAATCGTACAATCACAATCGCACAACCACAATCATACAATCATAATCATACAATCACAATCATACTTTCACAATCATACAATCACAATCATACAATCATAATCATACAATCACAATCATACAATCACAATCATACAATCACAATCATACAATCGCAATCATACAATCGCAATCATACAATCACAATCATACAATCTCAATCATACAATCACAATCATACAACCACAATCAGGCAATCACAATCATACAATCACAATCATACAATTACAATTATGCAATCACAATCATGCAATCGCATTCATGCAATCACAATCATACAATCATAATCATGCAATCACAATCATACAATCACAATCGTACAATCACAATCGCACAACCACAATCATACAATCATAATCATACAATCACAATTATACTTTCACAATCATACAATCACAATCATACAATCATAATCATACAATCACAATCATACAATCACAATCATACAATCACAATCATACAATCGCAATCATACAATCGCAATCATACAATCACAATCATACAATCTCAATCATACAATCACAATCATACAACCACAATCAGGCAATCACAATCATACAATCACAATCATACAATTACAATTATGCAATCACAATCATGCAATCGCATTCATACAATCGCAATCATACAATCACAATCATACAATCACAATCATACAATCACAATCATAAAATCACAAAAATACAAACTTAATCATACAATCACAATCATACAATCGCAATCATACAATCACAATCATACAATCACAATCATACAATCACAATCATACAATCACAATCATACGATCGCAATCATACAATCACAAACATACCATCACAATTATACAATCACAATCATACAATCATAATCATACAATTACAATCATACATCACAATCATACAATCACAATCATACAATCGCAATCATACAATTACAATATCCCAAATACAATCTCCCAAATACAATCATACAATCACAATCATACATACACAATCATACAATCACAATCATACAATCACAATCATACAATCACAATCATGCAACCACAATCATACAATCATAATCATACAATCACAATCCTACAATCACAATCGTACAATCACAATCGTACAATCACAATCGCACAACCACAATCAGTCATCACAATCATACAATCACAATCATACAATCACAATCATACAATCACAATCATACAATCACAATCGTACTTTCACAATCATACAATCACAATCATACAATCACAATCATACAATCACAGTCATACAATCACAATCATGCAATCACAATCATACAATCATAATCATACAATTACAATCATACATCACAAACATACAATCACAATCATACGATCGCAATCATACAATTACAATATCCCAAATACAATCTCCCAAATACAATCACCCAAATACAATCATACAATCACAATCATACAATCATAATCATACAATCACAATCATACAATCACAATCATACAATCGCATTCATACAATCGCAATCATACAATCACAATCATACAATCGCAATCATACAATTACAATCTCCCAAATACAATCTCCCAAATACAATCACCCAAATACAATCATACAATCACAATCATACAATCATAATCATACAATCACAATCATACAATCACAATCATACAATCACAATCATACAATCACAATCATACAATCTCAATCATACAATCACAATCATACATTCAAAATCATGCAATCACAATCATACAATCACAATCATGCAATCACAATCATACAATCATAATCATGCAATCACAATCATACAATCACAATCGTACAATCACAATCGCACAACCACAATCATACAATCATAATCATACAATCACAATCATACTTTCACAATCATACAATCACAATCATACAATCGCAATCATACAATTACAATATCCCAAATACAATCTCCCAAATACAATCATACAATCACAATCATACATACACAATCATACAATCACAATCATACAATCACAATCATACAATCATAATCATGCAATTACAATCATACATCACAATCATACAATCACAATCATACGATCGCAATCATACAATTACAATATCCCAAATACAATCTCCCAAATACAATCATCCAAATACAATCATACAATCACAATCATACAATCATAATCATACAATCACAATCATACAATCACAATCATACAATCACAATCATACAATCACAATCATACAATCACAATCATACAATCACAATCATACAATCACAATCATACAATCACAATCATACTATCGCAATCATACAATCACAATCATACCATCACAATCATACAATCACAATCATACAATCACAATCATACAATCACAATCATACAATCGCAATCATACAATCGCAATCATACAATCGCAATCATACAATCACAATCATACAATCTCAATCATACAATCACAATCATACAATCACAATCATACAATCATAATCATACAATTACAATCATACATCACAATCATACAATCACAATCATACAATCGCAATCATACAATCACAATCATACAGTCGCAATCATACAATTACAATCTCCCAAATACAATCTCCCAAATACAATCTCCCAAATACAATCATACAATCACAATCATACAATCACAATCATACAATCACAATCATACAATCACAATCATACTATCACAATCATACAATCACAATCATACAATCACAATCATACAATCACAATCATACAATCACAATCATACAATCACAATCATACAATCACAATCGTACAATCACAATCATACATTCAAAATCATGCAATCACAATCATACAATCACAAACATGCAATCGCAATCATACAATCACAATCATACAATCACAATCATACAATCACAATCATACAATCACAATCATACAATCACAATCAGACAATCACAATCATACAATCACAATCATACAATCACAATCATACAATCACTATCATACAATCACAATCATACAATCACAATCATACTTTCACAATCATACAATCACAATCATACAATCACAATCATACAATCACAGTCATACAATCACAATCATGCAATCACAATCATACTATCACAATCATACAATCACAATCATACAATCACAATCGTACAATCACAATCATACAATCAAAATCATACAATCACAATCATACAATCACAATCATAAAATCACAAAAATACAAACTTAATCATACAATCACAATCATACAGTCACAATCATACAATCACAATCATACAATCATAATCATACAATCACAATCATACGATCGCAATCATACAATCACAATCATACCATCACAATCATACAATCACAATCATACAATCATAATCATACAATTACAATCATACATCACAATCATACAATCACAATCATACAATCGCAATCATACAATCACAATATCCCAAATACAATCTCCCAAATACAATCATACAATCACAATCATACATACACAATCATACAATCACAATCATACAATCGCAATCATACAATCGCAATCATACAATCGCAATCATACAATTACAGTATCCCAAATACAATCTCGCAAATACAATCATACAATCACAATCATACAATCACAATCATACAATCACAATCATACAATCGCAATCATACAATTACAATATCCCAAATACAATCTCCCAAATACAATCATACAATCACAATCATACAATCACAATCATACAATCATAACCATACAATTACAATCATACATCACAATCATACAATCACAATCATACTATCACAATCATACAATCACAATCATACAATCACAATCATACAATCACAATCATACAATCACAATCATACAATCACAACCATACAATCACAATCATACAATCATAATCATACAATCACAATCATACAATCACAATCATACAATCACAATCATACAATCACAATCATACAATCACAATCATGCAATCACAATCATACACTCAAAATCATGCAATCACAATCATACATCACAATCATACAATCACAATCATACAATCGCAATCATACAATCACAATCATACAGTCGCAATCATACAATTACAATCTCCCAAATACAATCTCCCAAATACAATCTCCCAAATACAATCTCCCAAATACAATCATACAATCACAATCATACAATCACAATCATACAATCACAATCATACAATCACAATCATACTATCACAATCATACAATCACAATCATACAATCACAATCATACAATCACAATCATACAATCACAATCATACAATCACAATCATACAATCACAATCATACAATCACAATCATACAATCACAATCATACATTCAAAATCATGCAATCACAATCATACAATCACAATCATACAATCACAATCATACAATCACAATCATACAATCACAATCATACAATCACAATCATACAATCGCAATCATACAATCACAATCATACATTCAAAATCATGCAATCACACTCATACAATCACAATCATACAATCACAATCATACAATCATAATCATACAATCACAATCCTACAATCACAATCGTACAATCACAATCGTACAATCACAATCGCACAACCACAATCAGTCAATCACAATCATACAATCACAATCATACAATCACAATCATACAATCACAATCATACAATCACAATCATACTTTCACAATCATACAATCACAATCATACAATCACAATCATACAATCACAATCAGACAATCACAATCATACAATTACAATCATACAATCACAATCATACAATCACAATCATACAATCACAATCATGCAATCACAATCATACACTCCAAATCATGCAATCACAATCATACAATCACAATCATGCAACCACAATCATACAATCATAATCATACAATCACAATCCTACAATCACAATCGTACAATCACAATCGTACAATCACAATCGCACAACCACAATCAGTCATCACAATCATACAATCACAATCATACAATCACAATCATACAATCACAATCATACTTTCACAATCATACAATCACATTCATACAATCACAATCATACAATCACAGTCATACAATCACAATCATGCAATCACAATCATACAATCACAATCATACAATCGCATTCATACAATCGCAATCATACAATCACAATCATACAATCGCAATCATACAATTACAATCTCCCAAATACAATCTCCCAAATACAATCACCCAAATACAATCATACAATCACAATCATACAATCATAATCATACAATCACAATCATACAATCACAATCATACAATCACAATCATACAATCACAATCATACAATCGCAATCATACAATCGCAATCATACAATCACAATCATACAATCTCAATCATACAATCACAATCATACAACCACAATCAGACAATCACAATCATACAATCACAATCATACAATCACAATTATGCAATCACAATCATACAATCGCATTCATACAATCGCAATCATACAATCACAATCATACAATCACAATCATAAAATCACAAAAATACAAACTTAATCATACAATCACAATCATACAATCGCAATCATACAATCACAATCATACAATCATAATCATACAATCACAATCATACGATCGCAATCATACAATCACAATCATGCCATCACAATCATACAATCACAATCATACAATCATAATCATACAATTACAATCATACATCACAATCATACAATCACAATCATACAATCGCAATCATACAATTACAATATCCCAAATACAATCTCCCAAATACAATCATACAATCACAATCATACATACAAAATCATACAATCACAATCATACAATCACAATCATACAATCATAATCATGCAATTACAATCATACATCACAATCATACAATCACAATCATACGATCGCAATCATACAATTACAATATCCCAAATACAATCTCCCAAATACAATCACCCAAATACAATCATACAATCACAATCATACAATCATAATCATACAATCACAATCATACAATCACAATCATACAATCACAATCATACAATCACAATCATACAATCACAATCATACAATCACAATCATACTATCGCAATCATACAATCACAATCATACCATCACAATCATACAATCACAATCATACAATCACAATCATACAATCACAATCATACAATCACAATCATACTATCACAATCATACAATCACAATCATACAATCATAATCATACAATCACAATCATACAATCACAATCATACAATCACAATCATACTATCACAATCATACAATCACAATCATACAATCACAATCATACAATCACAATCATACAATCACAATCATACAATCACAATCGTACAATCACAATCATACATTCAAAATCATGCAATCACAATCATACAATCACAAACATGCAATCGCAATCATACAATCACAATCATACAATCACAATCATACAATCACAATCATACAATCACAATCATACAATCACAATCAGACAATCACAATCATACAATCACAATCATACAATCACAATCATACAATCACAATCATACAATCACAATCATGCAATCACAATCATACACTCAAAATCATGCAATCACAATCATACAATCACAATCATGCAATCACAATCATACAATCATAGTCATACAATCACAATCCTACAATCACAATCGTACAATCACAATCGTACAATCACAATTGCACAACCACAATCAGTCAATCACAATCATACAATCACAATCATACAATCACTATCATACAATCACAATCATACAATCACAATCATACTTTCACAATCATACAATCACAATCATACAATCACAATCATACAATCACAGTCATACAATCACAATCATGCAATCACAATCATACTATCACAATCATACAATCACAATCATACAATCACAATCATACAATCACAATCATACAATCGCAATCATACAATTACAATATCCCAAATACAATCTCCCAAATACAATCATACAATCACAATCATACAATCACAATCATACAATCATAATCATACAATTACAATCAGACATCACAATCATACAATCACAATCATACAATCGCAATCATACAATCACAATCATACAATCGCAATCATACAATCACAATTATGCAATCACAATCATACAATCGCATTCATACAATCGCAATCATACAATCACAATCATACAATCACAATCATACAATCACAATCATAAAATCACAAAAATACAAACTTAATCATACAATCACAATCATACAGTCACAATCATACAATCACAATCATACAATCATAATCATACAACCACAATCATACGATCGCAATCATACAATCACAATCATACCATCACAATCATACAATCACAATCATACAATCATAATCATACAATTACAATCATACATCACAATCATACAATCACAATCATACAATCGCAATCATACAGTCACAATATCCCAAATACAATCTCCCAAATACAATCATACAATCACAATCATACATACACAATCATACAATCACAATCATACAATCGCAATCATACAATCGCAATCATACAATCGCAATCATACAATTACAGTATCCCAAATACAATCTCGCAAATACAATCATACAATCACAATCATACAATCACAATCATACAATCACAATCACACAATCGCAATCATACAATTACAATATCCCAAATACAATCTCCCAAATACAATCATACAATCACAATCATACAATCATAATCATACAATCACAATCATACAATCACAATCATACAATCACAATCATACAATCACAATCACACAATCACAATCGTACATTCACAATCATACAATCACAATCATACAATCACAATCATACAATCACAATCATACAATCTCAATCATACAATCACAATCATACAATCATAATCATACAATTACAATCATACATCACAATCATACAATCACAATCATACAATCGCAATCATACAATTACAATATCCCAAATACAATCTCCCAAATACAATCATACAATCACAATCATACAATCACAATCATACAATCACAATCATACAATCACAATCATACAATCACAATCGTACAATCGCATTCATACAATCGCAATCATACAATCACAATCATACAATCGCAATCATACAATTACAATCTCCCAAATACAATCTCCCAAATACAATCACCCAAATACAATCATACAATCACAATCATACAATCATCATCATACAATCACAATCATACAATCACAATCATACAATCACAATCATACTATCACAATCATACAATCACAATCATACAATCACAATCATACTATCACAATCATACATTCAAAATCATGCAATCACAATCATACAATCACAATCATGCAATCACAATCATACAATCATAATCATGCAATCACAATCATATAATCACAATCGTACAATCACAATCGTACAATCACAATCGCACAACCACAATCAGACAATTACAATCATACAATCACAATCATACAATCACAATCATACAATCACAATCATACAATCACAATCATACAATCACAATCATACAATCACAATCATACAATCACAATCATACAATCACAAAAATACAATCATAATCATACAATCACAATCATACAATCACAATCATACAATCATAATCATGCAATCACAATCATACAATCAGAATCATACAATCATAATCATACAATTACAATCATACATCACAATCATACAATCACAATCATACAATCGCAATCATACAATCACAATCATACAATCGCAATCATACAATTACAATCTCCCAAATACAATCTCCCAAATACAATCTCCCAGATACCATCATACAATCACATTCATACAATCACAATCATACAATCATAATCATACAATTACAATCATACATCACAATCATACAATCACAATCATACAATCGCAATCATACAATCGCAATCATACAATTACAATCTCCCAAATAAATCTCCCAAATACAATCTCCCAAATACAATCTCCCAAATACAATCATACAATCACAATCATACAATCACAATCATACAATCACAATCATACAATCACAATCATACTATCACAATCATACAATCACAATCATACAATCACAATCATACAATCATAATCATACAATTACAATCATACATCACAATCATACAATCACAATCAGACATCACAATCATACAATCACAATCATACAATCGCAATCATACAATCACAATCATAAAATCGCAATCATACAATCACAATTATGCAATCACAATCATACAATCGCATTCATACAATCGCAATCATACAATCACAATCATACAATCACAATCATACAATCGCAATCATACAATTACAATATCCCAAATACAATCTCCCAAATACAATCATACAATCACAATCATACAATCACAATCATACAATCACAATCATACAATCATAATCATACAATTACAATCAGACATCACAATCATACAATCACAATCATACAATCGCAATCATACAATCACAATCATACAGTCGCAATCATACAATCACAATTATGCAATCACAATCATACAATCGCATTCATACAATCGCAATCATACAATCAAAATCATACAATCACAATCATACAATCACAATCATAAAATCACAAAAATACAAACTTAATCATACAATCACAATCATACAGTCACAATCATACAATCACAATCATACAATCATAATCATACAATCACAATCATACGATCGCAATCATACAATCACAATCATACCATCACAATCATACAATCACAATCATACAATCATAATCATACAATTACAATCATACATCACAATCATACAATCACAATCATACAATCGCAATCATACAATCACAATATCCCAAATACAATCTCCCAAATACAATCATACAATCACAATCATACATACACAATCATACAATCACAATCATACAATCGCAATCATACAATCGCAATCATACAATCGCAATCATACAATTACAGTATCCCAAATACAATCTCGCAAATACAATCATACAATCACAATCATACAATCACAATCATACAATCACAATCATACTGTGACGTAGACGTCACGATCCGGCAACCGCGCCCCGGCAACCGCGCTCCGTCAGCCGCGGGTCGTCGACCGCGCACCGTCAGCCGCGCACCGCGAGGTGGGGACCCCCCACCGAGACCCGAGACACTTAATCACCGATCGATCGCGTGATCGATGAGTTGGCTCGGGGCGTCAGCCCCGACAGGACCTCTTCGGAGGTCCGCTCCAGGCAAATTCGGCTTCCCCGGTCTGCGGACAAGGCTCGGACTGGGAAAGCTGGAGGTCGGCACCGGTGCGAAGGCAAGGCCACGCACCGGAGCTGGCCACGCCAACCCTCGGCGCCTCCACCGGCCGTGGAGCAAGCGGCAAGGCCCAGCTCAATAGGAGTGGAGGACGCGAGACAACGGTCTATCGACTTCCCTACCATTTGTGGCCAGGCCCGGGGTAGGTAAGTCGGGGTGGACACCGTGTCGGAGGCCAGGCCACGGCGCGGAGTCTACCGGACCGCCGGGAAGCTAACTCAGGAACATCTCTGGAACATCTCTCGGTTTAATAAGAGCAAGGCAAGGCCAGAAGTGGCCACTTACCCTGTGTTCTTTACTATCCTCCCTTCCTCCTCTTCTCGATCGCGCACCGGCCGTAGAGTAAGTACCGCGAAACCCGCGAACGCGTTCCTCCGCCGAACCGCGAACACCGCGACGTGTTCCTCCGCCGAACCGCGAGCACCGCGACGTGTTCCTCCGCCGAACCGCGAGCACCGCGACGTGTTCCTCCGCCCGCACCGCGAACGCGTTCCTCCGACCGATCCGCGAACTCCGCAAGGCGCTCCTCCGACCGAACCGACCGACCGAACCGCGAGCGCCGCGTCGGACTTAGAGATAAGATAGATTGTAAGAATAGGTAGGAATAGTACATAAGCGCGTAGCATGTAAGCGTAGTATGTAAGACTATATTGTAAGCGTTAGGTATAAGACCCGCGCCGCCTCCGCCGCCATATTGTACTGACTATCGCGTCTAACACGGTGTATTGTGTATTCTAGAAGCCGAAAACCGCGGAACCGCAGGCGACTCCACCGGCAGCGGACGAGAACAATAATAAATAGATATAGTTAGAACTAAACCGTGTGTTCTCTATTGTACCCGCGACCAGTCCCCTTCCTTCCGCGATCGGCCCCCTCGCGTCGACCCTGGCGCGCTGAAGCGTCCGGCACAAGGGGGCCCGTGAGCCGCGTACTCCACCGCGCTGCCTAGCAGCGCAGGCGGAGGAAACGGCTACGTTACATGGCGCCCGAACAGGGACCTGTGGAAGGGGACCGCGACACTGGCGGCGGTGGAATTTAGCTTTAAGTTGCGAGCGAGAACGAGGAAGAGGATAGAAGCCCACAAGCCATCGAAGAGGAAAGACCGAGTTAGCAGTTTCAGCCCGCACGACGACTTCGAGGATGGAACACCGTGCCAGGAAGGAGACGCTGGACACTCCACGAGGTGCCAAGGGGAGAAGATCAGGAACCCCGATTCCCCGGGACCTCCGCGACTCATCAGGGACAGCGAAGTCGCCAAACGCCATCAGCTCATCGGATGGTGACGGGAATCCGCGACCCGGCCGAACACAACACCTTGTTTGGTCGGAGAGCGAAGGAGTGTTTGGCCCTCCGGCCAACTCCACACCGACCGGCCCTACCAACACCGAGGACCAGGGGACTTTCCAGGGCGAGGCGTTAGGCCCGCCGCTCAGCGTACCAGACCGACCAGGAGCGACTCCACCTGCCAATCCTCCGCCTGGTGAAGCTAAAGCGGACAATACCAGCCAGCGGTCATTCTTATGGCCACCCCGAGCCGAACCAGACCGACCAGGAGAAACCGACACCAGTCAGGGGCCAGAGAGAACAAGGAAGTTTACTTGGCCCCCACCCGCCCAACCCAGACGTTCCGCGGAGGCAACGCCAACTGGCGACGCCAGGCTGGAGAATATAAGGGCAGGACTCCACTCCAGAGGGACACTTACCCAGCGACAACCGAAGGAGTCACACCGCAAGGAAGCACCGCCGAAGAAGAGAATGGCTGGCATAGCCTGGGTATACAGACTACGAAAACCGGAGGTTCTCCGAGAGTTGGAGAGACTCCAACTCCCCACGGACGGCACATGGGTTCAGCTACGACAACGGCTGGCAGACTATGTGCGGAGTCACCCAGCAGAGTTCCCGGACAAGCCGGCCGACGAGCCAGGATATAAAGAAGAAGCAGACCGGACCCGCGACTACGAGGAATTCCATGCCGAGATCGCCCAGATGTGGCCACAAAACGTCCAGGCCACACAGACCGGGGTAGGGAACACGTCCACCCCACGCCGTTTAGAAGAAGTCCAGCCGCCTGCCCCTTCGACAGCTCCAGGAATTCCAGCGCCAACGGGGCAACTCGGTTCAACGGCAAATCAGGCGACTCCACCTGCGCCTGTCCACTCCGTGCCATTGGCCCATGACCCAATACGATTCATGGAAATGGTACGACGATGGAACTGCCAATTCGACGGACGAGACGCTCAAGCATTTCTGGAGAGACTGGAAGAGCTGCAGGAATCCCACCAGCTGACCGGCGACCAGATGTTGAGGGGATTCCCCGAGCTTCTGCGTGGGGAGGCCCAACTCTGGTACCGGAATGTGTCCCGCAAAGTCAAGTCGTGGGACGAACTCCGACACCGACTACGAGGCTACTTCCTACCGGCCACCGAAAGGACCCGCCTGGATTTGCAGATCGCCAACCGGCGACAGGCACCAGACGAACCTCTTCGCTCCTACATCACCGCCATCACCACCTTGATGCGCCGACGTGGAGGGTACACGGAAGAAGAAGAGCTGGACATCATCCACAGCAATATGACGGAGGACCTACGGCTCTACGTGGCGAGAACCGGAATCAGGGACGTGGAGGACCTGATCGCCAAAGCCGACATCGTGACAACTCTCCTGGCCACGAGAAACGCCAGGACGGCGAGAAAGGAAGAATTACCCGCACGGAATAGCCGACAGCCCGAAACACCAGGGGCTCACGTCGCCAGTGATTACCATCGGGATACCCACTGCTGGCGTTGCGGCCAACGAGGGCACAACCGACTTCAATGCCAGAACCGCTACATCATTTTCTGCGCCCGTTGCGGAAAGGAAGGCACGTTGAGCCGCGACTGCCCGTGCGACAAGCCGGGAAACTCCAGAAGGGCCGGGGGAACCCGGCCCCAACGTTAAAACAGCAGGAGCAATCCGCTGCCATAATGGGCCATCGCAAACCACCGAAGCGATCGGAAAAAACCGTCCTACCAGAACCGACCAATGATCAAAAAACCGTCCTACCAGAACCGACCAATGACCAGAAAACCGTCCTACCAGAACCGACCAATGATCAAAAAACCGTCCTACCAGAACCGACCAATGACCAGAAAACCGTCCTACCAGAACCGACCAATGATCAAGAAACCGTCCTACCAGAACCGACCAATGACCAGAAAACCGTCCTACCAGAACCGACCAATGACCAGAAAACCGTCCTGCCAGAACCGACCAAGAACCAAAAAACCGTCCGACCGACACCGATCATTCATCAGGAGGCCGACCGACCAGACTCTGGTAAAACGACTGACCAGAAAGACCGACTGATGCTAGACGTACAAATAGGAGAAAAGACCGTGCCCGCACTCCTGGACACCGGAGCAGTCTCCTCATACATCGACCAGCGCACCGCACAGATCTGCCGCGAAACCGGGTGGAGGAGACATCGCCACAACCTGGTAACCGCCCTGGCCAACGGAGAACATATACCGACCAAGAACAGCTACCAAGGGGACATCATCATCAACGGGGCACGACAAACCCACCTATTCTACGAGATGCCAAACCTGGCATACAGCATGGTGCTGGGGATGGACGTCCTCCGCAAACTACAACTCAAGGTCTGGCTACATGACCAGCCCATTATAGATTGCGGAAGGGAGCACGAACCACCTACGGTGCAAGAAACCCACACCATTGCAGCGGCCAGCGGTTTAACCGAAGCCACCGATCAACAGTTAAAACGTCTAGATCAGATCATTGCCCGGGAGAAGCGGAGGTTCGAAGAAGTCAAGGGTCCTACACCGTTAATCAAGCACGAAATCCGGCTAGAAGACCCGACGCCGATCAAACAGCGTTATCGGCCGCGTAACCCCACCATGCAGCGCCTGATCGACGCAGAAGTACAGAAGATGCTAGACGAAGGGGTAATACAACCGTCCAGCAGTCCGTGGAGTTCACCCATCGTCATGGCCAAGAAGAAGAGCGGAGAGTACCGATTCTGCGTCGATTTCCGCCGATTAAACAGCGTCACACAAAAAGACGCTTACCCGTTGCCACAGGTCAACGCAACGCTGGACAAGCTGCGAGGGGCAAAGTATCTATCGACCATCGATCTTAAAAACGGCTACTGGCAGGTTCCACTAACGCCAGAAAGCCAGCCGCTAACCGCTTTTACCGTTCCCGGCCGTGGACTCATGGAGTTCACGGTAATGCCCTTCGGACTTCACTCCGCACCCTCCACCTTCCAGAGACTCCTCGACCGAGTAATAACTCCCGAAATGGCTCCTCACGCATTCGCCTACCTGGACGATATTGTGATCGTCACGACCACCTTCGAAGATCACCTCCGAGTCCTGACCGAAGTACTCCACCGATTACGAGCTGCAAAGCTGCGGCCGAATTGGGAGAAATGCCAATTCGCAAGAACAAGTCTAAAATACCTCGGACATCTGGTCGACCAGCAGGGCCTCCGAACCGATCCTGAAAAAGTAGCCGCCGTCGCGGAGTTGCCTCCACCCACCAACTTGAAGGAACTCCGCCGATTCCTCGGACTATTATCCTGGTACAGGCGATTTTTACGAGACGTCTCCCAGACCGCTGCCCCACTTACCCAGTTATTAAAGAAAAAAATCAAATGGTCGTGGGAAGAACCGCAGCAACGGGCCTTCGAAGAACTACGACGAAGACTCACGGAGGCGCCAGTCCTGGCCGTACCGAATTGGGACCTTACCTTCGTCCTTCAAACCGACGCCAGCCTGGACGGCTTGGGAGCCGTTCTCACCCAGGAAGACGAAGAAGGGGAACGAGTCATCGCCTACGCAAGCCGGACACTCACTCAGGCGGAGCGTAACTACTCCACGACCGAGTTGGAGGGCCTGGCCGTCCGATGGGGCATCTGGAAGATGCGCCACTACTTGGAGGGGAACCACTTCATTGTCATGACCGACCACCAGTCTCTGAAGTGGCTAGAGAAGATCGACAACCCTTCCGGCAGACTCGCTCGATGGGCCCTGGAGCTTGGACAATGGGACTTCGAAATTCGTTACCGCAAAGGACCGGACAACACCGTGGCTGACGCACTCTCACGTCAACCACGCACTACATGCGAGATGAGTGGACCGTTCAAATGCTCCTGGTACAATAATCATCTCCAAGGGGTAATGCAACATCCTGAGCAATACCCAGATTACCGGATCGAGAACGGACGCCTATACCGCCACATTCTACACACACTGGACTTCAACGAGCAAGACTCCAACGAGCAATGGAAGCTGTGCGTGGCCAAGGAAGACCGAGCTCGGGTACTTCAAGAGGCGCACGATGACCCTACGGCTGGACACCTGGGGATCGCCAAGACTCTAGCTCGACTAGCACGAGTCTACTACTGGCCAGGAATGCTGCGAGAAGCCACAAAATATGTCCGGGAATGTCGCAGCTGCCAGAAGTTCAAGGCGCAACAGCAGACTCTCCCAGGAGGAATGCAGCCGACCAATGTCCAGCAACCGTGGGAGATGGTCTCCGCCGATCTCGTAGGGCCACTCCCGCGATCGACCAATGGGAACACGACGCTACTGGTTTTCCAAGATCGGTTTACGAAGTGGATTGAACTTCGTCCACTGAAGAAAGCCACCGCAAACGCCATTGTGAAGGCCCTTAATGAATTGGTCATTCTACGACACGGATGCCCACGAACAATCGTCACGGACAACGGCCGCCAGTTCGTCAGCAATGAATTTACCCGTGCGCTCAAGGAGAGCGCGATCCAGCACCGCCGTACTCCGCCGTATGCACCGCAATGCAATCCAGTTGAACGAGCCAATCGAGTCATAAAAACTATGATTGGTCAGTTCGTCGGCCGGACACAACGAAATTGGGACCAGCGATTGCCAGAACTAGCGTTTGCGTATAACACCGCCCGCCACGAAGCGACAGGACATACGCCAGCGTTCCTGAACACCGGACGAGAGTTCACTCCACCAGGCACCCTCCAACAAGAAAGCCGCCGGCCAGTCGCAGGGACATGGGAACGAAGACTCGCCCAGTTAAATGAAGCATACGAATTGGCGAGAGTTCGACTAGCACAAGAGTTCCAGAGGCAACAAAAGTACTATAATCTCCGACGCCGCGATTGGCAACCACAAATCGGCGAGCAAGTCTGGAAGCGTACGCACGTCCTCTCGAACAAGGCGGAGGCGCGCAACGCGAAACTCGTCGAAAAGTACGAAGGACCCCTCGAAGTTACTAGAAAAATCTCGCCGGTAATCTACGACCTCCGGGACCTGAGGGGGAAGAGGGTGGCACATATTCACGTACGAGACCTGAAGCCTGTGGAAGGAGTGGGGATCCCCCCCCCAAGGCCCAGGCAAGGATATAAGGGCCGACGAACCCGCAGCGAAGATCAGTCGACAACGAGGAGTCAACCCCGTATCAACCGGCAACCAAGCAGGCATAGCAGCGATGGCAAGCAACGAAGGGGCATGGGATCTCTCCCAGTTAAGGCGCGAAATTCACGCCGAAATTGCGCGAATGCGCGCACACGAGAAGTTCCGAGAGGATCCCCACTCCCTTACGCGGAAGGAGCGACAAGTAGTTCGGCAGGACCTACGCCGACTAGAAATTAGTAATCGTCGAACTATGGAACCGACACGTCGAAGGAAGACCAGGCCAAGGAAAATTCCGACGCCTAAGGCCAAGCCGCCGGCCGGGGAATTTTATCCAGCGAAGAGAACCCCGGCCCCCATCGCCCCCGGGGACCGGCCACCAAAAACGCCAACCACCGCAGCAGCGGCCCCACCGGCCACCACAGCAGCGGCCCCACCGACGACGCCAGCCACCTCGCAGCTAACCACGCCACCTCCACCACCACCAATGGCATGCTGCGTAGCGCCAGAGGCCCCCGGGAGGGTGCCAAGAGTCGAGGTAACGCTGCCAGACGGCAGCGTCTTCCGGCTCCCCCTGGGGGTACGAAGACACCGAAAGATCTCAAAGGGACGCCGGTGGACAATTTTAATGAACCCCATCACGGGGGAAATACGAGATATCCGGACCGCACCCGAGGTACAAAATTCCAACGATTTATATATATTGTAAATATTTAGATGTTAAGGAATGCGACGACCAAGGTCCTTTACCTTGGTCTCCCCGGAGGAGGAGGGGGGTGTGACGTAGACGTCACGATCCGGCAACCGCGCCCCGGCAACCGCGCTCCGTCAGCCGCGGGTCGTCGACCGCGCACCGTCAGCCGCGCACCGCGAGGTGGGGACCCCCCACCGAGACCCGAGACACTTAATCACCGATCGATCGCGTGATCGATGAGTTGGCTCGGGGCGTCAGCCCCGACAGGACCTCTTCGGAGGTCCGCTCCAGGCAAATTCGGCTTCCCCGGTCTGCGGACAAGGCTCGGACTGGGAAAGCTGGAGGTCGGCACCGGTGCGAAGGCAAGGCCACGCACCGGAGCTGGCCACGCCAACCCTCGGCGCCTCCACCGGCCGTGGAGCAAGCGGCAAGGCCCAGCTCAATAGGAGTGGAGGACGCGAGACAACGGTCTATCGACTTCCCTACCATTTGTGGCCAGGCCCGGGGTAGGTAAGTCGGGGTGGACACCGTGTCGGAGGCCAGGCCACGGCGCGGAGTCTACCGGACCGCCGGGAAGCTAACTCAGGAACATCTCTGGAACATCTCTCGGTTTAATAAGAGCAAGGCAAGGCCAGAAGTGGCCACTTACCCTGTGTTCTTTACTATCCTCCCTTCCTCCTCTTCTCGATCGCGCACCGGCCGTAGAGTAAGTACCGCGAAACCCGCGAACGCGTTCCTCCGCCGAACCGCGAACACCGCGACGTGTTCCTCCGCCGAACCGCGAGCACCGCGACGTGTTCCTCCGCCGAACCGCGAGCACCGCGACGTGTTCCTCCGCCCGCACCGCGAACGCGTTCCTCCGACCGATCCGCGAACTCCGCAAGGCGCTCCTCCGACCGAACCGACCGACCGAACCGCGAGCGCCGCGTCGGACTTAGAGATAAGATAGATTGTAAGAATAGGTAGGAATAGTACATAAGCGCGTAGCATGTAAGCGTAGTATGTAAGACTATATTGTAAGCGTTAGGTATAAGACCCGCGCCGCCTCCGCCGCCATATTGTACTGACTATCGCGTCTAACACGGTGTATTGTGTATTCTAGAAGCCGAAAACCGCGGAACCGCAGGCGACTCCACCGGCAGCGGACGAGAACAATAATAAATAGATATAGTTAGAACTAAACCGTGTGTTCTCTATTGTACCCGCGACCAGTCCCCTTCCTTCCGCGATCGGCCCCCTCGCGTCGACCCTGGCGCGCTGAAGCGTCCGGCACAAGGGGGCCCGTGAGCCGCGTACTCCACCGCGCTGCCTAGCAGCGCAGGCGGAGGAAACGGCTACGTTACAATACAATCGCAATCATACAATTACAATATCCCAAATACAATCTCCCAAATACAATCATACAATCACAATCATACAATCATAATCATACAATCACAATCATACAATCACAATCATACAATCACAATCATACAATCACAATCACACAATCACAATCGTACATTCACAATCATACAATCACAATCATACAATCACAATCATACAATCACAATCATACAATCACAATCGTACAATCGCATTCATACAATCGCAATCATACAATCACAATCATACAATCGCAATCATACAATTACAATCTCCCAAATACAATCTCCCAAATACAATCTCCCAAATACAATCTCCCAGATACCATCATACAATCACATTCATACAATCACAATCAAACAATCATAATCATACAATTACAATCATACATCACAATCATACAATCACAATCATACAATCGCAATCATACAATCGCAATCATACAATTACAATCTCCCAAATAAATCTCCCAAATACAATCTCCCAAATACAATCTCCCAAATACAATCATACAATCACAATCATACAATCACAATCATACAATCACAATCATACAATCACAATCATACTATCACAATCATACAATCACAATCATACAATCACAATCATACAATCACAATCATACAACCACAATCATACAATCGCAATCATACATTCAAAATCATGCAATCACAATCATACAATCACAATCATGCAATCACAATCATACAATCAGAATCATACAATCACAATCATTCAATAGCAATCGTACAATCACAATCGTACAATCACAATCGCACAACCACAACCAGACAATCACACTCATACAATCACAATCATACAATCGCAATCATACAATTACAATCTCCCAAATACAATCTCCCAAATACAATCACCCAAATACAATCATACAATCACAATCATACAATCATAATCATACAATCACAATCATACAACCACAATCAAACAATCACAATCATACAATCACAATCATGCAATCACAATCATACACTCAAAATCATGCAATCACAATCATACAATCACAATCATGCAATCACAATCATACAATCATAGTCATACAATCACAATCCTACAATCACAATCGTACAATCACAATCGTACAATCACAATTGCACAACCACAATCAGTCAATCACAATCATACAATCACAATCATACAATCACTATCATACAATCACAATCATACAATCACAATCATACTTTCACAATCATACAATCACAATCATACAATCACAATCATACAATTACAATCATACGTCACACTCATACAATCACAATCATACAATCGCAATCATACAATTACAATCATACAATCATAATCACACAATTACAATCATACAATCACAATCATACAATCGCAATCATACAATCGCAATCATACAATTACAATCTCCCAAATAAATCTCCCAAATACAATCTCCCAAATACAATCTCCCAAATACAATCATACAATCACAATCATACAATCACAATCATACAATCACAATCATACAATCACAATCATACAATCACAATCATACTATCACAATCATACAATCACAATCATACAATCACAATTATACAATCATAATCATACAATTACAATCAGACATCACAATCATACAATCACAATCATACAATCGCAATCATACAATCACAATCATACAATCGCAATCATACAATCGCAATCATACAATCACAATCATACAATCACAATCATGCAATCACAATCATAAAATCACAAAAATACAAACTTAATCATACAATCACAATCATACAGTCACAATCATACAATCACAATCATACAATCATAATCATACAATCACAATCATACGATCGCAATCATACAATCACAATCATACCATCACAATCATACAATCACAATCATACAATCATAATCATACAATTACAATCATACATCACAATCATACAATCACAATCATACAATCGCAATCATACAATCACAATATCCCAAATACAATCTCCCAAATACAATCATACAATCACAATCATACATACACAATCATACAATCACAATCATACAATCGCAATCATACAATCGCAATCATACAATCGCAATCATACAATGACAGTATCCCAAATACAATCTCGCAAATACAATCATACAATCACAATCATACAATCACAATCATACAATCACAATCATACAGTCGCAATCATACAATTACAATATCCCAAATACAATCTCCCAAATACAATCATACAATCACAATCATACAATCATAATCATACAATCACAATCATACAATCACAATCATACAATCACAATCATACAATCACAATCACACAATCACAATCGTACATTCACAATCATACAATCACAATCATACAATCGCAATCATACAATTACAATATCCCAAATACAATCTCCCAAATACAATCATACAATCACAATCATACAATCACAATCATACAATCACAATCATACAATCACAATCGTACAATCGCATTCATACAATCGCAATCATGCAATCACAATCATACAATCGCAATCATACAATTACAATCTCCCAAATACAATCTCCCAAATACAATCTCCCAGATACCATCATACAATCACATTCATACAATCACAATCATACAATCATAATCATACAATTACAATCATACATCACAATCATACAATCACAATCATACAATCGCAATCATACAATCGCAATCATACAATTACAATCTCCCAAATAAATCTCCCAAATACAATCTCCCAAATACAATCTCCCAAATACAATCATACAATCACAATCATACAATCACAATCATACTATCACAATCATACAATCACAATCATACAATCACAATCATACAATCACAATCATACAACCACAATCATACAATCGCAATCATACATTCAAAATCATGCAATCACAATCATACAATCACAATCATGCAATCACAATCATACAATCAGAATCATACAATCACAATCATTCAATAGCAATCGTACAATCACAATCGTACAATCACAATCGCACAACCACAACCAGACAATCACACTCATACAATCACAATCATACAATCGCAATCATACAATTACAATCTCCCAAATACAATCTCCCAAATACAATCACCCAAATACAATCATACAATCACAATCATACAATCATAATCATACAATCACAATCATACAACCACAATCAAACAATCACAATCATACAATCACAATCATGCAATCACAATCATACACTCAAAATCATGCAATCACAATCATACAATCACAATCATGCAATCACAATCATACAATCATAGTCATACAATCACAATCCTACAATCACAATCGTACAATCACAATCGTACAATCACAATTGCACAACCACAATCAGTCAATCACAATCATACAATCACAATCATACAATCACTATCATACAATCACAATCATACAATCACAATCATACTTTCACAATCATACAATCACAATCATACAATCACAATCATACAATTACAATCATACGTCACACTCATACAATCACAATCATACAATCGCAATCATACAATTACAATCATACAATCATAATCATACAATTACAATCATACAATCACAATCATACAATCGCAATCATACAATCGCAATCATACAATTACAATCTCCCAAATAAATCTCCCAAATACAATCTCCCAAATACAATCTCCCAAATACAATCATACAATCACAATCATACAATCACAATCATACAATCACAATCATACAATCACAATCATACAATCACAATCATACTATCACAATCATACAATCACAATCATACAATCACAATTATACAATCATAATCATACAATTACAATCAGACATCACAATCATACAATCACAATCATACAATCGCAATCATACAATCACAATCATACAATCGCAATCATACAATCGCAATCATACAATCACAATCATACAATCACAATCATGCAATCACAATCATAAAATCACAAAAATACAAACTTAATCATACAATCACAATCATACAGTCACAATCATACAATCACAATCATACAATCATAATCATACAATCACAATCATACGATCGCAATCATACAATCACAATCATACCATCACAATCATACAATCACAATCATACAATCATAATCATACAATTACAATCATACATCACAATCATACAATCACAATCATACAATCGCAATCATACAATCACAATATCCCAAATACAATCTCCCAAATACAATCATACAATCACAATCATACATACACAATCATACAATCACAATCATACAATCGCAATCATACAATCGCAATCATACAATCGCAATCATACAATGACAGTATCCCAAATACAATCTCGCAAATACAATCATACAATCACAATCATACAATCACAATCATACAATCACAATCATACAGTCGCAATCATACAATTACAATATCCCAAATACAATCTCCCAAATACAATCATACAATCACAATCATACAATCATAATCATACAATCACAATCATACAATCACAATCATACAATCACAATCATACAATCACAATCACACAATCACAATCGTACATTCACAATCATACAATCACAATCATACAATCGCAATCATACAATTACAATATCCCAAATACAATCTCCCAAATACAATCATACAATCACAATCATACAATCACAATCATACAATCACAATCATACAATCACAATCGTACAATCGCATTCATACAATCGCAATCATGCAATCACAATCATACAATCGCAATCATACAATTACAATCTCCCAAAAACAATCTCCCAAATACAATCTCCCAGATACCATCATACAATCACATTCATACAATCACAATCATACAATCATAATCATACAATTACAATCATACATCACAATCATACAATCACAATCATACAATCGCAATCATACAATCGTAATCATACAATTACAATCTCCCAAATAAATCTCCCAAATACAATCTCCCAAATACAATCTCCCAAATACAATCATACAATCACAATCATACAATCACAATCATACTATCACAATCATACAATCACAATCATACAATCACAATCATACAATCACAATCATACAACCACAATCATACAATCGCAATCATACATTCAAAATCATGCAATCACAATCATACAATCACAATTATGCAATCACAATCATACAATCAGAATCATACAATCACAATCATTCAATAGCAATCGTACAATCACAATCGTACAATCACAATCGCACAACCACAACCAGACAATCACACTCATACAATCACAATCATACAATCGCAATCATACAATTACAATCTCCCAAATACAATCTCCCAAATACAATCACCCAAATACAATCATACAATCACAATCATACAATCATAATCATACAATCACAATCATACAATCACAATCAAACAATCACAATCATACAATCACAATCATGCAATCACAATCATACACTCAAAATCATGCAATCACAATCATACAATCACAATCATGCAATCACAATCATACAATCATAGTCATACAATCACAATCCTACAATCACAATCGTACAATCACAATCGTACAATCACAATTGCACAACCACAATCAGTCAATCACAATCATACAATCACAATCATACAATCACTATCATACAATCACAATCATACAATCACAATCATACTTTCACAATCATACAATCACAATCATACAATCACAATCATACAACTACAATCATACATCACACTCATACAATCACAATCATACAATCGCAATCATACAATTACAATCATACAATCATAATCATACAATCACAATCATACAATCACAATCATACAATCACAATCATACAATCACAATCACACAATCACAATCGTACATTCACAATCATACAATCACAATCATACAATCACAATCATACAATCACAATCATACAATCTCAATCATACAATCACAATCATACAATCATAATCATACAATTAAAATCATACATCCCAATCATACAATCACAATCATACAATCGCAATCATACAATTACAATATCCCAAATACAATCTCCCAAATACAATCATACAATCACAATCATACAATCACAATCATACAATCACAATCATACAATCACAATCGTACAATCGCATTCATACAATCGCAATCATACAATCACAATCATACAATCGCAATCATACAATTACAATCTCCCAAATACAATCTCCCAAATACAATCACCCAAATACAATCATACAATCACAATCATACAATCATAATCATACAATCACAATCATACAATCACAATCATACAATCACAATCATACTATCACAATCATACAATCACAATCATACAATCACAATCATACAATCATAATCATGCAATCACAATCATACGATCGCAATCATACAATCACAATCATACCATCACAATCATACAATCAGAATCATACAATCATAATCATACAATGACAATCATACATCACAATCATACAATCACAATCATACAATCGCAATCATACAATCACAATCATACAATCGTAATCATACAATTACAATCTCCCAAATACAATCTCCCAAATACAATCTCCCAGATACCATCATACAATCACATTCATACAATCACAATCATACAATCATAATCATACAATTACAATCATACATTACAATCATACAATCACAATCATACAATCGCAATCATACAATCACAATCATGCAATCACAATCATACAATCACAATCATACAATCGCATTCATACAACCGCAATCATACCATCACAATCATACAATCACAATCATACAATCACAATTATGCAATCACAATCATACAATCGCATTCATACAATCGCATTCATACAATCGCAATCATACAATCATAATCATACAATCACAATCGTACAATCACAATCATACAATCACAATCATACATTCAAAATCATGCAATCACAATCATACAATCATAATCATACAATTACAATCAAGGAATCACAATCATACAATCACAATCATACAATCACAATCAAGGAATCACAATCATACAATCACAATCATACAATCACAATCATACAATCACAATCATACAATCACAATCATACAATCACAATCATACAATCACAATCCTACAATCACAATCGTACAATGACAATCGTACAATCACAATCGCACAACCACAATCAGACAATCACAATCATACAATCACAATCATACAATCACAATCATACAATCACAATCATACAATCACAATCATACTTTCACAATCATACTATCACAATCATACAATCACAATCATACAATCACAGTCATACAATAACAATCATACAATAACAATCATATAATCACAATCATACTATCACAATCATACAATCACAATCATACAATCACAATCATACAATCACAATCAAGGAATCACAATCATACAATCACAATCATACAATCACAATCAAGGAATCACAATCATACAATCACAATCATACAATCGCAAGCATACAATCACAATCATACAATCTCAATCATACAATCACAATCATACAATCATAATCATACAATTAGAATCATACATCACAATCATACAATCACAATCATACAATCGCAATCATACAATTACAATATCCCAAATACAATCTCCCAAATACAATCATACAATGACAATCATACAATCGCAAGCATACAATCACAATCATACAATCACAATCATACAATCACAATCATACTTTCACAATCATACAATCACAATCATACAATCACAATCATACAATCACAGTCATACAATCACAATCATGCAATCACAATCATACAATCATAATCATACAATTACAATCATACATCACAAACATACAATCACAATCATACGATCGCAATCATACAATTACAATATCCCAAATACAATCTCCCAAATACAATCACCCAAATACAATCATACAATCACAATCATACAATCATAATCATACAATCACAATCATACAATCACAATCATACAATCACAATCATACAATCACAATCATACAATCACAATCATACAATCACAATCATACAATCACAATCATACAATCACAATCATACAATCGCATTCATACAATCGCAATCATACAATCACAATCATACAATCGCAATCATACAATTACAATCTCCCAAATACAATCTCCCAAATACAATCACCCAAATACAATCATACAATCACAATCATACAATCATAATCATACAATCACAATCATACAATCACAATCATACAATCACAATCATACAATCACAATCATACAATCACAATCATACAATCACAATCATACATTCAAAATCATGCAATCACAATCATACAATCACAATCATGCAATCACAATCATACAATCATAATCATGCAATCACAATCATACAATCACAATCGTACAATCACAATCGCACAACCACAATCATACAATCATAATCATACAATCACAATCATACTTTCACAATCATACAATCACAATCATACAATCATAATCATACAATCACAATCATACAATCACAATCATACAATCACAATCATACAATCGCAATCATACAATCGCAATCATACAATCACAATCATACAATCTCAATCATACAATCACAATCATACAACCACAATCAGGCAATCACAATCATACAATCACAATCATACAATCACAATTATGCAATCACAATCATACAATCGCATTCATACAATCGCAATCATACAATCACAATCATACAATCACAATCATACAATCACAATCATAAAATCACAAAAATACAAACTTAATCATACAATCACAATCATACAATCGCAATCATACAATCACAATCATACAATCACAATCATACAATCACAATCATACGATCGCAATCATACAATCACAAACATACCATCACAATTATACAATCACAATCATACAATCATAATCATACAATTACAATCATACATCACAATCATACAATCACAATCATACAATCGCAATCATACAATTACAATATCCCAAATACAATCTCCCAAATACAATCATACAATCACAATCATACATACACAATCATACAATCACAATCATACAATCACAATCATACAATCATAATCATGCAATTACAATCATACATCACAATCATACAATCACAATCATACGATCGCAATCATACAATTACAATATCCCAAATACAATCTCCCAAATACAATCACCCAAATACAATCATACAATCACAATCATACAATCATAATCATACAATCACAATCATACAATCACAATCATACAATCACAATCATACAATCACAATCATACAATCACAATCATACAATCACAATCATACAATCACAATCATACAATCACAATCATACTATCGCAATCATACTATCGCAATCATACTATCGCAATCATACAATCACAATCATACCATCACAATCATACAATCACAATCATACAATCACAATCATACAATCACAATCATACAATCACAATCATACTATCACAATCATACAATCACAATCATACAATCACAATCATACAATCACAATCATACAATCATAATCATACAATCACAATCATACAATCACAATCATACAGTCACAATCATACTATCACAATCATACAATCACAATCATACAATCACAATCATACAATCACAATCATACAATCACAATCATACAATCACAATCATACAATCGCAATCATACAATCACAATCATACAGTCGCAATCATACAATTACAATCTCCCAAATACAATCTCCCAAATACAATCTCCCAAATACAATCTCCCAAATACAATCATACAATCACAATCATACAATCACAATCATACAATCACAATCATACAATCACAATCATACTATCACAATCATACAATCACAATCATACAATCACAATCATACAATCACAATCATACAATCACAATCATACAATCACAATCATACAATCACAATCGTACAATCACAATCATACATTCAAAATCATGCAATCACAATCATACAATCACAATCATGCAATCGCAATCATACAATCACAATCATACAATCACAATCATGCAATCACAATCATACAATCACAGTCATACAATCACAATCATGCAATCACAATCATACTATCACAATCATACAATCACAATCATACAATCACAATCATACAATCACAATCATACAATCAAAATCATACAATCACAATCATACAATCACAATCAAAGAATCACAATCATACAATCACAATCATACAATCGCAAGCATACAATCACAATCATACAATCTCAATCATACAATCACAATCATACAATCATAATCATACAATTACAATCATACATCACACTCATACAATCACAATCATACAATCGCAATCATACAATTACAATATCCCAAATACAATCTCCCAAATACAATCATACAATCACAATCATACAATCACAATCATACAATCACAATCATACAATCACAATCATACAATCGCAATCATACAATTACAATATCCCAAATACAATCTCCCAAATACAATCATACAATCACAATCATACAATCACAATCATACAATCACAATCATACAATCACAATCATACAATCGCAATCATACAATTACAATATCCCAAATACAATCTCCCAAATACAATCATACAATCACAATCACACAATCACAATCATACAATCATAATCATACAATTACAATCATACAATCACAATCATACAATCACAATCATACAATCACAATCATACTATCACAATCAGACAATCACAATCATACAATCACAATCATACAATCACAATCATACAATCACAATCATACAATCACAATCATACAATCACAATCATACAATCACAATCATACATTCAAAATCATGCAATCACAATCATACAATCACAATCATACAATCACAATCATACAATCACAATCATACAATCACAATCATACAATCGCAATCATACAATCACAATCATACATTCAAAATCATGCAATCACACTCATACAATCACAATCATACAATCACAATCATACAATCATAATCATACAATCACAATCCTACAATCACAATCGTACAATCACAATCGTACAATCACAATCGTACAATCACAATCGCACAACCACAATCAGTCAATCACAATCATACAATCACAATCATACAATCACAATCATACAATCACAATCATACAATCACAATCATACAATCACAATCATACTTTCACAATCATACAATCACAATCATACAATCACAATCATACAATCACAATCAGACAATCACAATCATACCATCACAATCATACAATCACAATCATACAATCACAATCATACAATCACAATCATGCAATCACAATCATACACTCAAAATCATGCAATCACAATCATACAATCACAATCATGCAACCACAATCATACAATCATAATCATACAATCACAATCCTACAATCACAATCGTACAATCACAATCGTACAATCACAATCGCACAACCACAATCAGTCATCACAATCATACAATCACAATCATACAATCACAATCATACAATCACAATCATACAATCACAATCATACTTTCACAATCATACAATCACAATCATACAATCACAATCATACAATCACAGTCATACAATCACAATCATGCAATCACAATCATACAATCATAATCATACAATTACAATCATACATCACAAACATACAATCACAATCATACGATCGCAATCATACAATTACAATATCCCAAATACAATCTCCCAAATACAATCACCCAAATACAATCATACAATCACAATCATACAATCATAATCATACAATCACAATCATACAATCACAATCATACAATCGCATTCATACAATCGCAATCATACAATCACAATCATACAATCGCAATCATACAATTACAATCTCCCAAATACAATCTCCCAAATACAATCACCCAAATACAATCATACAATCACAATCATACAATCATAATCATACAATCACAATCATACAATCACAATCATACAATCACAATCATACAATCACAATCATACAATCACAATCATACAATCACAATCATACATTCAAAATCATGCAATCACAATCATACAATCACAATCATGCAATCACAATCATACAATCATAATCATGCAATCACAATCATACAATCACAATCGTACAATCACAATCGCACAACCACAATCATACAATCATAATCATACAATCACAATCATACTTTCACAATCATACAATCACAATCATACAATCACAATCATACAATCACAATCATACAATCACAATCATACAATCACAATCATACAATCACAATCATACAATCGCAATCATACAATTACAATATCCCAAATACAATCTCCCAAATACAATCATACAATCACAATCATACATACACAATCATACAATCACAATCATACAATCACAATCATACAATCATAATCATGCAATTACAATCATACATCACAATCATACAATCACAATCATACGATCGCAATCATACAATTACAATATCCCAAATACAATCTCCCAAATACAATCATCCAAATACAATCATACAATCACAATCATACAATCATAATCATACAATCACAATCATACAATCACAATCATACAATCACAATCATACAATCACAATCATACAATCACAATCATACAATCACAATCATACAATCACAATCATACAATCACAATCATACAATCACAATCATACTATCGCAATCATACAATCACAATCATACCATCACAATCATACAATCACAATCATACAATCACAATCATACAATCACAATCATACAATCGCAATCATACAATCGCAATCATACAATCGCAATCATACAATCACAATCATACAATCTCAATCATACAATCACAATCATACAATCACAATCATACAATCATAATCATACAATTACAATCATACATCACAATCATACAATCACAATCATACAATCGCAATCATACAATCACAATCATACAGTCGCAATCATACAATTACAATCTCCCAAATACAATCTCCCAAATACAATCTCCCAAATACAATCTCCCAAATACAATCATACAATCACAATCATACAATCACAATCATACAATCACAATCATACAATCACAATCATACTATCACAATCATACAATCACAATCATACAATCACAATCATACAATCACAATCATACAATCACAATCATACAATCACAATCATACAATCACAATCGTACAATCACAATCATACATTCAAAATCATGCAATCACAATCATACAATCACAAACATGCAATCGCAATCATACAATCACAATCATACAATCACAATCATACAATCACAATCATACAATCACAATCATACAATCACAATCAGACAATCACAATCATACAATCACAATCATACAATCACAATCATACAATCACAATCATACAATCACAATCATGCAATCACAATCATACACTCAAAATCATGCAATCACAATCATACAATCACAATCATGCAATCACAATCATACAATCATAGTCATACAATCACAATCCTACAATCACAATCGTACAATCACAATCGTACAATCACAATTGCACAACCACAATCAGTCAATCACAATCATACAATCACAATCATACAATCACTATCATACAATCACAATCATACAATCACAATCATACTTTCACAATCATACAATCACAATCATACAATCACAATCATACAATCACAGTCATACAATCACAATCATGCAATCACAATCATACTATCACAATCATACAATCACAATCATACAATCACAATCATACAATCACAATCATACAATCAAAATCATACAATCACAATCATACAATCACAATCATAAAATCACAAAAATACAAACTTAATCATACAATCACAATCATACAGTCACAATCATACAATCACAATCATACAATCACAATCATACAATCACAACCATACAATCACAATCATACAATCATAATCATACAATCACAATCATACAATCACAATCATACAATCACAATCATACAATCACAATCATACAATCACAATCATGCAATCACAATCATACACTCAAAATCATGCAATCACAATCATACATCACAATCATACAATCACAATCATACAATCACAATCATGCAATCACAATCATACACTCAAAATCATGCAATCACAATCATACATCACAATCATACAATCACAATCATACAATCGCAATCATACAATCACAATCATACAGTCGCAATCATACAATTACAATCTCCCAAATACAATCTCCCAAATACAATCTCCCAAATACAATCTCCCAAATACAATCATACAATCACAATCATACAATCACAATCATACAATCACAATCATACAATCACAATCATACTATCACAATCTTACAATCACAATCATACAATCACAATCATACAATCACAATCATACAATCACAATCATACAATCACAATCATACAATCACAATCATACAATCACAATCATACATTCAAAATCATGCAATCACAATCATACAATCACAATCATACAATCACAATCATACAATCACAATCATACAATCACAATCATACAATCGCAATCATACAATCACAATCATACATTCAAAATCATGCAATCACACTCATACAATCACAATCATACAATCACAATCATACAATCATAATCATACAATCACAATCCTACAATCACAATCGTACAATCACAATCGTACAATCACAATCGCACAACCACAATCAGTCAATCACAATCATACAATCACAATCATACAATCACAATCATACAATCACAATCATACAATCACAATCATACTTTCACAATCATACAATCACAATCATACAATCACAATCATACAATCACAATCAGACAATCACAATCATACAATTACAATCATACAATCACAATCATACAATCACAATCATACAATCACAATCATGCAATCACAATCATACACTCAAAATCATGCAATCACAATCATACAATCACAATCATGCAACCACAATCATACAATCATAATCATACAATCACAATCCTACAATCACAATCATACTTTCACAATCATACAATCACAATCATACAATCACAATCATACAATCACAGTCATACAATCACAATCATGCAATCACAATCATACAATCACAATCATACAATCGCATTCATACAATCGCAATCATACAATCACAATCATACAATCGCAATCATACAATTACAATCTCCCAAATACAATCTCCCAAATACAATCACCCAAATACAATCATACAATCACAATCATACAATCATAATCATACAATCACAATCATACAATCACAATCATACAATCACAATCATACAATCACAATCATACAATCGCAATCATACAATCGCAATCATACAATCACAATCATACAATCTCAATCATACAATCACAATCATACAACCACAATCAGACAATCACAATCATACAATCACAATCATACAATCACAATTATGCAATCACAATCATACAATCGCATTCATACAATCGCAATCATACAATTACAATCATACAATCACAATCATAAAATCACAAAAATACAAACTTAATCATACAATCACAATCATACAATCGCAATCATACAATCACAATCATACAATCATAATCATACAATCACAATCATACGATCGCAATCATACAATCACAATCATACCATCACAATCATACAATCACAATCATACAATCATAATCATACAATTACAATCATACATCACAATCATACAATCACAATCATACAATCGCAATCATACAATTACAATATCCCAAATACAATCTCCCAAATACAATCATACAATCACAATCATACATACAAAATCATACAATCACAATCATACAATCACAATCATACAATCATAATCATGCAATTACAATCATACATCACAATCATACAATCACAATCATACGATCGCAATCATACAATTACAATATCCCAAATACAATCTCCCAAATACAATCACCCAAATACAATCATACAATCACAATCATACAATCATAATCATACAATCACAATCATACAATCACAATCATACAATCACAATCATACAATCACAATCATACAATCACAATCATACAATCACAATCATACTATCGCAATCATACAATCACAATCATACCATCACAATCATACAATCACAATCATACAATCACAATCATACAATCACAATCATACAATCACAATCATACTATCACAATCATACAATCACAATCATACAATCATAATCATACAATCACAATCATACAATCACAATCATACAATCACAATCATACTATCACAATCATACAATCACAATCATACAATCACAATCATACAATCACAATCATACAATCACAATCATACAATCACAATCATACATTCAAAATCATGCAATCACAATCATACAATCACAATCATGCAATCACAATCATACAACCATAATCATGCAATCACAATCATACAATCACAATCGTACAATCACAATCGTACAATCACAATCGCACAATCATAATCATACAATCACAATCATACTTTCACAATCATACAATCACAATCATACAATCACAATCATACGATCACAATCATACAATCACAATCATACAATCACAATCATACAATCACAATCATACAATCACAATCATACAATCGCAATCATACAATCGCAATCATACAATCGCAATCATACAATCACAATCATACAATCTCAATCATACAATCACAATCATACAATCGCAATCATACAATCACAATCATACAGTCGCAATCATACAATTACAATCTCCCAAATACAATCTCCCAAATACAATCTCCCAAATACAATCTCCCAAATACAATCATACAATCACAATCATACAATCACAATCATACAATCACAATCATACAATCACAATCATACTATCACAATCATACAATCACAATCATACAATCACAATCATACAATCACAATCATACAATCACAATCATACAATCACAATCATACAATCACAATCATACAATCACAATCATACAATCACAATCAGACAATCACAATCATACAATCACAATCATACAATCACAATCATACAATCACAATCATACAATCACAATCATGCAATCACAATCATACACTCAAAATCATGCAATCACAATCATACAATCACAATCATGCAATCACAATCATACAATCATAGTCATACAATCACAATCCTACAATCACAATCGTACAATCACAATCGTACAATCACAATTGCACAACCACAATCAGTCAATCACAATCATACAATCACAATCATACAATCACTATCATACAATCACAATCATACAATCACAATCATACTTTCACAATCATACAATCACAATCATACAATCACAATCATACAATCACAGTCATACAATCACAATCATGCAATCACAATCATACTATCACAATCATACAATCACAATCATACAATCACAATCATACAATCACAATCATACAATCGCAATCATACAATTACAATATCCCAAATACAATCTCCCAAATACAATCATACAATCACAATCATACAATCACAATCATACAATCATAATCATACAATTACAATCAGACATCACAATCATACAATCACAATCATACAATCGCAATCATACAATCACAATCATACAATCGCAATCATACAATCACAATTATGCAATCACAATCATACAATCGCAATCATACAATTACAATATCCCAAATACAATCTCCCAAATACAATCATACAATCACAATCATACAATCATAATCATACAATCACAATCATACAATCACAATCATACAATCACAATCATAAAATCACAAAAATACAAACTTAATCATACAATCACAATCATACAGTCACAATCATACAATCACAATCATACAATCATAATCATACAACCACAATCATACGATCGCAATCATACAATCACAATCATACCATCACAATCATACAATCACAATCATACAATCATAATCATACAATTACAATCATACATCACAATCATACAATCGCAATCATACAGTCACAATATCCCAAATACAATCTCCCAAATACAATCATACAATCACAATCATACATACACAATCATACAATCACAATCATACAATCGCAATCATACAATCGCAATCATACAATCGCAATCATACAATTACAGTATCCCAAATACAATCTCGCAAATACAATCATACAATCACAATCATACAATCACAATCATACAATCACAATCATACAATCGCAATCATACAATTACAATATCCCAAATACAATCTCCCAAATACAATCATACAATCACAATCATACAATCATAATCATACAATCACAATCATACAATCACAATCATACAATCACAATCATACAATCACAATCACACAATCACAATCGTACATTCACAATCATACAATCACAATCATACAATCACAATCATACAATCACAATCATACAATCTCAATCATACAATCACAATCATACAATCATAATCATACAATTACAATCATACATCACAATCATACAATCACAATCATACAATCGCAATCATACAATTACAATATCCCAAATACAATCTCCCAAATACAATCATACAATCACAATCATACAATCACAATCATACAATCACAATCATACAATCACAATCATACAATCACAATCGTACAATCGCATTCATACAATCGCAATCATACAATCACAATCATACAATCGCAATCATACAATTACAATCTCCCAAATACAATCTCCCAAATACAATCACCCAAATACAATCATACAATCACAATCATACAATCATCATCATACAATCACAATCATACAATCACAATCATACAATCACAATCATACTATCACAATCATACAATCACAATCATACAATCACAATCATACTATCACAATCATACATTCAAAATCATGCAATCACAATCATACAATCACAATCATGCAATCACAATCATACAATCATAATCATGCAATCACAATCATATAATCACAATCGTACAATCACAATCGTACAATCACAATCGCACAACCACAATCAGACAATTACAATCATACAATCACAATCATACAATCACAATCATACAATCACAATCATACAATCACAATCATACAATCACAATCATACAATCACAATCATACAATCACAATCATACAATCACAAAAATACAATCATAATCATACAATCACAATCATACAATCACAATCATACAATCATAATCATGCAATCACAACCATACAATCAGAATCATACAATCATAATCATACAATTACAATCATACATCACAATCATACAATCACAATCATACAATCGCAATCATACAATCACAATCATACAATCGCAATCATACAATTACAATCTCCCAAATACAATCTCCCAAATACAATCTCCCAGATACCATCATACAATCACATTCATACAATCACAATCATACAATCATAATCATACAATTACAATCATACATCACAATCATACAATCACAATCATACAATCGCAATCATACAATCGCAATCATACAATTACAATCTCCCAAATAAATCTCCCAAATACAATCTCCCAAATACAATCTCCCAAATACAATCATACAATCACAATCATACAATCACAATCATACAATCACAATCATACAATCACAATCATACTATCACAATCATACAATCACAATCATACAATCACAATCATACAATCATAATCATACAATTACAATCATACATCACAATCATACAATCACAATCAGACATCACAATCATACAATCACAATCATACAATCGCAATCATACAATCACAATCATAAAATCGCAATCATACAATCACAATTATGCAATCACAATCATACAATCGCATTCATACAATCGCAATCATACAATCACAATCATACAATCACAATCATACAATCGCAATCATACAATTACAATATCCCAAATACAATCTCCCAAATACAATCATACAATCACAATCATACAATCACAATCATACAATCATAATCATACAATTACAATCAGACATCACAATCATACAATCACAATCATACAATCGCAATCATACAATCACAATCATACAGTCGCAATCATACAATCACAATTATGCAATCACAATCATACAATCGCATTCATACAATCGCAATCATACAATCACAATCATACAATCACAATCATACAATCACAATCATAAAATCACAAAAATACAAACTTAATCATACAATCACAATCATACAGTCACAATCATACAATCACAATCATACAATCATAATCATACAATCACAATCATACGATCGCAATCATACAATCACAATCATACCATCACAATCATACAATCACAATCATACAATCATAATCATACAATTACAATCATACATCACAATCATACAATCACAATCATACAATCGCAATCATACAATCACAATATCCCAAATACAATCTCCCAAATACAATCATACAATCACAATCATACATACACAATCATACAATCACAATCATACAATCGCAATCATACAATCGCAATCATACAATCGCAATCATACAATTACAGTATCCCAAATACAATCTCGCAAATACAATCATACAATCACAATCATACAATCACAATCATACAATCACAATCATACAATCGCAATCATACAATTACAATATCCCAAATACAATCTCCCAAATACAATCATACAATCACAATCATACAATCATAATCATACAATCACAATCATACAATCACAATCATACAATCACAATCATACAATCACAATCACACAATCACAATCGTACATTCACAATCATACAATCACAATCATACAATCACAATCATACAATCACAATCATACAATCACAATCGTACAATCGCATTCATACAATCGCAATCATACAATCACAATCATACAATCGCAATCATACAATTACAATCTCCCAAATACAATCTCCCAAATACAATCTCCCAAATACAATCTCCCAGATACCATCATACAATCACATTCATACAATCACAATCATACAATCATAATCATACAATTACAATCATACATCACAATCATACAATCACAATCATACAATCGCAATCATACAATCGCAATCATACAATTACAATCTCCCAAATAAATCTCCCAAATACAATCTCCCAAATACAATCTCCCAAATACAATCATACAATCACAATCATACAATCACAATCATACAATCACAATCATACAATCACAATCATACTATCACAATCATACAATCACAATCATACAATCACAATCATACAATCACAATCATACAACCACAATCATACAATCGCAATCATACATTCAAAATCATGCAATCACAATCATACAATCACAATCATGCAATCACAATCATACAATCAGAATCATACAATCACAATCATTCAATAGCAATCGTACAATCACAATCGTACAATCACAATCGCACAACCACAACCAGACAATCACACTCATACAATCACAATCATACAATCGCAATCATACAATTACAATCTCCCAAATACAATCTCCCAAATACAATCACCCAAATACAATCATACAATCACAATCATACAATCATAATCATACAATCACAATCATACAATCACAATCAAACAATCACAATCATACAATCACAATCATGCAATCACAATCATACACTCAAAATCATGCAATCACAATCATACAATCACAATCATGCAATCACAATCATACAATCATAGTCATACAATCACAATCCTACAATCACAATCGTACAATCACAATCGTACAATCACAATTGCACAACCACAATCAGTCAATCACAATCATACAATCACAATCATACAATCACTATCATACAATCACAATCATACAATCACAATCATACTTTCACAATCATACAATCACAATCATACAATCACAATCATACAATTACAATCATACATCACACTCATACAATCACAATCATACAATCGCAATCATACAATTACAATCATACAATCATAATCATACAATTACAATCATACAATCACAATCATACAATCGCAATCATACAATCGCAATCATACAATTACAATCTCCCAAATAAATCTCCCAAATACAATCTCCCAAATACAATCATACAATCACAATCATACAATCACAATCATACAATCACAATCATACAATCACAATCATACAATCACAATCATACTATCACAATCATACAATCACAATCATACAATCACAATTATACAATCATAATCATACAATTACAATCAGACATCACAATCATACAATCACAATCATACAATCGCAATCATACAATCACAATCATACAATCGCAATCATACAATCGCAATCATACAATCACAATCATACAATCACAATCATGCAATCACAATCATAAAATCACAAAAATACAAACTTAATCATACAATCACAATCATACAGTCACAATCATACAATCACAATCATACAATCATAATCATACAATCACAATCATACGATCGCAATCATACAATCACAATCATACCATCACAATCATACAATCACAATCATACAATCATAATCATACAATTACAATCATACATCACAATCATACAATCACAATCATACAATCGCAATCATACAATCACAATATCCCAAATACAATCTCCCAAATACAATCATACAATCACAATCATACATACACAATCATACAATCACAATCATACAATCGCAATCATACAATCGCATTCATACAATCGCAATCATACAATCACAATCATACAATCGCAATCATACAATTACAATCTCCCAAATACAATCTCCCAAATACAATCACCCAAATACAATCATACAATCACAATCATACAATCATAATCATACAATCACAATCATACAATCACAATCATACAATCACAATCATACTATCACAATCATACAATCACAATCATACAATCACAATCATACTATCACAATCATACATTCAAAATCATGCAATCACAATCATACAATCACAATCATGCAATCACAATCATACAATCATAATCATCCAATCACAATCATATAATCACAATCGTACAATCACAATCGTACAATCACAATCGCACAACCACAATCAGACAATTACAATCATACAATCACAATCATACAATCACAATCATACAATCACAATCATACAATCACAATCATACAATCACAATCATACAATCACAATCATACAATCACAATCATACAATCACAATCATACAATCACAATCATACAATCACAATCATACAATCACAATCATACAATCACAAAAATACAATCATAATCATACAATCACAATCATACAATCACAATCATACAATCATAATCATGCAATCACAATCATACGATCGCAATCATACAATCACAATCATACCATCACAATCATACAATCAGAATCATACAATCATAATCATACAATTACAATCATACATCACAATCATACAATCACAATCATACAATCGCAATCATACAATCACAATCATACAATCGTAATCATACAATTACAATCTCCCAAATACAATCTCCCAAATACAATCTCCCAGATACCATCATACAATCACATTCATACAATCACAATCATACAATCATAATCATACAATTACAATCATACATTACAATCATACAATCACAATCATACAATCGCAATCATACAATCACAATCATGCAATCACAATCATACAATCACAATCATACAATCGCATTCATACAACCGCAATCATACCATCACAATCATACAATCACAATCATACAATCACAATTATGCAATCACAATCATACAATCGCATTCATACAATCGCATTCATACAATCGCAATCATACAATCATAATCATACAATCACAATCGTACAATCACAATCATACAATCACAATCATACATTCAAAATCATGCAATCACAATCATACAATCATAATCATACAATTACAATCAAGGAATCACAATCATACAATCACAATCATACAATCACAATCAAGGAATCACAATCATACAATCACAATCATACAATCACAATCATACAATCACAATCATACAATCACAATCATACAATCACAATCATACAATCACAATCATACAATCACAATCATACAATCACAATCATACAATCACAATCATACAATCACAAAAATACAATCATAATCATACAATCACAATCATACAATCACAATCATACAATCATAATCATGCAATCACAATCATACGATCGCAATCATACAATCACAATCATACTATCACAATCATACAATCACAATCATACAATCACAGTCATACAATCATAATCATACAATTACAATCATACATCACAATCATACAATCGCAATCATACAATTACAATATCCCAAATACAATCTCCCAAATACAATCACCCAAATACAATCATACAATCACAATCATACAATCATAATCACACAATCACAATCATACAATCACAATCATACAATTGCAATCATACTACCACAATCATACAATCACAATCATACAATCACAATCATACAATCGCAATCATACAATCACAATCATACAATCACAATCATACAATCCCAATCATACAATCACAATCATACAATCGCATTCATACAATCGCAATCATACAATCACAATCATACAATCGCAATCATACAATTACAATCATACAATCACAATCATACAATCGCAATCATACAATCGCAATCATAAAATCACAATCATACAATCTCAATCATACAATCACAATCATACAACCACAATCAGACAATCACAATCATACAATCACAATCATACAATCACAATCATACAATCACAATTATGCAATCACAATCATACAATCGCATTCATACAATCGCATTCATACAATCGCAATCATACAATCATAATCATACAATCACAATCGTACAATCACAATCATACAATCACAATCATACATTCAAAATCATGCAATCACAATCATACAATCACAATCATGCAATCACAATCATACAATCAGAATCATACAATCACAATCATACAATCGCAATCATACAATCACAATCATACAATCGCAATCATACAATTACAATCTCCCAAATACAATCTCCCAAATACAATCTCCCAGATACAATCATACAATCACAATCATACAATCACAATCATACAATCATAATCATACAATTACAATCATACATCACAATCATACAATCACAATCATACAATCGCAATCATACAATTACAATATCCCAAATACAATCTCCCAAATACAATCATACAATCACAATCATACAATCACAATCATACAATCACAATCATACAATCACAATCATGCAATCACAATCATACAATCACAATCATACAATCGCATTCATACAACCGCAATGATACAATCACAATCATACAATCGCAATCATACAATTACAATCTCCCAAATACAATCTCCCAAATACAATCACCCAAATACAATCATACAATCACAATCATACAATCATAATCATACAATCACAATCATACAATCACAATCATACAATCACAATCATGCAATCACAATCATACAATCACAATCATACAATCACAATCATACAATCACAATCATACAATCACAATCATACAATCACATTCATACAATCACAATCATACAATCGCAATCATACAATCGCAATCATACAATCGCAATCATACAATCACAATCATACAATCTCAATCATACAATCACAATCATACAACCACAATCAGACAATCACAATCATACAATCACAATCATACAATCACAATCATACAATCACAATTATGCAATCACAATCATACAATCGCATTCATACAATCGCATTCATACAATCGCAATCATACAATCATAATCATACAATCACAATCGTACAATCACAATCATACAATCACAATCATACATTCAAAATCATGCAATCACAATCATACAATCACAATCATGCAATCACAATCATACAATCAGAATCATACAATCACAATCATACAATCGCAATCATACAATTACAATCTCCCAAATACAATCTCCCAAATACAATCTCCCAAATACAATCTCCCAACTACAATCTCCCAAATACAATCATACAATCACAATCATAAAATCACAATCATACAATCATAATCACACAATTACAATCATACATCACAATCCTACAATCACAATCATACAATCGCAATCATACAATCACAATCATACAATCGCAATCATACAATTACAATCTCCCAAATACAATCTCCCAAATACAATCTCCCACATACAATCATACAATCACAATCATACAATCACAATCATACAATCACAATCATACAATCACAATCATGCAATCATAATCATACAATCACAATCATACAATCACAATCATACAACCACAATCATACAATCGCAATCATACATTCAAAATCATGCAATCACAATCATACAATCACAATCATGCAATCACAATCATACAATCAGAATCATAAAATCACAATCATTCAATAACAATCGTACAATCACAATCGTACGATCACAATCGCACAACCACAATCAGACAATCACACTCATACAATCACAATCATACAACCACAATCATACAATCACAATCATTCTATCACAATCATACAATCACAATCATACTATCACAATCGTACAATCACAATCGTGCAATCACAATCGCACAACCACAATCAGACAATCACAATCATACAATCACAATCATACAATCACAATCATACAATCACAATCATACTTTCACAATCATACTATAACAATCATACAATCACAATCATACAATCACAGTCATACAATAACAATCATATAATCACAATCATACTATCACAATCATACAATCACAATCATACAATCACAATCATATAATCACAATCATACAATCACAATCATACAATCACAATCATACAATCACAATCAAAGAATCACAATCATACAATCACAATCATACAATCGCAAGCATACAATCACAATCGTACAATCTCAATCATACAATCACAATCATACAATCACAATAATACAATCATAATCATACAATTACAATCATACATCACAATCATACAATCACAATCATACAATCACAATCATACGTTCACAATCATACTATCACAATCATACAATCACAATCATACAATCACAATCATACAATCGCAATCATACAATTACAATATCCCAAATACAATCATACAATCACAATGATACAATGACAATCATACAATCACAATCATACAATCACAATCATACTTTCACAATCATAAAATCACAATCATACAATCACAATCATACAATCACAGTCATACAATCACAGTCATACAATCACAATCATACTATCACAATCATACAATCACAGCCATACAATCACAATCATACAATCACAATCATACTATCACAATCATACAATCACAATCATACTATCACAATCGTACAATCACAATCGTGCAATCACAATCGCACAACCACAATCAGACAATCACAATCATACAATCACAATCATACAATCACAATCATACAATCACAATCATACAATCACAATCATACTTTCACAATCATACTATCACAATCATACAATCACAATCATACAATAACAGTCATACAATAACAATCATATAATCACAATCATACTATCACAATCATACAATCACAATCATACAATCACAATCATATAATCACAATCATACAATCACAATCATACAATCACAATCATACAATCACAATCATACAATCGCAAGCATACAATCACAATCGTACAATCTCAATCATTCAATCACAATCATACAATCACAATAATACAATCATAATCATACAATTACAATCATACATCACAATCGTACAATCACAATCATACAATCACAATCATACGTTCACAATCATACTATCACAATCATACAATCACAATCATACAATCACAATCATACAATCGCAATCATACAATTACAATATCCCAAATACAATCATACAATCACAATCATACAATCACAATCATACAATCACAATCATACAATCACAATCATACTTTCACAATCATAAAACCACAATCATACAATCACAATCATACAATCACAGTCATAAAATCACAGTCATACAATCACAATCATACTATCACAATCATACAATCACAATCATACAATCACAATCGTACATTCACAATCATACAATCACAATCATACAATCACATTCATACAATCGCAAGCATACAATCACAATCATACAACCTCAATCATACAATCACAATCATACAATCATAATCATACAATGACAATCATACATCACAATCATACAATCACAATCATACAATCGCAATCATACAATTACAATATCCCAAATACAATCTCCCAAATACAATCATACAATCACAATCATACAATCACAATCATACAATCACAATCATACAATCACAATCATACAATCGCATTCATACAATCGCAATCATACAATCACAATCATACAATCGCAATCATACAATTACAATCTCCCAAATACAATCTCCCAAATACAATCACCCAAATACAATCATACAATCACAATCATACAATCATAATCATACTATCACAATCATACAATCACAATCATACAATCACAATCATACAATCACAATCATACATTCAAAATCATGCAATCACAATCATACAATCACAATCATGCAATCACAATCATACAATCATAATCATGCAATCACAATCATACAATCACAATCGTACAATCACAATCGTACAATCACAATCGCACAACCACAATCAGACAATTACAATCATACAATCACAATCATACAATCACAATCATACAATCACAATCATACAATCACAATCATACAATCACAATCATACAATCACAAAAATACAATCATAATCATACAATCACAATCATACAATCGCAATCATACAATCACAATCATACAATCATAATCATGCAATCACAATCATACGATCGCAATCATACAATCACAATCATACCATCACAATCATACAATCAGAATCATACAATCATAATCATACAATTACAATCATACATCACAATCATACAATCACAATCATACAATCGCAATCATACAATCACAATCATACAATCGCAATCATACAATTACAATCTCCCAAATACAATCTCCCAAATACAATCTCCCAGATACAATCATACAATCACATTCATACAATCACAATCATACAATCATAATCATACAATTACAATCATACATCACAATCATACAATCACAATCATACAATCGCAATCATACAATCGCAATCATACAATTACAATCTCCCAAATAAATCTCCCAAATACAATCTCCCAAATACAATCTCCCAAATACATTCATACAATCACAATCATACAATCACAATCATACAATCACAATCATACAATCACAATCGTACTATCACAATCATACAATCTCAATCATACAATCACAATCATACAATCAGAATCATACAACCACAATCATACAATCACAATCATACAACCACAATCAGACAATCACAATCATACAATCACAATCATACAATCACAATCACACAATCGCAAGCATACAATCACAATCATACAATCTCAATCATACAATCACAATCATACAATCATAATCATACAATCACAATCATACTATCACAATCATACAATCACAATCATACAATCACAATCACACAATCGCAAGCATACAATCACAATCATACAATCTCAATCATACAATCACAATCATACAATCATAATCATACAATTACAATCATACATCACAAACATACAATCACAATCATACGATCGCAATCATACAATTACAATATCCCAAATACAATCTCCCAAATACAATCACCCAAATACAATCATACAATCACAATCATACAATCATAATCATACAATCACAATCATACAATCACAATCATACAATCACAATCATACAATCACAATCATACAATCACAATCATACAATCACAATCATACAATCACAATCATACAATCGCATTCATACAATCGCAATCATACAATCACAATCATACAATCGCAATCATACAATTACAATCTCCCAAATACAATCTCCCAAATACAATCACCCAAATACAATCATACAACCACAATCAGACAATCACAATCATACAATCACAATCATACAATCACAATCACACAATCACAATCATACAATCACAATTATGCAATCACAATCATACAATCGCATTCATACAATCGCATTCATACAATCGCAATCATACAATCATAATCATACAATCACAATCGTACAATCACAATCATACAATCACAATCATACATTCAAAATCATGCAATCACAATCATACAATCACAATCATGCAATCACAATCATACAATCAGAATCATACAATCACAATCATACAATCGCAATCATACAATTACAATCTCCCAAATACAATCTCCCAAATACAATCTCCCAACTACAATCTCCCAAATACAATCATACAATCACAATCATAAAATCACAATCATACAATCATAATCACACAATTACAATCATACATCACAATCCTACAATCACAATCATACAATCGCAATCATACAATCACAATCATACAATCGCAATCATACAATTACAATCTCCCAAATACAATCTCCCAAATACAATCTCCCACATACAATCATACAATCACAATCATACAATCACAATCATACAATCACAATCATACAATCACAATCATGCAATCATAATCATACAATCACAATCATACAATCACAATCATACAACCACAATCATACAATCGCAATCATACATTCAAAATCATGCAATCACAATCATACAATCACAATCATGCAATCACAATCATACAATCAGAATCATAAAATCACAATCATTCAATAACAATCGTACAATCACAATCGTACGATCACAATCGCACAACCACAATCAGACAATCACACTCATACAATCACAATCATACAACCACAATCATACAATCACAATCATTCTATCACAATCATACAATCACAATCATACTATCACAATCGTACAATCACAATCGTGCAATCACAATCGCACAACCACAATCAGACAATCACAATCATACAATCACAATCATACAATCACAATCATACAATCACAATCATACTTTCACAATCATACTATAACAATCATACAATCACAATCATACAATCACAGTCATACAATAACAATCATATAATCACAATCATACTATCACAATCATACAATCACAATCATACAATCACAATCATATAATCACAATCATACAATCACAATCATACAATCACAATCATACAATCACAATCAAAGAATCACAATCATACAATCACAATCATACAATCGCAAGCATACAATCACAATCGTACAATCTCAATCATACAATCACAATCATACAATCACAATAATACAATCATAATCATACAATTACAATCATACATCACAATCATACAATCACAATCATACAATCACAATCATACGTTCACAATCATACTATCACAATCATACAATCACAATCATACAATCACAATCATACAATCGCAATCATACAATTACAATATCCCAAATACAATCATACAATCACAATCATACAATGACAATCATACAATCACAATCATACAATCACAATCATACTTTCACAATCATAAAATCACAATCATACAATCACAATCATACAATCACAGTCATACAATCACAGTCATACAATCACAATCATACTATCACAATCATACAATCACAGCCATACAATCACAATCATACAATCACAATCATACTATCACAATCATACAATCACAATCATACTATCACAATCGTACAATCACAATCGTGCAATCACAATCGCACAACCACAATCAGACAATCACAATCATACAATCACAATCATACAATCACAATCATACAATCACAATCATACAATCACAATCATACTTTCACAATCATACTATCACAATCATACAATCACAATCATACAATAACAGTCATACAATAACAATCATATAATCACAATCATACTATCACAATCATACAATCACAATCATACAATCACAATCATATAATCACAATCATACAATCACAATCATACAATCACAATCATACAATCACAATCATACAATCGCAAGCATACAATCACAATCGTACAATCTCAATCATTCAATCACAATCATACAATCACAATAATACAATCATAATCATACAATTACAATCATACATCACAATCATACAATCACAATCATACAATCGCAATCATACAATTACAATATCCCAAATACAATCTCCCAAATACAATCATACAATCACAATCATACAATCACAATCATACAATCACAATCATACAATCACAATCATACAATCGCATTCATACAATCGCAATCATACAATCACAATCATACAATCGCAATCATACAATTACAATCTCCCAAATACAATCTCCCAAATACAATCACCCAAATACAATCATACAATCACAATCATACAATCATAATCATACTATCACAATCATACAATCACAATCATACAATCACAATCATACAATCACAATCATACATTCAAAATCATGCAATCACAATCATACAATCACAATCATGCAATCACAATCATACAATCATAATCATGCAATCACAATCATACAATCACAATCGTACAATCACAATCGTACAATCACAATCGCACAACCACAATCAGACAATTACAATCATACAATCACAATCATACAATCACAATCATACAATCACAATCATACAATCACAATCATACAATCACAATCATACAATCACAAAAATACAATCATAATCATACAATCACAATCATACAATCGCAATCATACAATCACAATCATACAATCATAATCATGCAATCACAATCATACGATCGCAATCATACAATCACAATCATACCATCACAATCATACAATCAGAATCATACAATCATAATCATACAATTACAATCATACATCACAATCATACAATCACAATCATACAATCGCAATCATACAATCACAATCATACAATCGCAATCATACAATTACAATCTCCCAAATACAATCTCCCAAATACAATCTCCCAGATACAATCATACAATCACATTCATACAATCACAATCATACAATCATAATCATACAATTACAATCATACATCACAATCATACAATCACAATCATACAATCGCAATCATACAATCGCAATCATACAATTACAATCTCCCAAATAAATCTCCCAAATACAATCTCCCAAATACAATCTCCCAAATACATTCATACAATCACAATCATACAATCACAATCATACAATCACAATCATACAATCACAATCGTACTATCACAATCATACAATCTCAATCATACAATCACAATCATACAATCAGAATCATACAACCACAATCATACAATCACAATCATACAACCACAATCAGACAATCACAATCATACAATCACAATCATACAATCACAATCACACAATCGCAAGCATACAATCACAATCATACAATCTCAATCATACAATCACAATCATACAATCATAATCATACAATCACAATCATACTATCACAATCATACAATCACAATCATACAATCACAATCACACAATCGCAAGCATACAATCACAATCATACAATCTCAATCATACAATCACAATCATACAATCATAATCATACAATTACAATCATACATCACAAACATACAATCACAATCATACGATCGCAATCATACAATTACAATATCCCAAATACAATCTCCCAAATACAATCACCCAAATACAATCATACAATCACAATCATACAATCATAATCATACAATCACAATCATACTATCACAATCATACATTCAAAATCATGCAATCACAATCATACAATCACAATCATGCAATCACAATCATACAATCATAATCATGCAATCACAATCATATAATCAGAATCATACAATCATAATCATACAATTACAATCATACATCACAATCATACAATCACAATCATACAATCGCAATCATACAATCACAATCATACAATCGCAATCATACAATTACAATCTCCCAAATACAATCTCCCAAATACAATCTCCCAGATACCATCATACAATCACATTCATACAATCACAATCATACAATCATAATCATACAATTACAATCATACATCACAATCATACAATCACAATCATACAATCGCAATCATACAATCGCAATCATACAATTACAATCTCCCAAATAAATCTCCCAAATACAATCTCCCAAATACAATCTCCCAAATACAATCATACAATCACAATCATACAATCACAATCATACAATCACAATCATACAATCACAATCATACTATCACAATCATACAATCACAATCATACAATCACAATCATACAATCATAATCATACAATTACAATCATACATCACAATCATACAATCACAATCAGACATCACAATCATACAATCACAATCATACAATCGCAATCATACAATCACAATCATAAAATCGCAATCATACAATCACAATTATGCAATCACAATCATACAATCGCATTCATACAATCGCAATCATACAATCACAATCATACAATCACAATCATACAATCGCAATCATACAATTACAATATCCCAAATACAATCTCCCAAATACAATCATACAATCACAATCATACAATCACAATCATACAATCATAATCATACAATTACAATCAGACATCACAATCATACAATCACAATCATACAATCGCAATCATACAATCACAATCATACAGTCGCAATCATACAATCACAATTATGCAATCACAATCATACAATCGCATTCATACAATCGCAATCATACAATCACAATCATACAATCACAATCATACAATCACAATCATAAAATCACAAAAATACAAACTTAATCATACAATCACAATCATACAGTCACAATCATACAATCACAATCATACAATCATAATCATACAATCACAATCATACGATCGCAATCATACAATCACAATCATACCATCACAATCATACAATCACAATCATACAATCATAATCATACAATTACAATCATACATCACAATCATACAATCACAATCATACAATCGCAATCATACAATCACAATATCCCAAATACAATCTCCCAAATACAATCATACAATCACAATCATACATACACAATCATACAATCACAATCATACAATCGCAATCATACAATCGCAATCATACAATCGCAATCATACAATTACAGTATCCCAAATACAATCTCGCAAATACAATCATACAATCACAATCATACAATCACAATCATACAATCACAATCATACAATCGCAATCATACAATTACAATATCCCAAATACAATCTCCCAAATACAATCATACAATCACAATCATACAATCATAATCATACAATCACAATCATACAATCACAATCATACAATCACAATCATACAATCACAATCACACAATCACAATCGTACATTCACAATCATACAATCACAATCATACAATCACAATCATACAATCACAATCATACAATCACAATCGTACAATCGCATTCATACAATCGCAATCATACAATCACAATCATACAATCGCAATCATACAATTACAATCTCCCAAATACAATCTCCCAAATACAATCTCCCAAATACAATCTCCCAGATACCATCATACAATCACATTCATACAATCACAATCATACAATCATAATCATACAATTACAATCATACATCACAATCATACAATCACAATCATACAATCGCAATCATACAATCGCAATCATACAATTACAATCTCCCAAATAAATCTCCCAAATACAATCTCCCAAATACAATCTCCCAAATACAATCATACAATCACAATCATACAATCACAATCATACAATCACAATCATACAATCACAATCATACTATCACAATCATACAATCACAATCATACAATCACAATCATACAATCACAATCATACAACCACAATCATACAATCGCAATCATACATTCAAAATCATGCAATCACAATCATACAATCACAATCATGCAATCACAATCATACAATCAGAATCATACAATCACAATCATTCAATAGCAATCGTACAATCACAATCGTACAATCACAATCGCACAACCACAACCAGACAATCACACTCATACAATCACAATCATACAATCGCAATCATACAATTACAATCTCCCAAATACAATCTCCCAAATACAATCACCCAAATACAATCATACAATCACAATCATACAATCATAATCATACAATCACAATCATACAATCACAATCAAACAATCACAATCATACAATCACAATCATGCAATCACAATCATACACTCAAAATCATGCAATCACAATCATACAATCACAATCATGCAATCACAATCATACAATCATAGTCATACAATCACAATCCTACAATCACAATCGTACAATCACAATCGTACAATCACAATTGCACAACCACAATCAGTCAATCACAATCATACAATCACAATCATACAATCACTATCATACAATCACAATCATACAATCACAATCATACTTTCACAATCATACAATCACAATCATACAATCACAATCATACAATTACAATCATACATCACACTCATACAATCACAATCATACAATCGCAATCATACAATTACAATCATACAATCATAATCATACAATTACAATCATACAATCACAATCATACAATCGCAATCATACAATCGCAATCATACAATTACAATCTCCCAAATAAATCTCCCAAATACAATCTCCCAAATACAATCATACAATCACAATCATACAATCACAATCATACAATCACAATCATACAATCACAATCATACAATCACAATCATACTATCACAATCATACAATCACAATCATACAATCACAATTATACAATCATAATCATACAATTACAATCAGACATCACAATCATACAATCACAATCATACAATCGCAATCATACAATCACAATCATACAATCGCAATCATACAATCGCAATCATACAATCACAATCATACAATCACAATCATGCAATCACAATCATAAAATCACAAAAATACAAACTTAATCATACAATCACAATCATACAGTCACAATCATACAATCACAATCATACAATCATAATCATACAATCACAATCATACGATCGCAATCATACAATCACAATCATACCATCACAATCATACAATCACAATCATACAATCATAATCATACAATTACAATCATACATCACAATCATACAATCACAATCATACAATCGCAATCATACAATCACAATATCCCAAATACAATCTCCCAAATACAATCATACAATCACAATCATACATACACAATCATACAATCACAATCATACAATCGCAATCATACAATCGCATTCATACAATCGCAATCATACAATCACAATCATACAATCACAATCATACAATTACAATCTCCCAAATACAATCTCCCAAATACAATCACCCAAATACAATCATACAATCACAATCATACAATCATAATCATACAATCACAATCATACAATCACAATCATACAATCACAATCATACTATCACAATCATACAATCACAATCATACAATCACAATCATACTATCACAATCATACATTCAAAATCATGCAATCACAATCATACAATCACAATCATGCAATCACAATCATACAATCATAATCATCCAATCACAATCATATAATCACAATCGTACAATCACAATCGTACAATCACAATCGCACAACCACAATCAGACAATTACAATCATACAATCACAATCATACAATCACAATCATACAATCACAATCATACAATCACAATCATACAATCACAATCATACAATCACAATCATACAATCACAATCATACAATCACAATCATACAATCACAATCATACAATCACAATCATACAATCACAATCATACAATCACAAAAATACAATCATAATCATACAATCACAATCATACAATCACAATCATACAATCATAATCATGCAATCACAATCATACGATCGCAATCATACAATCACAATCATACCATCACAATCATACAATCAGAATCATACAATCATAATCATACAATTACAATCATACATCACAATCATACAATCACAATCATACAATCGCAATCATACAATCACAATCATACAATCGTAATCATACAATTACAATCTCCCAAATACAATCTCCCAAATACAATCTCCCAGATACCATCATACAATCACATTCATACAATCACAATCATACAATCATAATCATACAATTACAATCATACATTACAATCATACAATCACAATCATACAATCGCAATCATACAATCACAATCATGCAATCACAATCATACAATCACAATCATACAATCGCATTCATACAACCGCAATCATACCATCACAATCATACAATCACAATCATACAATCACAATTATGCAATCACAATCATACAATCGCATTCATACAATCGCATTCATACAATCGCAATCATACAATCATAATCATACAATCACAATCGTACAATCACAATCATACAATCACAATCATACATTCAAAATCATGCAATCACAATCATACAATCATAATCATACAATTACAATCAAGGAATCACAATCATACAATCACAATCATACAATCACAATCAAGGAATCACAATCATACAATCACAATCATACAATCACAATCATACAATCACAATCATACAATCACAATCATACAATCACAATCATACAATCACAATCATACAATCACAATCATACAATCACAATCATACAATCACAATCATACAATCACAAAAATACAATCATAATCATACAATCACAATCATACAATCACAATCATACAATCATAATCATGCAATCACAATCATACGATCGCAATCATACAATCACAATCATACTATCACAATCATACAATCACAATCATACAATCACAGTCATACAATCATAATCATACAATTACAATCATACATCACAATCATACAATCGCAATCATACAATTACAATATCCCAAATACAATCTCCCAAATACAATCACCCAAATACAATCATACAATCACAATCATACAATCATAATCACACAATCACAATCATACAATCACAATCATACAATTGCAATCATACTACCACAATCATACAATCACAATCATACAATCACAATCATACAATCGCAATCATACAATCACAATCATACAATCACAATCATACAATCCCAATCATACAATCACAATCATACAATCGCATTCATACAATCGCAATCATACAATCACAATCATACAATCGCAATCATACAATTACAATCATACAATCACAATCATACAATCGCAATCATACAATCGCAATCATAAAATCACAATCATACAATCTCAATCATACAATCACAATCATACAACCACAATCAGACAATCACAATCATACAATCACAATCATACAATCACAATCATACAATCACAATTATGCAATCACAATCATACAATCGCATTCATACAATCGCATTCATACAATCGCAATCATACAATCATAATCATACAATCACAATCGTACAATCACAATCATACAATCACAATCATACATTCAAAATCATGCAATCACAATCATACAATCACAATCATGCAATCACAATCATACAATCAGAATCATACAATCACAATCATACAATCGCAATCATACAATCACAATCATACAATCGCAATCATACAATTACAATCTCCCAAATACAATCTCCAAAATACAATCTCCCAGATACAATCATACAATCACAATCATACAATCACAATCATACAATCATAATCATACAATTACAATCATACATCACAATCATACAATCACAATCATACAATCGCAATCATACAATTACAATATCCCAAATACAATCTCCCAAATACAATCATACAATCACAATCATACAATCACAATCATACAATCACAATCATACAATCACAATCATGCAATCACAATCATACAATCACAATCATACAATCGCATTCATACAACCGCAATGATACAATCACAATCATACAATCGCAATCATACAATTACAATCTCCCAAATACAATCTCCCAAATACAATCACCCAAATACAATCATACAATCACAATCATACAATCATAATCATACAATCACAATCATACAATCACAATCATACAATCACAATCATGCAATCACAATCATACAATCACAATCATACAATCACAATCATACAATCACAATCATACAATCACAATCATACAATCACATTCATACAATCACAATCATACAATCGCAATCATACAATCGCAATCATACAATCGCAATCATACAATCACAATCATACAATCTCAATCATACAATCACAATCATACAACCACAATCAGACAATCACAATCATACAATCACAATCATACAATCACAATCATACAATCACAATTATGCAATCACAATCATACAATCGCATTCATACAATCGCATTCATACAATCGCAATCATACAATCATAATCATACAATCACAATCGTACAATCACAATCATACAATCACAATCATACATTCAAAATCATGCAATCACAATCATACAATCACAATCATGCAATCACAATCATACAATCAGAATCATACAATCACAATCATACAATCGCAATCATACAATTACAATCTCCCAAATACAATCTCCCAAATACAATCTCCCAAATACAATCTCCCAACTACAATCTCCCAAATACAATCATACAATCACAATCATAAAATCACAATCATACAATCATAATCACACAATTACAATCATACATCACAATCCTACAATCACAATCATACAATCGCAATCATACAATCACAATCATACAATCGCAATCATACAATTACAATCTCCCAAATACAATCTCCCAAATACAATCTCCCACATACAATCATACAATCACAATCATACAATCACAATCATACAATCACAATCATACAATCACAATCATGCAATCATAATCATACAATCACAATCATACAATCACAATCATACAACCACAATCATACAATCGCAATCATACATTCAAAATCATGCAATCACAATCATACAATCACAATCATGCAATCACAATCATACAATCAGAATCATAAAATCACAATCATTCAATAACAATCGTACAATCACAATCGTACGATCACAATCGCACAACCACAATCAGACAATCACACTCATACAATCACAATCATACAACCACAATCATACAATCACAATCATTCTATCACAATCATACAATCACAATCATACTATCACAATCGTACAATCACAATCGTGCAATCACAATCGCACAACCACAATCAGACAATCACAATCATACAATCACAATCATACAATCACAATCATACAATCACAATCATACTTTCACAATCATACTATAACAATCATACAATCACAATCATACAATCACAGTCATACAATAACAATCATATAATCACAATCATACTATCACAATCATACAATCACAATCATACAATCACAATCATATAATCACAATCATACAATCACAATCATACAATCACAATCATACAATCACAATCAAAGAATCACAATCATACAATCACAATCATACAATCGCAAGCATACAATCACAATCGTACAATCTCAATCATACAATCACAATCATACAATCACAATAATACAATCATAATCATACAATTACAATCATACATCACAATCATACAATCACAATCATACAATCACAATCATACGTTCACAATCATACTATCACAATCATACAATCACAATCATACAATCACAATCATACAATCGCAATCATACAATTACAATATCCCAAATACAATCATACAATCACAATCATACAATGACAATCATACAATCACAATCATACAATCACAATCATACTTTCACAATCATAAAATCACAATCATACAATCACAATCATACAATCACAGTCATACAATCACAGTCATACAATCACAATCATACTATCACAATCATACAATCACAGCCATACAATCACAATCATACAATCACAATCATACTATCACAATCATACAATCACAATCATACTATCACAATCGTACAATCACAATCGTGCAATCACAATCGCACAACCACAATCAGACAATCACAATCATACAATCACAATCATACAATCACAATCATACAATCACAATCATACAATCACAATCATACTTTCACAATCATACTATCACAATCATACAATCACAATCATACAATAACAGTCATACAATAACAATCATATAATCACAATCATACTATCACAATCATACAATCACAATCATACAATCACAATCATATAATCACAATCATACAATCACAATCATACAATCACAATCATACAATCACAATCATACAATCGCAAGCATACAATCACAATCGTACAATCTCAATCATTCAATCACAATCATACAATCACAATAATACAATCATAATCATACAATTACAATCATACATCACAATCATACAATCACAATCATACAATCACAATCATACGTTCACAATCATACTATCACAATCATACAATCACAATCATACAATCACAATCATACAATCGCAATCATACAATTACAATATCCCAAATACAATCATACAATCACAATCATACAATCACAATCATACAATCACAATCATACAATCACAATCATACTTTCACAATCATAAAATCACAATCATACAATCACAATCATACAATCACAGTCATAAAATCACAGTCATACAATCACAATCATACTATCACAATCATACAATCACAATCATACAATCACAATCGTACATTCACAATCATACAATCACAATCATACAATCACATTCATACAATCGCAAGCATACAATCACAATCATACAATCTCAATCATACAATCACAATCATACAATCATAATCATACAATTACAATCATACATCACAATCATACAATCACAATCATACAATCGCAATCATACAATTACAATATCCCAAATACAATCTCCCAAATACAATCATACAATCACAATCATACAATCACAATCATACAATCACAATCATACAATCACAATCATACAATCGCATTCATACAATCGCAATCATACAATCACAATCATACAATCGCAATCATACAATTACAATCTCCCAAATACAATCTCCCAAATACAATCACCCAAATACAATCATACAATCACAATCATACAATCATAATCATACTATCACAATCATACAATCACAATCATACAATCACAATCATACAATCACAATCATACATTCAAAATCATGCAATCACAATCATACAATCACAATCATGCAATCACAATCATACAATCATAATCATGCAATCACAATCATACAATCACAATCGTACAATCACAATCGTACAATCACAATCGCACAACCACAATCAGACAATTACAATCATACAATCACAATCATACAATCACAATCATACAATCACAATCATACAATCACAATCATACAATCACAATCATACAATCACAAAAATACAATCATAATCATACAATCACAATCATACAATCGCAATCATACAATCACAATCATACAATCATAATCATGCAATCACAATCATACGATCGCAATCATACAATCACAATCATACCATCACAATCATACAATCAGAATCATACAATCATAATCATACAATTACAATCATACATCACAATCATACAATCACAATCATACAATCGCAATCATACAATCACAATCATACAATCGCAATCATACAATTACAATCTCCCAAATACAATCTCCCAAATACAATCTCCCAGATACAATCATACAATCACATTCATACAATCACAATCATACAATCATAATCATACAATTACAATCATACATCACAATCATACAATCACAATCATACAATCGCAATCATACAATCGCAATCATACAATTACAATCTCCCAAATAAATCTCCCAAATACAATCTCCCAAATACAATCTCCCAAATACATTCATACAATCACAATCATACAATCACAATCATACAATCACAATCATACAATCACAATCGTACTATCACAATCATACAATCTCAATCATACAATCACAATCATACAATCAGAATCATACAACCACAATCATACAATCACAATCATACAACCACAATCAGACAATCACAATCATACAATCACAATCATACAATCACAATCACACAATCGCAAGCATACAATCACAATCATACAATCTCAATCATACAATCACAATCATACAATCATAATCATACAATCACAATCATACTATCACAATCATACAATCACAATCATACAATCACAATCACACAATCGCAAGCATACAATCACAATCATACAATCTCAATCATACAATCACAATCATACAATCATAATCATACAATTACAATCATACATCACAAACATACAATCACAATCATACGATCGCAATCATACAATTACAATATCCCAAATACAATCTCCCAAATACAATCACCCAAATACAATCATACAATCACAATCATACAATCATAATCATACAATCACAATCATACAATCACAATCATACAATCACAATCATACAATCACAATCATACAATCACAATCATACAATCACAATCATACAATCGCATTCATACAATCGCAATCATACAATCACAATCATACAATCGCAATCATACAATTACAATCTCCCAAATACAATCTCCCAAATACAATCACCCAAATACAATCATACAACCACAATCAGACAATCACAATCATACAATCACAATCATACAATCACAATCACACAATCACAATCATACAATCACAATTATGCAATCACAATCATACAATCGCATTCATACAATCGCATTCATACAATCGCAATCATACAATCATAATCATACAATCACAATCGTACAATCACAATCATACAATCACAATCATACATTCAAAATCATGCAATCACAATCATACAATCACAATCATGCAATCACAATCATACAATCAGAATCATACAATCACAATCATACAATCGCAATCATACAATTACAATCTCCCAAATACAATCTCCCAAATACAATCTCCCAAATACAATCTCCCAACTACAATCTCCCAAATACAATCATACAATCACAATCATAAAATCACAATCATACAATCATAATCACACAATTACAATCATACATCACAATCCTACAATCACAATCATACAATCGCAATCATACAATCACAATCATACAATCGCAATCATACAATTACAATCTCCCAAATACAATCTCCCAAATACAATCTCCCACATACAATCATACAATCACAATCATACAATCACAATCATACAATCACAATCATACAATCACAATCATGCAATCATAATCATACAATCACAATCATACAATCACAATCATACAACCACAATCATACAATCGCAATCATACATTCAAAATCATGCAATCACAATCATACAATCACAATCATGCAATCACAATCATACAATCAGAATCATAAAATCACAATCATTCAATAACAATCGTACAATCACAATCGTACGATCACAATCGCACAACCACAATCAGACAATCACACTCATACAATCACAATCATACAACCACAATCATACAATCACAATCATTCTATCACAATCATACAATCACAATCATACTATCACAATCGTACAATCACAATCGTGCAATCACAATCGCACAACCACAATCAGACAATCACAATCATACAATCACAATCATACAATCACAATCATACAATCACAATCATACTTTCACAATCATACTATAACAATCATACAATCACAATCATACAATCACAGTCATACAATAACAATCATATAATCACAATCATACTATCACAATCATACAATCACAATCATACAATCACAATCATATAATCACAATCATACAATCACAATCATACAATCACAATCATACAATCACAATCAAAGAATCACAATCATACAATCACAATCATACAATCGCAAGCATACAATCACAATCGTACAATCTCAATCATACAATCACAATCATACAATCACAATAATACAATCATAATCATACAATTACAATCATACATCACAATCATACAATCACAATCATACAATCACAATCATACGTTCACAATCATACTATCACAATCATACAATCACAATCATACAATCACAATCATACAATCGCAATCATACAATTACAATATCCCAAATACAATCATACAATCACAATCATACAATGACAATCATACAATCACAATCATACAATCACAATCATACTTTCACAATCATAAAATCACAATCATACAATCACAATCATACAATCACAGTCATACAATCACAGTCATACAATCACAATCATACTATCACAATCATACAATCACAGCCATACAATCACAATCATACAATCACAATCATACTATCACAATCATACAATCACAATCATACTATCACAATCGTACAATCACAATCGTGCAATCACAATCGCACAACCACAATCAGACAATCACAATCATACAATCACAATCATACAATCACAATCATACAATCACAATCATACAATCACAATCATACTTTCACAATCATACTATCACAATCATACAATCACAATCATACAATAACAGTCATACAATAACAATCATATAATCACAATCATACTATCACAATCATACAATCACAATCATACAATCACAATCATATAATCACAATCATACAATCACAATCATACAATCACAATCATACAATCACAATCATACAATCGCAAGCATACAATCACAATCGTACAATCTCAATCATTCAATCACAATCATACAATCACAATAATACAATCATAATCATACAATTACAATCATACATCACAATCATACAATCACAATCATACAATCGCAATCATACAATTACAATATCCCAAATACAATCTCCCAAATACAATCATACAATCACAATCATACAATCACAATCATACAATCACAATCATACAATCACAATCATACAATCGCATTCATACAATCGCAATCATACAATCACAATCATACAATCGCAATCATACAATTACAATCTCCCAAATACAATCTCCCAAATACAATCACCCAAATACAATCATACAATCACAATCATACAATCATAATCATACTATCACAATCATACAATCACAATCATACAATCACAATCATACAATCACAATCATACATTCAAAATCATGCAATCACAATCATACAATCACAATCATGCAATCACAATCATACAATCATAATCATGCAATCACAATCATACAATCACAATCGTACAATCACAATCGTACAATCACAATCGCACAACCACAATCAGACAATTACAATCATACAATCACAATCATACAATCACAATCATACAATCACAATCATACAATCACAATCATACAATCACAATCATACAATCACAAAAATACAATCATAATCATACAATCACAATCATACAATCGCAATCATACAATCACAATCATACAATCATAATCATGCAATCACAATCATACGATCGCAATCATACAATCACAATCATACCATCACAATCATACAATCAGAATCATACAATCATAATCATACAATTACAATCATACATCACAATCATACAATCACAATCATACAATCGCAATCATACAATCACAATCATACAATCGCAATCATACAATTACAATCTCCCAAATACAATCTCCCAAATACAATCTCCCAGATACAATCATACAATCACATTCATACAATCACAATCATACAATCATAATCATACAATTACAATCATACATCACAATCATACAATCACAATCATACAATCGCAATCATACAATCGCAATCATACAATTACAATCTCCCAAATAAATCTCCCAAATACAATCTCCCAAATACAATCTCCCAAATACATTCATACAATCACAATCATACAATCACAATCATACAATCACAATCATACAATCACAATCGTACTATCACAATCATACAATCTCAATCATACAATCACAATCATACAATCAGAATCATACAACCACAATCATACAATCACAATCATACAACCACAATCAGACAATTACAATCATACAATCACAATCATACAATCACAATCACACAATCGCAAGCATACAATCACAATCATACAATCTCAATCATACAATCACAATCATACAATCATAATCATACAATCACAATCATACTATCACAATCATACAATCACAATCATACAATCACAATCACACAATCGCAAGCATACAATCACAATCATACAATCTCAATCATACAATCACAATCATACAATCATAATCATACAATTACAATCATACATCACAAACATACAATCACAATCATACGATCGCAATCATACAATTACAATATCCCAAATACAATCTCCCAAATACAATCACCCAAATACAATCATACAATCACAATCATACAATCATAATCATACAATCACAATCATACAATCACAATCATACAATCACAATCATACAATCACAATCATACAATCACAATCATACAATCACAATCATACAATCACAATCATACAATCGCATTCATACAATCGCAATCATACAATCACAATCATACAATCGCAATCATACAATTACAATCTCCCAAATACAATCTTCCAAATACAATCACCCAAATACAATCATACAATCACAATCATACAATCATAATCATACAATCACAATCATACAATCACAATCATACAATCACAATCATACAATCACAATCATACAATCACAATCATACAATCACAATCATACAATCACAATCATACAATCACAATCATACATTCAAAATCATGCAATCACAATCATACAATCACAATCATGCAATCACAATCATACAATCATAATCATGCAATCACAATCATACAATCACAATCGTACAATCACAATCGCACAACCACAATCATACAATCACAATCGTACAATCACAATCATACATTCAAAATCATGCAATCACAATCATACAATCACAATCATGCAATCGCAATCATACAATCACAATCATACAATCACAATCATACAATCACAATCATACAATCACAATCATACAATCACAATCAGACAATCACAATCATACAATCACAATCATACAATCACAATCATACAATCACAATCATACAATCACAATCATGCAATCACAATCATACACTCAAAATCATGCAATCACAATCATACAATCACAATCATGCAATCACAATCATACAATCATAGTCATACAATCACAATCCTACAATCACAATCGTACAATCACAATCGTACAATCACAGTTGCACAACCACAATCAGTCATTCACAATCATACAATCACAATCATACAATCACTATCATACAATCACAATCATACAATCACAATCATACATTCACAATCATACAATCACAATCATACAATCACAATCATACAATCACAGTCATACAATCACAATCATGCAATCACAATCATACTATCACAATCATACAATCACAATCATACAATCACAATCATACAATCACAATCATACAATCAAAATCATACAATCACAATCATACAATCACAATCAAAGAATCACAATCATACAATCACAATCATACAATCGCAAGCATACAATCACAATCATACAATCTCAATCATACAATCACAATCATACAATCATAATCATACAATTACAATCATACATCACACTCATACAATCACAATCACACAATCGCAATCATACAATTACAATATCCCAAATACAATCTCCCAAATACAATCATACAATCACAATCATACAATCACAATCATACAATCACAATCATACAATCGCAATCATACAATTACAATATCCCAAATACAGTCTCCCAAATACAATCATACAATCACAATCATACAATCACAATCATACAATCATAATCATACAATTACAATCAGACATCACAATCATACAATCACAATCATACAATCGCAATCATACAATCACAATTATGCAATCACAATCATACAATCGCATTCATACAATCGTAATCATACAATCACAATCATACAATCACAATCATACAATCACAATCATAAAATCACAAAAATACAAACTTAATCATACAATCACAATCATACAGTCACAATCATACAATCACAATCATACAATCATAATCATACAATCACAATCATACGATCGCAATCATACAATCACAATCATACCATCACAATCATACAATCACAATCATACAATCATAATCATACAATTACAATCATACATCACAATCATACAATCGCAATCATACAATCGCAATCATACAATCGCAATCATACAATTACAGTATCCCAAATACAATCTCGCAAATACAATCATACAATCACAATCATACAATCACAATCATGCAATCACAATCATACAATCGCAATCATACAATTACAATATCCCAAATACAATCTCCCAAATACAATCATACAATCACAATCACACAATCACAATCATACAATCATAATCATACAATTACAATCATACATCACAATCATACAATCACAATCATACTATCACAATCATACAATCACAATCATACAATCACAATCATACAATCACAATCATACAATCACAATCATACAATCACAATCATACAATCACAACCATACAATCACAATCATACAATCATAATCATACAATTACAATCATACATCACAATCATACAATCACAATCATACAATCGCAATCATACAATCACAATCATATAGTCGCAATCATACAATTACAATCTCCCAAATACAATCTCCCAAATACAATCTCCCAAATACAATCATACAATCACAATCATACAATCACAATCATACAATCACAATCATACAATCACAATCATACTATCACAATCAGACAATCACAATCATACAATCACAATCATACAATCACAATCATACAATCACAATCATACAATCACAATCATACAATCACAATCATACAATCACAATCATACAATCACAATCATACAATCACAATCATACAATCACAATCATACAATCACAATCATACATTCAAAATCATGCAATCACAATCATACAATCACAATCATACAATCACAATCATACAATCACAATCATACAATCACAATCATACAATCACAATCATACAATCACAATCATACAATCGCAATCATACAATCACAATCATACATTCAAAATCATGCAATCACACTCATACAATCACAATCATACAATCACAATCATACAATCATAATCATACAATCACAATCCTACAATCACAATCGTACAATCACAATCGTACAATCACAATCGTACAATCACAATCGCACAACCACAATCAGTCAATCACAATCATACAATCACAATCATACAATCACAATCATACAATCACAATCATACTTTCACAATCATACAATCACAATCATACAATCACAATCATACAATCACAATCAGACAATCACAATCATACAATCACAATCATACAATCACAATCATACAATCACAATCATACAATCACAATCATGCAATCACAATCATACACTCAAAATCATGCAATCACAATCATACAATCACAATCATGCAACCACAATCATACAATCATAATCATACAATCACAACCCTACAATCACAATCGTACAATCACAATCGTACAATCACAATCGCACAACCACAATCAGTCATCACAATCATACAATCACAATCATACAATCACAATCATACAATCACAATCATACAATCACAATCATACAATCACAATCATACTTTCACGATCATACAATCACAATCATACAATCACAATCATACAATCACAGTCATACAATCACAATCATGCAATCACAAACATACAATCATAATCATACAATTACAATCATACATCACAAACATACAATCACAATCATACGATCACAATCATACATTCAAAATCATGCAATCACAATCATACAATCACAATCATGCAATCACAATCATACAATCATAATCATGCAATCACAATCATACAATCACAATCGTACAATCACAATCGCACAACCACAATCATACAATCATAATCATACAATCACAATCATACTTTCACAATCATACAATCACAATCATACAATCATAATCATACAATCACAATCATACAATCACAATCATACAATCACAATCATACAATCGCAATCATACAATCGCAATCATACAATCACAATCATACAACCTCAATCATACAATCACAATCATACAACCACAATCAGGCAATCACAATCATACAATCACAATCATACAATCACAATTATGCAATCACAATCATACAATCGCATTCATACAATCGCAATCATACAATCACAATCATACAATCACAATCATACAATCACAATCATAAAATCACAAAAATACAAACTTAATCATACAATCACAATCATACAATCGCAATCATACAATCACAATCATACAATCACAATCATACAATCACAATCATACGATCGCAATCATACAATCACAAACATACCATCACAATTATACAATCACAATCATACAATCATAATCATACAATTACAATCATACATCACAATCATACAATCACAATCATACAATCGCAATCATACAATTACAATATCCCAAATACAATCTCCCAAATACAATCATACAATCACAATCATACATACACAATCATACAATCACAATCATACAGTCACAATCATACTATCACAATCATACAATCACAATCATACAATCACAATCATACAATCACAATCATACAATCACAATCATACAATCACAATCATACAATCGCAATCATACAATCACAATCATACAGTCGCAATCATACAATTACAATCTCCCAAATACAATCTCCCAAATACAATCTCCCAAATACAATCTCCCAAATACAATCATACAATCACAATCATACAATCACAATCATACAATCACAATCATACAATCACAATCATACTATCACAATCATACAATCACAATCATACAATCACAATCATACAATCACAATCATACAATCACAATCTTACAATCACAATCATACAATCACAATCGTACAATCACAATCATACATTCAAAATCATGAAATCACAATCATACAATCACAATCATGCAATCGCAATCATACAATCACAATCATACAATCACAATCATGCAATCACAATCATACAATCACAGTCATACAATCACAATCATGCAATCACAATCATACTATCACAATCATACAATCACAATCATACAATCACAATCATACAATCACAATCATACAATCAAAATCATACAATCACAATCATACAATCACAATCAAAGAATCACAATCATACAATCACAATCATACAATCGCAAGCATACAATCACAATCATACAATCTCAATCATACAATCACAATCATACAATTACAATCATACATCACACTCATACAATCACAATCATACAATCGCAATCATACAATTACAATATCCCAAATACAATCTCCCAAATACAATCATACAATCACAATCATACAATCACAATCATACAATCACAATCATACAATCACAATCATACAATCACAATCATACAATCGCAATCATACAATTACAATATCCCAAATACAATCTCCCAAATACAATCATACAATCACAATCATACAATCACAATCATACAATCACAATCATACAATCACAATCATACAATCGCAATCATACAATTACAATATCCCAAATACAATCTCCCAAATACAATCATACAATCACAATCACACAATCACAATCATACAATCATAATCATACAATTACAATCATACAATCACAATCATACAATCACAATCATACAATCACAATCATACTATCACAATCAGACAATCACAATCATACAATCACAATCATACAATCACAATCATACAATCACAATCATACAATCACAATCATACAATCACAATCATACAATCACAATCATACATTCAAAATCATACATTCAAAATCATGCAATCACAATCATACAATCACAATCATACAATCACAATCATACAATCACAATCATACAATCACAATCATACAATCGCAATCATACAATCACAATCATACATTCAAAATCATGCAATCACACTCATACAATCACAATCATACAATCACAATCATACAATCATAATCATACAATCACAATCCTACAATCACAATCGTACAATCACAATCGTACAATCACAATCGTACAATCACAATCGCACAACCACAATCAGTCAATCACAATCATACAATCACAATCATACAATCACAATCATACAATCACAATCATACAATCACAATCATACAATCACAATCATACTTTCACAATCATACAATCACAATCATACAATCACAATCATACAATCACAGTCATACAATCACAATCATGCAATCACAATCATACAATCATAATCATACAATTACAATCATACATCACAAACATACAATCACAATCATACGATCGCAATCATACAATTACAATATCCCAAATACAATCTCCCAAATACAATCACCCAAATACAATCATACAATCACAATCATACAATCATAATCATACAATCACAATCATACAATCACAATCATACAATCGCATTCATACAATCGCAATCATACAATCACAATCATACAATCGCAATCATACAATTACAATCTCCCAAATACAATCTCCCAAATACAATCACCCAAATACAATCATACAATCACAATCATACAATCATAATCATACAATCACAATCATACAATCACAATCATACAATCACAATCATACAATCACAGTCATACAATCACAATCATGCAATCACAATCATACTATCACAATCATACAATCATAATCATACAATTACAATCATACATCACAAACATACAATCACAATCATACGATCGCAATCATACAATTACAATATCCCAAATACAATCTCCCAAATACAATCATACAATCACAATCATACATACACAATCATACAATCACAATCATACAGTCACAATCATACTATCACAATCATACAATCACAATCATACAATCACAATCATACAATCACAATCATACAATCACAATCATACAATCACAATCATACAATCGCAATCATACAATCACAATCATACAGTCGCAATCATACAATTACAATCTCCCAAATACAATCTCCCAAATACAATCTCCCAAATACAATCTCCCAAATACAATCATACAATCACAATCATACAATCACAATCATACAATCACAATCATACAATCACAATCATACTATCACAATCATACAATCACAATCATACAATCACAATCATACAATCACAATCATACAATCACAATCTTACAATCACAATCATACAATCACAATCGTACAATCACAATCATACATTCAAAATCATGAAATCACAATCATACAATCACAATCATGCAATCGCAATCATACAATCACAATCATACAATCACAATCATGCAATCACAATCATACAATCACAGTCATACAATCACAATCATGCAATCACAATCATACTATCACAATCATACAATCACAATCATACAATCACAATCATACAATCACAATCATACAATCAAAATCATACAATCACAATCATACAATCACAATCAAAGAATCACAATCATACAATCACAATCATACAATCGCAAGCATACAATCACAATCATACAATCTCAATCATACAATCACAAT